>NC_090924.1:841575147-842187397 GCF_040938575.1 Ambystoma mexicanum | reverse complement strand
CAGTATAGTGGGCGGGTTGTTGCGGGGGGGCAACCCCCCACTCACAGTATAGTAAGCAGGGGTTGGGGGGACACCCCCCGCAGCCCTAAACCGAATCCAGATGACCTACCCAACCAAAAGTCCGAAAGAAGGTCGAACATTTGGGGGTACCTTCTTTTCGGACTTTTGGTTGGGTAGGTCATCGGATTTGGCCATTTTGGCCGAAACCCTTTGGCAAACTTAACCAGTGTCACCATCATGTTGAAAGAACAAATATTGGTGTGTTCTGACCATTCTTCTAACAAAAGATGATCTACATCTTTGTATGTCCGTATGTTCAGTATTCCCAACCCTCTAGGAATTCTTTTAGCTTCCAAATAAGATTGCAATGTCATTGCTTCCCACCATTTACTCACTTCTCATTTTTTTATTTTGTACAGTTTGTCAATTTTCTGTTGCGTAGTGAATCCTGCTGAAAATTTGGTGGGCTTATTTTTGTTTGTTATACTAATGTCTCCTTGAAAGAGCACCTGTGCTGCTGCTTGTCGTCTTACCTCTACTTGTTCAGCCATGTTGTGTGAATAAATATCACTTGGAACTACAGAGCTATTAAGTATCTGGATACAAACTATCCCCTAGCGGCCCATTTCCAAAGCAAACACAATAGTGATGTCTCCTTGATGAGGTTTGGCGCTTTGGCACATGCCAAGGCACACAGGGCAAAACTGATAGAAAAGCGGCTGAGATGCCTATAGTCGAGACTCATTAAAATGGAAACGTTGAAACCTTCACAATAGAAACAAAGAACTATATGTCTTCTTAAGATAATGTCGATATGGATGATTTTCATCAGTATATGTCGATCTATGTGATAGTTCCCTCGTTATTAAATACTCATCACATTTTTAATAAGTAAGCCCACTAGGGCATTACTCTACCTTTCCCCGGTTTCAAATAAATCTAATGTGGCTTTGTTTAAAGACTGCACATGCTCTTTGATATTTGTGAATTTTGATAATGCGCCATTTATGTCTAGCATATTTAACTAGATTACTGTACTATATAGGGGTTTCTAGTACAGCAAGGCATATGCTAGTGGTTCTTTCGCTCTGAAAACACTTTAGTGTGCGCAGGGTTGGGTAATTGCACTGGATCACCATCCATGATGACAACCTTTTGCATTTCCAAGAGGAGCATTGACAGGCTATTCTCTGGGAGGCTAATTTACACTGATATGGTATGGCATTTAAAACATGCCTATACACAAGTGTTTCAAGGCCCGACGAGGCAAGGGAGGGGGAACAGAGGGAAAACAGACAATGATCCTACTAGGCCATGTGTCATTCAGATCGCGCAAGTGCATGGGAGGGGGAAGTTGGAAAGTGCGGGGCGGAAGGGGACAGTGCAGTTCATAATAGAATGAATAACAGTAAGTAAAAGTACGGCCAGCAGGTGGCAAGTGCAGGGGTAAGTGCAGATAAAAGGTTCAGGTGCTGGTAGTAGGACTGTAGGGATACAGAAACAGTCCCCAAGTGCAGGGGTTGCATTATTAGAACACTCATGCGCCTCAAGCAATAGTGCATGTAAACACTGTATTATAAGACCATGCTTTGTAGTGCAGATATGTATTTGCACAGTGCTGTATAAAACTGTTGCAGGTCGTCTTGCATCTAGTACCTGATCATAATGTTTTTTTGCAATGCAACTGCATTATGTATGACATTTTTATTGCCACTGACTAACACCTCTGAGTTCGGCTGGGATGTCAAAAATGGCAGATCGCCTCTTGCAGGCGTATATTTCTTGGTGAGCTCTGTGTCAACTGCTGCGTCGAACATGGGTGTTGCCACAAGGCGAGAGCTGGGTCAGATATCGCCACATTGAAGAGCAAAGCTCGTTCTGTTTGCAGGCCACGGCCAAGAATGTCGGTCAAGTCGTATTGTGACCCCAGCTTCGACGGAGCACCGAGCCCCAAGGCCACGACTACCTTCTCAACCGCCTAGCTGTATTGTGAATTGTGGTGCCCATAGGGGCTAAGCTGCTAGAGTTCCACATCTGGAGATGTGTCCAGTCGCAAGCTGAAGCAAAACTGCCTGGTCCGCCATAAAATTGGGAATTGGATCCAAGGCCCCACCCACCATCAGCACTAACCCGAAAGGGATCGGGTTGCCCTCCTCATCGAAGATCACCCGCATTAAATCAAACAACACTGAATGAGTCCAGTACGAAGCTCTGATCCTACCGAGCTGCACGGGGAGCTTCCTGGGCTGAGGGGGTTGCAGACAGCTTCGGTGCAGGAGGATTTTTCCTGCAGGGTCCCGCTCGAGAGCATTCAACCCTTCCTGGTTTCCTTTGTGTTAAACGGACCGGGCCCAGTTGGAGCAGGCTTGGCCAGTGGATGTCATGCTCCGATGAGCGTGGGAGTGACTTATTTGAATAGGCGGCGGTCTGCTGAGCGCCAGCTTTGCCGATCGTTCCATCACCACTGTCGGGTTCAGCGATAGTCCGGAACCATCTCTGTTATGCCCTACTCCAAGACAACACACACAAATGGTATGTGGGTCAGTGAGGGACATTTTGGAGTTGTGGTCCTTGCAACGTTTGAATCCGGGAGGTTTAACAACACAGTTCTTTATGCTTACCAACCTTATGTCTGTGGTGGCCATCGATTCAAATGGCTAATGAGCCACAGCCGCCAGCACAACGTTGAGATCCCAAACTAGGTGCAGACGTTTGACTGGCAGAAATAACCTCATCAGCCCAGTGAGATACCTCTTGACGACCAGGTTGGAAGCCAAGAATGATGTGGAATATGAATTTGTGTATGCCGCTATGGCTGCCAGATAGATGCGGCAGGTTTATACCTGCACCCCTGATTTCGCCAGATGAGGCGTGAATGAGAGCACGTGATTTAGGGAGCAGGAGATCGGGTCTATGCCGTTTCCCAATAACAACAACATATCCACTTGCTCCTGTATGGACTATGGGTGGAGTAGTTTCTAGAACTCAGACAGGTGCACATGCTGCAAAGTTACATGTTCAGGAATCAAGCTTCTAGGGCTAGCTTCTCTGGTGCGGGATGGACTATTGCACCTCCCTGCTGAGTTAGAAGTGTCATTTCTGTCCAGGGTAACTGAATGGGACCCCTAGATGCCAGCCAAACCAGGTCGGAGTACCATATCCTGGCTGACCACTGAAGGGCCACTAGTATGAGGCGCAGCCCCCCCCCCCTCCGAGACTGACCTTCTGCACCACCCTTTGGATCAATGGAGTGGGAGGAAAGGTGTAAACCCAGAGGTTGTTCCAAGATATGTGAAGGGAATTCCCTAGGGAGTGCATGTCCCTGCCCCTCCAGGAGGTAAATTGCTTGCATGTTTTGTTGTGCTCTTAGGCCAAGAGATTTGTATGTCCCCAAATTTGAAATATGTCGCTCAATACATCGCAAAGCAAGGCTTCCTGGTGGAAAGTGCCTGTAATCAAGGAAGGGGTGAAAATACTTCACCCACCTGTTTCTAATCCAACTCCCAGATGGGACTTGAATGTTGTCCTTTTGAAACAATGCACAAAGCTAGTCTTAAGGCCCTCACCTTAAAACTGCTTTTCTAGTGGCCATTACTTCGATTAGGAGGTTAAGTGAACTGCAGACGCTCTCAGTTCAGGACCCATTTGCTACCATTCATAAGGACAGAGTGATTTTGCGTACACATCCATGCTTTGCACCTAAATTAATCTCCGAGTTCCATGTAAACCAGTCCATAGAACTTCTATCTTTCTTTCAAAATCCTACTTATTCAGCTGAAAGAAGCCTCCATAGACTAGATGTTAGGAGAGCAGCGATGTTTTACCTCAATAAGACACAATTGCTTAGAAAGACAGACCAATTCTTTGTCTTCACTGCCACTGGTAGAGAAGGGGACCCTGTCTCCAAGTCTTCAATTTCTAAATGGATCGTTAAATGTATCTAGATGTGTTACTCTCACTGGAAGAGAACTTTACCTTTCACTCCTAGAGCATACACTACTTGAGGAACAGCAGCTACTATTGCTTTCATTGCAAATATTCCATTAGATGCTATTTGCAAGGCAGCTACCTAGAGTTCTGTTCACACCTTTACACAACATTACTGCTTAGATACTCATTCTAACATTGATTCTCAAGTGGGTCCGGTTGTGCGAAGACATAACTTTGCTGCTGTTCCTTCAAACATTCCACCTCCTTCTCCTGGTACTGCTCACTAGCCTATGCACAGCATATGATTCTAAGCAGATGCACAAGCATCAGAAAAATCTATACCTTCAAACGGAAGATCTAGAATGCATTCTTGAACGTCAGCGTTGAACCTTGTGGCCCGCATCCAGGCGGTGCATCTCATGTGAGTGGCTAAGCAGATGCCCTACCCCGCCTTTATGGGATACTGACTCCAATAATCCTTGTGCGACGACCTTGATCTCAGCCAGCCCAGCCTTAAAGGAAGCCTGTTTGTGTATAGGCAGATCTGGTAGGAAGTCAGATATCTCCCTACAGAGCCTCTGGTTGGCTGCCAAAAGTAGGTCGTCCTCATTAGCTTTTCTTAAATGAAGGCCTGAATTAAACTGTCTTTCTAAACGCCTTGAGGGTCCTGTCCTCCTTTACCAGCAGAAACATTGCGGTAGATGAAGCAGCAGAAGATTGCGGTTTGGAATACATCAATGCCTCTGCTATGACCGATGAGTGAGGTTGGGGGTGCGTGGACAGACCGGAGAATGGACTTGCCCTCTGCCTGTCTATATTTTGCATCCAGCCTTCTATTAGTCGGCTGTGTGGAATGTGGTTTGATCTAGCTTTTCTTAACTAGAGCCTACACATCCTTCAGCAGAGCTATTCCCAACCTGCTCGACTCCCTCAAGGTAAGTACCTCAGCTAAAACCCCAGCCTCTGGCTGTTCCTGCTGAGGCAGTGGTACCTCCCAAATGTCCACCAACCGGTCATTTAAGGCCTTAGCTGATGTCAACACCACCTCGTCATCCTCTTCGTCTGTATCTTGCTGGATGGAAAAGAGTCGCCCAGGGAAGGATCAGCTATGCCTTGATCCTGAACGCCTTTTGGCAGAGCCCCGTGCCGAAAACTCTCCCGTACTGAGCTGCCCCCCTGGAGCTGTCTGAGGAGGAACCTCTGTCGTGCACCACACACTTGGGACTGCAGTAGACGGAGGCTACACCGGTCCCTGAACTGGTGCTGGCTGCTGTGTAGTCACCGTAGGTGTTTGCAGCAGCAGCTCCTTTATAAGGACCTTTCATAGCCCTGACATTTGTTCCAACCTCATGAGGGTAATAAACCTGTCAAAAAAGCATTCCTCGCATATAGGAGGTGCCTGTCCCGCAGCAGATGGTGTATAAGTGGCAGACGGAGGCCAGCTGGTTCCCTGCCTTGCCTGTGTAGAGCTTGCCTCTGTGTATCGTACGGACATAGATGGAACAGGGTATGCCGTACAGCAGGGTGTATGCAGAATGTTCATGGAAGAACATTCCACTCTTGGGGTAAAATCAGGCCTGGTTATAGAAAGCCTTGGTCCTTGAGTGACTTCAGACTGAATGGTACGTGCCCCCTCATGCATGGCCATTTTGTCATCCGACATCGCCATTTTGAGTGCGCTCATAGGAATGCGCGGGAAGCTGGAGTCTGGTGCTGAGCCTGTGCGAGTAGGCCTACAACTGCCCTCGACCTGCTGCTCGGTACTTGAATGCACCTCAGGTGTTGACCTGGTAGGCTGAGAGCCCACAGGCGTGCGCCCGATAGTGTTTATGCATGAAGGCGCTGCCTCTGGTTTCAGCCTGGTACTAGAGCAATGCCCTTCGGGGAGAGTTCTGGTGTCAGAACCTTGTGGATCCACAGCCAAGACCCTGGTAGGTAGGATTCTGCCATCCCTTGTACTGTGGACTGGTAGCTGCAAGAGCCTCAGATGTTTAACTAGTACCAGGATCAGCACAATCCCTCCTACTAAGGGGGGGGTTCCAGGAAAGGAAGTCCCTCTGCAGGGTACCTTGGTAAAAAGAGTACTTACCTTAAGCGCCTTAGACAAACAAATTCCTTCAACTGTATCAGAGGCAACCTGGCAAAGAGCTCCCTCCACCTGGCTAGCTGATTCTTGATGACTGCCAGGCACTGGAGACAAGGCGTGGAGATCCGACGCCGGAAACGATCCGTTGCAGGATGGGCACCAACTAAAGCCAGACACTGGCATGCACCAGGGAAGGCAAGGCACCAGAGGCCAGTGAATAAAGTTATAGAAAAATGAAAAGAAAACACTGGGGAATGCTAAGGCACGTGGGATTACAAGGAAAACCTTAACCACTAGCACCATGAGATTAGGCCCGCTCGTGTCGACGTGGAAAAGAGGACTGAGGTGAGGTGCTGGAGTGCAGGTTCTGCGTTGCGCATGCGCCAGCAAATTTAAAGGGCAAATGCTTTTTTGTGGGGGGGGGAAAGGCTCTGTTTCCGTCCCTAGCAAGGAACATCACTGCAATATGACAGAAAGGGGACGGGACGTAGGAGTATGTATTTGCTGCCACCAGCTAGTGCTTAGGCACATAAAAGTAACCGAAAATCTCCACTGTAAACGTCTAGGGTGACACAAAAGTATCCCCTGTGCACTGCATTGCAAGATGCAGTGTGCACTGTTAAAAGGTTACCCAAACAGGTACAAAGTAAAAAGAAAAAAAAGGCTAACAGTTTCCCAATACCGATAGTCTGAAGGACTGATCAATTTCCCCATGACTAAGGAGCAAAAGGCCAGTGTAGTCAAGCTCCAAGCTTCACTTCCCTGAAGAAAGTCGGGACAGGTTCAAAAACAAAAGCAAAACATTTGGGGGTCCATAGAATATGGCGCGAAAGTTGCCTAAAAGAGACATCTTTCCTAACAAAGGGCACTTGGGAATCAACAGTTTCCCGATCAGATGTCGCACCGGCGTCACTTATGGTGCGCAACTGTGCTGTTCTGCCTCCGATTGCAAGGCGCTGGTGGGGTCTTCAGACTATGCTTCAGCCTGCATTGCATATGACGCCAGCACTCCAACAGACAGTCTTTAAGGGTTTTAGGTCTAAAGAGCTTACTCGCTCGACATCTAGTTTTCTGGTGGTCTCAAGGAAGACAATGGTTACACATGCTATGTATATCCTTCCAGAGAAACTTTCGATTGCACGATGGGTAAAATTTAAACAGAGTATATCCATTACAATCGCTTGGGGACAGTGAGACGTAACAAGTTATGGGGAATATATATAAGAGGTATTCTCTAAAAATGTCAGAAATGTTTTCCCCTCTCTCTCTATTGTCTAGACCGAAGCATGAAGAAAGGTGGGCCGTCGGTGAGGCTCTTGAAACCCCGGATGGTGCAACGGTGTGGTCGAGAGTCGCAGGATGCGTTGAGTTAACTTGCCGAAAGGCAGAAAGTGAAGAGTTATTATTATTCTATAAATAATTAGAGGCTCAGTGACAAGCAGTAACTCAAACTCCAACTCCACGAAAAGCAACCAGCACAATGGCGGAAAAAAAACAATCTGTGGACCTCGACGCGTGAAGGACAATGGGTACAACATAGAGTAGAGTTAGTATTACAAACACGCCCTGCCGGCCTCCCTTCTTGATTTTGAAAACAAGTCATGTAATGGTGTGCACCAACCACTAGATGTCGGCCTATGCAAATCATGTGATTCTAAGCAGATCTATAAGTCTCAGAAACCTGTATACACATTCACTATTACGAGAATAGAGTTGCATATGAATTAGTTTCCAGTGTTAAACAGGTGAGTAGTACAGCTTCCCTCAACCTTATTAAGTGCAACCCTAAGATGGTATGCGGCTTTGTGCTCAAACATCATGAGTTCCAATATAAAGCCTCTTCATATGTTCAGAAATGATGCAGTGGGCTGTGGTGGTGCTTTGGAAAGTTTAAAAAAAGTTAAATGAGTACTTACCAAAATTCAGGTACTTACCTCTCTCTATCCTATTCACTAGGTACAACCACGTATAGGATCCCAGCCGAGGTTAGACGACCAGATGGAGTTAGGCAGGGGACAGGAGGAGAAAGCAACAGGTATGTAGACTTACTCACCTGTCTCTTCTTAGGAGTTTTGGTTCTATTGATGATCAGCTGAACAGTAGCAGGAACGCTCCTTTTAGCCAAGATTCAGGTTGGGAGCAAGCCCAACCCCACCAATGGTAAGGGATCTGCAACATTCAAACAGCCCAGGGTTGTCCAATCATGGACAATCACTGGTCATCACATCAGTCCAGCAACAGACTTCCGGGCGCCAGGATGTGGACTGGGACCAGACAGTTCCAGTCCCCTCCTCTGGCACACACACACAAGCCCTATTGCCCGAGAAAGCATTGGCGTTCACTGGGAAAGTGTTTCCATACAAGCCATTTTCTGACCTCAGAAGAAAGAAGGCCAAAGAACAAAAACGGCCAAAGAACAAGCAGAAATCTTGTGGCACAGGCATTTTAGGGTGCTAGCCGCCTTTCGTAGCCATTTGCTGTAACTGCACAAGAAAACTATCAAAAAAACGGAATAAATCACACAGCTGACACAAGCTTTCCTTAGGCATATTGTCAGAGTAACCAAAAAGTTATTATATAAAAAGTTATAAAGTGATTTGTGCAATTGTAAAATACAACAATCCATAAGGAGAGACAGTGGGGGTCATTCCGAGGTTGGAGGTAAGTAACGGTCCTTACCAGCATGTCGCAAATAGCGTGTCCGTGTAGTCAATAGCCCGCTAATAGAGGGCTATTACGACTTTGCGGGCACAAGCTTTGCGCCATGCCGATAAGGGCATTACCGCGATGCAGTTAAAGGCACGAAAAATGACGTTTGCGGCATCATGCATAGCGCAGATTGCACTACCGGCATGACCCAATGCGGCATTAGCGGTGACCGTAAATAAGCGGAACCGGAAGTAGCGTCATCGCACAGGAACGGGAAGGAGCACGTCGGCCATCTTCAAAAACACAATCCATTGCCATCCTCAGCACATAGGACCTGTGGGACTCTGCTGTGTGTTTGAAAACCTTCATCCAACACACCACAATGCCCAAGGCCCTTAAGAAGGGAGCCGCCCGCCAACGCAAGGAGCGCTTCAACGAAGACGAGTTGGAGATGCTAGCTGGGACCCTGCAGGAACATGCTGAGATTGTGTTCGCCAACAGCATGAAGAGGGAGGCCATCATTAAGAAAAAAAAGAGATCTGGGCACTTGTGGCGCAGAAAGTGAGTGCAGTCGGGAACACCCCACGCACCATAAAAGACTGCAGGAAGCGCTCAGACGACTTGCGGCTCGGAGTACGGAACATACTCTCCGTCAACAGGAGCCAGGCAATGGCAACAGGCGTAGGTGCCAGCTCCCCCATCAAGCTGACCCCATGGGAGGACATCTGCGCCCGCATGATTGGCATTGAGGGGATAGAAGGTGTCGGTGACATGGTGTGGCACCACAACATTGGCGGATGGAGGTGAGTGTCCGAAAGAAAACACTAATGCACAGTCTGATGAAAGTCAACCAACATATCCGTCCAAAGAGGCAAGCCATGGCCCCAACACACACACAGTCCCAGCAAAGTTGCCGGACGCATCACAGACACATGCAGATGCCTGCAGCAAGGCAATGCCGTACCTGACACATACCACACAAAATGTAAATGCCATAAGTCACACAGCATGCAGGCCCCAACAAATATGAATGTCAGATAGCATAGGTTGTGGTCAACATGAGTGACCCCGACGTATGCCTGCATAACCCACCCATGTATCAAACAACGTGTTCATCCAAATTCGAATGCCTAATAACATTGATTGTGTGTATGATCAAATGTCCAAATGTATGCATGATGCCTATCAAAATGTCACTCATGCCGTCCCTCTCTTCGAACCCCACAGGCTCTGACCATGACAGCGATGTCCAGGACTCAACCCCCACGAAAACCACACCCCAGGAAGAGGGCCCGAAATGAGGCCAACCGGCCTTCCACCTCGAAGGGCCAACTCAAGGGCCGCCGAGCACCACCAGTGAAGACACCAGCAGGTTGCCAGTGCACCGGTGCTGCCAAGGGCCGTAGAGGCGGAAGCGCCAAAACCCATTGCACAGCCAGAGGAATTAGCTGCGGCACCACACTCGGAGGAGTCAAGTTTGGCTGGGGAGGTGGCAGCCACAGCACCCCAGGCTGTGGAGGAGGCACAGGATGAGGTATGGGTGCCTGTTGAGGACAATTCCTCAGAACTGCCCTGCACGCCCAGGCCACAGGCACCCCCCCAAATATCATCCCTTGAGACAGACCATGCCACCACCCCAGAGCAGTCTAGGCGGGAGCTAATTGAAGGGCCCTTTAGTCCGATAGTGGCGAGTAGTGAGGCCGAGCAAGACACCCAGGAACCGTCCACCTCCACAGGTGCACCCGCAGGGCCGCAGCGTGCTGAGCAGCTGACTGCCCTTGTGCGGCAGTTCATTGAGGACAATGCACAGGCAAGGCAGGAGTGGCGGGAGAACATTGCCTCTCTAGGCAGGACCATCTCAGACAACACCGCCTCCATGGGCAAGATATTTGCGGAGAACACTAGCCGCCTCTGCGAGGAGGTATCCGCCCTGCGCCAGGTACTAAGCCGCATAGCCAATTGCCATGGAGTCAGGGCGTCCGGCAACCCAATTTGAGCAGGAGGCCACACAATCCTCGTCTAGCTATACCCAGACGTGCCCGCTCCGCAGGTCATCAACACCCTGCACCGGCCAGACATGCCACCACCAGGTCCAGGGAGTGCTAATTAATAGTCTGGGCAGCCTGATGTAGGCATTAGAGACTTGATGGGACATGTGTGGGGGAGTTGTGGGGGGAGGGGTGCGAGGGAGTTGTGGGGGGAGGGGTAGTGGGGGAGTTGTGGGGGGGAGGCGAAGGGGGGCGAGGGTGTGCGGGGGAGTTGTGGGGGGAGAGGGGAGGGTGTGTGGGGGAGTTGTGGGGCCATGGGTAAGAGGGTGAATGTGGTGGAGGGTCGTTTTCATTGTTAAATTCAATACACCCGTTGTGTCAAAAGCAAGACCTGAGTGGACATTGATCATTGCGCATGTGTCATTTATTCATATACAGTGCACAGTGTGCATGTACCCACACACCCAGTGGCCTCTGTCAAAATATCATGTCACCCTCTGCAGCCATGTGCGTCAGTAATATTGTACAATCACTGACTGACGCACAGCACGTCCCTCCTGTGCATCAGCACCGCAATGATGTGCAGCCACTTCATCCCCTTCATCACCACCAGGTGATTGCAGTTCAATGTCAGGGAGCAGGGGCAAGTTGCGTTGGATACACATGTTGTGCAGCATGACACATGCCATGATGATCTTGGCCACCTTCTCATGCCTGTAGAGGAGTGCCCCACCTGACGGGCTATGGCAGCGAAACCATGCCTTCAACAGACCAAAGGTCTTTTCAATGACCACACGGGTACGGGTGTGGGATCGATTGTAGTCCTCCTCATGCCTGTTCTGTGTGTTTCGGACAGGCGTGAGGAGCCACGGCATCAAGGGATAGCCACTGTCACCTGCATGGGAGGCATAATAAGGTATATGTCAGTCGATTGATGATGGACAGCTGTACTAGTCACACATGCCGGCAGATTATCGTTGGTCACATGCACATGTCCCTGGTTGTATGCACGCCATTTTTAGGCCCTCAATGTGTCCTGTGCCATGGAATAATGGTGTGGGTTGCATCTTCAAGATGATACATGGTGTGCTCTGCCGTCTTGTAGCTCATGCATTGTGTTTGCATTCGGCTGTGTTTGTGTCAATTTAGTGATGCATTGTGTTCTGTAGGATTTTCTGATGGGGAGCGTTGGCAGTAGGCTTTGCAATGTTAGGCACTCTGCGCTGATTTCTGCCATGGTGACATGCAGCATTCCTGTGGTTGATCCGGGATATCGGGCACAACAATGTGTGATGATCTTCCTTGCGTCGCCTCCCATCTGCACCTGGTTGGAGTGGTATTGCTTGCGATTGCGGTAAACTACCTCCATGGCATGGAGGCCACCTTTTGTTTCAAGAATCTCCTGGGGAGTCCGTGGTAGGGATATGTATTCTGTTGTGTTCTTGAGGAGGGCATCCGGCATTTGCTTCAGGATGCAAGTGAATAAGGGTGGTGATATGCCATGCATGTGCCCCACTGTGTGCTGGTAGGTGGCTGTGGAAAGGAAGTGGAGCCCCAACCCTACCTTCAGTAGTGGGGGGATGGCGGTGCGTATTTCAATGAGGCTGACAATCGTTTATCATGTCCACCATGGTGTTGATTGTGTCCCGGTCCAGACGGTACAGGGTGTGGTTGTGCTCCGGGGTTGGGTTGGAAGGACTGGCTCTGATGTTTGGGATTGGGGGCTGCATGCGTGGTTATGCTGGCTGCACTGGTGGGGCATGCTGGGCCTGTCTCACCCTCCTTCTCCTGCTGTGTCTCCTCTGTGGTGACTGGTGTTGGTGTTGTTGCTGGTGTTGCAATGCTTGCATGTCCTCCAGCTGAAGTGTTGATGCTACTATTGGATTGATCTTGGTGTGGAAAGGGGTGTGGTGTGTGGGTGTGCTACTTTTGTTCAGGCCCAGATTCCATTGCCTCTACCTGTGCTGATGGTGTGCACCTGTGGCAGTTGGGAACACTGCACATGGCATTTTAGGGTTGGTCAGCGATGCCGGTATTTACGGCATGCTGGAATCCACTTTTAGCTCCTTCATGATGCCGGTATTTGCATGTCTGCTTCACTTGTGATGTCTTCCAGTTTACGGCATGCGCTATTGCCGGTACGATGGCCCGCGTGGCCGCGCTCATGCCACTATTAGAATCACCGTTATTTACAGTGCCGCTAATAGCGGTTTGATTGGTCGGAATAGCCCGGAGAGGTAAGCGATGCCGGTAATCCTTTACCGGCATCGTTTATCCCTTACCTCCAAACTCAGAATGACCCCAAGTATCTCAGTACTGATAGTCTTAGGGACTAGTTAGTTTCCACATAAGAATGAGCAAAACAGGCAATGGAAGTAAATGAAAAATGACTTAATGGTAATCTTTTTTTGGATTCTTATAACACATATTCCTCATCTTGATAGATATCCATCCTGCGTTACCCTACTGTGAACATTTCGACAGGGGGGGGTAGTGCCGTCGTGTTCGGTCATGCCACTCCTCGACTCTGGATGTGACATCGATCGCCGTACTTAAGGGATAACGCTACGCCCTCGTACCTCGGTTTCCCAGCTCCCCCTGCCGCTCCAGGCTGTCTTCGAGAGAAAACTCACGCAAACTGAAAAAAAGAGATCTGAAAAATGCTCTATTAAAACAAAAATACTTTATTGGGTGAGTTACAACACCAATTTGGTGAAATACAAATGAAACACCATTTTTAGCAGCGTAAAGCCTCATTACTTCCATTATACAATCACACTCAAAAAGGTAACAAAAGGCGCGTCCACCAGACGTCATGAGCTTCCAAGCGGGGAAGGCTGGGAGGGCGATAAGGAATCTGTGGGAGAAGAATCCATAGGAAGAACATTACGTTAAGTAATTTCTCCTTCAATAGATTGCATTCTCCCAAAGATTTCTCATCTTGATAGACTCCCAAAGCAGTGCTCTCAAATGGGAGAGATGGAAGCTAGATTAAGAAGCTCTGTAGCAATGCCCTACCAAACCGGGTAGAATCCTTCGAGTAACATCCAAGTTGTAATGCTTAGCAAACTTATGCAGGGATGACCATGCCGCCACAACTCCCTTACTGGTAACCCCCCCCTCTGGAGGGCTGAAGAAACCGTCACACCTCTATTCGAATGAGTACTCAGACCTGAAGGCACCTCCTTGCCTGCATTCTGGTAACATTTCGAAATGCACTGCACAATAAAACGGGAAATAGTCTGCTTGGCAACAGGCCAACCCAGCCTGGATTGCGAGAACGCAACAAACTGGTCATCCTTCCTGAAAGAACAATTTACTAACTTTCTGAAATGTTTTTCCTGATAGGTGTTCCTACCACGGATTCCTCCTCTAAGATAGCCGATCCACAGCACAGCCCTTCGTCAGAAACAATTCCGCCGCCAGAGGGAGCAATGTGGCTCTTTGTCGGCTCCGTCCGAAGCCTTAGTGCGGCCGGCACCAGACAGGAAGTCCGGCCAGAATATAGTGAGGCGACACAGTCCTTGACCTCAGTTCCACCCTTTTTCCCTGCCAATCTGATGCGGAACTGCTGGTGTACTACCTAGCTGCAAAGAGGGGCAGGTAGGGAGGAACATCCATCAGAAAGAATATAACTGAGAGTTAAGTAATTTCCTCCCACAGGTTCCTCATCTATGATAGACTATCAAAGCACTAAGAAAATCCAGAGGAGGGAGGAGACCAAGGGCACCATCTAGACCAGAAAACTCTGGAGGGCTTCCCTACCAAAATGGGCGTCTTGACCTCAAAGGGAATCCAAGTAGTAATGTTCAGCAAACCTGTGCAGAGATGCCCACACTACCACCTGGCAGATGTCCAGCACAGGGACTCCCCTCTGCAGGGCAGAGTTGGCAACCACGCCTTTGGTAGAATTGGCTCCGAGACTTTCAGGCACATCCTTTCTAGCAGATCATACCATTCCGAGATGCAGTGCATGATCTATCTTGGCATGGTCTGTTTAGTCACAGACCTGCAGCACAAGCCCCAGCCTAACCAATGAAAATCTGGTCAACTTTTCTAGCCTAGTGCTCACACCCGGTCTATCCAATGGAATAGTTCATCTGCCTTACAAGGATGAGGCAGAGGGAAAAACACAGGAAGATGGATCTTTTGAGAGAAATGAAAATCCGAGCCCACTTTTGGAAGAAGAGAGGGTCTCACTCTCAGAGTCACCTTCTCTTTGGTAAAAAACCACAAGGGAGGTTTAACAGATAACGCCTGGAGCTCACTCACCCGTCTTGCGGAAGTGATGGCAACCAGGAAAATCACCTTAACGTTGGGAAATCTAATAGAACAGGAATGGAGGATCTCAGACAGCTCCCATAAGGAATGTCAAAACCAAATTTAAATCCCACGATGGAACCACAAACTGGCATGGGTGAAACTGTCTAGACAAACCCTGCAAGAACTGCATTACAGTTGGGATTGTAAAGCACAAGGCCAGTTCCGGGAACCTCTTGAAAACCGAAATAGTGGCAAGGTATCTCTTAACACTGCCAATATGCAGACCCACTTGGGTTGACCAGCCTTTGGAAAATGGCAGGTCCATTCTTAGAACCAAAGGGCATTACCCTGAACTGGTTAAGTCCCTCAGGTGTTGAAAATGCTGTCTTCTCCCTGGCATCTTCAGTCAGTGATATTTGACAATACCCGGCAGTCAGATCAAAGGTGCTAAGGTACTCTGCATCATCTAGCTTCTTCACCAACTCATCTGTTCATGGAAGGGTATGAGCATCTTTCTTGGTGACAGCATTCAGAGCTCTGTAGTCCACACAGAATCTCAAGAAAGATGCACCTGCTTTTGGCAGAAGGACCACAGAGCTGGACCAAGGACTACTAAAAGGCTCTATCTCCCATAGACGCAACATTTTGTTGACCTCAAACCTAATGTGGGTTCTCACCTTGTCCGACATCCTGGAGATCCTACTTTTGGTAGGCACACTATCTACAGTATCAATTTTGTGCTTGCACAAAGGTGTCAAGCCTGGAGTGAGAACAAGGGGGAAATTGCCTAAGCAAAGTTTTCTCCTCGCCCGGCTGCTGTGAAGTCAGTTGAGGGGACAATTGACACCCACAATGGAGTCATCAGAAGGGACATCTTGGAAAAGATCAGGGAGAGGCTCAGATTCCTCCTACTCCCTTTCTGAAGCCAGAAGCAAAGCTCCCATTTCAACTCTAGGGATGAAAGCCTTTAGTCTATTTACATAAACACACTTTGGGAGTTTGTCCAGGTCTCCCAAGGTCTACTAAATAGTTTACTTCACCCAGTCTTCAACAATACAGTAAGGACCTGATCATTTATCCTTTAAAGCTCTATGTATTTTAGGGTACATAACCAGGATTTATTGGCCTGGAGTAAAATGAACAAGTGAAGTCTTCAGGTCATACCAATGTTTGGCCGAAACCTGACCAGCCTTCAACTTATCATTGGCCTGAGCCATGAGCAAGGCCATACTTTTCCTCAAGCCTAACACGTAGTCCACTACATTGGTAGGGACAGGTTGAGTGGGCATCTCCCATCCCTCCTTGACTATAGCCAGGGCCACACTGATAGGGTCCCTAAACAATAGTTCAAAGGCACTGAAGTCAAACCCTTCTTGCAGTACTTCTGTATAGGCAAAACGCAAGCATGGCATCAGGAGATCCTACTTTCTCTCGGGGGCTCCTCAAGAGCTCCAATCATGCTTTCGAGAGTTATTTTGAATCTCTCAACTATGCAATTTGTTTGTGGATAATAAGCTGAGGAAAACATCTAGGAACCTTCACATTTGTTCCACATGGCCTGCATATACTTGGACATAATGTTGCTGCTCCTATCAGGCACAACTTCTTTAGGGAAGCCAACCCTAGTAAAAAAGGGCCAGCAATGCTCCAGCAACTGACTTGCAAGTCACTGTCTTTAGTGGGATGGCTTCAGGATATCTTGTGCAAAATGAAAAGGTGATGGCTGGAAGGTTTTGAATAAAACATAACCACAGGAACAGCTCTGGACAACCCTCCAGACCATCTTTTTTCAGCCTACCGCAAAAGGGGCAGTCTAGCCCACACTGCTGGGTCACATCCCTTCTGCCCGAGACAACAAGCATCCCCAGACATGTTTCAGCCTTGTTGGGCGTGTTAGGCAGAAACCTGTGCAATTCACTTAGGGACCACTGCAAAAGGCTTAGGACTACAGGTGCTGGCAGTAAACCCAATTGGTAGCAGTCTGTACCACCCAGATTTACCTGGTAGCTGTGGCTGAGCAGCCAGACTTCTCTCAAGAAGAGTTAGACAGTATATAGAGTATACAAAGTAGGTACAGAGATACAGTAGCACAAGCAAACACTGACCAGAGCTTTGGTATAAAAGTATATAATTATTTATTTAAAAACACACTTGTAAAATACACTAACACTAATATGGCAAGCAAGTTCAAACACTCTCACTATCAATATCAATATATATACATCCCTGATTACTTATTGAACAAGTCTTAGTTAAAACACCACTTATTTGCAGACAGAGGTGAGCGCTTAACCCAAGATGGCACTCCAATAAGTTGGTTAAAAAGGGAGGGAAAAAGGCAGAATTAGGAAAGTACACAATACCAACACTTTAAAAAGAACCACAGCAAGTCAGAAAGGCAGAGTCTACTGTTAGAGCAAGAACGTTCATAGGCCAGGCCCACTCTTGGAGAGAGCAAGGCAGAATGTGTCCAAGATAACACAGTTGGATTATACTTTAAAAGTCTTTGCAGACTTGCAAATAGAGTTGGATGAGTTCAGAGAAAGTTAGTTAACAGGTCCCAAGTCACCCCAGGATAGAGTGTCAAGGATTTACAGGACACCTTGAACAGTCTGTTGCAAGGGAGACCAGGCGGACACAGTACCTGAAATGGTGAGAAAGCTCCAGCGGGGGCAGTTGTTCCTGGCAGCGGGTGCAAGTCAGTGCTTTGTCCAGGGGAAGAGAAGATCTCGACGTGGAGGAAAGCTGGAGGTCATTGCACTGCCAGGGAAGAAACCAGCCACAGAGTTTCCCGGTTAAAAGGTACTACCCTTTTATTCACGGTAGTGGTGAAGCGTGGCTATCCGGCCGCCAGGGTGCTTGGCACGGGCGATTCTACCACGAGACGATCCAGGAAGGCGAAAAGAGGGTGAACTGGTTATTCCCACCAGTTCAGAGGAAGAAGACTCTCTGGGATGAAGATCTTCTTTGTCGTTGGAAAGTGGTGAGACGGTTCAGCAGGGCTCCACCGGTGGTGTCGTCGTTGCAGGTCGGCTCAGCTTCTCCCTCTTCGGATTCTTTGGTCCTGTGGCGACTTCTGAAGTTCCAGTCCCCAAAGCCCTGCTTTTATGCAGAAAACCCCCATTCATCAGTCCTAGCTGTCACTCAAACATGCTAAGTGGTGAGCTGGGCGGCTCAACACTGGGCCAATCACACAAGAGTGCGACTTGAGTTGCCGAGGCAACTCAGTCCAGGGTGCCTAAACCCCCCTCCCACACATCCTGTAGACCCAGACAGAGTGGCAGCACTTTTGGAGGCTTCTGTGCAGAAGCCCGCCAAAAGTGGAACAAAGGGTTCGACTTGGGTTGGAGTTACAGAGGCGAACACAAACGCCATTTTAAAACCGAGTCCTGGCAAAAAGACCCAACCGGGGAATAAATATTAAATAAATAACCCAGCGGTATCTTTAACATTGCACCAAAAAAGTGTTGCATTTAAAATGAATGGGAAAATCCCATAGGAAATATTCCGGTGGAATATTTCGCGTAGTAACCACTGCCACCAGCCAGAAACTCGACGAGGGGGGGGACTGCACAGTGCCCCCTTGCAAAATAGACCCAGGGGCAATCTAATTACCCCTACCAGTACTTCCACAATATGATGGTTTGTACTGGTTCTGTTCACATTTTAAGACTAGTAAAGTCAATGGTGCCTTTACATCCCCTGGGAGACAGTAGACAGTCCCAGGGTATGGAGTCTATGTTCGGGGGTCTCTATGACACACCTGTGTTACTGCACTGAGGGTGCAGTTTAACACACTTACCAAAAATACATGAAACTCTTTGGAGTAAAAGACCCCATAGCCCAAAAAACAAATTACAAAGTCAAAGGATATCTCAAATCATGTCTAAGAGTGGGAGAAAAAGAGTCTAACTCTTAGCAGGAAGAAAAAATAAACCCCAAAAATCCAGCAAAGCTGCTGGGGGACTCACTAGGTTTGGGAAATTAGCCTTAACAGAGAATTCTCCCTAACAGGGCGTCACCAATGAGGAGTAGCTTGGGTCTCTAGGCCCGGCAGACTCGGGACCCACGTCTGGGCATACCCGTCCCACTCACGGTGACTTTAGCAAAACGAAAAGGTGATGGCTGGAAGGTTTTGAATAAATCAACCACGGGCACAGCTCTGGGCAACCCTCCGGACGTGTGGCATGATCTACTACTACAAGGATAAACCTACTGCCAGAGGATGTAGGAGGGTCAAGGGGACCAACAATGTCAATCCCTACCATCTCAAATGGTATGCCAACTACAGGTAGAGTACCAATAGAGCCTGGATTTTTGCACTACTTTTGCCAGAAATCCGACAAGTAGCATACTACTACAATGGCTTTCTACTTGTGCCCCATCTTAGGCCAGTAGAAGTGCATGATTAACCTCTTCATTGGTCTTCTTGATACCAAGATGACCTGCAAGGGAGACTTAATGCACCAATTGCAGGAGGAAGGGTCTCACCTGAAGGGGAATCACCAACCTCGTATGGTCTCCTTCAGAGGACTCTGAGCTCACTGTACCGGAGCCCAGCTTCCCAGTAAATCCTGTGTTTCCCAGGGGTTTCACCATCCAGCTGGGAACAGACCTGTCTCCTGATGCCTACAAGTGATGGCCACTTACACTGCCCTTACTAAACCCTTCCCTTGAGGAACCCCCTTCTGCAAGTAAATTCTGCAGTTCAGGGCGCTCATAGGGGTTGAGAATTTCAGGCAGACTCTCTCTTCCTCGTCAGGTTCAGGAGCTTGGACAACTGCCTCCAACTCAGTGATATGTGAGTTAGGGTGGGGTGTTTTCTTTCCTTCTTCTGGTTTTCTTCACTCCTTTAGCCTTAGCTTCCCTTTGGCTTTGGCTGGGCCTTAGGCTTGGCTATGACAGCCTTGGTCTGAGCCCTAGTGCATGGACATACTGCAGTATCCCCCGCAGGATCTAAGTCTCTGAGGTCATTCCCTAGCAGAACTTTTCCAGGGACATACCTCTGTACACTAACAGGTATCCTGACTAACCCACCATTCACAGCTAAAGTGACGGGCATAACTGGAAACTTGAGAGGGGGACAGTCATCCAACTTAATGGGCATCCGAGGAACTCTGGTCAGCTCCTCTAAGTTTACCAAAGTGGAATCCACTACTGTCTGTCTGGCCCCAGTGTCCATGCCAGGGATGTGGACACCATCCACCAGTACGCTATTCTTGAAATAATGCTTAGTATTGTCAGGGATTGAAACATAAGCCTCAGCAACTCTAGGTTCCCAGGATCCGAGGGAAACAGATCTTCAATTGTCCGCTCTGCTACACAGGATACTTGGCTCCAACGCTGATCTGCTGAAATGTCTGCGGGAGTCCTCTTCCTATCCCAAATCCTGGCTTAAGCAAGTCCAATGAACTAATGATAAGGTTCTGAATTATTCAAAACAGCCAGCAGTGGTCCAATCAGGGACCACTGTGGGTTTCACTCAAGCATCCCCAGACGCTCGGGTGCCACAGATGTGGAGTGGAACCAGACAGTCCCACCCACTTCTTGGGTCCCCACACTTACTAGCCCGCAACAGCAGCAGCTTTCCCGGGTGTATGCATGCCCATTATTAGGGATTTCCTGACCTGAGAAGACCGGAATAAGGCAAAGAAACACGACCAAAGGGCAAGAGAAAACATCTCTAATGGTATGGCCATTTAGGGCACTAGCCACGTTTAGCAGCCAGAGGCAGTAAATGCAAATGTGCACGCTGTAAGGGAGGCATGGTATCACAAGTATGAGACCGACACAAGAGATAGAATTTGGAAAACCTTTATTCAATTTTCAAGGTTTGGAAAAACTCCTACTTTGCCCTACTTTGCCCTATAAGCTAGGATGGGAGTAGTCTCTACCATTAAATAATAAACAAAACAATCTTAGTTGAGTCCGTCAAACCAAAATGGCCTACACTAACAAAAACCTAATGCCTTCCCTATCTCTTGTACAAAAAGTGTGTAAAGGAGAATATGTATGCAAAGGAAAATCAGTGTTAGAATATTAAGAATAAATGTGGCTGAGTCAGCTCTCCTCCCCATGTTAGACAGCACAGAGTAATCGGTCCCCGTAGACAGGATGACAAACTCTGTCTCAGGTTCTCAAAACAAAGGCAGTTCAAAACGCGGGACGAGGTGTGATTGGCCTTCCACGTTAAAGTCACTTAAGTACACCAAAAAGTTATTTCACGGTTCAATAAAGTTCACGTACGCCTCCCTCTGTCAGGCTCAGACCGCTCAAGGCATCGGCAGTTCACGTAGGTCTCCCTCAGACGGGCCCAGACCTCGCAATCTCAGCACCTCACGTAGGTCTCCCTCTGTCGGGCTCAGACCTTGCAATCACAGTACTTGCAGGGAAAGAGAAATCTTTCGTAACACCCCCTCATCTCAGGCGAATTAGTGTTTTATGTGAGCTTCTGCCCTTTTAATTGTTCCAGAGAGAGCTAGTTAGGACGTTCTGCAATTCTTAAATCTCTCCCACTGTGCTAGGTAATTTGCCTCGAAAAGGTCTCCCATGGATCTTACGATAGCTACTCAGAGGTATTTTATACTCGACGACTGTTTGAATCTAACTGATCCAGCATAGAGTACAGATTGGGTGTGCATTGATTTAGGGGGAGAGTGACAGAATTGGGCAGGTTTACTTTGGACCCTGAATGGTCCCCAAAGACTCACAAGATGTTAAGCATTGTGGGAACCAGGTTTAGTGATATATGCCACTATGTCATCAGCGAAGAAGGCCAGTTTGTATTACCTAGAACCCACCCTCATTTTCATCACCATATCCTCCCTTCTTGTCCTATCTGCCAGCAGTTTGATCGCAAATGCAAATAGGAGGGGCGGGAGGAGAGTGGACTCCCCTGTCTTGTTCCTCTACGTAGTAAAAATTCTTTGGATGCCATTCCATTTACCACCACCTTTGTCCTAGACTTCCAATATAAGGCTTCTATTCCCTTGATCAGCTGCCGGCTGAGCCCCGCTGTTACCAGGGCAGTGAATATGAATTGCCAGTCCACACGGTCAAAAGTGTTCTCAGCGTCAATGAAGGTAATAATGACTCTGTATTCCCTATCTCATTCAAGGCTATTATGCTAAGCGTTTTGTGAATATTTTCTGACCCTTGCCACTCCATGATGAAGCCCACCTGGTCATTATTTACTAGTGAGGGTAGTAATTTGTGAAGTCCGCCAGCCAATATGCTACATACAATGTAGACGTCAATGTTTAGGAGAGATATGTAAGATTCACTTCTCTTTTCCTTCCTTGGGTCCTCCCTCTAGTATTCCATTGATAAGCTTGCTCATGAAGGGTATTAAACAACTAGATAAGTTTGTAATACGCCAGGATAAATCAGTCTGCTCCAGGGGCTGATCTTGCTTTCATTCTACTGATTACCCTCACACATTCCTCTTGGTTGATTTGGAGATTTAGGCTGTCCCTCTCCTTGTCTGTCAAAGTCAGCAGGAGAGGGACAGCCTAAATCTCCAGAAACAACTGGATCCTTGCACTCTCTCGACTGGGTGGTTAAGGGTTCTCGCTTGCCCGTCTATGATTTTATAGACAGGCCCATCTGCCCTCTGTGCTCTCGGCAAGGCCGCCAGTAGTGTGTGGGCTTTATACCCTTTACATAGTACCTTTGTTTCGAGTATCTAAATTGACTTAGAACCCTATCCATCAAAAGGTTTTTGAGTTCCAGTCTTTTGTCTAGAATGTCTTGTAGAATCTTATCTGTACTTCCTGATCCATCTCTTAGCCACCTCTCCCAGTCCTAAATGGTCCTGAATCTAGGATGTCCCCCCACACCCCCCAGTCCTTTCTGCAATCAGCAGGCCCCTAAAAGTCACCTTAGACATCACCCTTGTTATGTGGGCTGGGGATTCCCTTGAATCATTTATTGCAAAGAAACAACAAATATTTTTGTTAATGAAAGACGTTATCTTTAAATAGTGTGTCATTATAGATCCATCTTCATTCTGTTGTGGTACTTGTGTCCAGGACCAAGGCACTCCTGGGCATGCATTGGTCAGACTAGCCACTATTTTAATGGAGGCATCTGTAATGCTGTGTTTCTGGTCTATGTAGTCGAGAGAGTATGGTATGTGTGGTTGTGAAAAGAAAGTATATTGGTTTAGCTCTGGATTTACTTCCCTCCAGCCGTCTGCCAGAAGGAGAATTTGCAAGTGGTGGGACATCCTGTCCTCCCTCTCCTTACCTCCGATCACTCTTTCCGTTAAGGTAAACCAGTCCTTCTGCGGGTCTGCCCCATATCATATACTAATGTGCCCAATTTACACCTCAGAAGCAGATTAAATCCATCTGTGCAGAATTTTACCTGGTTCTGGGCATACAGGGAGCATAGGTTTATTGTCACATCTCCCAATAGTCCTCCGATTCCGAATAGTCGGCCCTGTGGTAGCCTCTTGATGTCAACAATTTGTAGCCATAACGTTGCTTGGATCCCAATTCCACTCCACCCCCACTCAAAGATTTGATACACCAAGTAAGAACCCTTATCCACAAATGGCACACTAAAGTGATTATAACTGATGTTGAGAAAATGTATCTAATTGTAGAACGACCAACAATGCCAACCGCGTACTTTCTCCCAAAGATCTGCAAGGTTTTTGATAACATCCCAGAGGGGAGACCTATTATCAGTGGACGCGGGGGCATTATGGAACCGATTTCTATCCATGTCAATGAATGTCCATCACCACTAGTGACTGCCACACCGACTTATGTACGGGACACCATGCCTATTTTACAGATACTAGAGAACCTGACGTATTGTCCCAACTTACTATTGGTCACGCTTGATGTCAAGGCGTTATACACATCTATTGATGTCATGATCTCTGCTTCCAAAAGATCAGGACTTGCCCGACTCCCTTGGAAGCAGACCCATAACCCCGGTTCCGAATGCCAGCCAGTCCCAATTGGGACCTTTTGGACCCTGTCCTGGCGCCAGTGGCACCAGGCTCATAAAGATGCCCAGTCCCAGCGCTGGAAGCGCCGGGCTCATAATGCTTGGGTGGACTTACCTGCAGCAGACCATGCTGCTTACTTACCTGCCAGTTGAACCCCTGATCCTCTTCTGTTTGGGACTACTTTTCCTGTTGGGTGGGGCAGGAGCCATTCCTAGGTTCAGAACACTGGAACTCTTCTGGAAAGCAGGAACTCTTTTCTTACCTAGGCGTGGCTGTGGAAGGAGACACCTAAGCACTACAGGAGGCTATTTAAACCACACCCGATGGATGAATCTTGCTTTGTGTTATTCTGCATTCTCTGCAGCAGAACGCTCATCGTGTCTTCTGCTTCTGATCCTGGGCCTAAGGGAACAAAGGCTTACCATCCTGGAATCCAGTCTTCAGCAGCACCTGTAAAGACAAAGAAAGAACAGGTTAGCACTACGGTCTTCAGTGGCAGCGCATCTCTTACCTGGTCCATCGGCTGTCACCAACGCCTCGCGCTGCATTCCGGCATCTGAAAGACAAAGGCTTACCTACTCTTCGCACGCTCGGAGGCCTTCGGCGCTGCATCCCGCATCTGAAAGACAAAAGAAGGTGCGTTTAAAGACATTGGGCAACTTTATTACTCACGTGCCATTACTCCTTCCCACGCCAAATCCAGTGGGTATTCCAGCACCCTTCAGCTTCTCTAAAGCTCCGAACTTGTACCTGCAAGATAAAAGGGACAGTTAGTGCGCATCGTGAAGCAGGCTACAAGCGCTTACTTACGTGCTTCCAGGCGCTTCTATTCCTCACGCGGGTTCGATCCTCAACTCTCATCAGCCCGCCATCGCCGGAACCCTGCAAAACAAGAGATATCATTACAAAAGACTTTTAAGACATTTGAAGTGCCCAGAACTTACCGTTCGTGCAGTTAACGACGGACAGCAGTCCTCTGAGGTCAAGAGGCCTGCACCCTTATCCAGTGAAGAAACTGGTTACGGCACCCTGCCCCGAGGCAGATGGAGAGCTCGGCGTTCACTTACCTAAGGTGAGGGCGTTAACCTTTGGGGTTCTACAGGAGAAGAGAAAGGGAAGAGGAGAGAGGCACCCAATAACCCCAGTTCATTAATCCCATATTTTCTATCTGCAGACATCTTACTCTTCAAGTCAGACATACAGTGCACAGAGGTCCAGCCCAAAGAGCCAACCGTGTGTTACACATCACCTTTGAAGATACGGCATTCACCCAGTCAAGACCGGCGCCTCTGCGGGAATCAGGTGAGCATTACAATTGATCATGGGAAAGCTATTGAGAGCATTAACTATATCTTCCGTAACCAATCAGCCCCCTTCCACCTACATATAGAAATGATTAAAGAATTATTATTGTGCGCGCTACAAAATAATATACTTTTGTTTAAAAACACATACTACAAACAACTGATTGGCATTGCCATGGGAGCTAGTTTTGCACCTTCCCATGCTAACATTTTCATGCATCAGTTTGAACAGCAATATGTTTTCACTAATTTACAATTCTCTTCATTGATATATGTTTGGAAACTATTTATAGATGATGTGATCATGATTTGGACTGGTACCACGGAATGTTTACTTTTGTGAAATTTCTTAATGACAACGATTGGGGTATACAATTTACACACCATTATAGTGATTCCGCAATTGATTTTTTAGATCTAACTATCTCAATTACGGATTAGGGTTTTAAGACCAAAACATTTCGGAAACAAAAGTCTGTGAATGCTGTGTTCGATGCCCAAAGTTGACATAAAAACTCTGTGATTACGAACATCCCCAAAGGGGAGTACATCAGGGCTAAAATAAACGGTACAGGCACTGATGATTTTGTGTCGGAAAGAGTGCTGATTGATGGGCGATTCCGATCAAGATGCTACAAGACCCAAGTACTGAACAAAGCAGAACAAGAAGTGTCTAGTATGAGGAGAGATGATTTACTGACACCTAAAACAAGGAGGTTTAATACTCAAGTCAACAAATTAAGATTGATTACTCGGTACAATGCTGATAGCAATAATATTTACAAAATTCTGAAACGGCATTGGCATTTACTCCACCTAGATCAAGATCTATTAAAATGGCTTGAGCCAAATCTTATTTTTAGCAAAGCAACAACAATTAAAAATATTTTGTGTCCATCATTTATGTCGAACCCCATTAGGGGTGATGCATGGTTACTCCAAGGTCGGACAAATGAGTTCCATAAATGTGGTGGCTGTAACATGTGCACACACGCACTTGAAACAGCTTCAATAGACTTTGGAGTACTGGGTAAGCATGTTCTCAACTCATTTATCAACTCCAATTCCAAGTTTGTGGTCTACTGTATTACCTGTGTATGTGGTCTGCACTACATTGGCAGTACCATCAGGCCTTTGAAAATCCGAATTAGAGAACATTTACCGTCAATATCTAATCAAGATACAAAATATCCCTTAGCAACCCATTGGCAAAATGTCCACCAAATGGACAAACAAGATATCCAATTTACTGGAAAGGCTAAGGTTTGCCTCCCACAGAGGGGGGGGGTAACTTTTCTAAAATTGAGACAACTTGAGGCAAGATTAATTTGCCAATATAGAATGGTTTCCAAGGGCCTTAACACAGACCATGAATTTTATGTATTTCTTTAAATCATGCCAGCCTACATATGGATAAGTTTAATAGTAGGTGTCAGGTCAACTGTACAGACACAATGCGCTATAATGTTTTGAGTTATTATGATGAACTGCACTAGAGTGATTGGTTTATATATGTATGTCAAATGCTGGAATACATCAAGCCATGTACGTAACTATTAAGAAATAACTGCCATGACGTTTTGAAGTTGTGTGCAAACTTTATGGACTACGAAATGTGTTCTCAATCTGATTTATTATGTTAATAATTGGGACATTGGTGCCCTCTGAGCATTGCCCAGGATATATGTTGTGGTCCTTTGGGCGGCTAGTGTCACACCAACATGTATGCACAAGCATTATACTTTAGGGAGCGGAGCGCTTTGCTTTTTACTGCAGGGCTGTTATAAATTGTCAGCTTACAGATTTGCCTGAGTAGACATATGGGATGCTTGCTATTACTTATCTAAAGCAATCTTTGGGCTGCCATGGCCACAATAATTACTTATGTCAATGGGCACAGGTTCATTACATTGGCATTACTCCCGGCATTGTATTTTAATCTAATTGAGTGTGTTAAATGTTGCGAGATACTCACCCAAGATGGCGGCTAATGGCAGCCAACGAACGTGGCATCGTTTAGCAGTATAGAGGTAATCTATATAAGCTCTCCCTTGAGTTAGTCCGACGCCTAAAGGCAGGTAAGGAGGAACTCTGTTACTTTTGTTACAGTCCCTGAAGGGCATACTATGGTGGTAACTAAAGCAGAATTAGATTATTAACTAATTATGTACGTGGTACGGTTTACTTTTTGTCTCCCTTTATTCAATCAGGGCTATTTTGATTTGGACTGCAACATTTGCTTATGGCTAATTGATTACGATCGCATGGACATTGTAGGGAAGGCGTGGACCATAGATGGTGAACATTAAGTTTTATCGCAACAGCGAAGTGACATTAAGGTATTTATATATTCTTTGTGGCCAACATTATATTAGAGTTTAACGAGTGCAATCTGTCAGATCTAATATTGTTTACTGAATAAATCTAGTGATTCACGAAAACCTGAGAATTTACTTGTTAATTATAATCCCGTATTTGAGAGGTAGAGGTGGTGTGACAAGCTGCGCAATTGATCACAGACATATAATAAGCATGCCAGCCTAATAATTGAATATGACTAATTGGTTCTTTCCTCTCTTATGTTTCTTTCTCCATTCCCCCTAACCTTTGCCTATTGTTTTTCCTGTTGGCTATTATATGCTTGTTGTGTGCTATTATAATCTTCATTTGTATACTATTGTATTTTGGTTCATTAATTGATCTCGTCATTGGATTTACATACATGGGAACTTTTGTTTGTGACACACCTTGATGAACATAGTGTTGGATGCCTTTGGTGTTTATTTTGATTTTTACTAATTGTCCATGACTGTTAAGAGTACTGTATCCAGAAACGTCCGATATGCGAGCTATAATGATGAAAAAGATGCAGGACGGAGATGATCCATTCAGAATATTCAAGAGCAGTGGAGCTTGGAGACATACGAAGCTTGGGGAAAATCTATACCTGTGTTCTATCATATATTGTGCCAAGGGCTGCCAGACCTCGTATAGAAGCAGCTCAAGAAGTTAATGGGTATGGAAGCAAAACCATGGTCGGAGATTCAGCTAACCATCACGCATTATTGTAGACACTTGCAGGAAAAGAATCACAAAAAAGATGATAGGAAAAGCGAATAGGCAAAATTAGTACAGAAAAAACTGTCCAAGTATGTCATTGAAGGGGCAATGTTGACTAGTGTAGACGTATAGAATTCACAGCAGACCACGAATATGTTGCAGGTGAATAACCAAAGGAAGTTTGATCAGGGTAATAATGGATTCACTCAGCGAGGAAGGTGAGGATTTCGGGGAAGAGGTTTTGGGAATAACCAAGGGAATTGGCAGAATACTCAGGGAAGCTTCCAGAATAATCAAGGTGGGTTTCAAACTATGCAGAATGATGGCCAAAATATGCAGGATGGGCAGATTAGGAGGCCTCCTACATGTTGGACATGCTGGATGACAGGGCATTTCGCTCATATGGGTAAAGGTCAAGGGTTTGTGCAAAATGGCCAATATTTAAGAGGGGGAACTTCAAACCCGCCTGCGTATTCACAGGAGAGTGGAGATGGGTTTGCTCAGAATAAAACGATGCAGCAGCAGCAAGCGCTGAGAGTGCACCAAGACTTGCAAACACAGCAGGTGGCAGTTCATCCGCCACAAAGGCAGTCGCAGCCTTCGCCCATGCATATTCAGCAGAGTACAAGTACAGGACAGCTAATGACTCCTAGAGTAGGGGGTACCACTGTCAATGGAGGGAATCCTTTTACAGGTAACAGAATGAGGCTTTACCCACAATAGGACAGCTCACTGGGAGACTTGCTGTGTTCAGTACCATCTGTGACGCTGAATCCTCACGAGGAACCAAGGGTAGACGTCAATATAGGAGGCAAACGGTTTTCGTTTTTAGTAGACACGGGTGCAACGCGCTCATGCATACGAGAGGGAAAGTTTTCAATATCTGGCAATGCCATGAATACTCAATGTTTCACAGGAGCTACAAGTAGAGTTCCTTTCACTGAAGAATTACCAGTCTCTATAGGAGAGAGTGACATGACAGTGCCATTGCTATATTCAAGGCAGACACCTGTCAATATATTGGGTTGAGATTTAATGACAAAATTGAACATGACAATATTGTTTACCGATTAAGGAATAGTGTTTTCAACACCAGGAATGCATTAGTTAAACGTGAGTGAATTTATCATGGCATTTGCAGGAAAAATGGCCATGCGAGCAACGCCTTTAGAACCAGAGATTTTTCATTATGGAGTACACATTTTATTGACATGGCTACCGGGCCTAGTAAACAGAATTATGAGAATACCTGATAAATTTTTGTTTAGACCAAAAATACCTATGCGTGAAGAAGAGGGACACATTTTTCCCTTAGAGCTACAAGCAGCCATAGTGCGAGGTGAAATGGCTTTGCTTTATGGAAATGATGATAACGGCAGACTATGGTGTGCAGTAATTGCCATTGGGGAAGGTTACATATTAACTGACGTCACTGATGAATCTTTTTGGAGATCATCCATCTGTTGACAAAGTGATTTTTGACATGAGCATTACTGATTGGGTGAGAGCAATCAAACGTGAAGTTCCTCAGAAAATGATGCTAGCACAAAAAATTCCAGAGTATTTTGACAAAGACATGGCGAAAGTGCCAGTTTCATTATGGACTACAGGCCCCTATGACGTAGGCCTGTTGAAGGGTGTTGGAGAAGTGAAGATTAAATTGAAACCAGGGGCAATTTTACCTCGAGCACGACAGTACCCCATGTCTCTCGAGGCAGATGAAGGTATTTTCAAGACGATTTGCACCATGATGGATCAGGGTATCTTAGTGACGTCAGAGTCACTGTTTAATACTGGAAGGTACCGTATAAAAAAATCTAAAGGGGGGGGGTTGTGGAGACGAATTCAAGATTTAAGGCAGAAAAACCAGATTGTAGAGGTCAAGTTCCCTCTAGTTCCTAATCCTGCTACAATCTTATGTAATATACCTGCTGAAGCACAATATCTCACTGTGATTGATTTGAACAATGTGTTTTTCTCAATCCCATTGCAGAAAGATTTGCAGGATCTGACATCGTTCACGTTCAGACAGACTAAGTTAAAAAGCACGAGATTACCTCAATGGTATTGCGAGTCTCCATCGATTTTCAATAGAGTCCTGCAGATGGGCTTAAGCAATATCGATTAAGAGAGTGTTGCGTTGCAATACGTAGATATTTTAGTTTGCAGCACTTCAGAGGAAGAGTGCAGATGCGATTCTGTTCAGCTGATGATTCTACTTGCTGATAAAGGTTTTAAGGTTGACAAAGAGAAGTTACAGTATTGTCAACAGGAAGTGTTATACATAGGCCAATTGATTTCACATGAAGGAAAGAAGGTCACTCATGAGAGAGCCGAGGCTATTTTGAAAACCACAATGCCACACACGATAAAACACATGCAGATAATTTCTTTGATTGTGTAAATATGTGAGAGCATGGGTCTTTGACTACAGCTCATATACAAGGCCTTTACTGCAGGCTTTAAAGAAAGCACAGGCAATGACGAAAAAATTGTGTGGACAGAAAAAATGGAAGAAGGGTTTGATGAGTTGAAAAAAGCAATTTGCACAGCTCCAGTTTTAGGGATTCCTAATTATGCTGAGGAATTATTTTTGTTCTCGCATACAGATGGCACTGTATTAACAGCAGTTATTACACAGAGAACCACATTGGGGAACAAACCCCTTGCATATTATAGTGCAATTTTATACCCAGTAATGAGCGGTCACTTTCTGTGTGAACAATCTTTGGCAGCCGCTGCGTTCGCTATAGAGAAAGCTTCAAGCATAGTGATGGGGTGCTCTATTACGTTATTTGTTGAGCATGCACTATTTGCCATTCTAGAGAAACCAAAAGGCACGTTGGCTTCTCAAAGGGCTTCTGCCTATGAGGTAGTCAGATCAAATCCGGCAATCAAAATAGTTTGATGCAGAATAGTGAATCTTGCCATGTGTGTAGTTGAACCACTGGCAGAGGATGAGCATGCGCACGACTGTTTGAACTATGAAGAGTTCTATGATAAAAGAAAATGCCTTGACAGGTGGAGAAATAGTTTTTATTGACGGTTCTTCAAGAATTGACCAGAATGATGGACAGAGATACACAGGTGGTGCTGTGGTAAAGCACATGACCAATGGGGAGTTTCAGAAGATGGTAAGTGCTAGACTACCATCTCACTATTCAGCACAGGCTGCAGAATTAGTGGCGCCGATTGTCGCGCTTGAGCATCATGCAGCTCAGGAAGTAACAGTGTACAGCGACTCTGCCTATGTGACGTCAACGGTGCATGCAGGGTTCGCACGTTGGAAAAGGAGGGGCTACCTCCGAGCGGATGGCACGCCAGTGCAGCCCGCCACCTTATTTGACAGGCTTATTAAGGCACTGCAACTCCCAGTAGCCATCGCAGTTAAATGCGCAGCACATACTAAAAGGGCAGACTTTCTCTCACGCGGAAACCAAGCAGAAGACGATGAAGCGAAACTCGCTGCATTTTCAGAAACTGTGTTGTCATTTGATACGCCTGGTGTAAATGAGAAAATGGTTGTAATGATGAACGTGTCTGAAAGATATAGTGATTTGTCAAAGACACAATTAATGAAAGTTCATGGGCAAGCACCTCAAGATGAGAAGGATTTGTGGACGTGAAGAGGGTGTTCTTTAAACCCCTCTGAAGCATTGTGGTGACAAGACAGCACTGGTAAACCGGTTATGCCTGTAGCCTTATTAAGGGTGGCGCTAGAACACTACCCTGCGCACACAACTAGAGAGATCCTCGCTGCAACTATTGGAGCGGATTGGTTCGTACCAAATTTGTTAGAGTATGTTGCATTCTATGTAGTGACCTGCATTGTGTGTCAAAAATTCATGGCTGGGCATACACTGCGCACAGTTAGGGAAGTTATTCCTAGACCCACTGGCACCTTCAGCATTTGCATATGGACTAGGTTGACATGCTGCAAGTATGCAATGGATATAGATACGTGATTGTTGTGGTTTGTCCCTTTTCACGATGGATTGAGGCTGGTCCCTGTACACACCCAGACTCTACCTGTGCAGCCAAATTCTTAGAGTAGGAAGTGTTTCCTAGATGAGGAGTTTGTGAAGTAATGAGATAAGACAATGGCCCACATTTTGTGAATCAAACATTTGAGCAGATCAGCTTGTTGCTTGGTATAAAGCACACATTCTCTTCGGCCTATCATCCACAAGGAAATGGAATCTGTGAACGGCTCAACGGCTTGTTTAAAGAAAGGATAGCCAAGTTGAAGCTTGCCTTGAAGAAAGGGTGGTTGCAGTGCATACCACTGGCATTATATGCAATGAGGAACCAACCACCATCTTACCCCCCATGAGATAGTGACAGGGAGACAGATGAGGACACCTCTCAAACCTCCATCCAGAGTTAGAAGTGATGCTCAGCCTACCTAGGAATTGTTAGTAATAGAGCTACACGAGTATCTTATGTGTATCCCTTCAAGTATCTCTGTAATTTCAGGTCAGCTACGGCGAAAAGGGTGTGGGGCAGAACAGAACACAGAAGGAGATGCTTCAACAGGCAGAATTTAAGAACTTTGTCTTCCCAAATTATTCCCCGGAGATGTAGTCCTAATCCGTAACTTCAGGAGGAAGTGGCACGAGCCTAGATTTAACGACCCCTTCATTGTGGAAGAAGTCACGCCGTCTGCAGTCAGAGTGCAAGGCAGATGTCCTTGGACTATCCTAGGTGACGTAAATGTTTATAATGGAGAAACCCCTCTGCCCTCCTGCCCCCCTTCGGAAGCACGCATCGGGGAAGAACATCAGCAAATGCAGACAAGGTCTATGACAAGGAAGGAGGACGCAGAGGCTGTCGATTAAAAGAAAAGATTTCATTGGAGTATGGCTTGGTCCGGGACACTCTTTTAGCCACTTCTGAAAGAGTTAAGGGAAGATATTCAAACACTCTGTGCAGTCATTTCAGGGTTAAGGGAAGGTCTTTTGTTCTTAAAGCCACGGGAGCTTGTTAACTTCGGACTGAGGCATGCTTAAGCCTTGATATGAAGAGAGATGCCAAATTCTGAGTTCATTTTGGACAATTGGAAGAGGGTACAGTACCACTGTTTGGATTTGCCCATGGTGATTCCCAATGACAATGTTTCACAGATCATATTCAACGTTTTTCTCTTTATTTTGCGCTCATATCCAGCAATTGTGGGGAGAACTACTAGTGTATGTTTTTCTGCACAATCCTAAGAATGGCCTGATCGTGAGGAGGTTGCTGTAACGCTCACCTGATTCCCACGGAGGCGCGGGTCTTGGCAGGAAGCTGTCTGTGACTCGAAAAGTGATGTGCAGGACTCGATTGGCTTCTGGGGTCGAACCTCTTCGCACTGTGTGTCGGACTCGAAGAGTGAGGTTTCTGCAGGTGAAAGAATATGGGGGTTAATGGTCTGGGTTGTTGAATGTCCCTCTCTCTCTCTCTCTTCCCAGCTTTTTCGTAGAGCCCCCAGGTCAACGTGCTCACCTTATATAGGTGAATGCGGGGCTCTCCATCTGCGTCTGGTGCAGGGTGCCGTTGTCAGTTCCTTCACTGATGAAACACAGGCATCTTGAATTCAGAGGATGGTTACCGTCGTTATCTGCACGAGTAGTGAGTTTCTGGACACCTTTTGTCTTTATAGTCTTTACATGCGTGGCACGTTTATATGCAGACTCTGTATAATGCTTTTCCCTTATGTATTGCAGGGCTCTTGAGATGAAAGATGAAGTGAAGCGCCTGGAAGTTCGTAAGTATGGCAAGCGCTCCGACTGTCTCTTTCCTTGCAGCTTAGTTCGTGTTAAAGAGACGCCGGAGTATTCGCAGGCGTTTTATTGCGACGAGCGTGATGGACGTAAGTAAATACCTGCTTAATGTCTTTTCTTTTGCTTTTCAGATGTTGGGTTGCAGCGCCGGAGTCCGCGGAACGCCAGTAAGTTGTTAACGATACTTTGTCTTCACAGGCGGCGGTGCAGAACGAAGAAATCCGGAATTTACAGCGTGCCGGTAAGTATGGCAATGCTTTTGTTTTTGCAGGTGGAGATGCGGCGTGAAGATACGGCCGCAGCCGATGGATCAGGTAAGTAAGCACTGCGTGTAAAGTTCGCCTTGCTAACCTGTTGTTTCTGTTCTTTGCAGGTGCTGATGATGTCTGGATACTGAAATGGTAAGTAGGATTCTTGCAGGTCCAGGATCGGAAGAAGAAAGGCCGGAGCAGACTCGGTGAGCGTTCTGCTGCAGATGCAGAATCACGCGAAGCACGCTTCATCTATCGGGTGTGGTTTAAATAGCCTTGGAGTGATGAGGCGTCTTCTTCCACGGCCCCGCCTAGGTAAGAAAAGAGTTCCAGTTTCCAGAAGAGTTCCAGTGCTGTATCCAGGGAGTGGAGCTGCCCCACCCAGGTAAGAAAGTAGTTCCTGTTCTCAGATGGCTTCTAAGTGGCTGGTAAGTAAGCAGCATGGTCTGCTGCAGGTAAGTCCACCCAAGCATCTTCACACCTATTATGAGCCCGGCGCTTCCAGTGCCGGGGCCAATGGTTTTGATGAGCCTGGTGCCACCGGCGCCAGGACAAGGTCCAAAAGGTCCCAGTGGGGACCAGCTGGTGCTTAGGATTAGGGTTAGGGGCCTGCTTCCAAGGACGTTGGGCTGGTCCTGGCTCCTTGGAAGCAGTGATCATGACAGTACCCCCCTCAAGGCCCCTCCTAAGCGTGTCTTCTCCGGGGGGTTTTGGCTTGTCGGGGTGATTCAGATGGAATTTCTTGACCAGACGAGGTGCGTGGACATATTCTGAAGGTTCCCAAGACCTTTCCTGGGGGCCGTAACCTTTCCAATCAACTAGATAATATAACTTAGATTTGGAGATCTTGGAGTCCAGGATGTTCTTAACTTCGAATTCAAGTTCTCCATCTACTAAAACCGGTTCTGGGAATTCAGTCAATCGGGTTTCTGGTTGTACTGGTTTTAATAAGGAGACATGGAATACTGGGTGTATTTTCATATGCGTAGGTAACTCCAATTTGACAGCCACCGGATTAATTATGGCAGATATAAGATAGGGTCCAAGGTATCTCGGGATGAAGGTGCGGGGTCCCTTTAGAGGCAGGTGCTTAGTGGATAGCCAGACCTGATCTCCTACAGCGTAGTGAGGAGCCTCTTTACGGTGTCGATCTGCTCCTCTTTTGAATTGAGCTTTAGCTCTTTGCAGATGGGCCGAGGCTTCCTTAAAAGCACGGGTGATCTCCGAGTGCAAGTGATCCACAGCAGGTGCTTCGAATTGTTGGGGAGGATCCAGGTTAGAGGTTCTAGGATGGTGTCCGTATAGTAGGAAGAAGGGAGTCTTCCCTGTTCCAGAATGAATCAAATTATTGTAAGCGTATTCAGCGATCCAAAGAATATCCTTCCAGGGGTTTTCAGTTTGTTGGAGCATGCAACGTAGATATTGCTCTAGAGTTTGATTTGTCCTTTTGGTTTGTCCGTCAGTTTGGGGATGGTGACTAGTTGAAAGTCTTACATCAATTTGGGCTAGACGACAGCAACTGCGCCAGAAGTGAGAGATGAATTGACTTCCCCTATCGGAGACTAAAACCGAGGGAAAACCGTGTAGCCGAACGATGTTTTCTAAGAATTCTCGGGCCAATACTGAGGCTGATGGTAGACCCTTCAGGGGAATGAAGTGAGACGTCTTGGACAATAGATCCACGACTACTAAAATGGTAGTATACCCAGTGCATGGAGGTAAGTCTGATGAAATCCATGGACAGGGTATGCCATGGACAGGGAGGGATGTCTAGTGGCTGTAATAGGCCGGCTGGTTTCTCCTTCTGACTTTTATTCTGGGCACACACACCACAGGAGATTACAAAGTCTCTAATATCCTTTTTCCATGACGGCCACCAGAAATGTCTTTTAATCTTTTCCATGGTTTTGGTAATGACAGGGTGACCCTCCATTAGAGTCTCGTGATAACAGGAGATTACTTGTTTTTGTATTTTCTCACAGGGTAAATGCAATCGTCCTCGGAAATATGGTAGGTCTTGATCCACTGAGAATTCTTTCCCCTTTAATTGCCAATCTTGCAAATCGCCCGGAGTTAGGAGTGATTTAACCATGGTCTTGATGTCTTCAAAAGATTGAGCGCTGACCAAACCCAAAATTCTTTGTTCTGGGATTATGGGTATTGGTTCTGGATTGGTCAAATGTTCATCTACTCCCATCCGGGAGAGAGCATCTGCTTTTCCGTTCTTACTGCCTGGTCGATAAGTAATTATAAAGTCAAATTCTGCTAGAAACAGAGCCCAGCGAAGCTGTCTGGAAGACTGAGCTTTGGCTGTCTTTAGATATTGTAAATTGCGGTGATCAGTCATTACGGTGACTGTGTGTCTGGCTCCTAGAAGATAATGCTGCCAGGCTTTAAAGGCCAATCTGATGGCCAAAAGTTCCTTGTCTGTAATTGAATAGTTGATCTCAGGAGGCGAAAACTTGTGGGACCAAAAGGCAACAGGATGTAGTTGGTGTGTGACCGGATCTCTTTGTGATAAAACTGCCCCCATAGCAAGACTAGAAGCATCCGTTTCCACGATGTGGGAGTTCTGGGCGAGGATGTTTTAAAACAGGTGCAGAAATGAATTTAGCTTTTAAGTCCTGAAAAGCTTTTTCTGCTTCAGAAGACCACTCAAAACGTTTGTTCTTTTTCAACAGAGCGGTGATGGGCTGGACTATCCGAGAAAATTCAGGAATGAATCTACGGTAAAAGTTAGCGAACCCTAACATGCTTTGAACTCCTTTTACAGAGGTTGGTGATGGCCACTTGATGATTGCATCAACTTTCTTTGAATCCATATGGACTCCGTTAGGTGACAATATGAATCCCAGGAACTCGACTTCCGTTACGTTGAAAACACATTTCTCGAGCTTAGCAAAAAGATTATGTTGACGCAATCTCTCGAGAACCTTTTTAACGTGTCTCTGATGTTCCTCTTCAGATGATGAATAGACGAGGATGTCATCAATGTAGACAACAACACAAACGTCTATGAGTTCTCTAAGGACATCGTTCATAAAATGCTGGAAAGCAGCAGGAGCATTACACAGTCCAAAGGGCATCACTTGATATTCGAATAGCCCGTACTTGGTGCGGAAGGCCGTTTTCCATTCAATCGCCCTCTTTTATCCGTACCAAGTGGTAGGCTCCTCTGAGATCCAACTTTGTGTATATGCATGCATCTTTGACTTGATCCAGGAGTTCAGGGATCAAAGGTAACGGGTATCTGTTTTTAACGGTGATCTGATTCAGGGCGCGGTAATCTATGCAAGTCCTAAGGTCTCCTTCCTTTTTCGGAACGAAGAACAAAGCCGATGAAGCTGGAGATTTTGAAGGACGGATAAACCCGTTAGCTAGGTATTGGTCTAGGTATTGTCTGAGGTGAAGGTTCTCTGGCTCGATGAGGGCATAAATCCTGCTGCAAGGAGGAGTTGTTCCAGGTATCAGATCTATTTGACAGTCGTAAGACCTATGAGGAGGCAAGGTGTTGGCTTGATCCTTCCGGAAGACATCTTGGAATTCCTGGTATTCGGGAGGTAATTTGGGAACCTCCTCAGAAGAGATTGCCGCCAGTGAAACATCAGGCCGAGGATAACAAGTGGTAAAACACTCTGGAAACTGAACCGTCTTTGCTCGCCAATCGATCTGAGGATTGTGCTTCTCTAACCAAGGGATTCCCAGAATGATCTGGAACTGAGGGGCCTTGATTACATCGAACACGATTCTCTCCCGGTGTCCATCTTGACTCACTAGTGTCACTTCTTGGGTGGCATGCGTTACTGGTCCGGAGGCCATCTCCATGCCATTCACAGTAGTGATGACGTCTTTCACTGCCTTAGGGACAAGGGGTAGATTCATCCTTGATACCATTTCACGGTCCACATAGTTACTGATTGCTCCGCTGTCAATGTAAGCTTCAATTGCATGCAAACGATCCGGACGTTCAGGACTAATGAGGACCATGGGTATCACGAAGTGCGAGGTCACGGGACAGATCTTAACGCTCGGCAAGAGGACCTCTACTCTTGTCGGGCGAGGTTGTTTCCCTGCTCAGAATTTGTGGTACAGCGGCTCCTACAGTCTTTTTAGCTGGTTTCACTGGACAGTCCCGAAGAAAGTGTCCCGAGTTTCCGCAATAGAGGCATAATTGCAGCTGCCTTCTTCTTTCCCGCTCTTTCTGGGTTAAAGGTCCTTTCATGTCCCCTATTTGCATGGGTTCCACAGTGTCAGCTCCCTTATTCGAGGTCTGTGGTTTAGAAAACACTCGGGTATCAAATCTGGAACGATCTGCCTTCCTGTTCTGTAGTCTATGGTCCAATTGGACAACTAAGTCAATATAGTCAGAACATTCTTGTGGAGGATTCACAACTTGCGCTAACACATCTTTGAGCTCTCCACGCAGGCCTCTGTAGAAAAGTGTTATTCTCTTGTCCTCGGGCCATTGTGTTTCCACTATGAGTCTATTGAAGGAGGCTATATAAGTCAAGAGGTCTTGATTACCCTGTCGTAATGAGAGAAGTTCATTGTCCAAGGCCTACCCTTGTGCATGTCTTGCGAACAGTTTCTCCATGCTGGACTGGAAGGCCTGAAAATCATGTAAAACCGGATCATCCTGGGTGACTAAAGGGATCGACCAATCTGCGGCGCTGCCACTGAGATAAGAAACCACGAAAGCCACCTTGGTCTGGTCTGTTGGGAATGCAGCTGGTCGACATAAGAAGTGTAGGCGGCACTGATTGATGAACACTGCAAATTTCTTTGGATCACCAGAAAAGCGTTCGGGCGGAGCCAAGGGAACATTACCGGGCAGATTGATTTGCACTGGATTTGAAGATGATGCAGAAGGATAACTTCCTCCTGGAACAGGCAAAGGTGTCTGTCCTGCCTGCGTTTGTAACAACTGCCTAGCAAGGTCCTCTGTTCGCTCCTTGGAAATTATCAGTCCTCTTCTTAGAGAGTTCGTTTCCTGACGAGCTGCATGTACTTCTGCTCTTAATTCCCCGAGCAACTGGGCTAGTTGATCAGTGTCTGAGGTTTCCATTGCGCCTGGGTAGGAGTTTTGTGGTGGGCTTCGCGTTCTGTAACGCTCACCTGATTCCCACGGAGGCGCGGGTCTTGGCAGGAAGCGGTCTGTGACTCGAAAAGTGATGTGCAGGACTCGATTGGCTTCTGGGGTCGAACCTCTTCGCACTGTGTGTCGGACTCGAAGAGTGAGGTTTCTGCAGGTGAAAGAATATGGGGGTTAATGGTCTGGGTTGTTGAATGTCCCTTTCTCTCTCTTCCCAGCTTTTTCATAGAGCCCCCAGGTCAACGTGCTCACCTTATATAGGTGAATGCGGGGCTCTCCATCTGCGTCTGGTGCAGGGTGCCGTTGTCAGTTCCTTCACTGATGAAACACAGGCCTCTTGAATTCAGAGGATGGTTACCGTCGTTATCTGCACGAGCGGTGAGTTTCTGGACACCTTTTGTCTTTATAGTCTTTACATGCGTGGCACGTTTATATGCAGACTCTGTATAATGCTTTTCCCTTATGTATTGCAGGGCTCTTGAGATGAAAGATGAAGTGAAGCGCCTGGAAGTTCCTAAGTATGGCAAGCTCTCTGACTCGCTCTTTCCTTGCAGCTTAGTTCTTTGTCTTCACAGGCGGCGGTGCAGAACGAAGAAATCCGGAATTCACAGCGTGCCGGTAAGTATGGCAATGTTTTTGTTTTTGCCGGTGGAGATGCGGCGTGAAGAAAGGGCCGCAGACGATGGATCAGATAAGTAAGCACTGCGTGTAAAGTTCGCCTTGCTAACCTGTTGTTTCTGTTCTTTGCAGGTGCTGATGATGTCTGGATACTGAAATGGTAAGTAGGATTCTTGCAGGTCCAGGATCGGAAGAAGAAAGGCCGGAGCAGAATCGGTGAGCGTTCTGCTGCAGATGCAGAATAACGCGAAGCACGCTTCATCTATCGGGTGTGGTTTAAATAGCCTTGGAGTGATGAGGCGTCTTCTTCCACGGCCCCGCCTAGGTAAGAAAAGAGTTCCAGTTTCCAGAAGAGTTCCAGTGCTGTATCCAGGGAGTGGAGCTGCCCCACCCAGGTAAGAAAGTAGTTCCTGTTCTCAGATGGCTTCTAAGTGGCTGGTAAGTAAGCAGCATGGTCTGCTGCAGGTAAGTCCACCCAAGCATCTTCACACCTATTATGAGCCCGGCGCTTCCAGTGCCGGGACCAATGGTTTTGATGAGCCTGGTGCCACCGGCGCCAGGACAAGGTCCATAAGGTCCCAGTGGGGACCGGCTGGTGCTTAGGATTAGGGTTCGGGGCCTGCTTCCAAGGACGTTGGGCTGGTCCTGGCTCCTTGGAAGCAGTGATCATGACAGTTGCTCACAGCAATCATCGAGGAATTTTTACAGTTGCCAGATTACAGTGGGGAAAGGACAAATGCCCCCATCAACTGATGCCGCTCACAGATTGGTTAGTGAGGTTTTCTATCGTCTGATTGAAGAATACCCGCATCTTGTTGGAAGACACAGTGATGTGCGCACATTCCTAAGGGATCCGAGAAACAATGCAGAACTAAACAAAATATTGTGAGGTATAATATTACAAGTGAATACCTATTCAGAGAGAACTCTGAGGTCAGAGTGAAACTTTTCCTTCGAGGGACAGATCGAGAGGTTGCTGGTTAGACAGAACTTTTGTTTCATGCTGAAAGAAATTCATCATGTCATCTGTTCTGAGATAGATTCGAGGAATCGACTGGGAACTGGTGTATGTTGTTGAACTTGTCTATACTTACTGAAGTCGGTTTTCTTCTTGCTGGAGAGGCATCCACATTTCGACTGGTCAAAGACTGATTCCAGGGATACATTGAGAGTATGTTTTTTGGTATCCAGTAAACAGACAGCTGATCGAGGATAAGCTGCCGAGTCAAGATAGCAGCTTCAAGAAGCAGTATACAGTGCTGATGTATTAAAGCTACTTTTTCCTTCCTTAGGCAATAACGATGGAGTGTTAGTAGTAACATCGTTATGCCAGATGCAGGGAAATGTCCACGATGTGAAAGGTCATTGCTGTAAATGGTCGTACTTATGCATCATTTATGCTTGCATCTTGTTCATAACTATACTGCTTTCACTCACAGTACGCAGGTCATATCGCATAAATGAACATGGAGCTAAGACTCCTGTGAATCTTCCTAAGTAGAAGGAACGTACAATTGTGGCAACTACTAGGCAGCCAAGATCCTATGTAGTCATTCCTATTCCAGAGAAAGATGACAAATTACCTGAGTCTGAGACAAGTGTCACTAACAATCGTTCACATGCAAGAAGTGTCTTAGAGACCCTTTTAGGACACAAGAAACAGGCTTGGCAAATCACACAGGAAAAAAGGTTAGTAGAGGATGAACCTACACAGATAAAACACGCAATTACATCTGGTCCTGTGATAAATGACCCAAAGATGATTCATAAAAGACAGTCACACATGGAGATTTTGCGAGACATTTTTATGCCTAAATGGTATGTTTGAGAGGATGAAACTTTCTGAACTTTCTCCAACTCAGGCAGTACATGTAGGTGTATCCAGTCCACTGCTAGATGTACCTATGATTTATCCAGTCAGAAGGAGTTATGCTGGCACACTTCATGATATGATCATAGAAGGTCACATGAGGAGAATGAGGACTAAAAGAAGCACCTAAGAAGATGAGTTTGAACTGAATGATTACCTGGACAGTACAGCTCACTTGGGAAATAACATATGGTATCAGCAAATGAAAGAAGTGGGAAGAACCTCAAATGTGGAATGCTTTGTGTGTGCACTCCTGCCTTACAGTATGGGGAAGTCTAAAATCTTCATAGCTATTGAAATAGATGTCCAGACAGCACATTGTCTTTCGCACATAGTTATGTATTGTTATTTGTCATTTATATAGCGCCTTATATATCATTGGTATTATCTCAAAGTGCTGGTAGTTTGAACGCCCTCGGGAACCACAGTTAAATCAGTAGAGAGAGAGTCATAGGGTGCGTGGGTGCACCCGATATGTGTGCAGCCGGTGTGGCAGTTGCATGATAGCTGCTTCTTAGCGGTAGGTGTGTGGTGGGGTGGTCAGTTGTATGTGTTCAATTCTGGAGGGTGGACACCCAGATTGATTTCTGGCTGTGTTATGCCTGAGGAGATGCATAAACTAGCAGTGTGTGCTAGCTTTGTTTAATTAGGATGATGAGGAGAATGTGGCGGGTGTTAGTATGGGAACAGCTATACCGAACGTGTCAGTTTCGTTGTGTTCTAGTTGAGTGGTGGTGTATAGGAGAGCGTAAGCTTGGTAGTGTGGATGGTGGTCATCAGTAAAGCGCTTGAGATAGAGTACTCCATCAGTGCCATCTATTCTATCCATTTTATTTACTCTGTCTGTTCATTCCACTTTGTCTGTTCATCCATTTCGTCTGTTCCATCTATTTAATCTAATACTCTATTCCATCTCTTCCATCCACTCAACGCGACATTCATAGGGTCTAATTCATCCATTCGGCAGACCCATTTCGTTCTTATCATCCGTTTAGTGTGTTCTGTCCATTCTATCCTTCCTGTTCATTCGATACATTCTATCCGTTCTATGTGTTCCATCCGTTCCGTCCATTCTATGTGTTCCATCCGCTCAATCCACTCCATCTGTTCTTTCGATTGACGTGTACAGTCCACTCTGTTCCTTCCATCTATTCCATCTTTTTAATTTGTTCTATTCGTTAAGTCTACTCATCCTTTCCATTCTTTCAATCGGCTCATTCGCCTCATCCGTTCAATCTACTCATCCCTTCCATCCGTTCAATCCCTACCATCTACTCTGTGCGTTTCTTCCACTCAGTGAGTTTCATCCTCTCCATCTGTTCCAACTAGTCCATCTGTTATATCACTCGTCCACTTCGTTTGTTCCATCCACTCCATCCAATGATCAGTTATCCACTCTATCTGTTCTGTCTAGTCCTTCCGTTCAATCCACACATGCGTTTTATCCACTCATCTACGTTATCCGTTCTATCCACTCCCTCGGTTCCATACACTCCCTCGGTTCCATACATGATCGATCTGTTTGATCATGTCTGTCTGTTCCATCCATTCTATCCACTGCGTCCGAACCATCCACTCCATCTGTTCAATCTACTCAATCCGTTCCATCCATCCACCGCATCTACTTCATCCACCGCATCTACTTCATCCACCGCATCCGTTTTGTCCCTTTCATCCATTTCATCCGTTTTGTCCCTTTCATCCACTTCGTTTGTTCTACTCAGTTTATCCGTTATAGTTTTCCATTTTTTCCATTTTCTTGATCGAGTCTCTATGCTGGATTGTTATTTAGATTCAGCAACCTTGAGTTTCTGTTTTAAGTGGCTGTTTACACTGTTTGTGCTAGGAATCGATTTTTAGGTGAAGAGCCACGTTTTCAGTAATTTTCGGAAGGACATGAAGTCTTCGGTGAGTCAGATTTTTGGGGTGGAAGTGAGTTCCACAGAGTGGGGGCCAAGGCAGAGAATGATGATCCAAATAGTCTGAGTTGGTTTTTGGTATCACTAGGAGGCGGGCAGAGCTTGATCTTAAAGTGCGCAGTGGATGGTAAGGTTTTAGTTTGTCCTGAAGGTATTGAGGTCCGGTTTTATGCATTGCTCGGTGAGAGATGCATAAGGTTTTGAAGGTCACTCTTCGAGCAACTGGGAGCCAGTGGAGAGTTTTGAGAGCTGGGGAGGTATAATCTCTTGGACCAAGAGCCAGGAGCAGTTTGGCTGCAGCATTTTGTGCTCTTTGTAGTTTAGTCAGGTGGTATGCTTGGACTCCGAGGTAGAGGGGGTTAGCATAGTCCAGTCTTGACATTACAATTTATTGGACCGCGGCGAGTCTGTTGGGAAGACAGAGATGGGAAAATGCACCTAAGAATTTTGGGCAGAGGTCTAGTGGGGAGCCAGATGGTTTCCGGGTGGAGAGAAGTTTGCAAAATTGGTCCGTTGATATTGGTGCAAAAGAGTCAAATGTCGGTAGGGTGTCAGTTTCAGGCGGTGGGTTGGCAGTAAGGTGGGTTGATTGTGATGTGGGTGCAAGAGGGCCAGTTTGTTGATTAGGGAATTTGTTCTTTCGAGAGCAGTGGTGTAGAAGTGGAGAGAGATTGAAAAGGGGTCGATTGGGTGGTGATAGATGATGGTTTGGTGAATTCAGAGACTATTTTGTGGAGTTCCTGGTTGGGGTTTTCACAGTTCATGATTCGAGAGTTGTAATGGGCTTTTTTTGCTTTCCGGATTTCGGCTTTGTAGTGGCGATGGTGCCGGGCCAAGGTGTATCTACTTAGAGTGGTTTTATCTTTCCGCCATTTGCGTTCAAGGGATTTATATAGTTGTTTCGCAGTCTTCAGTTCGGGTGTAAACCATCTTGCAAAAGGGCCATGGTGAGCAGATGTTGCAGGTGGGGGTGAGCGGGGTTAGTGAGGTATTGAGCCATGAGTCAAACGCTTCGGAGTTTAGGTGTTCATTGTGTGGGAGGGTAGGGGGAGGAGACTGAAAGAGCACGTGGGCTAGGTCGGGAATGATTTTTAGTTTCTTCCAGCATTTGCGTAGGTTTGGAGGCTCTGGTTTGGGGAGGGGGGCTGGTGAGCGCATGTTGAAAGGGATAATGAAGCGATCGGACCAGATGATAGGGGTGGGGGTGGGGTTTAGGTGTATCTGGTCGTGGGAGCTGAAATGGCATCAAGGGTGTGTCCTTTATAGTGAGTTGGGCCGTTTATGTGGGTATGGAGGTTAATTGCGTCTAGGCAGTCGACCAGAGAGTGGGTCATAGGGTTGGTGGGGATGTCAAGCCAGATGTTGAAATCTCCTAGAAGAGTGAGGGTGGGATAGTTTATTTGGATGGTGGCTATCGAGTCGCAGAGGTTGCTTGAGAATTGTCTATCATAGCCAGGGGGTCTATAGATGAGTAGGAAGCTGTGGCAGAAGGTTGGGAGGAGGGATAGTTTGACGAGAAGCGATTCGCAGGAGGGGATAGATGGCTTGCAGTTCATGATTGAGGCAGAGAAATATGACTTGAAGGCGATTGCCACTCCTCCTCCTCTAGAGGGTCGGTTGAGTTGGATAAGGGATTATTCTGTGGGGAAGGCTTCAATGGCGATAGGGGCAAAGTCATCAGAGAACCAGGTTTCCGTGATAAAGGCTAGGTCTGGTTTGTTTGAGGTGAGGAGGTCAAAGATGCTGTGTCTGTTTCTTGCTACAGATCGGGCATTAAAAAGGATGCATCTAACTTCGGTACAGGAGGATGATGTGAAGGTTGCCGAGGTGGAGGATGTGAGGAAAGGGGGAGTGGGTGGGTGGGGTGGTTGGGTGGTGTGGGGTGATGGGAAAGAGTGGGAACTGGGGCGAGAGAGAGTGGGTTGGTCGATGGGAAGAGTAGGCGGGCGGTCGCGGTGGTGGGTGTTGGGGTGGAGGGATTGGACAGGTGTGTGAGGTTGGTTGGAAATGGGTCAAGATTCTTGAAGGAGGAGTCTAGGGGGTTAGGGCTTCCAGTTGTGGTTGGTGAGAATTTAAGGGAGAGGGGTATCAGGGATGGTGAGGAAGGGGCTGAGGGTGGTGATGATTGGAAAAATGAGGTGGTGGGTCGAGACAGTAGTGGCGAGGAGTACTGAGAGATTGAGGGAGACCAGGTACGTTTCCTTTTCAGGGTTTTTGTTGTGGTTGGTGTGTGAGAGAGGGTAGGGGGTCAGAGGGTGAAAGGGATGCAGCAACGGTTCTTACCAGGGCGAGACGTGCAGATTTTAGGGAGGGGAAGGAGTGGGGTCGGACGAGGGTGTTTGGGGGAGTTGATGAGATGAGGGGGGAGGGGTTGGGTGCGGGGCTGGGTGTGCCTGTGGCTATCGGCAGGCCATTAGTTCAGGGGGCTGGGAGAGCGGGCATGATGATAGTGGGCAGGTGGACTGAGGGGATGGCAGGGGTCTTAGGATTGTTGGCTCGCCATCAGGCTCCTCTGGCTTGGTGTTTGGAAAGGGGAATGGGTGGGGGCGAGGTGGAGGGTGGGGTGGACTGGGTTGGTATGGTTCTCCTGGCTTTAGGGTTGGGCAGCGAGTGGGCCGAGAATGTGGAGGCGGGTGGGCTGGTGTGCGGTGGTTCTTCTGTCTTGGGATTTGGATAGGGAGTGGGCTGAGGATGAGGTGGAGGGCTGCATGGTTTGGGGAGGGAGGTAGGGCGTGAGCGGGTCTATTTCGGGTGACCTCGGTCGGTCTGGTGGACTCATGGCGTGACTAAGTTTGAACTATGTTACAGTTGGCTTAGTGTGATTGTTCACGCTTTCAGGATCAACTATATCGCAGGATGGTATTTATTCACACTTTCTAAGTTTACCTAAACCACAGTTATGGGCAGTTCCTAAATTCAACTGAACCACAGGGAGATCGACTTCCCACTTTTTAAGTTTACCTATACCCCAGTTAGGCACCCTTTCAATTTGGTTGTGGCACAGGTTGGTATTTTTCGCACTTTCTAAATTCAGTAGTACCACAGCAGGATATTATTCACACTTAAGATTACCTATACCACGGGATGAAAATTATTCACAGTCTAAGTTCAACTATACCATAGGGTGAGGTTAATCACAGATTCCAGGTTCAGCTATACTACATTTGTACCATAGGATGCTATTATTCACACTTTAAGATTATCTATACTCCAGTTAGGGACAGTTTCTAGGTTAAGCTGAACCACAGGAAGATATTATTCGCTCTTTCTAGGCTTAATTATCCCACTGTTAGGGACAGTTTCTAGGTTCAATTTATTCACACTTTCTAAGTTTACCTATGCCACTCTTAGGGACAGTTTCTAGGTTCAACTGAACCACAGTAAGATATTATTCACACTCTGAGTTTACCTTTCCAAGTCAGTTGTCGCGCAAGATGGTATTATTCACACTTTCTAACTTCAATTGTAGCATGAAGATATTATTCCCCGCCTGCACCTGGATGATATTATTCACCTTTTCTAGGTTCAACTGTACCGCAGGGTGAGATTATTCACACTTTCTAAGGTCATCTATACCACAGGATATTATTCACATCTTCTAAGTGAAACTATACCAGTAGGGTGAGTTTATTCACACTTTTTAGGTTCAGCTATACCACAGGATGAATTATTTACAGTTTACAAGTCCAGTTATACTACAGTTAGGGACACTGAGTTCGACTGAACCACAGGAATATGTTATCAATTTCCTAAATTTACCTATGCCACAGTTAGGAACATTTTCTAATTCAGTTGTAGCACAGGATGATATTGTTCATACCTTCTAAGTTCAAATATACCATGGCAAGATGTTATTCACACTTTCGGAGTTCAGCTATATCACAGGAAGATAATATTCGCAACACCTAACTATACCACAGGTTGAGGTTTTCAAGCCTTCTAATTTCAATTATATTATAGGTGAGATTATTCACAGATCACAGGTTAATCTATATCACAGGTGATGTTGCTCAAGGTGAGTAGACCGAAGCCACGTTATTAGGTACAACTTTCTAAGTTCAACTTTGGCTCAGTGAGGTTTATTAGGCACATTTTGTAAATTGAACTAGGACACAGTTACGCTAGTGAAGGCTAAACCCTTAGGAGTTAGGTACACTTTCTAAATTGAACTAGATCACATTTACCCTATTAGGCACACTTTCTAGCTTGAACTCGATCACAATTACCCTATTAGGTACACTTTCTAAATTGAACCAGACCACAGTTACGCTATTAGGCACACTTTCCAAATTGGACTGGGACACAGTTACACTAATTAGGCACACTATCTAAATTGAAGTAGAACAATATTACGTTATTAGGTACACTTCCTAAATTGAGGTAGAACACAGTTACGCTATTAGGCACACTCTCTAAATTGAGGTAGAACACAATAACACTAGTGAAGGCCAAACCCTCAAGAGTACACTTTCTAAATTGAACTAGATCACGTTTACCCTAGTAGGCACACTTTCTAAGTGGAGGTAGATCACAGTTATGCTATTGGGCACACTTTCTAGATTGAACTAGATCACAATTACCCTATTCGGTACACTTTCTAAATTGAACCAGATCACAGTTATGCTATTAGGCACACGTTCTATATTGAAATAGAACACAATTACACTATTGGGTACACTTTCTAAATTGAACTAGACCACAATTATGCTATTGGGCACACTTTCTAGATGGAACTAGATCACAATTTCGCCATTAGGTACACTTTCTAATTGAACCAGACCACATTTACACTATTGGGCACACTTTCCAAGTTGGACTGGGACACAGTTACACGATTAGGCACACTTTCTAAATTGAACTAGACCACAGTTACGCTATATGGCACATTTTCTGAATTGAACTAGACCACAATTACGCTATTGAGTACAGTTTCTAAATTGAACTAGACCACAATTACCATTGGGGCACACACTCTAAATTGAGGTAGAATACAGTTACGCTATTAGGCACACTTTCTAAATCGAAATAGGACCCAATTACGCTATTAGGTACAGTTTCTAAGTTGAAATAGACCACAATTACGCTATTGGGCACACTCTCTAGATTGAAGTAGAACACAGTTACGCTATTAGGCACACTCTCTAAATTGAAGTAGACCACAATACGCTAAAAGGCACACTGGCTAAGTTGAACTAGACCACATTTGCGCTATTAGGCACTTTCTAAATTGAACTAGACTATAATTACGCTATTAGGCATATTCTTTAAATTGGACTAGACCGCAATTACGCTATTGGGCACACTCTCTAGATTGAAGTAGAACACTTTCTAAATTGAAGAACACAATTACGCTATTATGTATACCTTCTAATTTGATGTAGAACACAGTTATGCTATTAGGCACACTTTCTAAATTGAACTAGATCACAAATACGCTATTATGCACACTCTCTAAATTGTACTAGATCACAATTGTGCTATTAGGCACACTCTCTAAATTGAATTAGACCACAATTACGCTATTAGGCACACTCTCTACGTTAAAAGAAGCCCCCCCTCCCTTGCCACACTTACTCTTTGGTGGGTGTTGGCTTTCTTCTTCTCCTGCGGATACCTGCAGATATGATCAGGTGCTGTCCTTTGCCTTAGGGTCCTTAGCTGAAGGGGCTGCCCTGGGGGGTCTGGTAAGACCAGTGAGGATGGCAATTGGAGAAGAGGGGGAGGGTCGGGAGGTGGAAGAGGGTGTGGGGAGGGGAGAGGCAGCAAGAGGAGTGCTACGAGGGCCTAGGGCACTTTGCTGCAGAAAAGGGCGCTTTAGCGCAATGCCTCAAGCAGGCTTTCACTCACCTGGCTTCCTCGATGGAAAGAGGAGCCAGTGATTACACGGGTCGGTAGACCAGGTAGCCACGGGCAGAAAACCAATCAGAGTAGGGGGGCAGGCCGGGAGGCGAAAGGGCTCAGGCGGAATTAGGGTTGCAGCAGTTACTAGCAGAGATGGCCAAAGGGCCAGGCAAACACTCACCGAGCTCTGGACTCAAGCAGCAGGCGGCAATGGACCAATTGAAATTACTTCAAATCAATGCTGCAAAACTTACCGTGCTCCTGGTGGGAAATGGAGCCGGTGAGGATTCCCAAGTCGTTAGACTTGATGCAGTGATCGCGAGCCAATGGGAGCAGGAGTGGGTGGGTTTGGGAGGTGGCGGGGGCCGGGAACCAGGAAGAGGGCGCAGGGTGGGTTTGGGAGGCACAGGGGCCTGCTGGGGGACTCTGGGCCAACACAATATGGGAAAATTACTTCAAATCAATGCTGCAACACTTACTGTGCTCCTGGTGGGAAAATCTGTTTCCCCGCGCCCATAGCACTTTGCAAAACCAGAGGCCAGTTTATGAGTCGAGATGCCTACCTCAAATGGGCAAATGAATGGACAGATTCAGATGAAGATGACTATATCCAGGATACAAAGACAAGAAACAGGGCCCATACTAAGAATCATGTGATCAGATATGAGAAGCCTGGAGTGAAAGGAGCTAGAATCAGATGGGAGTTAAACAGAAAACTGGAGAGTCCAGGAAAATCTGCAGAAGACATTCGAAGATGGAAGAACAGAGGACAGATGCAGATCTGGGGGATCAGTGTTATCACCAGATGGATGGGAAGAAGGAGTGGTAATCTGCAGAGCCTGGGTGGTTATTGGTTGTTACAAACCTGCCATTGACATCGTACAGAATGGCTGTAAGCCATTATGGCCAAGACTTGCTAAACTACTGACTTGGGTCGAAGATAGTGCCCTTGGAAAGTTTAAAGATGTGCTTCAGAAATAATGGCACAAGAAAAGATGGAGAGAATCAGAACTGTGGTTGAATCTTTGATGTACCAGGAATGATACATGGAACATCAGTAATCATGGATTATTGGGCTTGTGGATCCAGGACATACATGAAGCTACCCAAGGATTGGGGAGGACGATGCTCATTAGTAAATGTCCATGTTCCAGCATTAGCGATTCCAAAAAGTGATCTGAATCTTGACAGTTTTCCTAAAGCAGATGCTCACCTGAGGAAGAAGAGATCTGTGAAGCTGATAAAGAGAATGAAGAGGGAGAACTATTTCTCAGCTAAGTCAATAGAAGCTTTTGACTCTATTCCCTATGAGCAGAGGCTATTCAGCCAGACCTCATCATTGTTTACCTTAATTTTCATGCTGAGAATCCAGGTTGGAGCAAATACCGAGTGGCTGCAGATCACCAGATGGGAAGTGCTACAGACGATCAGCAAGACGATAAAGGGATTCAATGCAATCAGAGAAGAGATGAGAGCCATACGACTGATGACTCTCCAGAACAGATATGTCATGGATATGATTACAGCAATGGATGGAGGTGTTTGTGCAAAAATTGGAAAATCATGTTGCACATTTATACCTTCTCATGATGACGAGAATGGAACCTTGACAGAGGCCATAGACATGCTGACAAAGCTCCACGGTCAGATGATAGATGAAGTAGAAGACATTGCTGATGACAGCTGGTTTGGATCACTCTTTTCTTGGTTTCCACAATGGATGGCAGAATTGTTCCAAGTTCCTTGGAGCCCTGATCGTGTTGCTGTTGCTTGGATTCTGTGTGATCAAGATAATTATCTCACAATGTAAGAAGACAGCAAAGAATGCGATAGGGATGAAGATCATGATCGATGTCGAATCAGGATGGAAAGCCAGAGACTTAAAAGATGAAGAAATCAGAGACTTTGTGAAGGCCAGTATCCATGTACCTGTGGGGACGAAGTTCCTGTATCCAAAGAATCATAAAAAGTATGTGGGAAGATGGATCTACTGCAGTCCAATGGACAATGCATGCTCATGACATGGAACAAGGATGAGCATGTGAGATCAGCAGGATGCCTGAAAGGAGTCAAAGATATGGATCCCAAAGAAGCTTTTCTTCAGACATGAATTCCTGGATATGAAGGATGCTGAGAGAGTGGTCAATAAATCGCTCAGAGGGGGGAGTGTAGAGGAGGAGCCAAGTACCCCCATCTCAACCGTTCCGCCCCTTTTTGCCTGCGTGTTGGAAACCAGAGTATGTGACATACAAAGAGGAGTTTGAACGACAAAGTCCAAAGGGAACCATTGGGGCTCGGTTCCCATTGAGGAAACCATATCTACATGCAAGGAGATATGATGGTTTTTTAAATAAGATTCCTGAAGAAGCAGAGCAAATAAACGGCAAGGAAGAATTGTAACGTGACCAACTATCGCCAGTATACGTCACACAGAGCTGAGCTAATGTTCATAGATGAGATGCAGAGCCCAGAGAATTAAGATATTCTATAAGGCATCAAAAAAGTCCCCAGGATAAGTGACATCTTGGGATCAAGGTGAAAAAACATATGCCACAGACACATATGAAGGCATTAAGTCATTTTACACGTGTACAGATGCAAAAGAAACAAAAGAAGACAAAGTAATCTTGAGACTAGCTTTATAGTGAATAGATTGCAGCAAGCGCCAATATATGGCAATGCATTACTTACCGTAAAAGCATTTCTGATGGTTGTATCTGCTTAGATTCACATGCTGTGCATAGGTCCGACATCCAGTGGTCACTGCAGAGTATTGCATTTTGTTTTTCGTAGTCGAAAAGGGGACGTCGACAAGGCGTGTCTGTAACACTATCCCTATAGTGACATGTGTTGTACCCACAATCCCTCACGCATCAAGGTCCCTCTGTTTGTATTTTTTCTGCCCTGAGGGAGCCTTCTATATGTGAGTGAGTACAGAAAAGAGATAATGTAGAAAGATGTCTATGTTCCTTCCATCCGAGCGGGGAGGAAGGGTGGGCGCATGTGAATCTAAGCAGATACAATCATCAGAAATGCTTTTACGGTAAGTAATGCATTGTCTTCTGATGTTTGTTAATCTGCTTAGACTCACATGCTGTGCATAGACTAGCGAGCAGTACCCGGAGTTGGCGGTGGGTTATGAGAAGGAACAGTGGAGAAAAGATGTCTTAATACTGCCTGTCCCACCTGGGAGTCAGATCTAGAGTGTGCATCTAGACAGTAGTGTTTTGTAAAGGTGTGCACAGAACTCCAGGTAGCCCCTTTGCAGATGGACTCAAGGGGAACATTTGCAATGAATGCTATGGATGCCCCAGTGCCTCGAGTAGAATGTGCTCTTGGCTTGAAGGGTAGTTCTCTCTTAGCAAGAGTGTAACAGAGAGTGATGCATTGAACAATCCATCTAAATATAGTGGATTTTGAAACTGCATCTCCTTCTCTTCCTACTGCCACCGAGACAAAGAACTGATTAGTCTTTCTCAGTGGCCTGGTTCTTTCCATGTAGAACATGACAGCTCTGCGTACATCCAGTGTATGCAGACTTTTTTCTCCCAAGTTGGAAGGGTTTTGAAAGAACATTGGTAGTTCTATAGACTGGTTTACATGGAACTTCGAGATGAATTTCGGTGCAAACCTTGGGTGTGTGCATAGAACCACCTTATCTTTGTGAACTGTTACGAAGGGGTCTAGAACAGAAAGAGCCTGTAGTTCACTTACTCTCCTAATGGAGGTGATAGCTATTAGAAAAGCAGTCTTAAGAGTGAGGTCCTTAAGAGTTGCCTTGTGCATGGGTTCAAATGGCGAGCCCATGAGTCTGGTAAGTGCCACATTTAAGTCCCATCTGGGAGCTGGGTTAGCTATCGGAGGGTGTATTCTCTTTACCCCCTCCATGAAGGCCTTGATAACTGGGATTTTCCACCACGACACTTTAAATTGGGAAGTGGTGTATGCAGAAAGTGCCGCCAGGTGGACTTTAATGGAATTGAACCTGAACCCAATAAATGGGTCAGGTACAGAACAATACGTGTGGGAGAGCAGTCAACCGGGTTGATGCTCTTTCCTCTACACCAGATGACAAATCTTCTCCACTTGCTAGAATAGCAGTGGCGAGTATTAGGTTTTCTGGCTTCCCTGAGGATGTCCATACATCTCTGCGGGAGTTGTAGATGTCCAAATTCTATGATCTCAGGAGCCAGGCTGCTAAGTTCATGTTCTGAGGGCATGGATGCAGTGTCCTGCCCTTGTCTTGTGACAGCATGTTGTGTGGGCAGGGAAGTTTCACTGGGGGAGATAGAGACATCTCCATCATGTGAGCGAACCATGGCTGCCGGGCCCACATCGGGGCCACTAGTATCATGGTAACTTGTTCCTGGTGCATCTTGTGCACAACTTTGTTGAGAAGGGGAGTTGGGGGGGAGGGGGGAAAGCGTAAACAAATTTCCCTGACCATTGAATCAACAGACCGTTCCCCTTGGACTGGTTCTGGGGGTACCTGGAGGCGTAACTTTGGCATTGGGAGTTCTCCAGAGTTGCGAACAGGTCTATTTCGGGGAATCCCCATTGCGTGAAGACGTCTAAGACGATGTCTTCGTGCAATCGCCATTCGTACTCTTCGGGCAGGGGGAAGTCTCTGCTGAGTTCGTCTGCTAGCAGATTGAGTTCCCCCGGTACGTGTTGTGACAGTAGGAACATGTGTCTGAGAGCCCACTTCAAATGGGACAGTCCTGGAGAGTGGGTGCCCCCCTGCTTGTTGATGTAGTACATGGCTGTGGTGCTGTCTGTAAGGACCATCACTGTCTTCCCTTGTAGGTGTTCTTGGAAGGCTTTTAGTGCTTTGAACACCGCCAGTAGCTCCAGTAGGTGAATGTGCTTGGATGCTACGTTCGGAGTCCACACTCCGTGAGCAGTCTGATGGGATAGGTGAGCCCTCCATCCTGTGAGGGATGTGTCCGTGGTTAGAGTGGCCTCCACCGCGGGTGTGGGGAAAGGTTTCCCTATTATCAGGTTTTCCTTTGTCCACCACTGTAGCGAGAGAACCAAGGCCTGCGAGACCACCACTAGATCGTCCCATTGTCCGCTGGCCTGACACCACTGGCTGTTGAGCCACTCTTGCATTGGGCACATGCGCAGGCGCGCGTGAGGTACCAAATAAATACACAACGCCATCATTCCTAGCAAGCGCATCACTTTGCGCACCGTCACCTCTCGACCTGCCACATAGTGGGGGATCTGAAACAGCATGGTTTGGACCCTCTCGTTGGAGGGGAAGACAAAGCCGTCCTTTGTTCGAATTAGAGCCCCTAGGAATTGTTTGACTTGGGTGGGGTCTAAGCTGGACTTCTTTTCGTTGATGGAGAAGCCCAGCTGGAACAAAAGGTCTACAGTCTTTTGGGTGTTTGAGAAGCATGTCTCGTAAGAGTCCCCTGTTATGAGCCAGTCGTCGAGGTAAGGGTATACTGGGATGGATAACCTGCGCAGGTGGGCCGCTGCCACTGCCAGTACCTTCGTGAATACCCTTGGAGCAGATGCTATGCCGAAGGGTAGCACTCTGAACTGGTAGTGTTTGCCCTCTATCATGAACCGGAGGTATTTTCTGTGCGCTGGCAACATTAAAATATGAAAGTATGCATCTTTCATGTCCAGTGTCGCCCTGTAATCTCCCTGTGATAGCAGTGGGATCACCTCCTGTAAGGTCACCATACAAAACTTTTGGGGTTTGACAAACTTGTTCGCCGGGCGCAGATCTAATACAGGGCGCATGGTTAGATCCTTTTTGGGTACAAGGAAGTACACTGAATAAATACCTTCCGTTACCCGAGATAGAGGCACGACCTCTATGGCTCCTTTTTCCAGCAGTTGGTCCACTTCTTGGAGAAGGATGGCGAGGTGTTCTGGTGTCATGCGGCGTCCCCTCGGGGGTCTGTATGTTGGGGAACTTTTGAACTCTATACAGTAGCCGCGGGCTACGGTGGAAAGCACCCAGCGGTCTGATGTTATTCCCTCCCATGCTTGAAGAAAGGATGTTAACCGGCCCCCGACCGGCGTTGCATGGGAGGGGACGCAAATCTTTGCGTCACTTGGTGGTGTTGGTGGCTTGGGAGCCTCTGGGGGTGGAACCCCGGCCTCTCCCTTTGCCACGGCGTTGACCCCTCTGATTGTACTGGCCACTATCTCCTTGGTAGTTGCTGGCAGAATACTGTTGTTGTTGGTTTTGTTGCTGGCGTTGGCCACGAAAAAAGCGCTTATTACCAAATCCCCGCCTGTTAGGGGGTTTTGAAATTTGGTCTAAGGTCTTTATTGTGTCAAATTCTTTCTTCTTGTCTCCAGCGCGCCATCAACTGCTTTCCCAAAGAGGTAGGACTCCTCTAAGGGCTTATTGATAAGGGACGCTTGTGTTTCTGCCTTAAACCCGGAATTGCGAAGCCAGACGTGACGCTTCAGCAAAATTCCTTGTACCAAAGTGCGGCCAGCCGTCTCTGCTGCATCGAGGGTATTCTTGACGATGCTTTGGTTGACCAGAGAGCCCTCGTTAACTGTAGCCAGAAAACAAGTTCTTAGGGGTTCGGGAGCTTCTTCAATGTCCTGTTTAAGGTTTTCCCATTGAGCATCAGCGTAGCTTGCCAACAGTGTGTTATTATTGGCAATTCTGGTAGAGAATGCTGCAGAGGTGGTGATTCTCTTGGCTAGGGCATAAAGCTTCTTCCCCTCTTTATCTGGGGGTGCCTCGCTGGTAGATAGTGGGACTCCGGCCCTTTTCCTGGTGTTGGTCACGACTGGGGAGTCCGGGATTGAGTGACCCTTAATATATAATGTATATAATGGGTCTGATTGAGAGGGAGAGAACAGTTTCTCAATCCTCGGATTGACCCCTCTCACCAGTGCAGGAGTGGACAGAGAAGGGGTAATACGTCTCTTAACTGAGGCAAGGATGGGGATAGTTTGGCTAGTGGGGGGGGGGGGGTTTCTTTGATAATCCTCTCCACAAAATCAGTGTCTGGGGTGACCTCCCCAGTTTCAAGTTCAAAATGTGCTGCTGCCTTCTTCAGCAGTGCATTGAAGGTGGGTTGATCATCAACAGGCGAAGGGTTCCTGACTGGTGTAGTTTCAGTAGACCTGATGACTATACTGCTACTGCCTGTGTCTGTAGACCTAGCTGGTGACTGCCAGGGATTTGGGTCGCCCTCGCCTGTGTCCTCCTGGAATCCCTCCTCACCTAAGTTAGTGTCCTCGTGAAAACCTTCCTCTTCTTGTTGGTCTTCAACATAGGTGAACTCATCTTCCTCCTGGAAGAGGGTGTCTTCCTCAGTGAGGTCGTAAGAGTATATGTCCTCCTGTATGGGGTTATAAAACTTCTGGTATTTAGGCCTTGGACTCTCCAGGGGTGCCTCCCTTGGTCTCTTGGGTGCCCTGTCTTCTGGGATGGACATGAACCTCCTTTCGGCGATCATTCTCTCTTCCGAGGGATCGGTCGCCATCGCGCTATGTAACGTCGAGTCCTTGCTGGCAACGTGAGTGCTCTGTAACGTTGAGTCCTTGCTTGTCGAGTCTTTTCTGGCATCGTGAGCGCTCTTACGATGCGCGTCGCCGGAGATTTTGGTGTTAGCGCCCTTCTCTTTAGAATGCCCAGTCGCCTGTCGCGGAGGCGGTGACGGGGAGGGCTGACGACCCTTACGGTCGGCGGAAGACGCCAGTGGGCCCGGCGTCCCTGTTGGCGCTATGGCTGCCTTCGTCTTAGACAAATGCGTGCCGGGGGGTATGTGCTTTGGTGTTTTTCCGTGTGCGTCCTTGTCGCCAGAGTGTTCATCCCCATAAGCTGGGCGTGACCTGGGTTTGTCGGGGCCGGGGACGGACGACGAGGAGCATGAACGCTCCTTTGAGAGGTCTACAACCTCTGTTACGGGGGCCGTGTAGTCACTGTCCTCGTCACATTCGGCGGCGGTGGCAGCGGGCGAGGAGTCAGGCCTAGACATGGCATAGGCCGCCCATCTTTAGACCCTGCGGTCTTTTAGAGTTTTGGGCTTTAGTAATTTACAGGCCGCAAAGCCGTCGTCCTGGTGATCGAGGGGTAAGCAACGGTTGCACCGTTTGTGCTTACCCTTCCAGGTATACCCTTGCAAAGCGGGCAAAACCTAAATGGTGTCCTCTCCATAGCTGAGGGCAAGAAGTGGGACTACGACCTCGAAAGAGAGGGAGGGGAAAGAGAAAGGCATTCTTAAAGAGAAAGTAAGACCACACAACCCCACTCTCCCTACTGTGTATGGCCGGCGAGGCCAGGTCACGTGTTCGGCAGCGCCAAAGGATCCCCTCCGCTCGTCCTTTCGTTGAAGATCTGCGTCGAGGGATGGATCTACGTTATTGATATTAATAACAAACGACCAAAGGTCAAAGAAACTATTTGGCAATGTCTCTCGAGGAGCTCCGCATAAAGGCGACCAGTAGCTGTGCAGAAAAAAACAATCTGAGGGACATCGACGTGTGAGGGATTGTGGGTACAACGCACGTCACTATAGGGATAGTGTTACAGACATGCCTTGTCGACGTCCCCTTTTCGACTACGAAAAACAAAATGCAATACTCTGCAGTGACCACTGGATGTCGGACCTATGCACAGCATGTGATTCTAAGCCGATTAACAAACATCAGAAACATATATACCTATGGACAAGTAAAGGATGGCTGTTTCCACCATGCATTATAGCAGTGCTGGACAGTAGCAGAAAGGCCTCATCTCCAGTGATTCGCAGTTAAAAACCAAATTGAATTACAATGTGGATCTCAGCAGACAAGGCTGGATGAGCCAAGAAGCCAAGGTCTTATCAAACTGGAGTAAACGGACATTGGATACAAATTGTGCAAAAGAACACAACTCCTGTTCAGAAGGCATGAACATAAAAGGGAAGACGTCAGAGGTCTATTAAAAAATAGTATCAAATACGCTAGAAGCTTGATTCCACAATCTCTAGTCACATGGAAGGATGAAGTTGGACGAACGAGATGGTCACACCTACGCACGAGGGCAGAGCGTGCTTTCACTCCCTGAATTTCTCAAAGCTAAGAACACTCTCAAGGCCGAGCTTCAAAGCCTAATTGACAGTAGACCACTGAGGTGATGATGGATTGATATGCTAATTGGTGGGAAGCAATGGTTAAGGCGAGCTCACGAGCACCTCGATGGCGAGCCTGCATGCTGCTACACGTAGATAGAAAAGTACCGACAGAGGTTAGAGTGCCAAACATAATGTAGAGGACTGCGTATTTAGGGGTCCTATAGTTGTGTAAACCAATGGGGCGTTGTGTATTTAGTGACGTTCGTAGTGGTCATTTTTAGGTAAGGGCTTAGTTGCTCCACTTGATGTTCAGTAACCAATCACTTTCTTTCACTTTTTTAGACTAGTATGGATTGTATACTTAGATGTTTACTCCGAGCCAATCACCCATACTCATAGGTTTTAATAGTTTGCCACGTAGGATGACGTTAGTAAAACGTAGGTTAACGTCATTGATGACGAGTTTTGCGTATAAGATCTCTGTTTTTATTAGGAATGTTTGAGTAAGAGGATAGAGCAAGTTCGTTGATGTTCCTTATGCTCCCCGTTTAAGATAACTGATATTAAAACAGTCTTCCTTTTCCAACTACCCGAGTCGTTTTGTTTATTGATATATGAATACAAATCTGCATCCCCATCCATCTCCTGGGTAATTGCTACTCATCAAAGGGGCTGGGTGTTCCAGTTCAATGTCTCTAGGAGGTCCAGAAGAATGCTTCCCTCCTTCTGGACAGGAGATCTTGCCAGTTCTTATCACGGTTTGCCAGATTAAGGGTTCCTGTTTCCCTGGCTTTCTGTCACTGTTTGTAACAAATATAGGGGAGGACTCCCTCCCCCTGGTTGTTTCTTCTTCCTTCTGTACACAAGTCTTTCAACGTTCACAACTAGCAGAGGGGATGACCGTCTTCCCCTGTTTTTTTTCTTCTCTTCCACAACTGCAATGAAGAAGAGATATTTGTATTCTCTTGCTTCTTCACTTTCTATTTGATGGATTACCTGGGTGGCTTCCCTGCAGTTATTGAAATGATGAACTATACTTATTGTTACACCTGGTACATTCACCTGTCAGGTGTTGTGACGATGGGGAGAACTCTTAATGCATTGGTACTGTTTTATGGGTGCATGTCCCAGACTTGCATATTCTCAGTTTCGGGTGGTCTACCTGGTGTATTCTCCCGTTTTAGGCAAGATTGTATGCAGTAGTCTTTGGGTGCACTACAACAACCCTGACCTCATTGCAGTAGGAACCCAACCTTTGGATACGTCTGTACTACACAGGTTGGTAGCGTGATTGAGCAGCCAGGCTTATCTCAAGAGGTGTCAATGTGAGGTGTAGGGGGGTTACACAGAGATTCACAGTGACAAGTATTCAAATAAACTCTTACACACAAGGTTTCTTGATTAAACAATTATTAATTTATTTAACAGTTGGTTAGAATAAGCCTTCTTCAGAAGGGGGGCAATATAATAGGAACACACAAATACACTCCAAAATACACACTCTTAATATTTCTAAATCAATAAGTACCCTTTTGGGATGGAACACAGACACTTACTACACCCTCAGGTGACTTTAGTAACTAGGACACTGTGGACATTAATATGTCACTGTTAGCATTTAGAATCAGACTTAAGAGTTTGTCAAAGAGAAAGGTTAATAGGATAAAACAAGAGGTCTCACAATTATTCTGAAAGCAGGTAAGTACTTTTGAACAACCCCCCAATGCAATGTTAGTTAACCCATTCCTGGGCGGAAGACCAAACACAATGTCAGAGGGGAGAAGAGTCATTCAGGGAACCAGGTTAGGCCAAAGTCAATTGGGCAAAAGTCTAGGTGAACTGAAGCACTTCTCAGAGGTAGGTAAAAGTCTTGCACAATGTTTTTAGAAGTCTTTGTAGAAAAGAAGAAATCAAAGTAGGGCCACATGATGTTTAGGCTTGTGAAGTAAAGAAGTTGTTAGCAACTAGCAACCAAGACAGGTCTCAGCAGATAAGTGAGCTTACACGACAAGAGTTAAGTTCTCTTAGACTATACAGTACCTTCAGTTAGACGAAAAGGGCTTTGGCTGGCTTCAGTTCCTGTGCAGCACTGCAGATCCTGTGTTACTGGGCCTCAGTCATGGGGACAAGAGGGAGGACGTCTGGAGGACTCCTGCACTGCAACGGGACAGTCGGCGACAGAACGAGACCAAATTCTATTCAGTGGCACTTCGCGGGTTTCAGCTCCCCGCGTCTAAGCAAATAGCACCACTGTGGACTCTTGGCTGTCGAGTTGGGCTTTCCTTGCATCTGGCGTCCAGCACTCTGTTGAGGTGGGTCAGGCTCGGTCAGTCCTGCTTCCTGCGAGTCCGGAGCATCTTCCTGTAGCTCTTGGCCAACTTAAAAGCAACGCACACAATCTGGTGTTCCTCTCCCTGGCTATTCGGTTCCAGCAGCAACTGCGGTGGAATTTCAACCAGGTCCGAGAGGATGTCCAGGTGGCTTACTTTGGAGTTGATTGGTCCCACCAACTCATGGGGAGAAGTCATCCTTACAGGGCTTCTCTTGTCAAAACGAATTTGAAGTTTCAGCACAGCAGAGGGGCTTCACCCGGCAAACCAACGGTCCAGGAGTAGCATCAGGCGTCTCTTTCAAGTTCTTCGGATTCCTTCGTCCCGTGGTCGACTCTGCCTTCCAAGCCAAAAAGCCATGCCTTTTATGCAGGTTTATCCCATTCATTCCAGCTTAGCTGTCAGTCACCCAGAAGGGTGGCTGTCCTTGCCAGACAGCCAGCCGGCCAATCCCCCAAGAGTGCATTCCTGTCTCCTAGGAGACTAAGCACAGGGAGTTTCGGGCACCTCCCTTGATTCCTGCCCTCAACAGACACCCTGGAGCCAGAGGCGGCTTCACTTGTGAATCCCGCCAAAGGCAAAGCGGACAAAGGAACAAACCCTGGTTCGCACACAGAGTAAATCTCAAGAAGGACCTTCCCACAAAGAAATGACGAAAAAAAGCAGACAGGGGCCATTTTGACAAAAATGGCACCTTCGGATGCTTTAGTGCAGCTGCGAACGCAGCCTGCTGTAAATGCACACCACGGTAGTTAAAAGTAAACCACTGCCACCTAGCCATTCATCGAGGAAAGGGTAACATAAAAATGTTACATGAGAAGCAAGACAAAGGGGATACTAAGAAGCCCCTCCAGCACTCAAATGTAAGATAGTGTGTGTTGGGTCTAGAAAGTTACAATGCAAGTAAAGTCAATTTCAATTTACTGCTCTTGGAAACAATTTATCCAAGAGAAGGTATTTAAACCTTGGGGAAATCTGAAAGACTTCCCTTGTCACACAGCACCTTCAGTGCAGTGACACATGTAAAAGATGATGCCTATGGAGTTTGTCAGACTCCACAACCAAAAGAAACACAGAGTTCAAATCATATTAAAAATACATGAGAGAGTGGGATAAAGGGTCTCACTCTCTCCAGGTTAAAAATTCAAGTCCTCCAAATCCAGCAAAGTTGCTGAGGGTCTCTAAGGTAGAGAGGAATTAGCACATTTCTGAGAATTCTCCCTTACGTCCTGCAAGGTACTATGACTAAGATGAGCAGTTGTGATGCTTTGCTTTGGACTTATGGGTGTGAGTCCCAGACTTGCATATCCTGCCTTTATTTGTAGTCCCCCTGTTATACACTCCTGCCAGGTACTATGACTGTGATGATCACTCTTGATGCGTCTGCAGTTCAATATTGTTCTTGGCCTGGGGTCCCAAAGCCCTATATGTGGAGCCTTTCTATGTTTGTCCACTTTCATCCCACAGGCTTGGCTGCTCTGCGTCTCCCCTGCCGCTCTGTACCTTATTCTCTGGTCTGCGGCATTGTCGGGGCTCTTCGGATGCTGGCTGTAAGTTGTGTGGTTACCTTGCCATGGTTCGCCTGCCTTGGGTCTGCGGCGGCTCCCCAGGTGCGTTTCTCCTGGCGGCCAACTTCTGCTTGCTTCTCACTCTCTATGACCGGTTTGCTGGGAGTTTCTTCCTTGGCTTCTCCTTCGTTCGTGTCTGTTTGGCACTGGATCGTCTGTGGACTCACAATGTCCAGGTCCGTTCTTCTCCAGCTTCCTTTGCGGTTCCATCAGAGAGGGCGGTTTGACAAAGCTAGTCCAACTTTTTCTTTTAAAGCACCCACTGCAATTAATTGTCCATATTGACTAGACTCTGCGCTTCTTCCTCGTCATAGTAGACGCATTGCCATGATTCACTGAGCTATTGATGTTCTTCCCGTCTAGTTTTTCTACAGCATTCGCATGGGTAGTCCGTACTTTTTCTGGTCCCAGTACTTAAGGAGGTGAAGTGTCTACCTTGCACAGGTACATGTGCTTGCATGTACCTGTGCAAGGTAGACACTTATAGGGGGCTACAGGATCTTCTATGGGGTAAGTGGGTGAGGGAGGTTGTGAAGGAGTGGGTAAATACTACGTTCTCCCTAGTGTGTCGTCCCTTGTCCCATAAGAGTTTTCCATCCCCATGTGATCCTCCCATGGTACACCACCCCCAGGTGGATTATTGGACTGTGGCTGCACCACTCTGGCCCCATGAGAAGTGATGACATCCAAGGATTCGTCACCATCCTCTAATGGGTTCCTCATCTTAGATAGACCCCCAATGCAGTATGTAACACGAAGGAGGGGGAAAAAAGAGTGAGGCACTTCTCCTACAACTGGAAACTAACATGGTAATGCAGAAGTAGGCATCCTGATTTGCTGATAAATGTAAACAATTGTGCATGGTGAATGTTAGCAAAAGCCACCGGACTGCTGCACACCTTTGCAGAGCTAATGTATCCCCTAGGCCCTTGGTCATGTGACCAGACACCTTCTGGTAGCACTTTTCCAGGGGAAGTGATACAATTCTGAGATGCAAATTATGGCAATGTCAGTTTGGAAACTGCTTTGCCTATTCTAGAGCTCCCACAAAAGAGGCAAACAGTTGGTTGCCCTTTCTAAACTCTCTTGGCCTAGCGATATAGAAGCTTAAGGCCCTTCTGGAATAAGACAATGAATCTACACCTGCTTCCACCGCCTGGAAATTGACAAGGTGAAATGTAAAATATTGGTAAATATATCTTGTGTGATAGGTGAAAATGTGAATGATTTTCTTTTTGCAACTTTTCCTCCATAGATTTCTATGGGACACCCTTTCTTTTTGCTGGTTTTGAAACCCAAACCTGAATTCTTGGTGGCAAGTAAAGCTTTCTGCTTTATTTCCATTGCCGTTTTGTTCATTCTTATGGGGAAACTAGTCACCAAGACTGACCGCGCCGAGAGACCAATGTTCTCTATATGAATTTGTGCATTGTTACAATTGCACACATCACCTTACAGCAAAGTGTAGTTAAGAATATTCTTAGCTATTTTAATAATGGTATTTTGGTTACTTTTACAATGTGACTAAGACAAGCTGATGGCAGCCCACGTTTTTGTTTTATTTTATTTGTGCACTTTTGCATTTTCTGCAAATGGCTACTAAGGTTGCTAGCACCCTAAAATGGCCATGGCATGAGGTTTTTCGCTTGTTCTTTGGGCATTTTGTTCTTTGACCTTCTATCGAAGGTAAGGACCTTGTACTGGAAATGCTGATGCTGAATGGAAGACCCGAGCTATTTCCGATGAGAAGGCCAGATCGGTATGTGCAAACAGGCATCCTGGGGATCTAGAGCACACATCCGATCCCATTCCACTATGGCCGAGGGGATATGACTTGGGGCGACCATCTTGAGCCTTTCGGTTGGGAGATGAAAGATGAAGTTTGATGGATCGAGAATGGTCCACCAACCCGCTTTATCCTTCTTCGGAAGAGCGAAGAAACCAGAGTAGTAGCCTTGCACAGGACTCTCCAGACGAATCTGTTCTACTACATCCAGTTTTTTTGTTTGTTTTTGCAAGAAGTCCAACTGTGATGAAAATTGTTGGGGGAGAGGAGGAGGAAGTGGGCTGAGGGAACAGGAAGTCGGTAGCCAAATCCCACCAGCGACAGGGTCCAAGGGTCTGAAGTTTTCATCTTCCATTATAGTAAATGTAGGCTTATGCCCCTCTGCCCCAACCATAAACGGTGTAGAGTGCTGCTATGCCATCAGGGCGTCAAACCTTTGGTTTGTTAGGCTGTGTCTCGTTAGTTCTTACGAAGGGATTTCCCATTCCTAGCTCTCTTCTTTGATGGAGCACTGGTTGCTTGTATTCTGCGATCTCTGCTCTATTTCCTTGCAAGGAAACCTCAGAAGCCGATTTTGGGACGCTGCATTCTCCGCTGGAAAGAGTACGTGTTTGTTCTCGCCACGGGTCTAAGATGGCTGAAAGACTCAGCCATTATACAATGTGCCTTTTCTTTTGTCAACTCGTCATCTGTTGATGGATGAAACAAATTGATTCCATCAAATGGTAGCGCTCGTACCTTGTCCTGTACATCTGGCATTCATTTTGTGCTCTTGAGCCAAGCTCTCCGGCTAAGGTCCACCCCATGTCGTGGGCTACTATTTTTGTATCTCTCAGTCCTGAAAGGAACTGGTCTTTTCTGTCACCTGAAAGATCCCTGGCAAGCTCGTCCATTTCACGCCAGAGTTTAATGTTGCAGGCCGCCAGCATTGAGCATGCTTGTCACAGATGTAACAAGCTATTTAAATGGACCTTTTTGCCTACAGCATAAATGACCTTTTCCTGTCCTGCCAACATGAGCGAAGCGGATGCCGTGGGCAATGGCTCCTTTCCTTGTGCAAAGTCTACGGAAACTACAACAGAGTGTGCCAGAATATTTTAGTCATTGATAGGGACTCAGTGGGCACCTGTCTAGCACAAGTTGTGTTTTTTGTTAAACTGGCTGACATTGTGGGGTTTGTCCCAAATCTTCTTGGCCTCACTTAAGATATCCTGCTGCAAGGGTATGCCTGTGCGTCCCGCTTTCTATGTGAGGACCTTCGATAGCACCTTCATTTCCAGAGGGGGCTTCTCTGGAAACAGCAATTTCAAAAGCTCTACGATGTCACACACTCTGCCCGGGAACATTCTGTTTGGGGGAAAAAAGAGGACCAATAGAAAGGACATTCCTCAGTGTCTTCTCATGACATCAAGCTGGCTTGAGTCCTAGTTTTCCCTGGGCGTGTCTGGGATGTAGGAGGTGTGAACTGTTGCTCAGCTCCAGTTGTGCTGGTCTTGGCCGGCAATATTTTGGATATGAGTAGTGGTATGAGGAACATGTTCCACAGCAGACTCCACCTGTGGTGTCAGTGTGTATTTTGGTACTAGCAACTGTGGCAAGGTAGCAGCAGGGGCCTGCGTTTCAGCCAGCACCCGACTCCCCTTTGCAGCCTTGTTAGGGATAATTCTCAGAAATGTGCTAATTCCCTTCTACCTTAGAGACCCCCCCTCTACCCCTGCAGCTATTTTTCCTGGACGTTTTTTCCTGGAGGTTTAAATACCTTTTCTTGGTGAAACTACGGTTTCCAAGAGCAGTGAAGTGAAACTGACTTTACTTACATTGTGTAACTTTCTAGACCCAGCACACACTATCTTACAATAGGGTGCTGGAGGAGTCACTTAGTATCCCCTTTGTCTAGTTTCTCATATAACACTTTTTATGTTACCCTTTGTACAAATAATGGCTGGTGGCAGTGGTTTACTTTTTTTACCATTGTGTGTTTTTACCGCTGGCTGCAATCGCAGCTGCAGTAAGGCACCCATCAGTGCCCATTTTGTCACAATGGCCCTGGTCTTGTTTTTTCGCCATTTCTTGTTGGAAAGGTCCTTCTTGAGATTTACTCTGCGCGCTAAACCAGGTCTGGTCCCTCCAGGGGCAGGAAGTGAGGGAGGTGCCCGAAACACCCTGTGCTTATTCTCCTTGGTTACAGGAATGCACCCAAGGGTGTTTGGCTGGAGGGCTGTGAATGAATGGGAGAAACCTGCATAAAAGGCAAGACTTCTCCCCTTGGGTTGGTTGGACCAATTCCCCCCAAAGTGTACTCATCTGGACATCCTCTCGGAGCTGGCTGTACTTTCATTGCTGCTGCAGGAACCGAAATTCCAGGGAGAGGATCACCAGATCGAGTGCATCACTTAAGTCAGAACCAAACTCATGGAAGATCCTCCGGACTTCCCAGAAGCAGGACTGACCAAGCCTGAGCCACCTCAACAGAGTGCTGGACCCCAGATGCAAGGAAAGTCAAGAGTGGTAGCCGAGAGACCACAGTGGTGCTATTTGTTATAGACGCGAGGAGCTGAAACCGTGAAGTGCTGCTGAATTGAAGTTTGACCTTTGCTGCCTCCAACGTTCCCCATTGTAGTGCAAGAGTCCCCATATGTCTTCCCTCTTGTCACCATGACTGAGGCCCAGGAACACCAGGATCTGCAGAGCTACACAAGAACAGAAACCAGCTGGAACAATTTTTGTCTAACCAAAGGTACTGTAAACCTAAGAGGACTTACCTCTTGTTGTGTAGCCTTACTTGTTCTCAGTTGAGACTTGACTTAGATGCCATTGCAGAGTTGCTTGCAGCTTTGCCCCTCACAAGCCTCCCAGCTTGTGGCCCTTCAAGTGAATCTTAGTTCCACAAACTTTTATAGAAACATTGTGCAAGACTTTTACTTACCTGCAAGAAGACCTTCAGCTCCCCTAGACTTTGCTCAATTAATATTGACTGTCCTGGCTCCCCGAGAGAGTCTTCTTCCCTCTGACTTTGTGCTTTTGCCTTTCCTCCAGGAAAGGGTTAATTTACTTTGCACTGGAGGGTTAAAAAAGTACTTACCAGTTTATGAATTATTTGTTAACCTTTGTTTTATTCCCATATCTAATCCTTTACACCCAAACTCAGTATTGCTCTAAATTTACCAGTGATACATCAATGTCCACAGTGTTCTAGCTATTTAAGTCACCTGAGGGTGTAGGACGTGTCTGTGTGCCATCCCCAATGGGTATCATCTGATTTCGAGAAACAGCGTGTGTTTTGAAGTGTACTATAAGTTTTACATGTTTTGCTCCCTTGTGAAGAAGGCTTCTATAGCCGACTGTTAAATAAATTAGTAATTGTTTAATCAAGAAACCTTGAGTAGAACAAGTTACTCTCTTACCTATCGAATACGTCGGAGGATCCAATCCCCCTCGAATAAGTGTTTATTTTAATAACTGTCACTCTGACACTGTGTTACAACCTCAGCTCACATTGACCCCTCTTGAGATAAGCCTGGCTGCTCAGCCACACTGCCAACCTGTGTAGCACAGACATATACCAAATGTTGGGTTCTCTATTGCCAGGAGGACATGGTTGCTGTAGTCTCCCAAAGGGTACTGCACACAATCTTGCCTAACATACCACCTCAAGGGATCTGCATTTGTTTGCCATTTACAGCCTAGCACGTCCAGGCCATTGGGCCTGGTCTGGGGTTACCATCCCACTTCCTGCACACGCTTGTACTTGGCGTTCCTCGCCATTACTCAGATGATGGGGTGAGGGGATGTGTCCCTATTCCATTTCACCGGCCTTGCTTGCTTAACCTCTCTTCTCGATCGATGTCTGGGAGAGCCTACCCTTTCAGTGAAATTCTCACTAGTGGTAAGCTATGGTTTCTAGTATGTTTAACCTCATGGTTTGATCCTACAGCTGCTTCTTAGTTTGCCTCCTTTACTTACAGTATGTATCGCATGGCACCCCAAAAGTGCTACGCATGGGTATGATTTGCCACAGCTAAATCGTTAGCAGTTGAATTAAAGCCGGTTCACGCTCATTTCACTTTCTCTTTTGAGCAGTGCTTATGCTCTTGTTTGGTGAGGAGCCTTGCACGAGTTTAAACGCATACATATACCAGTTTTCACTAGTGTATCACCATTTGTCCCGCCCCGTTATTACCTTAATTCATTTGTTATTGTGTTAATCATCTATTCATGGTTAGCATATAGCTTAAAGAGTTACATCTTTAGTGGTACTAACGTGCACTCTCTACGAGGCACCCTACAATATATTATTTCATTTACTCATATTTCCCAATAGTCCCCCCAACAGCATAGGATAAGGTCAGATCCTCTGTTACACAATGGTGCATTCCCATTCTCAAACCGCCACGGGATGCTACCAGTGTATGGCTCCAGGTGGGGGGCGGGGAAGGGGATTTTCTTTGTCATTTCGCCCTTTTGTTCGCCCCAACTTTTCCTTCAGCACACAGCCAACAATTGGCTCCAACATCTGTCAGCGGGCTCAGTAGCACCAAGTCTCTCGAGGACTGCTGATAAGGGACACAATACAAATATCTTGTTTCTAAGCCTCCACAACACCAAGGAACTGTTTAGCACATCTCAAGGCCACCACCCAGCCACAACCCTACTTATAATAAAACCTGCAAAACATTGCTCTCATAACTAACAATATAATTGATTTGCCCATTATGGACAGCTCCTGACTCTCTCCATGACTGTTTTGGTCTAAACCTATACTACGGTACATGCATCCCAGCTAATGCTACAACTCACTCCTCATCTTCACCTCTCCTTGTGACCTTTGTCTTCTGTTCACTCGCCGTCTGTATGCCGCTATTCCCAATCCCTGCTCACCTTTATTCTCATCTCCTTCTCACCCCACAGACTTCGGTCTGCTTTGCACCTTGGGTCAGGTCACAGCACTTTTAGACGACTACAATGGCGAGGTGCGCAGTATAAAAGCTAATTAACTAACATAACAATCACTGGCATGGCAAATCTCTACATAAACCTACCTGAAGAAGTATATGCTGTGGATCTGGTGACGTCTGGGCACAAGGCCCCAAACCGCCTTAGTGTTGGACTTTATAAGAATTGGGGAAGCTGTTTTGTGTTTATTCTGTCTCCCTTTATGCACCTGAACTAGTTAGCTGTGTTGCAGTGGTCTTTGTATCAAATGCTAATCTATCTCTCCAAGGGTTAATGCATGCATCTGTTTTTATAGGGGTTTTGTATACAATATTTGCCTGGTATTTTTATCTGCTTAGATGCGTGAACTAAAACCCTAATAAATAATTGTATTTTCATACACTTACGAGTCTGATTGGAATTAGCAGTGTTGCTGTGTGGACTCATTGTAGCCCTAGACCACTCTCACACCCGTCCTGAGACGAAGCATTGACCACTCTGCTACCTACCTTGACTGGGTTTGCCAAACCTCTCACGTCTTCCCTGTTCATCAATATAGGGTGACCTCCCTGATTTTGGTAATCCATCTCAAGTACTGCAGTCTCAAAGCGCACAAACGTTGCCAATGTTAAAGAGCATACTGCCCCAAACCAGGGACCACATACCTTAGTCTGCTGAAAGGCATTGACTGGAAAAATACAGTGCAATAAAGAGAATACTAAATTGTGTTGTGGTTGTAAAGATGTGTTATACATTTAAAAAAAAGCAAATGTGTAAGTGAATAATGAGTTTCAATCCAGGGGTACTTGTGGTTGCACGGCTGACAAAATTTGAATAGAGTATTTTCCATGTGGGTGTATGGTCTTGTTATTTATGGTTTCATTCTGTCCCTACGCAGACTTCCAAATCAATCATTTGTGCCAAGCTCACTGTCAATGTAGGCTTTTCTTCTTCACCACCAATCCATGGCCAAACCGATGGCAGAAATAAAGCAACATAGGCAGCAATGGCTTGGAGCAGTATTGTGGAAGGCCTATACATGTAAAGCAGGTGTAATGTAAAAAGAGTGTCCCTGTTAACACTATCTTATAGTTTTCAGTAAGCAACTTTAACCTTACATTTTATCTTGCCGTGTTCCACCTCCACGTACTGCAACTGGCTGGCTGTTCTGGGAAAAAGCACCTCCGCCACGAATTGCACTTGGATGGGTTGGTGAAGCAGCTGGGTGCTGTCCTGGACGGATAGGCTTTGCTACGTAGGAAAGTAAGAGACAATATAGTTTTATCGTTAAAACAAACTTTTGTCAACCACATCTGCATTGTTGAAGACTTTTGTGCCAAATTATTCAACAAATATAAACTAAAATATGCATTCATCTTTCCTTCTAAAACATAGATGACAGGCTGGTCAAATCTAGTAGAGCATCCGCTATGGAACCCATTTTCTTTCCAGGAATTGTATCCAGATTTGAGATCATTAGATGGGAGCAGTTGAAGATTTGTAAAGCATGGAAAATGTTTCAGCAGGGTGCCTCAGTATTGAAAACAGACATGTGCACTGTAGGACAAGGGCTTTGCTGTATAGAAGTACAAATTACTTTACTGCCGGTAATGTTCTGTTTGATGGACACGATGATTGCTCCGAGATTATGCCTCGAGAACAGTTTGTTCGGCAAACAATTTTTCCTAACCACTGCATGGCTCAGAATCAGCATCATCACAGCGCCTTAGTGTTGTCTCATGACAGGAGCAAAGTCGTCCCATATATACTCTGAGACGCTGGTGCCATTTTCACCTCAATTCAGATAATTTGACCTCCGGTATACGCATGGAACTGCAAAAAAGTCACTCATATAAAGAATGTTTTAAAAGTAATTGCAAAAATCAAAGTTACTGAATTTAGCTGGGTAAGGGAGGAACTGATGAGGAATCTGTAACAGAAATCATCCTTTCTATCAGAAATAATGACAGTCAGTTTAGTAATTACTCTTCTAATGGAAGCATAACCTCCATAGATTACTCATTTTATAAACAGTACACCAGCCATACTACAAACAGGACAAAGATGGGAAGCAGTCTGAAAGCAATTGCACTAGAAAGTTCTGTAGTACCAACCTACAACTCTTTGTACTTTGGTTTTCACTGTCCTCACCCACACAGCCCCTAAAAAGAGGACTTTTGTAGCTCTTTAAAGTTGATGTACCAACATACCTACAACTGGCACCCTCTTTAGAGAGGGAGTAAAAGTGTGCAGCAAAGCCCAAGTGGCTGCTTGACAGATGTCTGAACACCCCACACCCATCTGCAGAGTCATAGTCTTTCCTCTAGTCAAGTGGGCATACAATCCTTTTGGATAGTTCATAGAATATCTTTATGGATAGGACAATCGATCTACAGACCATCTGTTTAGTGATGGTCTTGCCTTTCTTTGGCTCAGAGAAAGTTATGAAATGTTAATAGCTAGTCTATAGTAATTAGACCTGGAATGGTAAAACTTAAGCAACCTTCTAGGGCCCAGGGTCCAGAAGATAAAACTTTCTTCGACCTTTGATGGATGACATGGTGGAATAAAGCAAGAAGATATATGTGTTGCTGCAAGTGGGAACCTAAAACCATCTTCAACTAGAAGACAGTTTAACTCACAAAGTTACATTTTCTATGGAAAATGCAGAAAAAGTGGAAAACTGAGAGCCTGTAGTTCTGAGACTCTTCTGGCAGGGGCAAGAGGAACCAAAAAGGCTACCATGGGGGGCAACATTTCTAGATTATACAGGCTCCTGTAGGATGACATGCTAACCATCCAACCTAATTATATGTCCCAATGGGAGATAGACTTTGGCTACCCGATGGAGGACCAAACCTGGGTCGACTATTCCTCTTCGAGATGCTTGACAAATAATGAATGCACTCTCATACTACTTCTTCATTGGTACTAGCCCCCAGTGTGGCTACATCACATTCAGAACTCATTGGACCCAACGTGCTGGCAAAATTGAGGTGCGTGAGAAACATGCTTGCACATGTGGTGGGATTGCCCCCTTGTTTGAACTTTTTGGGAAGGGGTACTTACCTCGATCGAGACCAATTCCCAAATCAGACTTCCGATGAGACCCAAAGTAATCTTGCTGGGTACACCTGTTCACAGGGTTTACCCCAAGTCTGAGGTGATAACCAAGCTAACAACCCAGCTCCTTTTAGCAGCAAGGATCACAATCGCCCAAAGCTGGAAATCTCCCAAGGGTCCATTGCTATCCCTATGGAGGATCGAGGATCTGGGATATCCTGGTTCCAAAAAAAAGTCAACGCGGCCAAGGAGGGCATGCTGCATCAGTTCACAGATATTTGGGCCCCGATCCTGGAGTATGACCGAGACTTCCCAGCACAAAAACACAAGCCACAACTAGAGATTACTCTTACGAGACTGCTAGAGATTTCGGCAGTACCTCATCAGTTCCCGACAGGAATTGCGCGTAAACAAAGGGGAGGATGAGAACTTTGTGGGTGGATAGAGTGGGATGATCCCAAAATATCGTATCATTATGTGAATGAAAATTGATGTGAGCTACGCAGTTCAAATGTTGCTCAGTGATTGCAACCGATTTGCATAAAGTTGTTTTAAAAAGAAAAGGCTACCATGAAAGAAAGAAGCCAGAAAGGACACGAGTGCATAGGTTAAAAGGGAGCCACCACCACCAAGTAATAACTAGTATAGATCCCAAGTAGTGATAACAAGGGGTTTTGGAGACTAAGCGTTAATGAGGCTTTTAAGGAATTATAACGCCATGCGTACTGCAAAAAAAGAAGAAACCTGAACCGTAGTTCTTTTCAAAATGGAGAGAGCCGTCTAAAGACCTGTAACTGTGCCAATCTTCAAACCTGGCTTGAACAATGACAATAGAAACAGCAACAATGAGCCGTTGGAGTACAACAGGTTGCACTCCTTATCTCAGCAACAACTTGTATACCAAGGTGAACTCCCAGGGGATCAACAGTGCATCGCCCATAGTACCCCCTCTGCAGGCAATTCCCTATAGCAGAAGCTCTCAATTGCTGTTCGAGCAGGTCCTGAACAGCTTGATTGAGGGAAATCCCTCACATGGAGAAGGTCCACACCACAATCTCCCAGTTTAATTCCCACTTGTGAAACACCCGCATGAAGAGTCCGCCGAGTGTTCAAACTGCCAGGTGTGTGGCACTGTCAGCTTCCCCTCGTTCTGGATTTCCCATAACCACCGTAGCATGTCCTCTATTGAAGACTCTGTCCGGTCTTTCTAATGAGGTTTTCCTAAGGTGAGTTTATCATGAGCCCTTGTTAGGCTTTCCTCGTCATACCTTCTCTGTCTTATAGGATCTCCTTTTATCTGGTTAATTCAAGAGTTTTAGACCTTGTCTCCCATTATGTGGGTTTATGTTAGACTTTCTCAATTCTGAAGGCATAGGGGATCTTCCCTTCCTCCCAGGGAACTGGTTTCCTGTCTCTGCGTGATCCCCACCTGGGTTGGTTCAACCCTTCTTTTACTCTGGCCCGACTCACTCTGCAGGGCACACTCTGGATTTTCTGATCTCTTCAGACCTTCCCCTTTCTATCCTGCTCACCACTCCTCTCTCCTGGAGTGATCACTTTCTCCTTTCCTCCCATCTCACCCTCTCTACCCCTCAGGCCAAGCCAACTCCAGCACTGCCACCTACCTTCTTGGTTATCCGACATATGAAGCGTGTGTCCGTTGAGGCTTTCGATGCCACTTTCTCACCCCTTCCTCCCCCTTTGGCTGACTCACACCCTGACACAGCCCTTTCCATGCTCCACTCTGCTATATCCAATACACTTGATGTTCTTGCCCCTGTCATGAGGATCCGTTTGAAGCCCAAAGCCAAGTGCAAATCCTGGTATGACTCAGACCTCATCACCCTTAAACGAATGTGCAGGGTGGCTGAAAGGAACTAGCGTGCTTCCAGTACATCCTCTGACAAACTGGCCTGCCACCTGCTCCAAAAGCAATACCGACTCTGTCCGCACCAAGAAGAGAGCCCACATCCAAGCCCACGTGTCTGCGGCATCCAACAACTCGGCCAAACTCTTAATCTGCAAGGAGCTGGCCAATCCTGCTGCAGTCTCTACCTCTCCTGCCCCCTCCCAGGCCCTCTGCACGGACCTGGCTTCTCATTTGATTTCGAAAACTCAGGACATCCTGTCCTCTCCCTCTTCCTCTCCCTCTACTCTGTGCTCTTCCTCTTGCCCCTCTTTGGCCACCTCTCCTCCCTCCTGCTCTGCCTTTCCCCTGTTCTCCCCAGATGAGGTTTCTAGACAAGTCCAATTTACGATAGTCGTGTCAAAACAGGTTCTCCCCTGTTCCTCCAAAACCATCAAGGACCACTTTGACACCCTGGCTCCTGCTCTGGCTGACTTCTGCAACCACTCCTTCACCACTGGAGTCTTCCCTTCCCCCCTGAAGCACTCTTGTGCACCCTCTTCTTAAGAAACCATATGCCGACCCCTCCTGCCCGGCTAACTATCGCCCGAATCCATCACTCCTTTCCTGGGCAAACTCTTGGAAAAGCTGGCCATCTCCCAGCTTAATTGTCACACTGAATCTGTTGGTTGCCTCCATGACCATCAGTCTGGCTTCATAGCTGCCAAAAGCACGGAAACTGCTCTCCTGAAAATCCGCGAAGACCTGCTCTCAAAGCTCGGATCCAATACCCTCTGTGTCCTCATCTTACTTGATCACTCTTCTGCCTTTGACACGGTCAACCATGTCATCCTGGCTCAACAGTCTCTGCGATGACCTTGATATCACCAATCAAGCCCGGGCTTGGCCGACCTCTTTCCTCTCTGAACGACCCTCCCAAGTCCAACTTTTTTTTTCTCTCTCTCTCCCCCCACCCCTTATGGTGTTCCCCAGGGGTCTAACTCCGCTCCCTGGCTGTTCAACCAATACATGGCACTTCTTGTCCACTGCATTGCCGCTCTCTGCCCCAACCTTCAATGCTATGCGGATGGCATTCAGCTCATTTTCAGGCTCCCCTCTGCCACCTCTTCTAAATCTCTCATTTCTGACTGTCTTTCTGCTATCCAGGAGTGGTGTGCCACCAATGATCTCTGCCTTAATGCTAGTAAGAGTGAGATTCTCCTCATCGGCACACCTGTCCCCTCCTTTCCTGTCACTATCTGGCCGGCCCCTCTTGGCCCTCTTCCTGCTCCCACCTGTGAGGATAAAAACCTCAGGGTCATCTTCGACTCCACCCTCTCAGTCTCCTCACATCTCCAACGTCTCTAAGAAGTCACACAAACAACTGCACCTCCTCAGAGGTATTCTTCCTTTCCTCTCCTTCCCCCAGAAGCTCACCGTCTCCAGAGCTCTAGTTCTCTCTAGGCTGGACTACTGCAACAGCCTCTTTCTAAATCTGCCTGCTTCTACTCTCCGCTTTGGGGTACATTTATCCGTCCAGCAGAACTTGCCACATCACCAAACTGCACTTTTCAGCAGTACCAGCATAATGGATGAGCTGGCTCTGTTGAGCACCATTGCATTGCACCAAAACCACGTTTTGCAGTCAGCGAAATAATGGCTGCGCTGATTTTGCCAAGCACATATGGGGCGAGATGGAACATCCTGAGAAAGGCTGCCAGTGTTTTCCTATGTGCACCAAAGACAAAAATTGAAATGCAGCACTGCTATGCTGCCAGCTCCAAATTTCCCATTGAAAAAGGAAATCTTGTGCATTTTCAAATAACTGCGCCCTGATGCTCATTTCCACCGTTTCAACAGTACACAGTTTTGTTCCAGTGGGACCCAGCTATGTCCCTCCATATTCAGGTTGTGCTCCAGCAAAAAGACGGCATTTCTCACTGAATGATAGGCTGTGTCAGGCAATATCTGTGAAATAAAGAACTTCACTCCAAGCCGTACGGAAAAACGCTTGACTTTGCAACAAAGTATCACAACTAAACTCTTCAAAAGAAGCCCCATCTCTCTGTGCTTATTTCAGTTTCTGTGGACTGTTGCCTTGAACAGATTTCTGTGTAGGAGAAATTGCCTAGGGCTACAAATAATGTTTAGAATCTAGATTTAAGAGAAACCCGCATTGTGAAGAGACAGCAAAGGAAAATTAACCACGTGTAAAATTATTCTTTTTACAAACAAGGAAATGTCTTTGTTAAAGGAAATTGTTGAATTAAAGCCCTGTCTTTGCATAGAAATGTGAGGGGGTTTGTTTTAAAAACACATGTAGGATATTTAACTCCCAACAGTTTTGCTTTCTGGTTCAGGAAAGAAAATAAATAAATAAATAAAAATTTGCTGAAGCAACAGAACAGGTTTTTCCTGGCCTGGCTTCAAAGGACTTTGCTTGCTGGGAACAGGGTCTGCCTCCCTTGAAGTGGACTAGCCCTCGGTGCATATGAATAGGCAAGGGTGGTGGATCTCGCGCCCTCGTCAGACTCTGTGGCAGTGCTCCAGCCTGGTACAATGGATTTCTGGGACACACAGGTGTGACTTTTTAGCAGCACCTCCCTAAACTCAAACTGGGGCGCTTCAAAAGCAACTCCAGAGCAACACTGGAAAGTATGCCCTTATTTGGAAGGCAATGCTGGCCATTTGGGGCGAAAGACTGTTCTGAATTAATAAACTTTAAGACTTATTTCTGCAACCAGAAAACGCAGGAATGCAAAAGTTTAACAGTTTAAATGTGATCTTTGTGGTATTAAAACAAGACATGTGGCTTTCCCTAGCATGTATGGGACGCAAACAGCAAGAAAATGTAAATCATGGGAAAAGTGTATATGGTATAACTTTGAAATTTAATGCAAACATGCTCTGTGATTATAGGTACACATATATAAAATTGTAGAATTTTAAGTGAAATATTTCCCACCAAGGCTTGTGAAAGATAATTAAAATGACTAAACAACATCATACAGATGTGGGAATTGTAATGACAAGCTCAGTGTAAAATCTGCCTATGTGATTTTCAAAAGTGCCACAACTGTAAAAATGTGCAATTTATGTCATAACTGATTTTGGACAAAAAAGAACTGTAGGAGGGAGGGCCATGGGCGTTGTAAGCACACACCATAAAAACTGATGTCATGTCCCTGAAATCCAACCGGCTAACAGGAAGGCGGTAACAGTCATCCCTGACCAATCCACTTGGTAGAGGAATGTCCAGCCAAAGCCTGCCCCCATAGTATAATCCTGTGATGTCATCCTTCTTATATAAGGTGGCATCTCAGAGAGACAAAGGACACTCTTCTAAATGTTCCAGCTCCTGCGCATCTTGATATTCCATATTCACTCTGCAAGATTCCAGATTCCACTGCCATGCCAGAGCATAGCTGACCCTATCCAGACAGGACCATTGATCCAGAAAAACCCCACTAAAAATCCCAATAACTCGGGGAGAAAGGAGAAAGGTGGCTGAATCCTCATTGGGATATCCAGTACTACCTACTTGCCTTGCTCCCCGCCGAGGTGCCGCTGTGCCGTGACAAGACCTTTGTCCAGCTGTTTTCTTCTAGGAGAGCCCGCCGCTGTGACCAGTGACCAGATATTGCCTTGCTGTCCAGAAACTCGGTCCGCTGTCCAAAATACCCCAATCAAGTGCTTGTTGTGAATAGTTCCCTTCCCCAACAACCACAAAATGCATCCGTTGCTCTGTTACATTGCATTAGTTCCAATCCCATAGTAATCCCATAACTGCCTTAACAGAAATCCTTAAAATAGTCAGAATCCTTTGTGTACCTTGTGTAGGAAAATATTTAGTGATCTCCAATGTTAGCGCCATTTTCGTCTCAACTCTGTCCTTGTGTAAGTCCTTAGTACTATTTTCATTAAATTTATTAATTCTCCCTAAAAAAGAGGCACACAGCGTGAAGGGGTTACAACTGCAGCTTAACCTTTCTATTCACGGGTGGCGTTTCTCTTTTCTAGCCACTAAAATCTAGTTTAAGTGAAACTTGTCCTTTCTTTCCAAAACCGATTTCCTCTGTCCACTGCTTTAATTTTTAAAGCCGAATTTCCTTTCCTGTTAAGAATCTCATCCAGTCATTAATTTAGAGTTCCCTTTTAACTTTCATATTATCCCTGTGAGGTGCATTTGTCCTTCAGCATAACAACCGCATTCCGATTTTGTCCGCTTCACCCGTTTTTAAAGCTGTTTTGACATTTAAACCTGTGTAAATTAGAAAATGCAATTTCTACGCGTGTGATTTGGCTGCACTGAGTTTTTCACTTTGAAGTTGATTTTCTGAATTGTATGCCCATTGTTAGGACATTGCTTGTAGTTTGCTAGTGTTTTTACATCCCGGATACTGCTAGAATTCATATTTACCTCACTCATTCAACTGCACATGTAAATCAAATCTTTACTAATTCCGAGTGTTATTTTGTTCAATTGCAAAGGGTTTTAAATCCTCATTGCTACTCCTTTCTATCCACCCAAAATACATCTAATAGGGGTTTGAGGGAGTGTTGCAGGGGGGAAAGCTTAACTGGTTTGCTATCTACCCGAAAAGTAATATTGCTCCCATTCATTTGTGCAGGTTATATTAGAAGAGAAAAAAAAAAGAATAGAGACCAGGCTACCCCTCCCTTCCACATACAAGGGGGTGTTCAAGGAAAAACCTATTCGAAGCTAGTACTTCTTTAAACTAGCTATAGAAGATTAGGAATTCATGGATACCTTGCCACGGCTAGTTTGAATAGAGTCTTGTGTTTACAAGAATGTACACGCTGGATGCAGTTTCTGAAGACTTGTTTTTTAATATACAAAAATTAGACACATTGTCTAAAAGGTGGTCAGCCGACACGTGTTTCGAACCCGAAGGTTCCTTCTCAAGGCATGTGTGTTGATCATGGGTCTTGAAATAGAGAATGGGGTTTGGTTCTTGGTGACCGTATGGTCAGCGGTTCAAGGTTTGCTTAATTTTCAAGGCTGGTGCCTTGGCGTCTGTTTACGAATATAAATCCGAATGGGGAGCTGTCATGACAGTAAAAATGTGTCTGGAATCTGTTACCACACATTAACTCATCACATACTCTGGATCATTGATATGACAAATGTATATTCAATGTGTTTGTTTGACACAAGTGTACCTCTGTCCATTTTTAACATATTTTTCTTAATTAAACTTTGTGTTATCTATATGTCTCAAGATTATTAGTGTGATGTTCTATAGCTAGTTTAAAGCGATATATATTGCCTTCAAGAGCCAGGCCCCCCTGTCAACAAAAAAGAAGGCTACTATCCCATCATTCTTCCTTTTATATTAGAAGGTCAAACTAAGTGTATTCCATCATTTTACAGTGTTATTCTCGCCACACTGGTGATTGCTGCCCAACATTAAAATTATGTGATTTCCTTTGAATTTTAAAATAAATATTGTATCATCACCCAGCGGCCACTGTGGCCTGCGGTATTTGTAAAAGGGGGTGTGAGACGGGTTGGGTGTCAGCTCAATCTGAATTCTTAGGAAATAAAGTAAAAGTGTTTTAATTGTGCGCTGCATCCTAGGCCAGTGGCAAGAGTTCTGGTGTGGTGTGTGACACCTGATTAGAATCCATAACACCGCCCTTTGCAACTCATCCAAAACAGGACTGCGAGACTTGTCCTTGGCCTCAAGCCCAGGGACTGTATCTCTCCAGGACTGAAATCTCTTCACTAGCTCCCAGTGGCTGCAAGGATTAAGTTCCAAACCCTCTTCATTGTCCATAAGGCCTTCTGGGGGCTAGGGCCTCAATACCTTCAACTCTCTCTTCGTAAATATCTTTTCTCGAGGCTTTTGCTCCTCCGCCTCCAACTCTCTCAGGGTCAGTCGCCTCTCCAAGCAACAAGTAGGAGGTAGATCTCTTTCCTCAGCTGCCTTTCCTGCCTCTCTGAAACTTGAGGAGAACCATCTCCGGTTCCGGAAGCACCTCAGGACCATCCTCCTTGCTTCTGCTTTCTCTCTTCCTCTCCCCTGCTGAACTCCTGGTTGAAATTGAAACTGCACTGGTCACCTGGGTACCCTCTGATCTCGGGACCAGGTCCCCTCCCTGCCAGTTGTACTTCTGCACTGGTTGCCCCCCTGGCAACCCTTGCACTCGGGGTCCGTTTCTGTATCCCTATAGTCCACTACCAGTACTGGACACTTGTCTGCACTTACCCCTGCAATTGCCACCAGCTGGCCTGCCTTTTCATTTATTTATATTTATTGTTTTATTTGTTTTACTGTGTGATCCCATATACTGCACTGCCCGTCCCTTACCCCTCGCCCATCTCCTGCACTTGCGCGATCTCAATGTCACCTGCCCTAGTAAGATTGCTGCCCGTCTTCCCTTTGTTCCCCCTCCCTTGCCTCGTTGCACCTTGAAACACTTGTGCATAGGCACGTTATAAATGCCATATCATTATAGGCTTTTCAGTTCCTTTCTTAACTGGTTTGTCTCTTTATATTTCGTCCTCTGGACTGGGACGAGTTTCTCTCTTCATAGAATAACCCTCTTCCCTGACTGGGTTATTTGTTACATGATTATAATTCCAATTACACAGTCTTAGCTTCAATTTCTCCTCCTCAGGACTGGGACAAGTTTCTTCAGATTTAGAATGGTGCCCACAGGCCTCCAGCTTCCCCGGTACCTCTCTATGCAGGGGATGGTGGCAGTGGCCAGCTCTTGCTCGGGTGTGCTTTTTCTTGCTCTTCTCACTCGCTGGCTTCCCGTTCTCGGTTCCTCGTCAGGTTACTGCTCTGCACTCGTGCTGTAGGCCGGAAGCTATCCACTCTTCCCGTACCAGTGATCTCGGGTGTACTACCCACCAACCTGCACTTGTGGTCATGCCACCACCAGATGGCTTGTTTCCCTTTCCTTCCTCATGATGCTTTTCTCACTTCTGCACATACAGGCCTTTGGTGTCTCGTATTGGCGTTCTCTGCCTCGGTGAAAGTCACAGGCTCTGTAGCTTGCCTTCACTCCACCTCCACAAGTCATAATGATGTCTTGGGGTTTCCCCGTCGCACAAGCCTCTCCTTCCTCTCCTACTCAACCCAGTTAAATATACTTCTCTTGTTAAAGAGACTTCTTCCTTTTCTTTTACAATTGGGTTTCTTTTTTGCATTGCCTTCAGCCAACAGTAAAGATGCCACATTCGTTCTAACAGGTAGTCCCACGTGTGTGGCTATGGTAGATGGCCTAAGGAGTTTCTCACAGAAACGGGAATCCTTGTCCCGAGAGCTCCCACTTGCCTCGACCTCTATGAAGGGTCTTGTGGAGCAGGCTCACCTCTCTAGCCGCAAGAGGTGGCTCCTGGGGAAAAGGGAAGAATACCTGCGATTTGTCACAGTAGCCAAACTATCTGGTTATTGTAACTGAACAGCAAGGCTTAGACGTAGATGGTTGAGAGTGGTGAAGAGTACAGTTAAGCACACACAGTGCACTCTTAATACAAATGAACACTGTTTAGGAACTAACCACAATCTTTGTGCTAAATGCTAGGGTGCTAAAGAGTAAGTAGCAGAGGAATCGAAAAATAGGAACGCATACCAGAGGCGCCTTTAATAAAAAAAAACAAAGGGCAACTCAATTCCTAACAGCACCTTCTCTTAATTGATTTAAATTAAGCTTTCTTGTTATTAAGTTGTGATTCTATTAATTTAGATAAAGAATATAGATATTGCGAGTTGTCACCATTACTTGATTGTCATCAGTGAGCCTACATGTGTTTCAAGCTTTTCTCTTCCTCGGGGCTCAAACATTGCTCCTTTGTGGGTTAACAATTGGTTCCAAAAGAGAGACTACATTTTTGATTAAACATCCATGTGGTGTTAGTATCCTTAACATGCAAGTTACTTCAGTGCATCCATTGTCAGATAAGTTAACATGTCCATCCCAAAAAATTATTTAAATACTTAAAATCAGATCATATAATGGTCTCATTCCTTAGTATTCTCATTCACTAAATGACAAATGCTGGTTTAAATAATGCCAGCTGGGCTATGTATGTCCCAATAAGGTGCGGATGAACAATAACGTGATTCTAAACTGCAACTGTATCCTGTGTGTGTGGGTTTCGAGTGATTATTCTGGCACATGCAGAGGCAGCATGCTTTGACGATTCACAAGGTGTTGCCACTTTTCCCCAATGGGGAGCCCTTGTCCATAAGGCTAGGGAGGTGTGGCCGCAACCCAATAGTCCCCATAGGAGGATGTCATGGGGAGGGAATCCCCCTCTGGGGACAAGGACAAATACCTGGGGTACAGCCCATTGAATGTTGTCACTCCTCAATATTCCCTAACCCTCCCCACTGTTCAGAACTATTTTATTGAAAGTAAACCTAGGCGTTGTTGTAACCCAGAAGATAAAGCCAAAAGTACGAGGATGAAGAAGAGTACGGGAGACATTGAGGTAATTAACTTTGCACGTACTGGCACAAGGTGGCACCAAGGATGCATCAGGATTAAGTTATCAACAGAGACAAAGAACGTTTACAATCTGCATGTGAGGAACTGGATACAAGGTATACAAAATAAAGCACTATCAAATGTGCCAAGCTCAGCCGTGTCAAACACGGGTGTGTCAAACCCTGCCGAGTTGGGCAGCACGTGTGGAGGCGAACCAGCGCAAGAGATCCTGGTACTGCCGAAAGACCAGAGGGACGAGGATGCCAATGAAGTGCCGTAGGAGTCCTCCACACGTTCTGCAGGAGCGAACCCAGGCAGAAGACAGAACAGGAGAGCTCAGCTAAGGAACAGACTAAGTTACTCACCGTAGTGACCATCTTACTCCTAGTCCATAGTCCCCTTTCCACCATACTTTTGAGACATTCCGTCCAGTGGGGCGGGACCGGAGCACTTTTGTAAAAAAAAAAGCATCACATTGAAAAATGTGTCCTCTCTTTTTACGCGGGGTACCGCACGTGGCCGTAACCCCGCCCTCCTGAGCTCTGCCCCGCACATCGCCCTTCAGTCCTGAGACCTTTTAAGCAATAACAGAGGATACTTATTAGAAGGGACGGTGGGCGGGCGTATGGCAGAAAGGGGACTTTGGACTAGGAGTAAGATAGTCACTACGGTGAGTAACTTTGTTATACTCCTACGTCCCGTCCGCTTTCCTCCATTCTTTTGGGAGATTACCAAGCACTCCTCACAGGAAAAACGGGTGGCTGTAACTCCCTTACTGAAAGATGTTCTTAAGAACAGCCTGGCTGAATTGAGCATCGGCTCTGGAGCTCAGGTCTAAGCAGTAATGCTTACCAAAAGCTGATGGCAAAACCCACGTAGCTGCTTTGGCAACAGTTTGATGTGCTTACAGAGCGACCAATAGATAGGAGGCAATGAGGGGAAAGCATAAGCTTTCATGTTGACTCACAAGCTGCAAAGAGGACCACCTCTGGCGTGCCCCATTGCTGGAAAAGTTGAAGATGATATTGCTGTTCATCTCACACTCGTAACCGATGTTGACTGGCGACTGAATTAATCTGAGGTGACCCGGTATGTGTGGAGCCTGAAGCTAAACAATATACTGGATGGCCGAGCCAAAATATGTATGGCAAGATCCACAAGGAGAAGAGAGTCTGCGTCGCCCTGCTTGTTGATGTAAAAACTCGCTTCAAGGGAGGTATTCAAAATGGCCCTCGTGGCCCACGGAGGTTGGGCCGCCATTATCACACACCAGGGGCAAACTGCGTCCCAGGAGCAAGTAGAGCAATAGTCTCCCCAGGGGAGTCTGTGGGCCTGCGCACCATCCTAGCCTTGAAACACAGAACCTTGGCAGAGCCGCTACCGGCAGATCTAGGGTGTTTACTCCACAAGTCAGGGGCTTCCCCAGATTTACCCTCTAGTGGAGGATCCTCGTCAGAGCCGGTACTGGAAGGTCTGTGGTACGTGACCGCCTTCTTTCACCTCCTCAACAGACCTGGTATCACCACGGCCGCACAAGCGGAAAGGCTTAGGGATATACCTTACAGTCAAGACCCTCGATGAGGGACTCTCAATTCTGTTGGTGACCGATTTAGCCCCAAGCAGGGGAACCTCGGGTTTAACCCTGGTCTTATAGCCACCTTGAGCAAAACCTGGTATCCAAAGCCACAGCAGAACTGGGGGCCCCTCAGAGGAGTTTGTGCGTCTCGCTGAGTCAAGACCAAAAGGAGTATCCGAATCTGAAGTGTTCTGCTCCCATTGAGAACCGCAGATATTTCATATGTGGGCTATAAATCAGAATGTGCATTTACGCATCCTGGAAGACCACCTGTTATGCTCACCTGATTCCCACGGGGCGTCGATCTGGACTGGCCCGCTTTTGCTTCCACCAGAGTAACACGTAGAGCCGAGATGACAGACTGGACAGACCCACTTAGCTTCGTTTGTTGGACTCGTACGAATATCTTTCTGCAATGGAGAAAGGGAATTAACCTCCCGTAATCTGAGCGATAACCCGCCTTCCCACTCCCCTTGTCTGCCCACAGAACACTCCTTAAATTCCCTCTTAATCTCACCTGAAGATTTGGAAAGATGGGCTTCTCCATCCTGCGTCGAGCGCAGGGGCGCGTAGACGACCAGTTACTTCACTGGCGTGGAGGAATTGGTGAGTTCCAGTATTGACTCTAAGTCCAATTGTTCGTAAGAGTTCAAAAGTCTGATCTTCACTCTGCCAGATTCCTTGCAGGTTGCGGATTTAAACCACCAGAAGAGTTCCAAGTGGCTATTGGTAAGATCCTGGTAAGTCTATTGTGGTTCTCCCCTTTGGGGCCGGGGTACAGCGATGATGCAGAATTAACTGCGCCGACCCGAAATGAGGTGAGTACCCCCTTGTGGTAAATCAGGTAAGTCTTTGGGGGTTAGGTTGTATTGTCCTTGTTTTTTCCCCCTTAGGGGCCGGGGTGCGGCGGTGATGCGGAATTGACTGCGCCGACCCGAGATGAGGTGAGTACCCCCCTGTGGTAATCAGGTAAGTCTTTGGGGGTGATTTGTATTGTCCCTGTTTTCCTACCTGTTCTTGTCTCCCCCAGGTGTTGAAGAATGGCCTGGAGATGCTGGATTTGCGATGGAGTAAAGGAATGCAGCCCCGGTTGGTGATTTCAGCGCGGCTCTGCGAGGTGCGTGGCAATGCACCTGAGAAGGCTTCTCTCTTCCAGATCGACGATGTGCTGGATCAAGGATTCAGGTAAGGGTTTTGTTCTGACCTCTTCTCCTTTTCTTGTTCCAGGTGTTCCAGGGCTGAAGCGGGCGTGGCTGAAGACTGGAGCTGCTGAAGACACGGTGAGCGTTACGCTGCAGCAAGCAGAATAACGCGAAGCACGTGTGGCTGTCCGGGTGTGGCTTAAATAGCCTTGGAAGAAGTCCCAGGTAAGTATTCTTCCACAGCCCCACCCGAGAGGAAAGGAGTCCCTGAGGTAAAGTAGTCCCTTTAAGCCTCATTTGGCTTGTGGCTTCGTGCAGCATGGTCTGCATCAGGTAGGTATGCAGCATGGTCTGCAACTGGTAAGATTTCTGTAATGAGCCTGGCGCCCATGGCGCCAGGACTGACTTTATTCTTATGAGCCTGGCGCCATAGGCGTGGGGACTGTAGCCAAAGAGCCCCTAACTGGGGTTTTTGGGCATGCTTCAAGTGGCATGATGCCTGCTTCCGGGGTTGCTGGGCCTGGTCTGGCTTTCCGGGGGCAGGCATCGTGACACCACCACACTGAGCCAACCTCCCTTCCGAAGAGAGGACTTTATTTGGCAGGGGGTGATCAACTTGAATCTCTCTCGGAATGACCGAAGATAGTGTGCAGGCCAGCCTGGTTGAGCACTGTGAAAGGACAAAAGTATTAACCCCTCCCTTGCTCCATGAGTGGAACAGGTTCCAACGCTCTGAAGTATAGATGTTTCTGTACCTCTGCTCTGAGGGAGGGCATCCCGATTTGTTGGAGGAGAGGTTTGAAGGTTGGGGTAGGAGGAAAGGGCAAGTGAAAACCTGCCTAAACGACGGACAAACCTCACCAGTCTTCGGTGATGGTTTGCCACACCTGCAGATGAGACGAGATTCATCCTCCCACCAAAGTGTAGTGTGACCGACAAAAATATCATTTGGTGCTTTGTCGCCAGGGAGATTACCTGTCCCTGTAGAGGAGGCGGATGGCAGAGAGAAAAACCAACCACCTTGCCGGTGCTGGCAGATCTAGGATGTTTAGTGGACAACCTAGGAACTGACCCAGAATTAGCCTCCAATGGAGGAACCTCGGCAGAGCCGGTACTGGAAGGCCTGTTGCTGATCACCTTCTTGTCCCCTCGACAGAATCGGTACCACCACAACCCCGAGCGTGGTACGGTCAAGGAATGTACCCTACCGACAGGACCCTCAGATGATCACTCGACTCAGTCTGTACTGTATTTAGAGGAACCTTGAGTTTTAACCCGGGACATGTAGCTCCCTCAAGAGAACCTCGAGCCGTGGCTCGGTGTGACAAGCACCAGAAACAGAGACCTCAGGGAAACTCCAGTAGCCACAGCCACAGACGAACTGGGCTGAACCTTAGCACCCAAATGGTGAACCTCGGAGCCATGTCTGGTTTTGGTGGGTCCTTTGAGGGACCCTCAGCGAACACTCTGGTGCACCGATTAGGCCCTTGAGGGACCTCAGGGGAATCCCTGGTAATAGACCTACACAAGCCCACCCGGTCATGGAATGCTCCCACCGGGCGGAGCAGCTCATCGCCGTCCTCCTCCGCTTAGGGCTCATCCCAATGAGGTGAGGACAGAAGACCGGTCCTCCACGCCTACCGTCTCAGGTTTTAAAAGAAAAACTGAATTGGAGCAGCCGGGGCCAGGGAGGAACAGGAGTGAAAGACGCTTGAAATACGTCCTCATAGGGTCAGAGTGCATGTGCATCTGAAACTTCCCAAAAACTCATCCTCATCCGAGGGCTTAGGTGTCGGAGAGGAAGAAACCACTCGTAAGGGACCTACCCCCCACACCTTCACGAACACAAGGAGGATGGTTGCCAGGACGGTCCACCACCGGCCGGGTACACATAGATCAGTGGAGCAAAATCAGGAGGGAGCGAGACAGTATGAGGCAGCGGAGCCCAAGCACGCCAGTCAAAAGAAGGGCACAACGGGTTACTATTGCCGAAAGATTTGCTCCCAGCACCAGACGTTGCAAACGTAGGTGTAAGGAAGGTATCCAAAATGGCCGCCGTAGGCCACGCAGGTTGGGCCGCCATTTTGTCGCCACCTGTAGAGAACTGCGTCATATGCGTAGCTGTGGCAATTGCCACCTCAGGAGAGTGAGGGAATTTAAGTAACACTTTAGCCTTACAAGGATCCTCGGCAGAGCCGGTACTGGGTGGTCTTGTATGTTAAGTCGACATCTTCGAACCAGTCTCAAAATTAGCCTCCAACGTAGGAACCTCGGACAAGTCGGTACAAGAGGGAATGCGGTCCGTGATCCCCCCCCTCTTTGCGCCCCCCCCTGACAGAACCAGTACCACCACAACCCTGAGTGTGGGACAGTTGAGGACAATACCTCACTGACAAGACCCTCTGAGAAGGCCTCTCAGATCTGTCGATAAAGACTTAAGCCTCCACAAGAGAAACCTCAGGTTTCAACCTGGTTGCAGCGGGGAAAGATCCAGAAACTGAGACCTCAGGGTGAACCCTGGTATCCCAGCACCCAGCCAAACTGGGCTTGACTTTAGCACTGTGATGGTGAACCTCGGAACAATGTCCGGTATTGCCAGGTCCGTCAGAACCCTCTGGGAATCTCCGGTACACCCGTTAGGCCCTTGGGGCACCTCAGAGGAAAACCTGGTGACAGAGCTACAAGAAAGGCCATTAAAGTTCTCCCTCATGGGGTCAGAGTGCATAAGTCTCTGAAACTTCCCGAAAAAGGCATCTTCTGACGAAGATTTAGACACTCGGGTGAGCAGAGGCCGCTCATAAGGGGCATATCCCCGCGATCGCAATGAGGAAGGCTGCCAGGATGCGAGACCGTTTGCGGTAGTGGCATCCGAGGACGGCAGTCATAAGAAGGGCGGAACGGATTTGCACTGACCCGTGGTAACGGTTGTTCAACAAAAAGGTTGCCAGTACCCATCGTCGATAGCGTGGGTGTAAGGGAAGAATCCAAAATGGCTGCCGTAGACCACGAAGGAAGGCCTGCCATTTTGTCCACACCTGAAGAGAACTGCATCACATGTGTGGATGAGGCAGGTATCTCCACAGGATGGTCAGGGGACTTGATTGAAACTTTAGCCTTGACCCAAAGATCCTCGGCAGAGCCGGTACTGTGGGGCCTCGGATGTTTACTGGACATCCTGAATGGGCCCCTTGAATTAGCCTCTGAGAGAGGAACCTCGGCAAAGCCGGTAACAGGGGAGATACGATCAGCGACCTCTCCCTGTGCCCCCTCAACAGAACCGGTATCACTGCGAGCAAAGGAATGTTATGGAATCCTCCTCACAGACAAGACCTTAACGGGTCTCTCAGTTCTGTCGGTACAAACCTTACCCTCAAAGAGAGGAACCTCGGAACGAAGTCTGGTCTGCATAACTCCACCGAGAGGGGCCTCGAACCGTGGTTCGGTACAGAAAGCCCCAAAGGAGGACTCGGGGAGCACCCCGGTGTCTGTAGGGGAAGCTCCAGACAAGGAGACCTCGAGCGAACTCCAATACCTAAAGCCTCAGCACAACTGGGCTGGCTATTAGCACCTGATTGGTGAACCTCGGATCGTAATCTGGTGTCGGCAGGCCCCTCGCGGGATCCCTCAGAGAAAACCCCTGGTACGCCTATTAGGCCTGCGAGGCACCTCAGGGGAAACCCTGGTAGCAGAGCTCTTGAAGCCCCTCCCGGACCTGGAGGACCCTGGGAAGGAGTCCCCCTGCCGGGGTGCCCTAAAAAGTAAGGAACTTACCGGGTGTCTCTTCTTTTCGTCTATGAAGAGTTGAAAATGTGGTGGAGGAACTCGCTGGAAGATCTCCTCCCACCGATGAAGACGACGCTGAAGTGCCCGGACTAAAAGGGAGTCACAGTAGAATCACGTGTCCCAACGGTGATCCGGTCCCAGACACTCCAAACAGAAAGAGTGGGGATCCGCCCTAGCAAAGTGACAATCGCAAGAGGAACAACGATCCGGCATAGACGGAGGACTACGCTACCGTAGAATCGGAGCGCGAGAGAAGGACAACGGGAAACAAGAGAAATGTCTTCCTGGTGATGCAAGTGTGTCCAGCCCCGACCGCGTGGAGAAAAGGACTGAGGGCGATGGGCGGAGCCGAGGGGGGCAGGGTTAGAGAAGGAGGACACATTTTTCAATTTGATGCTTTTTTTACAAAAATGCTCCGGTCCCGTCCCACTGGACGGAATGTCCCAAAAGAATGGAGGAAAGGGGATGGGACGTAGGAGTAAGAAGTATCGCGCAGCCGACAGAGCAATGGCAGTGAACCAGCAGAGCCACAGAGAAAACCTGCAGTCCTAGGAAGTCCCACTGATGTACCATGATCCCACACAACGTAACGAGAGGTACGGGCGATCCGTAGGACACACAAGGATAGAAGGGAGGCTGGTTCACAAAGCTCTCCCCGCAGTAGTGTGGGGCACGCTACTGGGTATAATCGGAAAAGGGTCTGGGACCCAAAAGCAAATGTTAGGCAGAAACCTGTGCAGTTCCCTTAGGGACCACTGCAAAAAGTTTAAGACTACAGGAGTTAGCAGTAAACCCAATTGGTAGCAGTCTGCACCACCCAGATTTACCTGGTAGCTCTGGCTGAGCAGTCAGACCTCTTTCAAGAAGAGTTAGGCAGTATATAGAGTATACACAATAGGGTTAAAAATACAGTAGCACAAGCAAACACTGACCAGAGCTTTGGTATAAAAGTATATAATTATTTATTTAAAAACACTTGTAAAAATACACTGGCACTAATAGGTCAAGCAAGTTCAAACAGAGTCACTATAAGTATATACACCTCCCTAGTTAATTATTCGACAAGTCTAGGTTAAGACACCACTTATTTAGCGAAACAGAGGTGAGCGCGTAACCGTAGATGGCACTACAATAATTTCTTTAAAAAGGGAGAGAAAAGGCAGAATAGGAAAAACACACAGTACCAACACTTTTAAGAAACCACAGCAAGTCAAGAAAGGCAGCAGGGTCTACTGTAGAGCAAAATGTTCATAGGCCAGCCCCACTCTTGGAGAGAGCAAGGCGGAATGTGCCCAAGATAACACAGTGGAAATGCATTCAAAGTCTTTGCAGAAAAGTCAAAAGAGGTTGGATCAAGTCAGAAAGGTAATGTTAGCAGGTCAAAGGTCACCCCAGGATCGAGAGTCAAGGATTTACGGGACACCTTGGACAGCCGGGCAGCTCACCACTGGGCCAATCACGCAAGAGTGCGACTTGAGTTGCCCAGGCAACTCAGTCCAGGGTGCCCAATCCCCCTCCCACACATCCTGTTGACCCCAGACAGAGTGGCACCATTTGGAGAAGCCCGCCAAAAAGTGGGACAAAGGGCTCGACTTGGGTTAGAGTTTCAGAGGCTAACACAAACGCCATTTTAAAACCGAGTCCTGGCAAAAAGACCCAACCGGGGAATTAATATTAAATAAATAACCCGGCGGTATCTTTAACATTGCACCAAAAGTGGTGCGTTTAAAATCAATGGGAAAATCCCATAAGAAATGATCCGGTGGAATATTTTGCGTGGTATCCACTGCCACCAGCCAGAAACTCGACAAGGGAGGGACTGGAGAGTGCCCCCTTGGAAAACAGACCCTGGGGCAATCGAATTACCCCTACCAGTACTTCCACAATATGATGGTTTGTACTGGTTCTGTTTACAATTTGAGACTAGTAAAGCCAATGGTGACTTTACATGCCCTGGGAGACAGTAGTCAGTCCCAGGGTATAGAGTCTATGTTTGGGGGTCACTATGACACCCCTGTGTTACTGCACTGAGGGTGCTGTGTAACACACATACCAAAAACACATGAAGCCCTATGGAGTAAAAGACCCCATAGCCCATAAAACACATTCACAGTCAAAGGACATTCTCAAATCAAGTCCAAGAGTGGGAGAAAAAGAGTCTAACTCTTAGCAGGAGAAAAATAATAAACCCCAAAAATCCAGCAAAGCTGCTGGGGGACTCACTAGGTTTGGGAAATTAGCCTTAACACAGAATTCTCCCTAACATGGAGACCTCAACCAAAGATAAATCACACAATATGACGGCAGCCCCATCCAAAGCGAGCCTACAAATTATTGAAATCTGCAAGGCCTATGATCTCGTCGACATCTGGAGGCACAAAAACCCAAACACCCGTGACTTCACGTTTCACTCCTGGGTTCGTCAAACCAGCTCAAGAACCGACTATCTTCTTGTGACCGCCCATAGCAGTCTGCAGTGGGGAGATTGCTGTATTCTACCGAGATCCTTGTCGGACCACTCCAAGGTGTCCCTAGAATGCAACACTACACCAGCAATCACATATAGGCATCAATGGCGATTTAAACCCAGAGCGTTGCAAGTCATTGTCTTTGCGGAAGAACTCCGGAAAGAATTGGATTTGTTTCTGGACATCAAGCAAGGGTCGGTGGCCTCAGCCCGGGACACTGTGGGAGACACTGAAGTGCTTCACCAGAGGTGTCTGCATCACGAAAGAATGCAGAATCTTAAAACTAATACGAAGAGAATTGAACGCCAGTGAAGCCCGACTCAAAGACCTCGAAGTAGCTCTTTTAATAGATAACTCGCAGTCGCTAGCGGCAATCAAGAAGGAATTAGAGCTGTTCCGAAATGCAGCCGAAAGAGAAGTGAAATTCCTAGACAGAAACCACAAAATCCGGCAGTACGGCGAGGGACAGCGGCCTGGAGCTCTCCTCGCGAGGCTCATAGCGGCCGACAGAAAACCCACTTCGATCGACTCAGTGTTAGATCACACAGGCAATACCTTCCACTCGGCAAACGACATTGTCGAAGCATTTTTCAGCTTTTACCAAGATCTATATGACAGACTACTCCACCAACCCGGCGGTGCTGGCACGTTATTTAGACACAGTGGAACTATACTGGGTCGACTCAGAGCTCAGGGAACCACTGAATGCCCCCATTACCACTCAGGAGATCCTCAAGGTCATTAAAGAGCTGCCTAACACAAAAGCGCTAGGACCGGATGGCATATCCAGCGAATTCTACAAACACTGGGCAGACCTCTTGGCCCCTCTGCTCTTGCAGGTTTACGATGAGGCCTTATCAAATGACCAACTAACGCCTTTACTGTACATGGCCAACATAATTCTTCTGCACAAACCCGGCAAGGACCCGAGAGAATGCGGCTCGTAAAGACCAATATCACTGATAAATCTCGACAATAAAATGTTCGCAAAAATCCTAACCAAGGGGCTATTACCCCTTATGCCTGCCATGGTGTTAGCCGACCAGGCGAGTTTCGTTCCTGGAAGAAACACCTCTTATGGAATAAGAAGAATGTTTGGAGCAATGGAAGCCCTCGAACCAGATTGTCAAGCAGTGGGAGTGCTACTGGACGCCGAGAAGGCCTTCGACTCAGTAGAATGGCCCTTCCTCTTCACAGTCCTGGAAAGGATGGGCCTAGGCAGGCGCTTTATACATCTAATTTCACTACTCTATAAAAAGCCAACATCCAACATCATGTTGGGGGGTCTCCGTTCGGCCGACATCCAGCTAAGAAGGGGAACCAGACAGGACTACCCACTCTCCGCACTTCTGTTCGCCCTAGTAATGGAACCCCTAGCCTCCGACATGCGTATGCACCATCTCCACAGAGGCCTCTCATTTGGCCCACACAAGATGATCATTTCACTTTACACAGACGACGTAGCCCTGTTCTTACAGAACGCAAGTGAGTATCTGAACCTGGCAATGAGAACAGTAATACAGTTTGGGCGCTTCTCGGGTCTGAAGATCAACAACAGCAAATCAGTAATCTTTCCACTTACCGCCGCTACCACTGAATTTGCTGACGATTTTGGCTTCCAGTGGCAACACTCGCATGTCAGGTACCTCGGCATCTACCTGTCCCGACGGAAGGAAGAGATCATACTCGACAACTATGAAACCACTGCAGACACCATCCAATCCAAAAATCGACAGGTGGAAATCCCTACCACTCACTCTCTGGGGCAGAGTATCGCTAGTGAAAATGATCATTCTCCCTAAGCTACTGTATCTATTCTCAAATATTCCTTTGCTTCTCACACAAAGATTCCTTTGGCGCATCAAAAGCATGGTCCTCTACCTCGTCTGGGCTGGTAAGGTAGCGAGAGTTTCCTACACCACACTAACTCTGCCGACACGACAAGGAGGACTGGCACTCCCGGACCTGGAACGCTACTAATGGGCAGCCTAAGCCCAATATCTCAGTCAATGGTACGCGACCGAGTTCATAAGACCCCATGTACAGATAGAGAGGGCGCTGGCGACACCGCACCTCCTTCGCGCCATAATCTTTGGACAATTCCCAGTCACTCAATCATCCATGAACCCCGTTGCCACCACATACTCAATTTGGAGAAAGATTGCTAAGAAAAGTAACGCCACATTCAGATTCTCTCCTCTTCTCCTGATCAAACACATCCCCGGAATACCCATCACAAACGAAAAAATATTCCTGCTCTGGTCAGAAAAGTTACATCTACACTCCATGAACGATCTCTTCCCAGAAGGCACATTCCTGACCCCACAACAAGCCCAAGAAAGAGGAAGCAATAATGCCCTTGATACCTTCATCTACTTTAGGGGGTTTTTGCGTGAAGTATGCAGAAATTTGAGGTTTTGGTTAGTGGGTTGTATGTCTCATAATCCTTGTAGTTTTGTTTTATGTATCAGGTTGTCATACTGGGTAGCTATATTCTTTCTCTTGCTTTACTGACTGTCTAGTTTCTGGGGCGATACCATGGCTGGTTTCTAGCAAATTTATCTGGCCTTAGTAACCCCGGTTGGGCGAGCATTATCCCCGAGTTCGATAGTGGTGTTATATTATTATTCACCAGCTTACTGTCGGTAGTCCATTGCGTAGGTATATTCTTCTCTTCCCTTTCCTGACTGTCTAGTTTCAGGGGCAATGGTGAGGCTGGCCTCCAGCTAGGTTACTGAGTTAGTACACCCAGGAGGGTGAGCATTATCCCTGCTTAGGTAGTAGTGGTGTTATATTATCATTGCTGGCTCCTTCCTATCTATCTGTCTGTGGTCCATTGCTGCCAGTGTATACGAAGTGGGCCAGGTGCTATTGCTGGGTCATACCTTGCTCCCCTTTCCGATTGATCTGTGGGTGTTCTATGGTATGATTTGATGTTGTTTGTCTTTTAATTGATAAGTGGATATGCTGTAGATCCGTAAATCCTTACTTTTATAAGGTTGATGATGGTTTATAGTGATATTACCGAATTACATTATGTCGAAAGTCATAATGTTGAGAAAAAAAAAAGTCGGAAAAAAATTTCGAATGTCTTTTTATATTTTTTTTGTTCGAAATGGGGGGGGTTCCCCCCAAACCCTGCTCTTTTCAATTTGTTTTTGTTTTACCCCTTTTTTTGTTGCAGAACCCCCAAAAAAACAAATAAAAAAATAAAACAAACAAAAAAAAAAGTTGACTTTTTTTCTCGACATTATGACTTTCGACAATGTTTTCGACTTTTTCACTGCACACCGTTGATGACTTAGGGAATCAGGATAGGTTCTTCTCTCAGTCTAGTTCCGCTGTGTATGAGCATTATTTCTGGTTATGGGGTGAAGAGCCATTATTTGAGGAGTTTCCTGAATTGTAGGTGATCTCTTGTGCTCCGTATGTTCTTTGGTAGTTTGATCCAGGTTTTTGGGGTGAGGTGAGAAAAAGAGGATCTTCCGAGCTTTCTCTTGTTGTATGATTTGGGTTCCAAATGGATGTCTCTGCTAGATCTGAGTGGCCCTGTAGTGTGATGTACATTTAGTTTTCTTCTGAGGAACTCTGCAACTTGGTCGTGGATTGCTCTGTGCGTTATGCACATTGATTTGAACTTGATCCGCTGTTTGATGGATAGCCAGTATAGCGTTTTCAGCGCTGGTGTGATGTGTTCTCTTTGAGGTACTTTAAGGAGCAGTCTGGCCGCCGCATTTTGTATGCGTTGGAGTTTATTCAGGAGTCGTCCAGGAATGCCTAGGTATAGGCTGTTGGCATAGTCTACTCTGGACATGATGAGGGCGATGACAGTAGTTTTGTTGGTGAATGAGAGGAATGGTAGGATCCTTTTAGTCAATCGCAGGGGAAAGAAGCATTTCTTGATTAGGGCGTTTTCTTGTGGCTCTACAGTGAGTTTGCTGTCCATCAGGACTCCCAGTCTTTTTTTTTTTTTTACACAATCGATGATGGGGCTGGGGTTTCACCAAGTTCAGTTACCCATTGGATGCAGAGGTTGTCTTCTCTGTTTTTTGTGGTGATCATTATTTCAGTTTTGCCTGGGTTGAGTTTGAGGTAGTTTAAGATCATCCAGTTGTATATTTTACAAAGGCAGTTCTCTAGTGTTGAGTTGTCTTATTGTGAGTCTTGAATTTTGTAGATTATTTGTGTGTCATCAGCGTAGTTGTAACAGGTGAGGCCATGTCTTTCAATGATTTTAATTAGTTGTGACAGGTAGATGTTGAATAGTAGTGGCGAGAAGGACGATCCTTGTGGGACTCCGCATGACGATTCTGGCGGGCTTGATTTGTAAGGTTTCATCCATATTGTTTCCATTCGGTTTGTTAGGAAGGATATGATCCAAATTAAGGCGTTGTCAGCGATTCTGAATTCTTCCAGTCTCATGAGGATGTCGTGGTTAACTGTGTCGAATGCCGCACAGAGGTCTAAAAGTATTGGAGCAGTGCTGCTGTTTGAGTCTGTGTTTGCCTTTAGATCATCCCAGATTGAAATAAGTGCTGTTTCTGTTTCTCTCATCGGTCGGAAGCCTACTTGTGCCTGGTTTAACAGGCAGTGTTCTTCTATGAATTCCTTATATCTGGGATGTGTGAGAAACCTGAAGGTGTCTCACTCGCTAGTCCCCGGGGAACTGTCAGTCAGGTGGGCAGGACACAGCCATCACTTTTAAATCCCGTTCCTGGGGGTGGACCAGTGTGGGAGGATCACCTGGATGAGGGGTCTTTGGGGAGTGGAAGTGGGACTTTGGATGGCGAGATGCAGTATCCCCTTCCCTGTAATACCTTTACGCCATCCTACCATGTAGGTGTTAAGGAGAATTCTCAGAAATGTGCTAATTCCCATCTACCTTAGAGACTCCCAGCTCTTTTTGCTGGACTTAAGGACTTTTAATTTCTAACCTGGAGAGAGTGAGACCTTTTTCCCCCACTCTCATGGATTTTTCTGTGATTTGCATTTTGGAGTCTGACAAACTCCATAGGCATCATCTTCACATTGTGACGCACAGCCCCTTCAGTGCAGTGGCACAGGAAAGTCTCTTAGATTTCCCAAAGGTTTCAATACCTTCTCTTGGTAAAACTGCTGTTTCCAAGAGCAGTGAAGTGAAGACATACATTACTTACTGTAATAGTATTTCTGATGATTGTATGTGCTTAGATTCACATGCTGTGCATACAGTCCGACATCTTGTTGTAAACGCAGAGTATTGCATCTTGTCTTTTGAGGATCGAAGGGGACATCGACATGGGCGTGCCTGTAACACTATCCCCAACGTGACGTGTAGTTATGTTATGTTACTTGGCATTTATACAACGCCTTATGTATCACTGGTATGATCTCAAAGCGCTTGTAGGTTGAACGCCCTTGGGAGCCGTAGTTCAAGTCAGTAGAGAGAGAAGAGTCATAAGGTGTGTGGGAGCACCGGATATGGGTGCAGCCAGTGTGGCAATTGCATGATAGCTGCTTCTTAGCAGTAGGTGTGGTGGTGGGGCGGTCAGTTATATGTGTTCATTTCTGGAGGGTGGACACCTAGACTGATTTCTGGCTGCGTTAGGCCTGTGGAGACGCTTTGCCTAGCAGTGTGTGTGCTCAGCCATCTGTGTTTAATTAGGATGATCCATTTCGTCTGTTACAACCACTTAATCTACTAGTCCTAACCATTCCATCCACTCGAACCTTCATCCACACGGTCTATTCCATCCATTCCGTAGACCCATTTCATCCCTTCAATCCGCTTAGTGTGTTCTATCAGTTCCATCTTTCCTATTCAATCAATCCGCTCCATGCGTTCCACCCACTCCACATGTTCCGTCTACTCAGTCTGTTCCATACAAATCCCTCTGTTCCATCTACTCATCAGTCCCGTCTAATGTATCCGTTCCATTCACTCGTTCATTCCATCTATTCTGTCCTTTTCGTCTGTTCCATTCGTTCAATCTACTCAACCTTTCCATTTGTTCAGTCTGCTCGTTCGTCTCATCCGTTCAATCCACTCCATCTGTTCTATCTAGTCAATGTGTTCTGTCCACTCCATCCGCTTCGTCCACTCATCCACTCCATCCGTCCGTCCCATCTGCTCCGTCACTCCGTCCGTCCCATCTGCTCCGTCCCATCTGCTCCGTCCCATCTGCTCCGTCCCATCTGCTCCGTCCCGTCCGCTCCGTCCCGTCCGCTCCGTCCCGTCCGCTCCGTCCCGTCCGCTCCGTCCCGTCCGCTCCGTCCCGTCCGCTCCGTCCCGTCCGCTCCGTCCCGTCCGCTCCGTCCCGTCCGCTCCGTCCCGTCCGCTCCGTCCCGTCCGCTCCGTCCCGTCCGCTCCGTCCCGTCCACTCCGTCCCGTCCACTCCGTCCCGTCCACTCCGTCCCGTCCACTCCGTCCCGTCCACTCCGTCCCGTCCACTCCGTCCCGTCCACTCCGTCCCGTCCACTCCGTCCCGTCCACTCCGTCCCGTCCACTCCGTCCCGTCCGTCCCATCCACTCCGTCCCGTCCGTCCCATCTACTCCGTTCCGTCCGTCCCATCTACTCCGTCCGTTTCGTTTCCATCCACTCTGTCCGTTTCGTTTCCATCCACTCCGTTCCGTTTCCATCCACTCCGTCCGTTTCCATCCACTCCGTCCGTTTCCATCCACTCCGTCCGTTTCCATCCACTCCGTCCGTTTCCATCCACTCCGTCCGTTTCCATCCACTCCGTCCGTTTCCATCTAGTCCATCTGTTCTATCCCTTCCATCCATTCCCTCAAATCCATTCCATCCACTTCATCTGTTTCATTTATACTGGCCGTTTTAGTTTTCTATTTGTTCGAACGGGACTTTATGCAGGATTGCTATCTTTGTTCCACAATCTTGGGTTTCTGTTTATTGTGGTTGTTTAACCTGTTTGTGTCAAGAGTCGATTTTTAAAGGAAGAGCCACGTGTTCTCAAAATCCGTCACGCGTCTAGGTCCCTCGATTGTATTTTATCTGCCGTGAGTGAGTGCAGAAAGAGTGAAGTAGTAGTAAGATGTCTTTGTTCCTTCCATCCGAGCGGGGAAGAAGGGTGGACGCATGTGAATCTAAGCAGATACAATCATCAGAAATTCTATTACGGTAAGTAATGCCTGTCTTCCGATACTTGTGAATCTGCTTAGAATCACATGCTGTGCAGTGCATAGACTAGCGAGCAGTACCCAGAGCTGGTGGTGGGATGGGAGATGGAACAGTAGTGAAAACATGTCTTAGTACTGCTTGTCCCACCTGAGAATCAGACCTGGAGTGATTTTATAGGCAATGTTTTGTAAATGTGTGTACAGAACTCCAGGTTGATGCTTTGCAAATGGACTCAAGAGGAACATTTGCAATGAATGCTATAGAAGCCCCAGGGCCCCCGAGTAGAGTGTGCTCTAGGCTCAAAGGGCAGATCTCTCTTAAAAAGAGTGTAGCAGAGTGTGATGCAATTGACAATCCACCTTGAGATGGATGATTTAAAGACAGGATCCCCCTTCTTACCAATCCAACACTGAAATGAAAAACTGGTTGGTTTTCCTGAGTGGTTTAGTTCTTTCCAGATAGTACATGACTGCACTGTGCACATCCAGTGTGTGTAGGTTTCTTTCCGCCACTTTAGTGGGGTTCTGGAAGAATATGGGTAGTTCTATTGACTGGAACTTGAAAATGAATTTGGGCGCAAACCTTGGGTGAGTGCACAGAACCACCTTATCTCTCTGAATTGTGACAAAGGGGTCTAGAAATGAAAGGGCCTGTAGTTCACTGACACTCCTTATTGAAGAGACTGCCACTAGGAAGGCAGTCTTGTAAGTGAGTGCTTTGAGGCTTGCCTTGTGCATAAGTTCAAAGGGAGACCTCATAAGTCTGGTTAATGCCACATTTGGGTCCCATCCGGGAGGTGGGTTAGAAATTGGGGGATTCATTCTTTTAACACCTTCCATGAAAGCTTCAATTACTGGGATCTTCCACCACAACACCTTTCGCTGGGACATGGTATAGGCTGAAAGTGCAGCTAAGTGGACCTTCTGTGAATTAAAAACTAGACCAGAGTCTAGTAGTTGAGTCGGGTATAGTACAATATGAGTAGGAGAGCAGTCCATGGGATTGATGCTCTTGGAATTACACCAGATGACGAAGTGTTTCCATTTATTGAAGTAGCAATGTCTGGTGTTAGGCCTTCTTGCTTCTCTAAGTATATCCATGCATCTCTGAGGAAGTTAGAGATGCCCGAACTCTATGACCTCAGGAGTCAGGACGCTAAATTGACTCTGCGGGCATGGATGAAGTGTTCCTCCTTGTCCTGAGATAACATGTTGTATGGGCAAGGTAGTTTCATCGGCCTGAGAGAGTGACATCTCCATCAGATGGGAGAACCAAGGTTGGCGGGGCCACCAATATCATGGTGACTGGTTCTTGGTGCATCTTGTGCACAGTCTTGTTGAGTAGTTGAGTCAGGGGAAAACCATAAGCAAATTTCCCTAACCATGTTATCCAGAGACCGTTCCCCTTGGATCAGTTCTGAGGTTACCTGTAGGCGTAATCTGCGCATTGTGAGTTCTCTAGAGTTGCGAACAAGTCGATCTCTGGGAAGCCCCTTTCTGCAAAAACGTTGGAGACGATGTCTTGGTGTAGTCGCCATTCGTACTCTAAGGGTAGTGGGAAATCTCTACTGAGCACGCCTGCAAGAAGATTGAGTTCCCCTGGAACATGTTGAGACAGTAGGAACATCTTGTGTTCGATAGCCCAATGTTCTGGGACAGTTTGGATAGCCCTGGAGAGTGAGTGCCCACTTGCTTGTTCAGGTAGTACATGGCCGTGGTGCTGTCCATGAGGACCAGTACTATCTTTCCCTACAACTGTGTCTGAAAAGCCTTCAGAGCTTTGAACACCGCTTACAGCTCCAACAGGTTTATGTGGTTGGATGCTACTGCTGGGGACCAAACTCTGTGCGCTGTCTGCTGATTGAGGTGAGCCCCCACCCTGTGAGAGATGTCTCTCGTGAGTGGCTTCTACTGCGGGGGTGGTGAAGATTTTCTCCTTCAAGAGGTTTTTCCTCGACCACCACTGCAGAGAGAGAACGAGGGCTGCCGAGACAACCACTAGATCATCCCATTGTCCGCTGGCCTGACGCCACTGGCTGTTGAGCCACGCTTGCATGGGGCGCATGCGCAAACATTGCTGAGGGACCAAGTATATGCAGGAGGCCATCATCCCCAACAGTCGCATGGCCTTGCGTACCATCACCTCTCGACTGGCTACATACTGAGGGATCTGAAACAGCATGTTTTGAACCCTCTCGTTGGAGGGGAAGACAAGGCAGTCTTCTGTCCAAATTAGAGCCCCCAGAAACTGCTGGACTTGGCTGAGGTCTAGGCTGGATTTCTTCTCGTTTATGGAGAATCCCAGGCTGAAGAGTAGGTCTATCTTCCTTTGGGTGTTTGACAGGTATGTTGCGTAGGAGTCCCCTGTTATGAGCCAGTCGTCGAGGTAAGGATATAAGGCTATACTGGGATGGATTGCCTGAGCAGGTGAGCTGCTGCAACTGCCAGCACCTTTGTAAATATTCTTCGGGCTGAAGCAATGCCGAAGGGAAGGACCTTGAACTTATAGTGTTTGTTCTCTATCATGAACCTTAGGTATTTCCTGTGTGCCGGCAACATTGAAATATGAAAGTATGAATCTTTCATGTACAATGTTGCCATGTAATCCCCTTGTGTTAGCAGGGGGATTACTTCTTGCAGCGTTTCATTCGAAACTTTCGTGGTTTGAGACATTTGTTTGGTGGGTGCAAGTCTAGCACAGGACGCATGGTGAGATCCTTTTTGGGTACAAGGAAGTACACTGAATAAATACCCTTGTTTACTTGTAGAATGGGGACAAATTCGATTGCGCCTTTTTCCTGCAGGATCTCAACCTCTTGCGGCAGGTGTTAGTCGCCTGGACTTTGGTGGTCTGAATCAAGGTGGCCCAATGAACTCGATGCAATAACCGTGGGCAACAAATCTTGAGCACCCATTGGTCTGTGGTAAACCCCTCCCATGCGTGTAAGAATTATGTTATACGTCCCCCCGACCGGGGGAGGGGTGGGGTGGGATGGGAGGGGACCCGGATCTGCAAGTCATTTCCGACTGGATGCCGGAGAGCCTCTAGGGGTGGCATTGCGACCCCTTCCTTTCCCATGGCGCTGTCCTCTAGGTGGATAATGATTTGAGGCATTGGACCCTTGTCCTGAGGACCATGTGTTACCCATTCCATATTGGTAATGTGGGGAATGTGAATCGGACTGTCCGCGAAAGGAGCAGCGAAAACTACCACCTCGCTGCTGAAAGGGCCTTTGAGTGATCTGGTTTAAAGATTTCAAACTCTCATGTTCTTTTTCGCAGTTTCCAGCGCCTCATCTACGGCTTTGCCAAACAGGTTAGATTCCTTCACCGGTTTGTTGATCAGAGACGCTTTCGTCTCCGGCTTGAACCCTGAGTTTTTTAACCAGGCATGCCTCTTCAAAAGGGTACCTTCGGCCAGAGTTCTCCCTGCTGTCTACGCAGCATCTAGGGTGTTCTTAAGGATATTATGATTTACTTTTCTACCCTCTGACACAATTGTGAGCAAACGTGAACGTACTGGTTTGGGGACCTCCTGCAGGCCCTCCTGTAGCAGGTTGCACTGAACATTGCAATAGCTGGCCAACAGCGTGGTATTGTTGGCAATCCTGGTGGAATACGCTGTCGCAGTATTGGCACACTTTCCTAGGGCATACAGTTTCTTGCAGTCCTTATCCGGCAGTTCCACACCCATGGACAAAGGTACCCCGGCTCTCTTTCTTGATGTAGTGACCACAAGGGAATCTGGGGTGGCATGTCCCTGAATAATGAGAGGGTCTGTAGGGGAGGGGCGAAAAAGTTTCTACACAACCGTGGGTTCACATCCCTTGTCTGTGAAGGTGTTAGTAAAGAAGGGCCGATGCACAGCTTAATGGAGTTTAGCTAAGGGATACCCTGACTGGCAGGTGGCTTCTCCTTTAGAATATCCTCCATGAAGTCAGTCTTGCACCGCTTCTTGTGTGGCCATTTGAAAATGTTCGGCTGCTTTCTTCAGAATGGCATTAAATGGCATTTGGTCATCTATGGGAGATGCCTGTCGCAGAGGTGGGGAGGCGAGAGGATCCATGCATATTATGTCAGGATCTGGTGTATTGGTAGGCGATAACCATGGTGGGTTATCCACCAGTGGCTCATCTCCCCGATCTGGGGCCTGGTCAGTGGGATCCTCAAAGGGATCATCAGAAACCTCTTCCTGATCCATCAGGCCAAAGATGGCCTTGTGAAGAGAGCAAGAGGTCCTCTGGAATTTAGACACTGTGGGGTAAAAGTCCTCCTCACTAGGCCTCTTGGGCATGGTAAACGTTTCTGAGAAGTCGACAAACTTTGCAAGCCTATTCATAAACCCCTCAAACCTATCCCTGGTCCATAAAGAGGAGCCAGAGGGGGAAAGGGTTCCTTCTGGGGATCTACCTGCTTAGAACGTTGAGATTTGTCAGAGTTTTAGATAAAGGCTGGCGGCGTTCAGCATACTCTTCCTGCATTTCCTGACATGTGGACGTGTCTTTCGACCTGTTTTTAGTCTTAACGGCCACCGAAACAATATTTGCGAGACCCTCGCGGATGTTCGACGTCTCCGGGAGGGGTTTCGGCTGTTCAAGCGGCTTCGCCGTAGATTTTGGCGTTGCCGGAACATTATGTTCGGCATTAAGACTTTTGGTGCTGGCGCCCTTGTCTGTGGAGTGCCCAGATGCATGCCGCTTACATGGTTTTGGAGAGGGCTGCCGACCGCGTGGATTGGTGGGTGCGTCCCGACGAATCCATCGAGGTGGCAATGGGGTTTGTGCGCTTGCCTTTATGAGTAGAGGGTGCGTCCCTGTCACCGGGATGTACAGTTCCCATAGCAGAACCATCGCCCTGCCTGCCGGGGCCGGACGGTTTGGAGCGCTATCGCTGCAATTAAAGGTCGATAGCATCCGTATCAGAGCCATGGCTGTCGCTTAACTCCTTGTCACTCTCGGCGCCTGTGGCAGCGGCGGAGCTAACCTCGTCTGCATCATGGCGTAGGCCGCCACACCGTTTAACTCGACACTCCTTGATCGTCTTAGAATACACAAGCTGACAAGACCGACAGGATGCCTCGTGGTGATCTTGAGGGAGACACTTATTGCACCTCAGGGTCGTGTCCTTCCAGGGGTACTTGCCTTTACAAGAAGGGCAAAATTTAAAGGGTGTCCTGTCCACATCTCAAGTTTATAGCGACGGCAAAACCAGAGGGGCGAAGGAAATACATTCTTGAAAGAAATGGGAAACCCCCTGGCCCCACTCTCCCTACTGAATAGGCCGGCCAGAACACCGGCCATGTGGTCGACAGCATCGACCGGAGCACCAGCCATCAAAGTCTAAGGTTGTCTTCCGCTGTCTTCGGCCGTGGCAGAGAAGTAATTGTCGAAGAAGGGGACCAATATATATAAAAAAAACTGCAGGTCGTGGGGAAGAATATAATTTTGAAATGTAAAGAACTCTGCATAAGGCGACCAGCTACCTCGGTGAAAAGAAAAAAAAAACAATCTGAGGGACCTCGACACGTGAGGGATTTTGGGTACACTACACGGCACGCCCATGTCGACGTCCCCTTTCGATCCTTGAAAGACAAGGTGCAATACTCTGGTTACCACTAGATGTCTGACTATATGCACAGCATGTGATTCTAAGCAGTTATTCACAAGCATCAGAAATTTATTATACTTACATTTTGTAACTTTCTAGACCCAGCACACACTATTTTACCATAGGGTGCTGGAAAGGTTACTTAGTATCCCCTTTGTCTAGTTTCTCATGTAACATTTTTTATGTTACCCTTTCTACAATTAATGGCTGGTGGCAGTGGTTTACTTTTGACTATAATTGTGTGTTTTTACCGCGGGCTGCGTTCGCAGCTGCAGTAAGGCACCCATGGGTGCCCATTTTGTCAAAATGGCCCTGGTCTTGTTTTTTCGCCATTTCTTGTTGGAAAAGTCTTTCTGGAGATTTACTCTGTGCATCAAACCAGGTTTGGTCCCTTTGTTTGTTTTGTCATTTAGGGATTCACGAGTGAAGCCCGCCTCTGGCTCCAGTATGTCTGGCAGGGGCAGGAAGTGAGGGAGGTGCCGGAAACTCCCTGTACTCCCCTTAGTTACAGGAATGCACTCTTAGGGGATTGGCTGGCTGGCTGTCTGGCAAGGACAGCCACCCTGCTGTGTGATTGACAGCTAGGCTGGAATGAATGGGAGAAACCTGCATAAAAGGCACTTTTTTTGGCTTGGGAGGCAGCGTCGACCACTGGACGAAGGAATCTGAAGAACTTGGAAGCGACGTCTGCTGCAACTCCGAAATCGTTTCGACTAGAGAAGCCCTGCAAGGACGACTTCTCCCCTTGGGTTGGTGGAACCAATTAACCCCAAAGTGAACTTGTCTGGACAACCTCTCGAAGCTGGCTGTACTTCCACTGCTGCTGGCACTGAAGTGCCAGGGAGAGGAACACCAGATTGAGTGCATTGCTTTTAAGTCACACCCGAGCGCCAGGAAGATACTCCGGACTTTCCCTGAAGCAGGACTGATCAAGCCTGAGCCACCTCAACAGAGTGCTGCACCCCAGATGCGAGGAAAGTCTAAAGTGGTATCCGAGAACCTCGATATTGCCATTTGCTATAGTCGCAAGGAGCTGAAACCGCAACGTGTCGCTGAATTGAAGTTTGACCTTGGCTGCCGTCGACATTCCCATTGTGTTGCAGGAGTCCGAAGATGTCTCGTGTCCCCACAACTGAGGCACAGGAACAACAGGATCTGCAGAGCCACATAGGAACAGAAGCCAGCTGGAACCATTTCTTCTAACCAAAGGTACTGTAAACCAACGAGGACTTACCTCTTGTTGTGTAGCCTTTTTTGTTCTCATTTGAGACTCGTCTTGGTTGCTCTTGCAGAGTTGCATGCAGCTTTGCCCCTCACAAGCCTCCCAGCTTGTGGCCCTTCAAGTGAATCTTATTTCTACAAACTTTTCTAAAAACATTGTGCAAGACTTTTACTCACCTGCAAAGAAGATCTTCAGCTCCCCTAGACTTTGTTCAACTAACATTGACTGTCCTGGCTCCAGTAATCTATGCACTGGGGATGGAAACCTTTCATAAGCGGATTTGGTATAAGCCCTTGATTGAAGGGATCAATGCAGGAAGAATACAATATAACGTATTCCTTTACGCAGATGACGTCATGCTGACACTTACAAACCTGCACGCTTTATTGAGGAAAACCATATCGGAATTTTACTCATTTCGATGAGTTGCAGGTTTCGTCATTACCATAAATAAATGGTGGGCAGGACACAGCCATCACTTTTAAATCCCGTTCCTGGGGGTGGACCAGTGTGGGAGGATCACCTGGATGAGGGGTCTTTGGGGAGTGGAAGTGGGACTTTGGATGGCGAGATGCAGTATCCCCTTCCCTGTAATACCTTTACGCCATCCTACCATGTAGGTGTTAAGGAGAATTCTCAGAAATGTGCTAATTCCCATCTACCTTAGAGACTCCCAGCTCTTTTTGCTGGACTTAAGGACTTTTAATTTCTAACCTGGAGAGAGTGAGACCTTTTTCCCCCACTCTCATGGATTTTTCTGTGATTTGCATTTTGGAGTCTGACAAACTCCATAGGCATCATCTTCACATTGTGACGCACAGCCCCTTCAGTGCAGTGGCACAGGAAAGTCTCTTAGATTTCCCAAAGGTTTCAATACCTTCTCTTGGTAAAACTGCTGTTTCCAAGAGCAGTGAAGTGAAGACATACATTACTTACTGTAATAGTATTTCTGATGATTGTATGTGCTTAGATTCACATGCTGTGCATACAGTCCGACATCTTGTTGTAAACGCAGAGTATTGCATCTTGTCTTTTGAGGATCGAAGGGGACATCGACATGGGCGTGCCTGTAACACTATCCCCAACGTGACGTGTAGTTATGTTATGTTACTTGGCATTTATACAACGCCTTATGTATCACTGGTATGATCTCAAAGCGCTTGTAGGTTGAACGCCCTTGGGAGCCGTAGTTCAAGTCAGTAGAGAGAGAAGAGTCATAAGGTGTGTGGGAGCACCGGATATGGGTGCAGCCAGTGTGGCAATTGCATGATAGCTGCTTCTTAGCAGTAGGTGTGGTGGTGGGGCGGTCAGTTATATGTGTTCATTTCTGGAGGGTGGACACCTAGACTGATTTCTGGCTGCGTTAGGCCTGTGGAGACGCTTTGCCTAGCAGTGTGTGTGCTCAGCCATCTGTGTTTAATTAGGATGATCCATTTCGTCTGTTACAACCACTTAATCTACTAGTCCTAACCATTCCATCCACTCGAACCTTCATCCACACGGTCTATTCCATCCATTCCGTAGACCCATTTCATCCCTTCAATCCGCTTAGTGTGTTCTATCAGTTCCATCTTTCCTATTCAATCAATCCGCTCCATGCGTTCCACCCACTCCACATGTTCCGTCTACTCAGTCTGTTCCATACAAATCCCTCTGTTCCATCTACTCATCAGTCCCGTCTAATGTATCCGTTCCATTCACTCGTTCATTCCATCTATTCTGTCCTTTTCGTCTGTTCCATTCGTTCAATCTACTCAACCTTTCCATTTGTTCAGTCTGCTCGTTCGTCTCATCCGTTCAATCCACTCCATCTGTTCTATCTAGTCAATGTGTTCTGTCCACTCCATCCGCTTCGTCCACTCATCCACTCCATCCGTCCGTCCCATCTGCTCCGTCACTCCGTCCGTCCCATCTGCTCCGTCCCATCTGCTCCGTCCCATCTGCTCCGTCCCATCTGCTCCGTCCCATCTGCTCCGTCCCATCTGCTCCGTCCCGTCCGCTCCGTCCCGTCCGCTCCGTCCCGTCCGCTCCGTCCCGTCCGCTCCGTCCCGTCCGCTCCGTCCCGTCCGCTCCGTCCCGTCCGCTCCGTCCCGTCCGCTCCGTCCCGTCCACTCCGTCCCGTCCACTCCGTCCCGTCCACTCCGTCCCGTCCACTCCGTCCCGTCCACTCCGTCCCGTCCACTCCGTCCCGTCCACTCCGTCCCGTCCACTCCGTCCCGTCCACTCCGTCCCGTCCACTCCGTCCCGTCCACTCCGTCCCGTCCACTCCGTCCCGTCCGTCCCATCCACTCCGTCCCGTCCGTCCCATCTACTCCGTTCCGTCCGTCCCATCTACTCCGTCCGTTTCGTTTCCATCCACTCTGTCCGTTTCGTTTCCATCCACTCCGTTCCGTTTCCATCCACTCCGTCCGTTTCCATCCACTCCGTCCGTTTCCATCCACTCCGTCCGTTTCCATCCACTCCGTCCGTTTCCATCCACTCCGTCCGTTTCCATCTAGTCCATCTGTTCTATCCCTTCCATCCATTCCCTCAAATCCATTCCATCCACTTCATCTGTTTCATTTATACTGGCCGTTTTAGTTTTCTATTTGTTCGAACGGGACTTTATGCAGGATTGCTATCTTTGTTCCACAATCTTGGGTTTCTGTTTATTGTGGTTGTTTAACCTGTTTGTGTCAAGAGTCGATTTTTAAAGGAAGAGCCACGTGTTCTCAAAATCCGTCACGCGTCTAGGTCCCTCGATTGTATTTTATCTGCCGTGAGTGAGTGCAGAAAGAGTGAAGTAGTAGTAAGATGTCTTTGTTCCTTCCATCCGAGCGGGGAAGAAGGGTGGACGCATGTGAATCTAAGCAGATACAATCATCAGAAATTCTATTACGGTAAGTAATGCCTGTCTTCCGATACTTGTGAATCTGCTTAGAATCACATGCTGTGCAGTGCATAGACTAGCGAGCAGTACCCAGAGCTGGTGGTGGGATGGGAGATGGAACAGTAGTGAAAACATGTCTTAGTACTGCTTGTCCCACCTGAGAATCAGACCTGGAGTGATTTTATAGGCAATGTTTTGTAAATGTGTGTACAGAACTCCAGGTTGATGCTTTGCAAATGGACTCAAGAGGAACATTTGCAATGAATGCTATAGAAGCCCCAGGGCCCCCGAGTAGAGTGTGCTCTAGGCTCAAAGGGCAGATCTCTCTTAAAAAGAGTGTAGCAGAGTGTGATGCAATTGACAATCCACCTTGAGATGGATGATTTAAAGACAGGATCCCCCTTCTTACCAATCCAACACTGAAATGAAAAACTGGTTGGTTTTCCTGAGTGGTTTAGTTCTTTCCAGATAGTACATGACTGCACTGTGCACATCCAGTGTGTGTAGGTTTCTTTCCGCCACTTTAGTGGGGTTCTGGAAGAATATGGGTAGTTCTATTGACTGGAACTTGAAAATGAATTTGGGCGCAAACCTTGGGTGAGTGCACAGAACCACCTTATCTCTCTGAATTGTGACAAAGGGGTCTAGAAATGAAAGGGCCTGTAGTTCACTGACACTCCTTATTGAAGAGACTGCCACTAGGAAGGCAGTCTTGTAAGTGAGTGCTTTGAGGCTTGCCTTGTGCATAAGTTCAAAGGGAGACCTCATAAGTCTGGTTAATGCCACATTTGGGTCCCATCCGGGAGGTGGGTTAGAAATTGGGGGATTCATTCTTTTAACACCTTCCATGAAAGCTTCAATTACTGGGATCTTCCACCACAACACCTTTCGCTGGGACATGGTATAGGCTGAAAGTGCAGCTAAGTGGACCTTCTGTGAATTAAAAACTAGACCAGAGTCTAGTAGTTGAGTCGGGTATAGTACAATATGAGTAGGAGAGCAGTCCATGGGATTGATGCTCTTGGAATTACACCAGATGACGAAGTGTTTCCATTTATTGAAGTAGCAATGTCTGGTGTTAGGCCTTCTTGCTTCTCTAAGTATATCCATGCATCTCTGAGGAAGTTAGAGATGCCCGAACTCTATGACCTCAGGAGTCAGGACGCTAAATTGACTCTGCGGGCATGGATGAAGTGTTCCTCCTTGTCCTGAGATAACATGTTGTATGGGCAAGGTAGTTTCATCGGCCTGAGAGAGTGACATCTCCATCAGATGGGAGAACCAAGGTTGGCGGGGCCACCAATATCATGGTGACTGGTTGTTGGTGCATCTTGTGCACAGTCTTGTTGAGTAGTTGAGTCAGGGGAAAACCATAAGCAAATTTCCCTAACCATGTTATCCAGAGACCGTTCCCCTTGGATCAGTTCTGAGGTTACCTGTAGGCGTAATCTGCGCATTGTGAGTTCTCTAGAGTTGCGAACAAGTCGATCTCTGGGAAGCCCCTTTCTGCAAAAACGTTGGAGACGATGTCTTGGTGTAGTCGCCATTCGTACTCTAAGGGTAGTGGGAAATCTCTACTGAGCACGCCTGCAAGAAGATTGAGTTCCCCTGGAACATGTTGAGACAGTAGGAACATCTTGTGTTCGATAGCCCAATGTTCTGGGACAGTTTGGATAGCCCTGGAGAGTGAGTGCCCACTTGCTTGTTCAGGTAGTACATGGCCGTGGTGCTGTCCATGAGGACCAGTACTATCTTTCCCTACAACTGTGTCTGAAAAGCCTTCAGAGCTTTGAACACCGCTTACAGCTCCAACAGGTTTATGTGGTTGGATGCTACTGCTGGGGACCAAACTCTGTGCGCTGTCTGCTGATTGAGGTGAGCCCCCACCCTGTGAGAGATGTCTCTCGTGAGTGGCTTCTACTGCGGGGGTGGTGAAGATTTTCTCCTTCAAGAGGTTTTTCCTCGACCACCACTGCAGAGAGAGAACGAGGGCTGCCGAGACAACCACTAGATCATCCCATTGTCCGCTGGCCTGACGCCACTGGCTGTTGAGCCACGCTTGCATGGGGCGCATGCGCAAACATTGCTGAGGGACCAAGTATATGCAGGAGGCCATCATCCCCAACAGTCGCATGGCCTTGCGTACCATCACCTCTCGACTGGCTACATACTGAGGGATCTGAAACAGCATGTTTTGAACCCTCTCGTTGGAGGGGAAGACAAGGCAGTCTTCTGTCCAAATTAGAGCCCCCAGAAACTGCTGGACTTGGCTGAGGTCTAGGCTGGATTTCTTCTCGTTTATGGAGAATCCCAGGCTGAAGAGTAGGTCTATCTTCCTTTGGGTGTTTGACAGGTATGTTGCGTAGGAGTCCCCTGTTATGAGCCAGTCGTCGAGGTAAGGATATAAGGCTATACTGGGATGGATTGCCTGAGCAGGTGAGCTGCTGCAACTGCCAGCACCTTTGTAAATATTCTTCGGGCTGAAGCAATGCCGAAGGGAAGGACCTTGAACTTATAGTGTTTGTTCTCTATCATGAACCTTAGGTATTTCCTGTGTGCCGGCAACATTGAAATATGAAAGTATGAATCTTTCATGTACAATGTTGCCATGTAATCCCCTTGTGTTAGCAGGGGGATTACTTCTTGCAGCGTTTCATTCGAAACTTTCGTGGTTTGAGACATTTGTTTGGTGGGTGCAAGTCTAGCACAGGACGCATGGTGAGATCCTTTTTGGGTACAAGGAAGTACACTGAATAAATACCCTTGTTTACTTGTAGAATGGGGACAAATTCGATTGCGCCTTTTTCCTGCAGGATCTCAACCTCTTGCGGCAGGTGTTAGTCGCCTGGACTTTGGTGGTCTGAATCAAGGTGGCCCAATGAACTCGATGCAATAACCGTGGGCAACAAATCTTGAGCACCCATTGGTCTGTGGTAAACCCCTCCCATGCGTGTAAGAATTATGTTATACGTCCCCCCGACCGGGGGAGGGGTGGGGTGGGATGGGAGGGGACCCGGATCTGCAAGTCATTTCCGACTGGATGCCGGAGAGCCTCTAGGGGTGGCATTGCGACCCCTTCCTTTCCCATGGCGCTGTCCTCTAGGTGGATAATGATTTGAGGCATTGGACCCTTGTCCTGAGGACCATGTGTTACCCATTCCATATTGGTAATGTGGGGAATGTGAATCGGACTGTCCGCGAAAGGAGCAGCGAAAACTACCACCTCGCTGCTGAAAGGGCCTTTGAGTGATCTGGTTTAAAGATTTCAAACTCTCATGTTCTTTTTCGCAGTTTCCAGCGCCTCATCTACGGCTTTGCCAAACAGGTTAGATTCCTTCACCGGTTTGTTGATCAGAGACGCTTTCGTCTCCGGCTTGAACCCTGAGTTTTTTAACCAGGCATGCCTCTTCAAAAGGGTACCTTCGGCCAGAGTTCTCCCTGCTGTCTACGCAGCATCTAGGGTGTTCTTAAGGATATTATGATTTACTTTTCTACCCTCTGACACAATTGTGAGCAAACGTGAACGTACTGGTTTGGGGACCTCCTGCAGGCCCTCCTGTAGCAGGTTGCACTGAACATTGCAATAGCTGGCCAACAGCGTGGTATTGTTGGCAATCCTGGTGGAATACGCTGTCGCAGTATTGGCACACTTTCCTAGGGCATACAGTTTCTTGCAGTCCTTATCCGGCAGTTCCACACCCATGGACAAAGGTACCCCGGCTCTCTTTCTTGATGTAGTGACCACAAGGGAATCTGGGGTGGCATGTCCCTGAATAATGAGAGGGTCTGTAGGGGAGGGGCGAAAAAGTTTCTACACAACCGTGGGTTCACATCCCTTGTCTGTGAAGGTGTTAGTAAAGAAGGGCCGATGCACAGCTTAATGGAGTTTAGCTAAGGGATACCCTGACTGGCAGGTGGCTTCTCCTTTAGAATATCCTCCATGAAGTCAGTCTTGCACCGCTTCTTGTGTGGCCATTTGAAAATGTTCGGCTGCTTTCTTCAGAATGGCATTAAATGGCATTTGGTCATCTATGGGAGATGCCTGTCGCAGAGGTGGGGAGGCGAGAGGATCCATGCATATTATGTCAGGATCTGGTGTATTGGTAGGCGATAACCATGGTGGGTTATCCACCAGTGGCTCATCTCCCCGATCTGGGGCCTGGTCAGTGGGATCCTCAAAGGGATCATCAGAAACCTCTTCCTGATCCATCAGGCCAAAGATGGCCTTGTGAAGAGAGCAAGAGGTCCTCTGGAATTTAGACACTGTGGGGTAAAAGTCCTCCTCACTAGGCCTCTTGGGCATGGTAAACGTTTCTGAGAAGTCGACAAACTTTGCAAGCCTATTCATAAACCCCTCAAACCTATCCCTGGTCCATAAAGAGGAGCCAGAGGGGGAAAGGGTTCCTTCTGGGGATCTACCTGCTTAGAACGTTGAGATTTGTCAGAGTTTTAGATAAAGGCTGGCGGCGTTCAGCATACTCTTCCTGCATTTCCTGACATGTGGACGTGTCTTTCGACCTGTTTTTAGTCTTAACGGCCACCGAAACAATATTTGCGAGACCCTCGCGGATGTTCGACGTCTCCGGGAGGGGTTTCGGCTGTTCAAGCGGCTTCGCCGTAGATTTTGGCGTTGCCGGAACATTATGTTCGGCATTAAGACTTTTGGTGCTGGCGCCCTTGTCTGTGGAGTGCCCAGATGCATGCCGCTTACATGGTTTTGGAGAGGGCTGCCGACCGCGTGGATTGGTGGGTGCGTCCCGACGAATCCATCGAGGTGGCAATGGGGTTTGTGCGCTTGCCTTTATGAGTAGAGGGTGCGTCCCTGTCACCGGGATGTACAGTTCCCATAGCAGAACCATCGCCCTGCCTGCCGGGGCCGGACGGTTTGGAGCGCTATCGCTGCAATTAAAGGTCGATAGCATCCGTATCAGAGCCATGGCTGTCGCTTAACTCCTTGTCACTCTCGGCGCCTGTGGCAGCGGCGGAGCTAACCTCGTCTGCATCATGGCGTAGGCCGCCACACCGTTTAACTCGACACTCCTTGATCGTCTTAGAATACACAAGCTGACAAGACCGACAGGATGCCTCGTGGTGATCTTGAGGGAGACACTTATTGCACCTCAGGGTCGTGTCCTTCCAGGGGTACTTGCCTTTACAAGAAGGGCAAAATTTAAAGGGTGTCCTGTCCACATCTCAAGTTTATAGCGACGGCAAAACCAGAGGGGCGAAGGAAATACATTCTTGAAAGAAATGGGAAACCCCCTGGCCCCACTCTCCCTACTGAATAGGCCGGCCAGAACACCGGCCATGTGGTCGACAGCATCGACCGGAGCACCAGCCATCAAAGTCTAAGGTTGTCTTCCGCTGTCTTCGGCCGTGGCAGAGAAGTAATTGTCGAAGAAGGGGACCAATATATATAAAAAAAACTGCAGGTCGTGGGGAAGAATATAATTTTGAAATGTAAAGAACTCTGCATAAGGCGACCAGCTACCTCGGTGAAAAGAAAAAAAAAACAATCTGAGGGACCTCGACACGTGAGGGATTTTGGGTACACTACACGGCACGCCCATGTCGACGTCCCCTTTCGATCCTTGAAAGACAAGGTGCAATACTCTGGTTACCACTAGATGTCTGACTATATGCACAGCATGTGATTCTAAGCAGTTATTCACAAGCATCAGAAATTTATTATACTTACATTTTGTAACTTTCTAGACCCAGCACACACTATTTTACCATAGGGTGCTGGAAAGGTTACTTAGTATCCCCTTTGTCTAGTTTCTCATGTAACATTTTTTATGTTACCCTTTCTACAATTAATGGCTGGTGGCAGTGGTTTACTTTTGACTATAATTGTGTGTTTTTACCGCGGGCTGCGTTCGCAGCTGCAGTAAGGCACCCATGGGTGCCCATTTTGTCAAAATGGCCCTGGTCTTGTTTTTTCGCCATTTCTTGTTGGAAAAGTCTTTCTGGAGATTTACTCTGTGCATCAAACCAGGTTTGGTCCCTTTGTTTGTTTTGTCATTTAGGGATTCACGAGTGAAGCCCGCCTCTGGCTCCAGTATGTCTGGCAGGGGCAGGAAGTGAGGGAGGTGCCGGAAACTCCCTGTACTCCCCTTAGTTACAGGAATGCACTCTTAGGGGATTGGCTGGCTGGCTGTCTGGCAAGGACAGCCACCCTGCTGTGTGATTGACAGCTAGGCTGGAATGAATGGGAGAAACCTGCATAAAAGGCACTTTTTTTGGCTTGGGAGGCAGCGTCGACCACTGGACGAAGGAATCTGAAGAACTTGGAAGCGACGTCTGCTGCAACTCCGAAATCGTTTCGACTAGAGAAGCCCTGCAAGGACGACTTCTCCCCTTGGGTTGGTGGAACCAATTAACCCCAAAGTGAACTTGTCTGGACAACCTCTCGAAGCTGGCTGTACTTCCACTGCTGCTGGCACTGAAGTGCCAGGGAGAGGAACACCAGATTGAGTGCATTGCTTTTAAGTCACACCCGAGCGCCAGGAAGATACTCCGGACTTTCCCTGAAGCAGGACTGATCAAGCCTGAGCCACCTCAACAGAGTGCTGCACCCCAGATGCGAGGAAAGTCTAAAGTGGTATCCGAGAACCTCGATATTGCCATTTGCTATAGTCGCAAGGAGCTGAAACCGCAACGTGTCGCTGAATTGAAGTTTGACCTTGGCTGCCGTCGACATTCCCATTGTGTTGCAGGAGTCCGAAGATGTCTCGTGTCCCCACAACTGAGGCACAGGAACAACAGGATCTGCAGAGCCACATAGGAACAGAAGCCAGCTGGAACCATTTCTTCTAACCAAAGGTACTGTAAACCAACGAGGACTTACCTCTTGTTGTGTAGCCTTTTTTGTTCTCATTTGAGACTCGTCTTGGTTGCTCTTGCAGAGTTGCATGCAGCTTTGCCCCTCACAAGCCTCCCAGCTTGTGGCCCTTCAAGTGAATCTTATTTCTACAAACTTTTCTAAAAACATTGTGCAAGACTTTTACTCACCTGCAAAGAAGATCTTCAGCTCCCCTAGACTTTGTTCAACTAACATTGACTGTCCTGGCTCCAGTAATCTATGCACTGGGGATGGAAACCTTTCATAAGCGGATTTGGTATAAGCCCTTGATTGAAGGGATCAATGCAGGAAGAATACAATATAACGTATTCCTTTACGCAGATGACGTCATGCTGACACTTACAAACCTGCACGCTTTATTGAGGAAAACCATATCGGAATTTTACTCATTTCGATGAGTTGCAGGTTTTCGTCATTACCATAAATCAACACCCCTAGGTTTGGCACATAAAGAATTTCACAACTGATCATAGCAGCATTATGTCCTCTGAACTGGGAGGGGGATGTGCTAGAATATCAGGAGGTCCGGATTCTCACATGTCCCCAAGCAACCTGCTTAGTAAACTTTTCAAGGTGTTGGAGGGGTACCTGAAACGGAGGAGCACACAGGAGATATCCCTAATGGACTGAATTACAGCATTTAAATTAACCTGCTACCAAGATACCTTTATTGCTGTTCGGCGCTACTGGTCAGGATCCCACAGCAGAGCCTGAAACGACTGCAGAAAATGATGTTCGGATTCATTTGTCAAGTTAAAAAACCCAAGATCCCCAGGGTAGTGAAGATGGGAGATGAACGATAGCATAGGAGTTCCGTACTTAACCGGATAGAACATTGCTGCCCAAATATCACACGTTGTAAAATTGAAAAGATACAAACTACCCCCACGCCCAAATGAAATGGGTGGGCCTGGAAGAGACAAGGACAAAACCGCTCCTTTGACTCTCGCCATATATGACAAAACTCTGCCAGTAACCTTCCTTGAATATAAAGAGAAATTTATCTCACAGAGAGAGAGTTTCAGATGCTCATCCATTAGGCACTGGATTACCCACTTCACAGGAAGTGTCGGTGAGAAAGCCATGTGCCCTGGAGCTCACCATCGGGGATGGAGTAACAAGGGCACTCATCTCAAGACTGTACAAGATCCTGAGAAGAAGCTGCAGGTGCATAGACCCGTTTACAAGGCCAGTTGGGAGACTGCCTAGGCCGAACAACCAATGATCACGCCTGCCTATACATATGGACTAGAAATTATACATCTTCCAGGTCTTACAAATAAAGAATCTATGTTTAAACTGACATAAAGATGGTATTATTCCCCTACCAAATTACATAAAATCAAGCACTCCATAGAACCTCTCTCTTGGCGTCAAAGTGGCCTACAGGGCTCATATTGCCATATCTAGTGGGACTGTCCTATCATCCAAATTTATTGGGAGGGGATCCTGGCAGCCATTACAACCATAACAAGGATCTGGTTGCTTATGGAGCCGGCAATCATTTTTTAAGCAGTTCCCTCTGAAGAAATGCATCCAAGGTCTGGGGCGATCACCAAACTGCTGACCCACTTACTGATGCCGGCGAGAATCACGACTGCTAGGTTTTGGAAAATGGAAGAAGGCCCCACTGGTGGCAATGTGGGGGGCTAAAGTATGGGACATATCAGTAGCAGAGAAAGGTACAACTTCCATGGATGGCCTGCTCCATTGGTTTACAGTCCTCGATTAGGATTTAAACTATGCTGCACAGACACACACCAGAATTCATAAAACATTTCTTGCAACTTTGATTGCTGAGAGGTTTTATGGGAACTGGGAAGCTGGGAGGGGAAACGAGAAGAATCTGAGCTATATATACTTGTTTCAACTGTTTATTGTCATGTGTACTTCAATTGACCTTGAATAAATTAAGTTGGTAACAAAACAAAAGGCTAGGGTAACGAAAACATATCACCATTGCACTGCATTGTAAGATGCTGTGTGCAACGTTAAAAAGTTACAAAAAGTAAGGGAGAAAAGGGAAACAGTTTCCCAATACTGAAAGTCTGAAGGACTGACCAGTTTCCCCATAACAAATTAGCAACTAGGCAGGGGAGTGAAGCTGAAGACTTTACTTCCCCTCAAAAAGTCAGAACAGGTTAAAGTACAAAGCAAAAAGATTGGGGGGTGTCCATAGAAACTATGGAGGGAAAGCTACCAAAAGAGAAATCTTATTCCAAGATGGCCACTGGCAGCGATTAGACGTGCCAACGGCTGCTCTGGAGCCCTAGGGCCTAGTTCGTTGGCCGAAACACCCCCCCCCGCTGGGGATCAGGCTTCCGGGCTGCGTTCTCAGTGTGCGGACTGGCAGGGGAGCGCAGCAGCGGTGGAGCTGCGGCAAGGAGACCCCCTGGAAGGCAGCGCGCGGCCATCAGTGAGGAGGCGCGGGTGTGGCCGACACCAGCGTGGGAAGAACCGGAGATCCCTGGGAGTCAGCGCCCGAGGGTCGTGGAGGCTCAGACGTGCGTCCATTGTGGAGCGGGGGCGGACCCACGAAGTGTGCAGCGACGGCGAAGTAGGTGAGGAGACAGAGTGTGCCGGAGCGAACTCCCTCCAGCAGAGGCAGTGGCAGTCTGAGGCGCGGCATCCCATGCGCTCTCTTGGGGTGCCCCTCTACCAGGACAGAGCAGAGCGAGGGCGGGCGAGTGCCTCACCCCCTCGCCTGAAGGCAGCATTGGACCCCGCGGATGCGGCGAGGAGCGGGGAGGAGCGTGCGGCGCAGGGGGAGCTGCAGGCCCAGGCCCTGAAGTGAGGAGGGAGCAGAGGGCCGCCCGCTGAGGCAGAGACTGGAGGCCCCGAAGTGCGGAGCTGCGCCGGAGCACTAAGACAGAGCACACCGGAGTGGGAATCAGTGGTGGCGGTGGCGGCTGCGGAGAGGGGTGCTGTCCTTTTGGCGCTCTTCCTCCCAACAGAAGCGTATCCCCGCAGGGCAGAGAGGTCTGGAGGCCAGGAGGATTGAATTGGCCCTTGACAGGGGAGAGGCCTAAGGACGAACAGGAGCTGCAAGGAGGTCGGGGCCAGACATCACCACCCACCGGCAGGAGGCAGGGACTTGGAGCAGCCCGCATACCGCTGATCACCCAGGGCAAACCCCCCCATGGGGGAACTAGGAGGTGATCAGTAAGGGCTGTGTTGTGTGGACCGCCAGGAGGGGCTGGGATCCCCCCTCCATTTGAAGACTTGATTGCGCCATAAGGGCCAGGCATCGGAGTGGACTCTCGGGGCCGGTGCCGTTGGAATAGCGCCCAAAAGCTTTCCTCTGACAGGGGGGCCGGTTTAGGAGGCTACGCAGAAGGAGACCCACGGACCCGGAGAGGGAGGAACGCCCCAGAGAGGAAGAAACACCAGGGTTGGGGCGAGGACGATCCCCTCAGGAGTGGGGGGGATTAGTTGGACCTGGGGTGAGGGGACTCGGGCCTTTATAGTAGCGACAGAGGACTCTGGTTGCACGGCAGGGGCTGCGACCTGGGCCCAACATAGATGTCTTCCAGGTCCAGGGGGAAATCTGGGAAGGCCAGCCACTCCACTGGGCAGCCCCAGGGAACACTGCCCACACTCTGGCCTGCAATGGAGAACAAGGACTCTAGTAAAGTCGGCAGTGGCTATTCGAAGGAGCGAAGGGGCAATGAGGCATAGGAGGAGCCAGTGCAGATGACGAGACAAGATTTCAGGGGGGAAATGCAGGCCCTGAGAGAATCTCTGGCTCAAACTTTTCAAGAGCAGTTTCAACTTATAAGAACCAACCTCAATGTGGCACTGGGAGAAATCTGACAAGAAGTAGCTCAGTTAGGGGAAAGGACTGATTTGTTGGAAAGAGGCCTCCAGGAAAACGAGAGGGAAACCATGGCTAATAGTGAGGCCATAGATCGGCAGGACACTGCAACAAGGAACATGGAGGCAATGCTCAAGGACTTGGAGAACAGATTCCGTAGGGTCAACATCCGGATTAAGGTGCTTCCGGAGACAGTGACGGATCGACAACTGCAGGAGGAATGTCAGCGCATATTTGCAGAACTCTTGGGCGGAGGGGACCCGGGATTGATAACACTGGACAGGGCCCACAGAGTCGGCCGGATCCCTGGAGGTCCCAACGCCAGACCTCGGGAAGTAGTGGTCGCTTTAGCTAGTTATGGGCAGAAGGAAGCAGTGTTGCGAGCGGGCAGGCAAAGCGAGCCAGTTCTCAACAAAGGGCAGGAAATATTGTTGTTTCAGGACTTGGCTGCAAGCACATTACTGAAAAGAAGGAGTACGGGTCTGGTCCTGAAGGAGCTGTGAAAGAAGGGGATAAAATATAAGTGGACTTTCCCCTTTGGCTTAATGTTTGAGTGGGAGGGGAATCAGAAGCAAGTTACTACGCTCCAGGAGGCAGCCAGCATTATAAGATTGGAGCTGGCTAACGAGAGGGGGGGGGGCTGCACATTGGGGAGCCTTCATCCCAGGGGGGGGAGAGCAAAGGGAAAGGAGCAGACCCTGGGAATGGGCAACTGTGGGGGAACGGGGCAAGAGAGCAGGTGCGTTGCGGGGCCCCACGGGGGGGTTGAAAGTTCGGAGTACTGAGGGGGAGGGAGGTCGTAATGTTGAGGGGGCTGGGTGATCTAATCGACACTCGGGTGGTCTATGGGGGTGGTGGACTCATGGGCTACATTAAGGGCCTGGGAGGGAGGAGTAGAAAACGTGTTGGAACAAGCGAGGACGGGAGTGTCCGGGGGTCAGGGGATGGAGGGCGGGGGGTTGGAGGGGAGGGTGCGGCCTAGCCCAATGTTGGGGGTTCTGGGGAGGGGAGGGGTGGGGGGGAGCGACAAGGGGGGAGCCATAGAGCTTGTTACAGGATTAGAGGGTGTACTGGGGAGTAAAGGAGGGTCAGGACTGGGAGTGGGAGGGCTGCTTGAGGGAGTGGGGCAAAACACCATTTCAGTTTCAGGTGGCTAACTCATAATGTGAGGGAGTTAAATTCCCCCCTCAAGTGGGCTAAACTGGAACAATTTACTAGAACGCAAGTGCCAGATGTTCTGGCTCTGCAGAAGACTCACCTGCTGCGTAAAGATCAGGGTCGCCTGCGCTGGAAGGGTTCCTCACAGATCTTTTTCTCGTCATGTCCCACAAAGAAAGGGTGGGGGGTGGCGCTTGCATTTGGGAGAGGTATGGTCTTTAGAATCCAAGATATCCTTAGGGATAAAAATGGGAGGTTCATCATGGTGAGGGGGGGATCATATGGGCAGAACATATACTATAGCTTCGGTTTTCGTTCCAAATGTGGGACAGGATAAGTTTGTGAGGGAGACCCTGGGTGCGTTGGAGGGGTTTGCGAGGGGGCAAATCATCCTGATGGGGGACCTTAACTTGGCTTGGGACAAGCGGTTAGATGGGCCACAGCACACGGGTGGAGGGGGGGGGCAGTGGCTTCCCCACAGCTGAAGGCGCGGTTTGTGGGGGCAGGATTGAGGGATGTGTGGAGGGTGTTGAGGGGGGAGGAAGAGGGGTACACGTTTCTTTCAGATGTCCATAGAATCCAATCTAGAATTGATTACATCTGGGTCTCGGCGAGCCTGGTGGGAGGGGTGGAACGGGTTGAGACTGGCCTCATGGGAATTACCGATCATAGGGTAGTGCAGATGAAAATGCAGTTGGGTAGGCGAAGGCCAGAGGTTTGGAGATGGAATTTACCTGAGGAACTCCTGAGGGACCAGGTGATCATGGAGGCGATAGGAAATAACATTAATGCATTCTTTGAAAGAAATAAGGACACAGATACGAGCCTCAGCGCAAGGTGGGACATGTTCAAGGCCACTCTGAGGGGGGAACTCATCGCTCTGAAGGCGGGGAGGAATAAACAATTGAGGCTGTTGGAAACCCAGTTGGAAGGGGAGGTGGAGGCCGTGAGGTTGCGGCTGAAGGAGAACCCCACAAGGAAAGTCTATAGGGAGTACAGGTTAGCAGAGGGTCAACAGGGGATCTTGAGGACCAAAAAGGCAGAAGGGGCAATGTTAAAGGTCAGGCAGAAATTTTATGGCAAGGCTAATAAGGCGGACTCGCTCTTAGCGCGCCTACTGACGGGCAGCAGGGAACAAAATGTGATTTCGGCTATGAAGGATGAAAGAGGGGAGAGGCTCACCCGAATGGAGGAGATTAAGGAGCATCTAGCCAGACTCTACGAAGCCCTGTACACATCACAGGGCCCAATCACCCAGCCCCAGAGGGACTTCTTGGGAGACTTGCCCCTCCCCCGTCTAGCTAGGGAAATCGGGGAGGATCTGGGTCGGGCCATCACAGAGGATGAGGTGCGAGCTATTATTACATCACTTCCCAGTAATAGGGCTCTGGGCCCTGATGGATACCCGTCTTGCACAACTGTTTAACTTATTCAGGACCACGGGCCACATCACTCCATCAATGGAGGAGGCCAAAATTGCACTTATAGATAAGGCAGGCAAAGACCCGAAAGAATGCACCTCCTATAGACCCATTGCTCTCAAACTCAGACGTGAAAATGTATACCAAAATTTTGGCAAAGCGCTTGGAGGTGCACCTCCCTACACTGATCCATCAAGATCAGACGGGGTTCGTACAAGGAAGACAGATGCCCGATAATATCAGGCGGGTGGCTCACTTGGTTGAGAAAACACAGAAAGCCCCCACCCCAGCGATTCTCCTAGCTTTGGATGCCGAGAAGGCGTTCGACCGGGTGGAGTGGTTGTTTCTGTCTATGGAAAGAATGGGCTTAGGTGCAGGGTTCATCAACATGGTGACCCTACCTCGCGCATCGTGGTGAACGCCGCGATGTCACAACCAATCAAGCTGGGACGCGGTACAAAGCAGGGGTGCCCCCTCTCTCCGTTGTTGTATGCTTTGTACTTGGAGCCCCTACTTGTGGCGATACGGGAGGCTGAGGATATTCAGGGCATTCCTTTTGGGGGGTATCAGCATAAGGTGGCGGCGTTCGCTGATGACATGCTGCTTACTTTGACGAGCCCAGGGGAGCCAATAAAGGCGTGTATGGCACTATTGTCCAAGTTCAGGGAAATTTCAGGCTTGCGGGTAAACTTGCAAAAATCGGAAATAATGAACCGGTCGCTAAAGACGATGAGGCAAGGGTCTTAATGGCGTCTTCCCCATTCAATTAGGGTTACCCCCCAGTTGACGGGATGGTATGGGGCGAATTGAACCCCCATGCTAGCTGCAATTAAAAAATACCTCAGAAAGTGGAGCGCCCTAAGGATATTGTGGTTAGGAAGGGGTTCGCCGCTCAAAATGGTGGTCCTCCCACGGTTGCTTTATTTATTTCAGGCTGTTCTGTGCCTGTCCCAGCTAGCTTTTTCAAGGAATTAGATAGGGCAGTTAAGGACTTCAATTGGGAAGGCAAGAAAGAGGCCGCACTTGGCCAGACGGCTAATGTAGGCATCTAAGGGGGAGTGGGGCCTAAGCCTTACCAAATTTTCATCGTTACTATGAATCTGCGCAGCTCAGGGTAATTAGGGAATGGTTCTCGGCGGAATATGATAAACAGTGCGTTAAAATGGACAGAGCGATAGCTCGGCATCACCCAGGAGAGGTACTTTGGCTCCCGCGCAGGTTAAGGCCGGCACATCTATATATGAGCGCCATAACAAAGGGGTTGGTTGAAATCTGGGACGTGGCTGTGGAGAAACTGGGGATCACTACTTTCCCATCGCCGTTGACCCCCATTTTCAGTAACGGGGAATTCACCCCAGGGATGGGAAGGGGGGCATTCCCGAAGTGGGAGAGAGGGGGGTGCAGGGCCATTCGAGATATGTTTTGTGGTCAGAACGTGAACACATTTGAAGAATGTAAGCAGGAGTTTGGGGTGGGCGAGGGGGAACGGCTCAGATATTTTCAGCTCAGACATTGGGTGATGTCCAAAGAGGTACGGAGGGCGGCCACTCGCAAATTGACGCAGTTCAGACACTACCTCCTGACGCACGAGGGGTCCAGAAGGTTGATTTCGGATCTTTATAGGCTTTTGGAGGGTGCTGGCCCGAAAATAAACTGGCCGTATATGTCCAGGGGCGAGAATGGAAAAAGAGGACTGGTAGAGGCTGTGGAGATTGATCCCGAAGGTGGCTAGGGCTGCTCAGCTTCAGGAGGCCTGGTACAAGTACGTATTTGGCTGGCATTACACTCCGGCCCGCCTACATGCAATATTTCCAACAACATCTGGGACATGCTGGAGGGGTTGCGGTGAGGACGGTACAGAGGCTCATGTTTGGTGGGATTGCCCTATTATAAGACCTTTCTGGAGGCACATCTCACGGGCACAATACCAGGCGTTTGGGGAGGGCGCGAGGCAGGACCCCCACGAGAGCCTAATGGGTAGGCGGCGAGAGGTGGGGGGGGGATGCGGGTGGTGGGGAGGGCAATTTAAGGCAAAAATTGTCTTCATACTAGCCGCAATGGCCCTCATCGCCCAAAGGTGGCAGAGCCCCAGGATTCCAACGGAGCAGGACTGGTTGAGGAAAATGTGGGAGATTGTATCGTTGGAATGGGCTACGTTTGTGGTTAACAGCAACTTCGGAACTTTTCAGCGGAATGGGGAGCGACCTTGGACTACTTAAAGGGGGAGTTCAGGGAGCAGTAGCGACCCCAGAGACTCAAACTGTTGGATCTTTATGTCTGACTCTCCGGAAGAGAAAGGGATGGGGAGGGGGAAAGGGGGGAGGCTATGGGCGCTATGGCAAAGTTGGGGGTGAGGGGTGGGGGAGAGGGGCAAGTTCTATGGGTTTTATCTGTTTTCAAGTAATTAAAACAAAGAGAAGTTTCAACAAAAAAAAGAGAAATCTTCCTAACACTACTACCAGACCTTTCCTAATAGCGAGAAGGTCACCAAAAGGGGTCATCACATTTTTTTTTATTGTTATAGTTGAAAATTAACTTTTCAATAAAGAATATTTATCAAATTTATACAAAACATAAGAACATGCATACTTCGTATATATAAAACTTGGACAAATATGTTAAAAGTAGATTATAAAGCTATACAGGTTTTGGGACTAATAAAGGTAAAAAGTAAGAAAAAAAACAAATGTGAAAGAAAACGAGATACAATTTTCATGTTTAAGCGATCTTCACATTAAATTTCAGTTCATCCATTTCATAATCAATCATCTAAATTTAAGAAGGTTATACATTTCACAATTGCAATTTGGGCTGCCATTAGCTTTGTTTAAAGAGTCCCTTCCACAAATTGTCTGATGTTAGCATTTTGTATTGTCCAAAGTACGGTTTAAACAGCGTGTTCCGTTGATTAACCAAGGCAGTACAATCAGCAAATGTTTCAACGTTTTGTGGTAATCTTGATTGCACTAAACTCTACAAAAATTCTCCTGCTTGGTTAGTTGTTGTCCCAAGCTTGCATGTCTCTACTTTTACATAGATTTAACCGAAATCGTAAGAAAATACTTCAAAATTTTGCACACGTCAGGATATTTTATGCGGTGCTGCTGAGGCTCTAAACCCATTGCCTTTATGTGTTGGCAAGTGCATTCTGCCTTGATCAATTCATCATGCATGCATTGCTTTCTGTGTTCACTGTGGTACACATAGTTTTTCTGTTCCGTATGGCACAACTCTGTAGCCTTCTTTCCTTCCTGTGCGGATTATGTTGATCATGTGAAATAGGCAATGGTGAAATGCATATTGATAAAATTAGTGCCACAATGGAATCTAGCTCAGTGTGTGAAGCACCTATTGCAGAGATATGTGTTCATATGCAAAATTAGAATATCAGATTCCAGCAAGGCTGGCTGAGCCTTTCCTATGTCTGAAGTTTATAAACCTGCCTGCATATGTACTTGGTTTTGCAGAACAACGTCTGCTATTATCAACAATGTACCTGTACCAGATAGGGGTTGCTATAAAAATGAACATATCAGCCGTATGATGAAGGTCTAGAAATTGGTTTGTTCAGATAGGTTGTTGTAAAACCTAGGCAATCGCCTTCAACAATGGCATAAACTGTTAGTCCAAGAGTGAATAAGTATCCAAATTCAAGACTATGGAACAACAAAGTTCACGTTTGTATCCTGGATTTGCCAGCAGACGATACAGTGATCCTGGTCAAATCATTTAATATATCTTGCATTACTGTGCTTTGAGGTCTGCTTTCTTGCATGCTGCTGGTATCGTTTAGCCTATTACTTGATATTTCTTCTTATGTAGGTCATTTGGGTGGAAGGGTTGGTAGACAGAAGAGAGCAGACTATATGTTACAGGCCTCAGGTAAGCATATTTTAAGGTCTTCTTGTTTGACACAAAAAAACGGTTTGCTATTTGATAAACGTCAAAAGTTTTTATGCACGTTTATAAATGAAAATGTCACAAGCCATTGTTTTGGAAGTATTTAAAGCTTTACAATCCAAAAGACAAACCCAGATTAAATTTGTTAAATCACATCGATTGGTATGCTGGCTCTTATATACTTCCCTTGATGATGGACAGAATGAAGCTAGAATCATTCCCCATTTTGCATAACGCCCTTCTATAATATTTTGTTTAAAAATAGTCATGTTTGGTAATGTGATTTGTGTACTTTCCAAGTCCGTTTTTTAATAAAATGAGATTGTTTTAGTTCATGGTAAGAACTGGAAAAGAAAGTGTTCAAAATGCAGAAATTGCAGAGTTGGCACACATCCCAGCTTCACCCCTTCACCAATGTGTGATCCTGGGCATCTCATTTAATCTTGTATTGGCTAACCTCTCAATATTGCCAGTCCCTAAACATTTCAAAATTGTCAGCCCTTCCTAGTGATTTCCTTCTCATGGTATGATCTTCATAAAAGCCTTATTCATGGTTTCACTGTGTTAATAGTGAGCATTTTTATATCGCACACCACAGGCATTTGTTCCTTTGATATCTAAAGGCAAAACTATTTGAAAACCATATCCCACTTCTAATCTCAGTCAGTCTGGATAAAGACACCTTCCTGGTAGCTTCTAATCTGCCTCCGCTATCCATGCAACGGTATGTGTAGCGTTCTCCGTCCTTCCAATTGGTGGTCTCTATCCATGCATGAGCACTTTTGCATTCTGTGAGGCAGCTAATGTGAGTTATATGTCTATTATGGGTTACATGTACCTTTTACATAAGGTCCTGCATTAACACTACATCTACCTTCCTGGATGTTATTGATAAAAAGTATCCTGTATGTACTAGAACAGTAACCCCTTTGTAGACTGCTAATGTTGGTCTTCAAATGCTACTTGTTTATCATTCTTATTAGAGCAAATATGAACAGGGCAAGGGGACTTAAATGGAGTAAACATGCTTATTATGCTGCGAGACAGCATATCAACCTATAGGATGGGAGCGTGACAGGTGGGGGGGCACAACCAGTATTCTTAATGCCTTAATTCCTTTGGTTTGTGGAGGGGGGCCCCAAAGATGTCCATGCCCACGGCCCCAAAAGTGCTTAAGATGGCCCTGTTTCCAAGTACCCATAACATGTAATGACGGTAAACCCAATTTGTATCTCACAATACATAGGCTGACTCTTAACACTCGTTTCCAATATAGTCCCTCGATTTTTGTCCAAAACTGTTCAGTCCTTAAGGGTTTGGTTTGAGTGCCGTACAAAATTATCGCTGTAACTTTTTGCATATAAAACGTAATTGCAGTTAGATAAAAAGATTTCCCCTATTTTGCTTGAATTATTATCGCTTGAGATGTGCTAGAGCGGATCTTGGCTCGTAGCTCGATTAGATATGGTTCGTCTGCTGCCGGGTGGTTATTAGTACTAATTCCAAGATATTTGTACTCATCTATAACTTTAAGCTGATGGTTGCCTAGGTGCCATTTAGTGTTTGGTGTTTTTAACATTTTTTTTATGCCTACAGCATAACATTTTTGTTTTCTCAAGTTAATTTGCAGCATATTTTGTCATGCATATACCTCAAGGGCAGACAGTAGTTTTTGAAGACCTCTGGGTGTCTTTGAGAGAAGGACAAGATCATCCGCATATAATAACCATGGCACCAAGGTTAAACCCAATCGTGGAGGATACAAAGTTAGAGGTGTGAAATTGTGTCCTAGGTCAGCAATAAAGAAATTGAATAATATGGCTCCAAGGACACAACCCTGTCTTAGCCCACGGTAGGTCTTAATTGGGGCCGAGAGATGGCCTTGCAATTTCAATCGAACACAGACTGAAGTATCAGAGTATAGCTGAGTGATAAGAGCCAAGAGTGACGAGGGGTATGCTGCACTAGTTTGTTTATTCAGCAACAAGGATCTGCTTACAGAATCAAAGGCGGACTTAAAGTCCACATATGCTATGTAAATTGGTTGTGATGTTTTAACTTGTTGTTAATGCTGTTATTATGGTTAGTTTAATTGCTTTTGGTATACCAGGGATAAATCATGTTGGATGAGGATCGTAAAAATTGTTTTTAGTGATCCACTGATTGAGGTCCAGCAGGATTAATCTCGAAGAACAAGCTACTCTCTTACCTGGTAACGTTCTTTCGATGGGATGGTCCGACGACGTATTCCATATCTATGACAGTAATCACCACAGCTGTGCTGGTTCAGAAACTTTTCGGCATCTGCGTCCTGCGTTGATGACGTCGATACGCCGTCCTCAAGGGACGACGTCGAGCCGACGTCACCTGATGTTATAAGTAGGACGCACGACGCCCGTAGCCTCCATTGTAGTTTTTTACCAGAACGTGTGGCACCAAACTACTGCCAGTATGACCACAGAAAGCCTTGCGGAAACGTATGCTGCAATTGCATAAGAAATTCTGTAGCGGGGCAGGTAGGGAGGGAGCGATATGGAATACGTCGTCGGACCATACCATCGAAAGAACGTTAGCAGGTAAGAGAGTAACTTGTTCTTCGAGGGGATTGGGTCCTCCGATGTATTCCATATCTATGACAGACTCCCAAAGCAGTACCAACGTATGGAGAACGGAAAAAGAATTTAGAATATAGAAATTTAGAATGCCCAATGAAATTGCAGAGTAAAGGACTGCCTTGCCAAAGGCCAGATCCTGCCCATGGATAGAATCTAAGGAGTAGTGTCGTACAAAAGTATGGACCGAAGCCCAAGTGGCTGCTTCACAAATGTTTCGAATAGGAAAACCCCTCTGCAGGGCAGTAGAGGCAGCCATACCCCTAGTAGAATGGGCCCGGAAGCCAGCCGGAGGGTCCTTACCCACCAAGCGGTAACATTCAGAAATTGCCAAGATAAACCATCTAGACAAAGTCTGCTTAGTAACAGCTTGTCCCAAACACCATCCAGCGTAACCTATAAAGAGCTGATCGTCCACTCTGACCCGGGACATGCGTGAAATGTAGAAACTTAAAGCTCTCCTAGGATCCAACCTATGGAGCCTCTCCTCTTCCTTACCAGGATGTGGAGGAGGATAAAATGCCGGAAGAATGACCTTCTGGCTTAAATGAAATTCCGACACCACTTTCGGAAGAAAGGAAGGACGAACTCTAAGGACAACCACGTCCTTATGAAACACAGTGAAAGGTGGCTTAACTGAAAGTGCCTGCAACTCACTCACTCTGCGAGCGGAAGTGACCGCAACTAGAAATACAGTTTTAAGGGTTAACAGTCTCAAAGGACAAGAATGTAAAGGCTCAAATGGAGCACCCATTAGGAATTTTTGAACAAGGTTCAAATCCCAACGAGGCACCTGGAAAGGTGACGGTGGAAACACATAAGTGAGCCCTTGGAGAAACTGAGAAATTAAAGGAAGTTTGAAATAAGAACACTCCTCAGATGAGAGCTTAAATATGGACAGCGCCGCCAGGTAACCTTTAATGGTACCCACTTGCAGGCCCTTGTGGGCTAACAAAAGCAAAAAAGACAGAACCACAGGAATGTTACATGAAAAAGGATCCGCATTCTTAACCCTGCATCAGTCGCAGAACTTTCTCCAACGGTACAGGGACTTGGTTGCAGGCCGTCTGGCCGAAAGCAACAACTCCATCACGTCTTCAGGGAGGTCCCAATCCTTATACCTCAACCTTTCAGAAGCCAAGCGTGAAGGTTGAGGGATCTGACCTCTGGATGGAGAACCTGACCCCCCCCCTCCCGTGAGAGCAGATCGTCTCGGTAGGGAAGACGACGTGGAGGGCAGATGGACAAGTCGAGAAGGTCCGGGTAGCATGTCAACCGGGCCCATGCCAGAGCAATGAGGATCATCCAGGAACCGAAACTCCGTAACCTCCGCAGCACTTGCGGGACGACGGGGACAGGAGGAAACGCGTACAGCAGTGGGAAGGACCACTCCACCACGAACACGTCCCCTAAGGCTCCTCTTGGAGGAAATTCCTGCAAGCAGAACCTTTTGCACTTCCGGTTGACACTGGAGGCGAAGAGATCCACATATGGGGTCCCCCAAAGGGCAAAGATCTCCAGGAGAATCTCCTGAGCCAGCTCTCACTCGTGAGAGATCACGCTCTGCCTACTCAGAGCGTCTGCCGTCTCGTTTTCGTCTCCGGCCAGGTGAACTGCAGAGATCGAAATTTCCTGCTGGATGGCCCAGAACCAGAGCTGCATCGCCTCCCTGCACAGAGGAAGTGACCCTGCCCCCCCCTTTTTGTTGAGGTAGTGCATGGCCACTGTGTTGTCCATCAGAATCAGGACATTCTTCCATCGCACTGTCGGCAGAAAAGTCTTCAGGGCAAGCCTGACGGTCCTCAGCTCCAACAGATTGATATGGAGTCTGGACTCCGACGGAGACCAACGACCGTGGACTGTCAACTCGTTGGCATGAGCTCCCCATCCCGTGAGGGATGCGTCCGTCACGATCGTCACCTCTGGCCAGGACAAAATGGAGCCCCCCCCCTCATCAGATTGCCATCGACGGCCCACCACAGAAAGTCCTGGCCGACCGAGGGCGGCAACTGAACGGAGGACTGTGACCACTGCATCTTGAGAGCCCATTGCAGAGATCTTATCCGCAACCTGGCCTCTGGCACCAGAAGAATGCACGATGCCATGAGGCCGAGCACTCAAGAACTCGAACGCTGGGAGACTCTGGTCAAGCTGAAACTTGTGCACCATCTGCTGAATGTGATGAGCCCTCACCTGGGGAGGAAAGCACTGCCCCCAGGGACGTGTCGAGCACTGCTCCGATGTACTGGAGCCACTGAGTTTGCGTCATGTGGGACGACTTAAGTTGAGGGAGAAGCCCAGCTTGTGAAGGGAGTGCCAGGTGACGGACAGATGATCCAGGGCTCGCTCGGGAGAACGCACCCTGATCAACCAATCGTCCAGGTAGGGGTAGACGTGAATCCCCTCTTTCCTGAGATACGCTGCCACCACCACCATGAGCTTAAAGTGCCTGTCGCCAACCGCGAACCTCAGGTACTTCTTGTGCTTGGGATGGATCGGCACATGAAAGTAACCATCTTGAACTTGTCCTTCCTGAGGAGCTTGTTCAAACCACGCAAGTCCATGATGGGTCTCAATCCCCCGTCTTTCTTCGAAATCATAAAATAAGGGGAATACCATCCCTTGTTCCTCTCCGCTACAGGCACCAGTTCTATGGCGCCTTTCTCCAGCAGGGATTGCATTTCCTGTGCAAGTAGCGGATCCGGACTCTTCAAAGAGAGATTCCCTGGTGGATTGTCGTGAGGCCTCTGCCGGAAAGGAAGACAGTAGCCGTGGGCTATGATCTCCAGAACCCACACATCTGAAGTAATGGCACGCCACTCTACAAGATGCTACGCCAGCCTTCCCCCGAACCGGCGAACCATGGGACATGGCCTCATGACTGAGCTGAAGCGGCTGCGGCAGTGCCTGAGGGCAAAGAGACAACTGCCCGAGCGGCTTTGGCACCTCAAGTACCTCGTTTTCCACCTCTGGTACTCCTACGGTGGCCCCTTTGACTTGCAGCTTCTCTCGATTTACCAAAGGATGAGTAATATCGAAAGGAACCTCCCCTCCATTGCTGTCCCCTAGGACGAAAAGGCGGAGGTTGGCGAACTGCAGCGCTCAACGACTTTGCTGCAGCTTTGGAGGTCTGCAACCTCTCAAGGCTGCCAAAAAGATGTTCACCATCAAAGGGCATGTTGAGGAGCCGGGCTTGCACATCAGGAGCAAACCCCGACTTCTGCAACCACGCAAACCTGCGTATTACGGTGCTCGCCGCCATGGACCGGCTGACAAAATCTGCCATGTCCAGACCCGACTGAACGGATTCACACATGGCATCCTTGCCATCCTGCAAAATAGCAAGAAAACCATCCTGTTCCTCCCCTTCGGGAATATGTTCAGCCGCTAACGAAATACAGTTCCACAGAGTGTGCGTAAAACGTGACAAGGCGCACATGAAGTTGGCTGCCTATAAAGCCATTCCCCCTGAAGGAAACACTTTCTTCGCCCAGCCATCAAAATGCTTGTCGTCCCTATCAGGAGGGATGGTAGGGTACGACGCGTGCTTTGCTGGGGCCGTAGCCGCCTGCACCACCAAACTCTCCGGAGTGGGGTGCATGTTCAATTAGCAGGGGTCGCTACCGGCTGGGCGGTATTTTCGCGGCAAAGACTTGCTCATTGCCGGCAGACACTCCAGAGGAGTTCAAGCCGCTGCCACCTTTCTTTGCAAGGCCATGTGGAATGGCAGTGCCGGGTCAGTTGGTGGACCGTGGTCGAGGATATCCGTCAGGGCATCCTGCAGAAAATCCACTGGTGGCACAGACCACCCCAATTATTCCGTTACCCTCGACATAAGGTGCCGGTACGAGGACTCGGCATGGGTGCCAGGCTCAGGCCTACAGAACTCCACCTCCGGAGAGGTGTCCAGACCACTGGCATCGTGTAACGACTGACGCAGGTCTTCAATCTGGCTATGACCAGACAAAATCTCGTCAGGTACCTCAGTCCTCGAGGGCAGAGCCCTGAGCATGTCCTTCGACAGCCTAGGCGCTGATGGAGTCGATGGCTTCCTCGGAGGCAGAGCCTCGAGAGAGTTCCTTGACGACCTCACAGGCTCTGACGGTCTTGAGGGCGTCGAGGACCGGGACCTGGAACGGGCATGTCTAGAGCGACCATCCTTGTCCGACCGGGACTCGAAGGCGCCCGGCGATCGCGATGACCGCTCGAGCCCAAAGGCATGCGAGTTTTGTCTCTAGCACTGTCACAGCCGGCGTCTTTCCACTGCACGGACTGAACGGAGCCCTGCAACTGAAAAATCAACCATCATCTCCTGCCAAAATGAATCACATTTCACAGGAGTGGAATGCTTGTTGAGACAAGCAACCCACCGACGGGCGGAGTCCTCGGACGAGGAAGGCAGAGGAATGGCGGGACCTACTCCGGGACTGAGACCCTCCAGACCGACGACGACGATGCAGAGAGTCGCCCCTCGAATCGTCAGTCGAAAGCCCAGCAGGCCTCGACTTCCGAGGCTTGGCCACCTTACCGACAGAAAGCTTATTCTTACGCTCCCGCAAGGCCTTCGACGTAAGCGACTGGCATCTACACAATCATCCGTGTCATGGCCCTCACCGAGGCACCAGAGGCAGGCGTTGTGCAAGCCCATCAACGACATCTTGGACCAGCAGTCCCGACACTTCTTAAAACCCGGCCGCTGGGTGGAAGACGACGAAGACATCATGGAAATCTTCACAACAAAACAGGTTTGAAGAACAGAAAGAACAGAACTCAGAAGAACCGAGGCGTGCCGAGATCTCCGAAGCGAACACATTCGTGGAAAAAACGGAACTGAGGCTATAGGCGTCGTGCGTCCTACTTATAACATCCGGAGACGTCGGCTCGACGGAGGCCCTCGAGGACAGCGTATCGACGTCATCGACACAGGACGCAGACGCCAAAAATTTTCCGAAGCAGCAGAGCTGTGGTGATTACTGTCATAGATATGGAATACGTCGGAGGACCCAATCCCCTCGAAAAGAGTTTCCCTGGCACATCTAACAGTGCAACGGGGCGGTAGCTGTCAGAATGTTGTCGATTCCCCTTTTTAAAAATCGGTACTATGTTTGATTTGCACCACAAAGCTGGGATGTGTCGGGATAGAATTACCTCACTAAAGATTAGATGTAATATATGCGCCCATAACTTAGGGTTGGATTTTAGGACAAAGTTTGATAGGCCATCAGGGCAAGGCGCTCTGGATCTGTTGAGCCTCTAGATATAAAATTCTATGTCGTTGCGGTCAAAAATGATGTTAAGCTTGGACGATGACATGTCAGGCACCTCAAGAGCCACTAGATCGTAGGAGGCATAAAGTGCTGAGAAGTGGTCTATCCAAGTCTGCTCGGTAACAGCATTTGATTGCAGCAAGAGTTGTGACATAAGTGTAGAATGGATGAGCAGTTGCCATATGGCTCTCGAGTTCTTTGATGCAAGGGTTCTTAGCATGTCTTCCCCATCTTTTTGATACATAAGTGATTTCCTGGATGTTACCCAGCTTTTATACTGAGCTATCAGGCGCCTTATCTGTAAGAAGTAATCAACTGATATCGGGTTCTTTGCCACCTTTATTGCTTTCCGAAGGAGAGCTTTACATTGCTTGAGATCAGGATCAAACAGATGTTTGTGCTTGAACATGGATTTTTTTGATTTTGTGTCAGCCTCCATGAACAATTGAAAGGCTGCCACATAGGGACCATCAGAAGCTAAAACAGTTGAATTTCCTAGTACGTTGAATTTTAGGCAGTAATACAGACTATGTAAGTGGTCATCGGAAAGCCGTAGCCTATTACGGCCACCAGTTACTGCTAGTAAATTGCCTGAGTGTTCAGAGGCGATGGAAGTAAGATTCCAGCACCATGATAGCATCAGCTGATCATGATCGCTGTATGATTTTTTTTGAATGACGAAGTTGTCTATAAGTGGAAAGGAAAGGTGCTACAATTCGTGTGTATATACACATACACACACACACACACACACACACACATATATAAAATCAATGGTGGCTTGTTGGTTTAGGCGATGACACGTTGGTCAGGGGGATGGGACATCTCCTTCTACTGCTCCATTTAGCATTAGTAGTTGACCGTCTGCCATAAGTGTCGTCCACGTGCGGGGGGCATTACTTAAAAAGCAGTGGATGTTCAGGTCACCTACTACGAATGTGGTTGAAACAGATGTGTCGGAGACAATTAAGTCCAGTAACGACTCAATGTCCGTGAAGAAAGCATCATCCGAGATGGCCACATGGTTCCAATAAATATTTACTAGAGCTATCATGTAGGAGTTAGAAGAGATTCTGACAAGTTGGAGATGACGATTGGGTTCGGCCCATTTGGTCATGATTAGTCCAGATGATATTTTGGATACCACGAGCAGTCCTGCCAACGGTCTGCCCTTTAATTGCTGTATTGCAGGTATGGTTAGGACAGTGTAGTTGTTCCAAACAGGCGTGTCTATTAGTCATGTTTCCTGCAATGCGATAATATCTAATTGTTCAAGATCAGTTAAATCGTTATTAGCAAGGTGGCTATGACCACGAGTATTCCAAATGATCCACTTCAGTGGGCAAGATGAGTCTGCTTTTGATGGTTATGAAGTAGAGGTAGGTTATGTGTGGATAGATCGTGTGATTGAACTTCATGAATTTCTTATTCTTTCAAGCACTGAATTAGGTGTATAAATTAACGCAGAGGCTGGTTTATGACTCCATGACTGGTAGCAGTGGAGTAACTTTGCTGAAAATGTTGGGGGGGATATGACATCTGAAGAAAAGGTGCCCCAGCCAATTGAATGGGGATAACATGGTAATTCATGAAAGTTGGGGGAGACAAACACCCCGTCCTCCCTAACATTACGCCCATGACTGGAAGTTTTTTACTTGTGGATATTGATTTTTCTTGTTAAAGTTCCTTTTCTGGAATGTTTCATATGAGAGAGTGAAGCCTAGGTCAAAGATCATTTGTCTGGCTTACCATATTAGGTTTAAAATAACACCAGACTGGATCCACATTCGAGCACAAGACATATTAGAATCGTCTAAAAATTCGAATTGATCTATATCAAGAGGTCTTCCAAACTGGGAATATCCACAAGGATGTTAAGTATCGAAGCATGATTGAGATCATATATATCGTAGGGTCCTGGTCTACATTGGATTATTAAAGTATGATCATTTGGACCAGCGTGTTCACTACTGGTTTTGGAGTTTCTATTCGGAGTGTTAGGGTGGTCTTTATCTTTATTCAGCAATTGTGAGTGTAGATTCTGATTTTGACAGAGCTAGTGTGGAGTTAGGGTAGGTTGACGATTTTGTGCTCTGTTGCAAGGTGAAGTTTTCGAGAAATGCGAATGCACTGACTTTTCTATTTGTGCAATCCTTTGTTCTAGAGAATGGAGTTCATTCTCACGTGTTTTATGTATTTGAAGGTGTAGTTGCAGTCCTTTATTCTCAGAATTCGTCTTTTTAGTGGGTCCTTGTGTTTGTCTTGTTTGGGTATCTATCGCATCCAGGAGATCATTTAGAGGCTCATGAGGTACTAAGGCCTCAGATTCGTGGATTGTAGCTTGTGATGGAGTCAGATTATGTTTGTTCATGTTTGCGTATTTTTTTAGTTATTGCAGATATTAATCCTTTCTTAGGTTTAGTTAGATTTTTTAGGAAGCTTTTGGTGGCTGCCTGTGCTAGAGACTTGGTAGTTTTTATGTTTTTGATTTCCTTGCGTGGAGTGAGGTTTCGATTGGAGCGATACTTTTGATTAATGGTTTGCAAAATGCAGTGATGTCTTGATCACTCCTTTTGAATTATGTTTTTTTTCCTTAGGGGTCTGCTTCTTTACATTTGCAGGTTTAGTGGTCGTATGTTTTGTCAGGTCTTGGCCAGCACTTGCCGATGGGCGAGATGGGAGTAGTTTCTTATCTGTAACTCCATGTTAGACAGAATTGCATGCAGTTCGCTCTGGGACCACGGCATACAATTAGGACTACAGGTGTAAGCAAAACCAACTTTGGTATAAGTCTGTACTACACAGTTTTTGATAGCGAGCTGAGCAGCCAGGCTTATCTCAAGAGGGAATGTGAGCAGTAAACGATGTTACACAGAGGTCTTACAATCACAGTGGTTCAAGTAGACACTTACACTCAAGGTTTCTTGGTAAAACGTGTTAGGGAGAATTCTCATAAATGTGCTAATTCCCTTCACCTTAGAGACCCCCAGCAACTTTGCTGGATTTTGAGGACTTGATTTTTTTACCTGGAAAGAGTGTGAGGCTTTTTTACCCACTCTTTCATGTATTTTGATGTGTGTTTTTCACTTGTGTTCTTTGATTGTGGAGTTTTAGAGAACGCCATAGGCATCATCTTTTCATGTGTGTTACACAGCACCCTCAGTGCAGTGACGCACGGATGTATTTTAGACTTCCCAAAGGTTTAGATACCTTCTCTGGGATAAACTGTTTCCCAGAGAATGTAAAGTGAAATTGACTTTACTAATCTTTCCACTTCCTAGACCTAGCACACACCATCTTACAATGGAGTGCTGGAGGGATTACATACTATCCCCTGTATCTAAGTACTCATGTAGCAGGCAAATGCTACCCTTTCCTATTGAAGAGGCTGGTGGCAATGGTTTTACAACTACCATGGTTTTTCCCGACAGCGAACACCGGTAGCTAATAATCACAGGAGCCCTGTTTTTCACGATGGCACATTAAGTCCCTTCGTTTAAACAGGTCCCGGTCTTCTTTTTTCGCCGTTTCTTTTTGGAAAGGTCCTTCTAGTGTTTGTCTCTGCGCGCCAAACCAGGTTTGGTCCCTTTGTTAGTGTGCCTTTGGCAGCTTCAGGACTGAAGACTGCCTCTGAGTGTCTGGGGGGGAGAGGGGGCAGGAAGTGAGGGAGGTGCCCGAAACTCCCTGTGCTTAGTCTCCTAGGAGACCCAAATGCACTCTGGCGTGATTGGCTGGCTGTTCGGCAAGGACAGCCACCCTGCTGGATGAGTGACCGCTAGGCTGGAATGAAAGGGAGAAAACTGTTGGCGAGTCTCTTAGACTGGAAAGCAGAGTCGACCACTGGAACGAAAGAACTGAAGAAGAGCTAGAAGAGGACAGCTGCTGCAACTCCTGGACCGTTGGTTTGCCCGGTGAAGCCCTGCTGCAGGTCCGAATTGCCAAGTTCATCTCAACAAAGCAGCCCCTTCAAGGACGACTTCTTCCTTTGAGTTGGTGGGACCAATCAACTCGTAAGCCACCTGGATACCATTCTCAAGGCTGGTTAGGATTAACCAGGGAGAGGGATACCAGCTTGTGTGCTTTAATCTACAGCTACTGGAACTGAAGTGACTCCATCTTGTTTGCTTTTTCGAAGATCCCGTGCAGCGCAGTAGTCCCCCGACGTCCTCCCTCTTGTCACCACGACTGAGACTCAGTAACAGTGAGATCTGCAGGACCTGCTAGGAACCAACATCGTCAGCTGCATTTTGTTCTTCATACTAAGGTACTGTGCCGCAGTTGTCAAAGATTGTTGCTTGTTTGTTTGTTTGTTTGTTTATTTGGTAATGCGCTCCAAGCCCGTGGGCAGCTGGGCGCAACAGTACAAGTAGACTCGAAACTTAGTTACAATGCCTGATACAGGCTATTACAGAACAGTGGTAACTTACAACAAATGATACATGTGAAACAGTGCATATAGGATCGATGGGTAAGCGCAGAAGAATATCGTCTTAACAAGTGTATAGCGTGATCAGCTAGATAAGGGTGAATATCGTTACATATCGTTATTGTGCAGCCATTTGAGAGCGTTAGATCTAAATCTGGTGTAGGGCAGAGGGCGTCTAAGGTCAGGTGGGAGTATGTTCCATGATTGTGCAGCTCTAACTGGGAAGCTAAATCCACCCGCCGTGGTAAGTTTGAATCTAGGGACTTCAAGTAAGAAGGTGTTGGCAGATCTTGTCAATCGGTTAGAGGGTCTCCAGTTGATTCTTTCAGCTAGGTAGGGGGGTGCTTGGTTGTTAAGGCATTTGGCTGTGAGAGAAATGGTTTTAAGGAGGATTCTGTCCTTTATCTTTAGCCAGTGGGCCTCGGTCCGGTGTTTGGAGATATGCTCTCTACGTGGGATGTTCAAAGCTGCTCTAAGAGCATTATTTTGTAACCTCTGGAGTTTGTCAATGACCGACTTATTAGCACCCGAGTATAAGACGTTGCAATAGTCCAGTCTGGACATGACAAGGGCATTGGCCAAGGTGAGGCAGCTGGCACTGGACAGGAAGGGTCTGGCAGCACGGATGAGTTTAGACGTGTAAGTGGTTGTGGAGGCGAGGGAGTTCACTTGCTTTTTGAGGGTGAGAGCTGAGTCGAGGTAAAAACCTAGGGTTTTAACCTCTCGCATAACCTTAATAGTATTATTGTCGATGTCAAATGAGGCATAGTCTGGGGTGAGTTTAAATAGGTTATGGTCTAATCCGAGGAGCAGGATTTCAGTTTTATCGTCGTTCAGGCAGAGGCCATGGGTGGACATCCATGCCTGAATGAGGATGTAAATTTTATTCACCAAAGCCAGGTCCACTCCATAGTTGCCCGAAAGGGGTATGAGGATCTGGGTGTCATCTGCGTAATTTGTGTAGGTGACGCCCAGTCTGTCCAACTTGTCGAACAATGGCTTGGTGAAAATATTGTACATGGTGGGTGAGACACAGGAGCCCTGTGGGACTCCGCATGTAATTTGGATGGGATCGGCACAAGTGGAGGTGGAAAACACTCTCATGGTCCGGTTGGCTAGAAAGGATTGGACCCATGCTATAGCTTCTCCTGTGAAATTGGCAGCAAGCTTTTCAACTAGGATGCATTGTGTTGATAATTTAGCATCAAAAGTTTCATACAGTTTTAGAAGGGAAGTTATAGCGAGAGTCAATGCAGATAGGGTGGTTTGAAGTAGGGGACAGTCAAAGGGGACAGATCAGAAATGTCTTGATACACGTTTTTTTAATTTGAGTGAAGTGGGGAAATTAAAGATAAAACAGATGAGTTATGAGGTGCATTGGAAAACATAACAGGTGATTGAGATAAATTTAAATAAGGAATTGCCTTGTTTTGAGCACCCTGATCTGCGAACTGTATTTGTATCGAAGCGTGTAAGGGGTTAGTCGCTTGCATGGAAATATTCGCAGTGTGTACATTCTCAGCTAATGCATCAAAGTGATCAGCTTTAATGAGTGAGTCAATGTTGATTGGGTTGCCCGTAACAGGAATGTGTAAATCAAGGTTGCGATACGTAACAGAGCTCAAGGGACGATCAAACGGTTTTGGGGAACCGCCAACAGAACCTATAAAGTTTGTTTGTATGTTTTATTTATTTCTATAGCGCACCTTAACCCAGAGGTATCTGGGCGCAATCAATGGTTGCAGAAGTTAGACATACAGATGATATATAAAACAGATTTACAGAGGTAGAAAACATAATTAAGAATTACAGACATAAACAATACTAATGATGCCAAGTTATTCAGACCGTGCAGTCATAGGTTCGGATTGGGGGTTCAGAAGTGGAATGGTAGAGAGGAATATTAAAGTTAATACTACTCGGTTAGCCATATGATGCTATTGCTTCTGAAGTTTGCAAATGACTTAGTTCTTTTTAAGGATAGAGGGAGCCAGTTCCACAGCTGAGCAGCCATGACTGGGAATCTAATCCCACCAGATTTTTGTAATTTATATCTGGGGACTATCAAGCCGAGTGTATTAGTTGACCTAGTGGCTCGGGTAAACGAATTTAACTTTGACTTGAACTTTTCTGTAAAGTACAGGGGGGCTGCATGATTCAGTGCTTTGTAAGTGAGGGACCAAGTTTTTAGTTGGATCTTGTCCTTGATTGACATCCATTTATATGGTCTTCCTGTTTCAGATATGTGAGCTCTTCTTGAGATGCTCAGAGCTGATCTAAGAGCATTATTTTGCAAGGTTTGTAGTTTATTGAGCACATATTTACTGGCTCCCAAATAGAGACCATTGCAATAGTTTAGCTTGGACAGTATTAATGCTCTGGCAAGTGTAATGCAACTTACCTTAGAGAACAGGGGTTTGCATGCCCTGATTAGTTTCCCGGTATATGCAGTGGCTGAGGCTGTATCGTTGAGATAAAAACCTAGAGTTTTTACCTCTTTGGCCACTGGGATCTTGTTTCCTTCCATGTTGAAGGATGCATAGTCAGAGTACCATTTTTTTTTTTAGGTAAGCTGTGGAGCCTACAATCAGCAATTCCGTTTTGGCATCATTCAGGCAGAGGCCGTGTGGCTATCCAAACCTTAATGGCGATACATTTTGTTCACTAATGCTACATCATCTCCATAAATACCCGACAACGGAAGGAGGATCTGCGTGTCATCTGCGTGGTGTAGGCGACACCCAGGGCTTAGTGAAGATGTTGTACATAGTAGGTGAGACACAGCAGCCTTGGTGGAACTCCACATGTGATGAGAATGGGGTTGGTTGCTGCTGAGGGGGAGAAGACTCTTATAGTCCTGTTATTTAGAAAATATTGTATCCAAGTAATGGCATTCTGAGAGAAATGCGCTGCAGAAGCGAGGTGGTTACATAGTACCTTATGGTCAACCAAATCGAAAGCCGCCTATAGGTCCAATAACAGTAGTAGGGCCATTTTCCCATTGTCCTTCAATTCATCAATCTGAGCTTTTAGGTCAATGAGTGCCGTTTCGGTCCCATGTTGAGGTCTAAATCCCGATTGGCGAGTCCCTAGAAGGTGGTTAATCTCTAGATATTCTTGGATCTGTAGAGAAGCGACTCTGTCCAGAATCTTTAATAAAAACGGGACTGTCGTAATTGGCCTATAATTTGTAGGGATGGTCGGGTCCAGCGATTGTTTTTTAAGTAGGGGTAAAACCCAGCATTCCTTTAGATTACTAGGTACTGTAGTCGATGTAAATGAGGCGTTGATTAGTTTGGATATGAAAGGTGCTAGATCTCTAGCAGCATCTTTAATTATTTGAGCCGAGCAGCTATCGCCTTGGCATCGTGTAGGTTTGAGGGAGGCAATGATTTTTTGAACCTCCAAGGTGGAGATTTTAGAAAATGTAAAGTCCTGGGGTGGATTGGTATTCGGTTTTGTGTTGTAGTGGGGGTTGCATATATTTTGTACGTTTTCTATGTTTTTCAGAGATTTTAGGATTTTAGTTTGCAGAGTGGCTATTTTTTTGGTGAGAGCATTCTGAATGTTCGTGCACCAGATTTGGTCCTTTACGCATGTATCCACTGGGGTAGTAGGCGTCTCCATCTCTTTAAGGATCACAAATAGCTCTTCAGTACTAGAGCTGGCCTGATTAATTCTATTATCGTATGATTCCTGTTTAGTGCTCAGTATTTGTTCCTTGTATTTAGCAGATATATTCCTTAGGTTTCTTTTGTTCTGCGCATATGGGATGAGCTTCCAAATAGATTCATTCTTTTTTTCCGCCCACATATTTTTTAATTCAGGGGTGAACCAAGAGTTCAAATGCGCTCTTGGTTTACCTTTGCGCAGTTTGAGGGGGGCAATGATATCCAGAGCTTTGGACATAGAGGTGTTGTAGAACTCTACTAGTTTGTTAGGGTCAGTGATATCCTCTGATGCATTTAGCATAGGGATCATAAGTGGAAGGATAGCCTCCACGTGTGATGTTGCATTTGTTCCTTGTCTGACATGGAGGTACTGTCAGGTTTGGTTTAATTTTTGGGGGTTTATTGGGAGGGTAAGTGACAGAAGATAGTGATCTGTCCAGGATTTTGGCGTGATGGCAGTAATTAAGGTGTTGGAATTAAGGTCAGCTATCCAGTCGAGGGATCTACCTTTGTTGTGGGTAGGTTGGGTAACTTTTCAGTTAAAGCCTTGTTCTGTCATTGTGTTGCCAATTATTAGTGCTTGGGGATCATTAGGGTCGTTCAGTCCCAGATTGAAATCACACAGTACTAGAATTTGGGATGATGCTTTGATATTGTCTGTCAGTAGTAGCATCAGATCTTCCTCGAAGGTGCCTAAAGGCCCGGAGGGTCTATATACTAGCTGGATTGTTATTATATGGGAGTTGTCAGTTGGTATTTTGGCAGTTCAATAGTTTGCAAGATGAGAGTTTGTGCGAAGAGGCTAGTCGAAGGCCAAGGTTTGATTTGGCTTTGATGGCGATTCCGCCGCCTCTGGCATCTACTCTGTCCTCTCTTACAATTGTGTAATTGTCTGGTACAGCGAGTAGGATTGATGGTCCTGCTGCGGCATGCAGCCAGGATTCTGTGATGGCCAAGAAGTCTAGGTTATCGGCTGTGATTAGATCAGCAATGCCTGTTGCATGAGCTACCAGCGATTTAGCATCGATTAACCTGCCTTTAATAGTCTGTGTACCGACTTGAGTTGGGATAGTACTTTGTTTATGTTGTTATGGTGCCTCATTATGGTTGGTTGTTTTTTTAGTTGAGACTTTCCTGGGTACAATGGTACCTTTTATGGGTATAACTGGTGATAGATTAGCATTGGGTGTGTTTGGCGAAGTTAGGAGTCTGAGTCTTCCATTTCTGTCTGGAGTCAGACAGTGGCGGCTTGAAGCTTCAGCATTGGTACAAGTTCCCTTATCCTGATATAATGACTGGAGTCTGTCATCAAGTCTGAGGTTTCTAATTTGTGTCAGGCAAGGATGATTTACCGGCCTTAACTTGATCTGGGATCTGTTTACGTACCCGATGGGTAATGTTGAGGGTTGAAACTCACTACACAAGGGATCTAATTTTTGAGCGTTGAAGTTTAATTTTGGTAGGAAGTGTGTGGACCTGTTGGCTGAGTCCAAGGCATTAAGTTTTAGGGCAGGTAAGAATGGTGTTGCCTTGATTTCCTTCGGATCGCAACGCATTATTGGACAAAGATGGTGTGCAGATCGAGCACTGTGTGTGATCGAGAGGAGCTGGTTAAGCGCATTAAGTACGCTTACCAATGATAGAAACACAGCGTGCATGATATTTGAGGAAGGCTGAAGTCCAGTGAGGAACGTTGCTTATCGTTGGTTGGGATAGGTTAGGGGTCGAAGGTGGGACAACAGGCCTAGCAACAGGGTGCATAGGCTATACTAACAATAAGGCAGCAGGCTTAGCAACAGGGTGCATAGTCTATTCCAAAGTTAAAGCAGCATGCCTAAACGCAGGGTGCATAGGCTATTCTAACAATAAAGCAGAAGGCCTAACAGCAGTGTGCATAGGCTATTCCAAAATTGAAGCAGCAGGCCTAACAGGGTGCATAGGCTATTCCAAAATTAAAGCAGCAGGCCTAACAGGGTGCATAGGCTATTCCAAAATTAAAGCATCAGGGTGCAACAGGGTGCTTAGGCTGTTCCAACAACTAAGCAGCAGGCCTAACAACAGGGTGAATGGTCTATTCCAAAATTAAAGCATTGCATTGTATGGCAGTATGTTGTTTTGACAACACGAGAGCAGCAAGACATTTGAAATAAAAGTCTGTATGTTCAAGATTTGACAATAGGTCAGAGAGCATGGAGGCGCACATGCGTCAGCAGGAGGCTTAAAATAGCTTAGTGTGTGTCACTGGCAGCAGTGTGGAGGCGCAGTACTGAAGGTGGCAGTGACAGTTTTGCAGGGGGTTTAAAGCGGAGCACTGTGGAAGCATGGTTGCGTGAGGTGACACGTGTAAAAACAGTGCAGTCACAGTTAAGGCTGGTTGCTAGGTAGTTCGGGACACTTACCAGCAGCACCATGGGCTGGCGTGTGGACAGAAGCCCCCGGTGATGGATGCAAGTTTGTTGCGTCCGTTTCAGTCCAGACAGGTGTAGGCCTTTAACCAGAAGGGCCTTCGTCAAGAGGGGCACGGCTGTCACCTTACAGTCGGGCAGTGGGGCCTATCAGCACTCACGAGTGAGGTTGCTAGGCAACCAGAATACACAAAAACTATTGCTAGGTTGCAGCGGTGGCGGCCATTTTATGTGAATTTGTTTCAAAATCAGAACAGGAGCCTCGCTCCACATGGGGAATGGCGGCATGGGATTTCTGTGCTTACTTAAATAAACTGCTAACCTCGGGTCCATCTACTCACGGTGGATGTATTGTTGGGCGGATCATCTGCGAGATGCCGTGGATGATCCTGGTTGTCTCTGGGGTGGGTGAGCGAGGGTAAAGCTGATCCTGCAGCGTTCCGGAGTAGCACAGGCTCCTGCCCAGTGCGAGGTGATGACGGGCTCCTGTCCTACGGGAAGTGTCATTGTCAAGTGTAAAAGTCATTGTCAGTATGCGTTGCTTGAAAGTTTTCCATAGTAGGTACAGGTTCCATAGTAGTATCACTAAAAAATACATTAGGTGTTAAAGCATTACTTAAGGCACCACTCGTTATCCCCTCACGAGTCGCACCAATCAATCGGGATTTACTTATGAGAGCTGGATAGAACAAAGGAACATCGGCTGACATGGATTGTGCTCGTAGTAGAGTCCCAGGGGAGAAGTCCTTATAAGAGGGGAGCGCTTGGTCTGTTTTAAGAGGCGTACGCTTCAGCTGCCGTACAAGCTTTAGTGTGTCCAATTTCAACGGCATGTCCTTCTTTAGAGTATATAGTTTAAGGCAGCAGGTCTTACGCATAAAAGGCGGGGTGAAAGACTAAACAAACAAGAATGATGAAGAGCTACGTTTCAAGTACGTAGTAAGGCTAGATTTTAACAGTTATAAGTAGACGCTGAACACGCATGGCCGCTTACCCCAAAAAATGTATAAGGGTGAGGGCATCAGCTACCCACCCTTCACAGCCCTAACAACCACAACAGCTCTTGACCGAAGCTCTTACCCGAATGCACTCTCGAATGCGCATGCATTCCGATTATATAGTATTCTGGGTAATAAGGTGGAGCTTGGTTTTAGCAGCAGATTTAACAATAGGAAACACCTACAAACACCAAGTGAAGGTGAAGCAGTATCCTGGAAGAGAGGTTCAGTCAGCCACAACAGCTCTTGACAGAAGCTCTTACCCAAATGCGTGCCAAATGCGGTCATAACATCTAAACTCTGCCGTCCTGGACACATAGAAGCGGATGCGCCCTCTTCAGGTCCAGCCTGTCATGCCTTTCCTCATCTTTAGATGGGTGAGGTGGAGGATAGAACCCTGGCAGGTCAATGCTCCGAGAGCCATGAAACTCTGATACCACCTTTGGCAGGCTTTCAGAGCAACCTTCTCTTTGAAAAGACATAGGAAGGGTGGCGTGCAAGATAGAGCCTGAAGCTCGTATACACAACTATTGATGTGATGGCCACCAGAAAAGATGTTTTAAGGGTGAGTAACCGCACAGAAGAAGAATGCATCGGCTCGAACACAAACGGAGCCACCATCAAAAAGGTCAGCTTATCCTTACACCATGTCTCAGATTTTCTCCACAATAGTCTATTAGAAGGTCTGAATGCAGCCAGTAACACCTCAAGCACCTCTTCTGAAAGGTCCCAGTCATCAAACCTCATCCTCTCAAGAGCCACACATTTAGGTTAAGGGACTCTGGTTCGGGTAGAGTGCCCGACCTTGCGATTGGGATCGGAGGCTTGGCATCCATGGAAGCTAGAGAGGTGGGCAGATGGCCATTTCCAGGAACTCCAAGTGCCATGTTCTACTTGCCCAGTCCGGTACGATCAAGATCACAGTGGCTCAGAACCTCCTCAACCTTCTGAGAACCCGAGAACCCATGCGATGACTGGTACTGGCAGAAACGCGTAATGGAGGTTGAAGAGCCACTCCACCAGAAACACATCTATTAGTGCACCCTTCACCATGAATTCCCTTGAGCAGAACTGCCTGCAATTCGCTATGGCCCTCATGGCAAACAGCCATTGTCAGGGTACCCCACAGAGCGAAGATCTCTTCCAAACCTTCCTGGCAAATTTCCTACTCATTTGAGATGGTGCTCTGCCTGCTAAGAGCATCCGCCTGCCCATTCTCTGCTCTTGACAGATGGGATACAGAACCAGACATCTGGTTCTCCAGTAACCAAAAACCACAGTTGCAATGCCTCCCTGCATTAAGGGCAGAGAATGCACACCCCCTTGCTTGTTGAGGTAGTGCATGACCAATGTTTTGACCGTAAGAATGAGGACATATTTCCCCTAATCGCTCGCAACACAGGCTTGTGTATGTGCCACCGGCGTTGCACTGGGGACAAAAGGCTGTTCACCTGCAGATTCATACAGTGAGCCCTCCATCCATTCAGGGAAGCACCCGTGAACGGTTTATAGTGAAAATGTCGAAAACAAAAATGTTGAAAAAATAATGTTAAAAAAAACAATTTTGAGTGTTTTTTTAAAAAGAAATAATGTTTTAATGGGGGGGGGAGGGGGTTCCCCCAACCCTGTTTATTTTTAATAGCTAAACCCAAAAAAACCATACAAATAAAAAAAACATTTGATTTTTTCCCCAACTTTTTTTTTTCAACATTTTTGTTTTCGACATTTTGCAGTCGACATAACTGCACACTGGGAGCACTTGGGCCTGGTGCTATGGTGGCTAAAAGGGCTCCCACTGAATCAGCTCTGCCGGCTGGCTCACCAAGGGAGGTCGTTGGCAACCCACCTCGACACCCTGACAATATCCCTCAGAAGCCACTGAAGGGATCGCATCCGCGGTCTTGCCTCTGGTACCCGAACAATGCAGGCATCCATTAGGGCAAAGACGGAGGAAATAAGCCGCTGGTAGACTGTCATGGTCCTGGAAAAACTCAACCATCTGCATGACACTGGAGAGACTCCCCTCGGGAGGGAAAGCCTACCACACCCGCACGTCCAAGACTGCTCCGAGGAATTTGGAGCCTCTGTGCTGGTGTCACGTGGGACTTCTGGAAGTACAAGGAAAAGCCCAAACTGAAGCAGGGAACAGGTTTCCTCGAGATGAGTCAATAACTGCTCCGGAGACCTTCCTTGGATTGACCAGTCGTCCAGGTACGGGAATACATGGACACAATCTCCTGAGGTGCACCGCAACTATTGCCACCCGCTTGGTGAACACCCTAAGTGCGGAAGTTATATCTAAGGGTAGCACCTTGAACTGATAGTGAGTGTCCCTGATGATGAATCTCAGGAAGCGTCTGTATTTTTGATGGATCGGGACATGGCATTAAGAATCCTGAATATTCAGCGGTATCATCCAGTACTGGAGATGTACAGCCTGTGGAATTTCCTGTTCAAGGACCCAAGACCAGGATGGGATAGTCTTCCTCTTTTCTTGGATAACAGAAATTAATGAGATTACCAGCCCAATCCTCTCTCCTCGGGCAGTACCTCTTCCAATGCACTCTTTAACAGCAGGGCTTTCAGTTCTTCCTGGGCCTCCTGCTCTGGTTGCCAGGGAGGAGGGGGTGGCCTGTCTGGAGACCCTTTTAAGAAATGCAGGTAGTAACCCCATCTGCCATTGAAATTTGTTGGCCCTTAGAGGCCCCACTGTTCCAGCCAGGGAATGAAAAATGCCTCTGGCCCTGCGTGGCCTGCGGCGGCTGAGTTTTTCTTCCGAAAGAAAGTACTGCCTGTAGCCCCTGCCTCTAGAGGCAAAACTGAAGCACTGATTGGTGGGCTGCTCTGCCGCTAGACCCAGCAAATTAGCAGCCATTTTGGATTCTATAAACTTCTCCAGCGAATCATCTGCCTTTGGCCCAAACAGATGTTCGCCCTCTAAGAGTTTGGCTTGCACATTGGTCGCAAACCCTGAACTGTGGAGGTATGCAGTCCGCCACAGCACTGTGGACGTTCCCAAAGCCCGAACTCCGTAGTCCACACTGTCAAGACCAACCTGCAGAGCCTTGCAGGCCATCTGCTTGCCATCGTACATTATGTCCAAAAAGCCATCCCTAATTTCCCCTGCTGGGATATGCTCTGCCACCTCAGAGATCGTCCTTCACACTATGTACCAAGGCACAGCTGGTGTTCATTGCTTTAACAGCCATACTTCCCAACGCAAAAACCTTCTTGGCTAGAGCATCAGTCCTTTTGGTCTCTCGGGCCGTGGGCAGGTTTGAGTTGGATGTGGTCAGACGTGAAGCCACTGTAGCGGCTTGAACCACCGCCAGTGAGGGGTAAGATGCGCTAAAAGGAAAGCCCCCCACCCCCGGCTGGTTCGCACTTTTTCATTAGCTCATGGTCTATGGCTGGCATGGAACAGGGTTTCTGCCACAATGTACCAATTTCGTCAGATATGGCTGCATTAAAGGGTAAAGCCCTTTCTGTCTGCAGGCCTTTATCTAGAATTTCTGTAAGGTCATAGGACACAAGTGGCTTGGCTGGCGTACAAAGATGCAAAGCCAGGACCACCTTTTCCACTGTTATCTGCACTGCGAGCTGGGGTGCCGAAAGGGGGATGCCTGCTGTAGGTCAAGGTCAGGTGAGGTATCAAATCCACTAGTTCTTTGTAAGCCTTCTGCCAGGGCTAATCATTGGGCCCGATCGGTGAAAAAAAGTGCCCCCTCCTCCTTCGCCACTCATTGGTTCCATGCCAAAGGGGACCGGATCCCCTTAATAGAAAACAGACGCCATGAAGTGGAAAAACTCTGATCTCCACTCTGAGGCAAATGGACGGTCAGCCATCGGCATACCAATGTCGACAAAGCCTTTCAGCACGACGACTCAAATGTCTTCTGAACGATATCAACTTCGTCATCATCGAGGGCACAGAAACCAACGTGGTAACCTTGTCGCAGGAACCTCCGCGTGCAACCAGCGCCTGAAAAGCCGATAGCTTTGAGGCCGAAGCTGTACCCACTGCGGCTTTTTTTAGCATTTGGTCTTTAAATGTTTCCCACTCTTTCTCTCGAGGCATACGTAGCAGGAAAAGACTTTCCTTGTTCCTCCGATGAACCAGAGTCATGTCTATGCCGGTGACGTCTTTTTTTCTTGTGGGAAGACATGGACAACTAATGGTGCGGCAAAACAAAAGATGGGTTAACCTCTACTTCGCTGACAAAGAGGAAGTAACAAATGTAGTGAACAGAGAGTGTGTCAGCGGAAACAAAATTCAAGTTAAAGTGGTGACCGGCAATGGGTTGGGGAGAGAGGGGGCCCCCGAGATTCGGAATCACAGATCAGGCCATATAAACCAAACAATAATTGAAAAACATGAATATTTTATTTAAATTCCATTTGTTTAAAACATACATATTCAATTTTAAATTTTGTTACAAGCTCATCTCTAAATAGCAGCATATTGTTGTAGAATAAAGTGCATAGTGAAACAAAGTGCCAATATAAAACCAGACTGAAAATTCAGTCAGTATTAACTTCATGTTGCCAAGCTGTCTGAACCTCAAGTCGGCTGAAGAGGGTCACCCGGCTGGTGGTCAGAGGCTATGGCCGCATTTAACAATGTAGAGAAAACCCCAAAAATATATGGACAAGGCAATAGTAGTTCCTAATTAGAAAAAGGGGTGCCATACGTCGACTACTGTACTGTCATGACCTACTATATACATTAGGTCTGACATATACACAGGAAGTAGTTTCGATGGTGCGGAGCATCTAGGCTGTTTCACGGTTGATGCCCATCTTCTTCAGGACGGCGCACTCCCGTTGGAATATTTGCCACTTAAAGGTTTTAATGTAGCAATAAGGCAATAATACACACAGGAATACAGAATTATGCAAACTGAATCCATAATTTTACCAATATCTCAACTTTGAAACTGGCCACTTGTTCCCGAATGTACATCCTGAGAAATGTGTATGGACCTGTAGGGAAAGTTCTCTGTCAAGTAGAACTAAATTGGGAACGGATCACAAGCATAGGAGTTCAATCGCACAATTGTGTCACGGTCGACCAGTCACAATAAGGCATCTGAAAAGATCTGTCCTACTGGAGTCTAGTGTTGTTCACCGCGTTATGGTTCGTGCGCAGATAGCGTCAGTCTGTGCGCGAACCATCCCGCCTTCGTTGAATCCTCAATAGCTCTCCCCCTAATGGTGCGACCTGTTTGGGGAATGCAAATGAGTTTTCGCCTTCTTCGGGTGCGTGTTCTTCTTGGGCATGGGACCTCTGATGTTGGGGCTGACGATCGTATGGTCGATCATGCTAGTGACTTAGCTGTAGGCCACCTGAGTGCTGATTTCACTGACCGTTCCGTGATGGCATTTGGGTGCATTTACTGACAGGAATCTAACTGCCCGACGTTGTGTTCCTTCCCAAGGCACCACACACAGATGGTGTATGGGTCCGCGATTGATGTCTTCTAGATGCAGTCCTGACTCTGCTATAAAGCAGAAGACTTTAGGGCCCGACACATCAGCATCATATGAAAAAATAATTTTCTCTGACGAGAACCGTTCTGAAAACAGCATGCTGAGCGCACGGAAAAAAGGAACTGAGGTACCAGGGCGTAATGACGCAATATGGGATACACTACTCACCATAATCGTATTCCTGATGCTTGTATCTGCTTAGATTCACATGCTATGCATAGGCCGACATCTAGTGGTAGTCGTGGTGTGACATGCATCACTCACCATAATAGCATTTCTGATGATTGTATCTGCTTAGATTCACATGCTGTGCATATGGTCCGACATCCAGTGGTAACCGCAGAGTATTGCATCTTGTCTTTCGGGGACCGAAAGGGGACGTCGGCATAGGCGCATCTGTAACACTATCACTATCATGAAGTGTGCAGTACCCAAAATCCCTCATGCGCCGAGGTCCCTCCGATTGTATGTTTTCTGCCACGAGGGAGCACAAGGCTATAGTGAGTGAGTACATAAAGAGAGAAAGTAGTAAGACGTCTATGTTCCTTCCACCCTGAGCGGGGAGGTAGGGAGGGCGCATGTGAATCTAAGCAGATACAATCATCAGAAATGCAATTACGGTAAGTAATGCAGGTTTTCTGATGCTTGTTAATCTGCTTAGAATCCCATGCTGTGCATAGACTAGCGAGCAGTACCCAGAGTTGGGCTGTGAGAAGGAACAGTAGAGAAAAGATGTCTTAGTACTGCTTGTCCCACCTGAGAATCAGACCTAGAATGAGTGTCTAGGCAATAGGGTTTTGTAAAGGTGTGTACAGAACTTCAGGTTGTCGCTTTGCAAATGGACTCAAGAGGAACATTTTGCTATGGATGCCCCAGCGCCTTGAGTAGAATGTGCTCTAGGCTTGAAGGGCAGTTCTCTCTTTGCAAGAGAGAAACATAGCGTGATGCATTTCACAATCCACCTTGAGACAGCCGATTTAGAGACAGGATCCCCTTCTCTACCAGCTGCCACTGAAACGAAGAATTGTTTAGTCTTCCTCAGTGGTTTAGTCTTTTCAGGTAAAACATGACTGCCCTGCGCATGTCTATTGTGTGAAGGCTTCTTTCGGCCATGTTAGTAGGGTTCTGGAAGAAAGTGGGTAGTTAGATTGACTGGTTCACATGTAACTTCGAAATGTATTTTGGCGCAAACCTGGGATGTGTGCGCAGAACTACCTTAGCTTTGTGGACTGTAACAAAGGGGTCTAAAACAGAAAGAGCCTGTAGTTCGCTAACCCTTCTGATAGAAGTGATAGCCACTAGGAAGGCTGTCTTATACAGACCTTCCAGGATTTTGCGGCATGAAATGGCAAATTTTGCGGCATGAAATGGCAAATATTGCGGCACAAACCTTTATTTATTGCAGCATTTTTGCAGGACATTTTATATTAACTGGAGGGTTTAAGATTGCCACATTGTAGGAACGAGGCAGTGTGCAAGGCTACAAGAGAGCCAGGGTGTCATTATGATGTATCTTTTGTATTAATTTAATAGGAAGAGTCCATGACGTCTCTGGCTTGGCAGAACAGTTTTAGTTTTGTCGAAATTTTTGGTTTAATGTGCATGCCTATTTAATAGTATTAACTAAATTGATCATCAATTGTAATGCTGAAACTATTCCCCTCCAAGCCCCCAAACACCCACACACACACCTCTCTCACCAACACATCACACATCTCACCAACTCCCCATTACAACTTGCGTTCCTGTACCTCTCACTCTGTCATACAAATACTTACGTACTATGGGCCTCATTACGACCCAGGTGTAAAACCATGGTGCTATTAGCACCATGGTCGATGCCGGATTCCGGCATGGCGGAATTACCGCCCCATTCTGAGGTTGGCAGGGCGGTAATTCCACCATTCACCATTGCCCCTTCACCATTGCCATTTCGCCCCATAGGGCTCAATGTTAATGTTGAAGGCGCTAATTACGGTACCGCAAATTGCGGTACCGTAATTAGCACCAAGGTCCCTTTGCGGGTCCAATCCTTAACGGCTGGTGAAGCCAGCCGTTAAGGTGGGAACCCGCAAAGGGACCTCGTAATCAGGCGCCAAGGTATTACCGGTACCCTTACCGGTACCGGTAATCCCTTAGCACCAGGGTCGTAATGAGGCCCTATGTCACACTGTCAAGTCACAATTTGCCCTCCCCCGCCCCTGCCAAACTCCAAATCATACTCCCAACTCACACCTTACACTCTACAATTCCTCCTGCAATATACAGTCCTTCGTTCTTTTGTGCTGCTTCTGCATCTTGCATCCTTTCTCTCATTCTATCGCACTCTTCACTCATCCTTTTTCCCAGTCTGCAGCTCACTGCCTCTTTCCGGCCAACGGCTTCCTCTTTGCTTTCTGGCTCACTGCTACCCCTGACCACACGCACCCTCTACTTTCTGTACCTATGCTTGCTCTCAGATTTCTGGCCCACTACATCACTGCTCTTTTGTGCACCGCTTCCTCCTCTGACCCACTTCTCTGCCTCTGCTTTCTTGCCTATCACGTCACATCTCTCCCTCTCTCACCTTTCCCTCTCATAGCATGACCACTTTTTAAAAATGTAGTTTTTGACCATGATCCTCAAAAAATCGGGCATTTAAAAATAGAGCCAAGGATAAGCTATTTTTATATAACCCATTTTTGGAAATGAGCAGGTCACCTTATTCTCAAAGGTGACCTGTGCATTTCCACGGTGCTGAGCTGTAGTGCAAATTGTGTGCTGGCCAGATGCCTTGAATAGTGTTCTGGGTTTTTTGACCGAAGAGTAATTATTTGTGGTGGAATTGACCGTAGTCAATTTTGGCGCAAATAGATTTGCACTTCAGCCAAACAACCCAAAATGTACCTTTCACCACCACCCCACTCCCTTCCCTACTTAACTGCTTGGTTGCTGCCGCTTCCCCTGCAACCCTGCAGTATCAGATACATCCCTCTAACGCAGGTCGGATCCGACGCTGCAGGGTCCCTTTTTATTTTTTTTTGCTGTTTTTGTTTTCAGACCCCCACCTCCAATTTTGAGGAAGCGGGGGATACCCCTGCAACCCCAAAAATACTGAACCTGGGGAGCAGGTGACAACCCCGCAACCCCCGCGCCACATGTTCGGTATTTATAAAAATCGACCGAATGGTACTGGTGAAATAGGTCAAATTGTACCATTCGATCGATTTTAGGCGGTCAAAATGTTCTGCAAGCTCCCAGCGCTGTTTACAGTGACAGGCCCTTCAGGAGCCTGCCACTGTAAAATGTGACCCAAAAAATGCATTTCTATCCTGTTTGAGGAACAGAAATGCAAGCGACATAGCAACGGTTCATACCTTTAAAAAAAATGCATGACAGGGTCAAGAAAGACCCTGTCATGTAGTTGCACCCCCATCTCCTGTGTGTGTATGGTTGCCTACAATTTCTGCACATTTAAAAGTGCATCTTGCTTGGAAATTCAGGATGCACTTTTAAATTGGCAGAAATGCCCCCTAATTTTCTCAAGGAGGCGAAAAAGGCCACCTGAATGGGCGTGCATATAAAATCCACAAGGGACACCTGAATGGGCCCATTTTAATAAAATGGGCCCATTTTAATAAAATGTGCCCATTCAGGTGTCCCCTGTGAATTGGGCTGCTCTTTTGTTGGGCGCAAGTGGTGAGATGTGTTGGCGCATTTCATTTCTTGCATTAAAACGTTTTGAGAATCTGGCACCCTGAGTTTTATTTTTTTTTAGAATTTTTCTTTAAATGGAAGTTTTTGCAGTTTTTTTTGCAAAAACGGCTGTTTTTGCGCAAAACGGCCGTTTTCGCAGCATTTTGCGCAAAACGGCCGTTTTCGCGGCATTTTGCGGGATCGCAAAATCGCTATAAGCTGGAGGGTCTGCTTATAAGTCAGATCTGTCAGAATTGCTTTATACATAGGCTCGAAGGGAGCTCCCATGAGCCTGGTTAAAACCACATTCAGATCCCATCCAGGGGCTGGATGAGAGATGGGAGGATATATCCTCTTAATCCCTTCCATAAAGGCTTCAATTACTGGTATCTTCAACTTTTTGCTGTGATGTGGTGTAGGCTGACAGAGCAGCCAGATGAACCTTTAGGGAATTGAAGACTAACCCCGAATCGAACAGGTGAGTTAGATACAACACAATGTGTGAGGGTGTGCAATCGATGGGATTGACGCCCTTTTAATTGCACCAGATGACAAAACGTTTCCATTTGCTGGCATAGCAATAGCTTGTATTAGGCTTTCTCGCTTCCCCGAGTATGTCCATGCATCTCTGAGGGAGTTGCAGGTGTCCAAACTCTATGATCTCAGGAGCCAGGCTGGTAAGTTCGGAGTTTGAGGGCATGGGTGTAGGGTCTCCCCCTGTCCTGAGAAAACATGTATGGGCAGGGCAGCTTGACTGGTGGGGAGATGGACATTTCCATCAGGTGAGCGAACCAGGGTTGGCGGGCCCACATGGGGGCCACCAGAATCATGGTAACTGGTTCCTGGTGCATCTTGTGCACTATCTTGTTGAGAAGGGGAGTCGGGGGGGGGTGGGGGGTGCGTAGACAAATTTCCCTGACCAAGTTATCCAGAGACCGTTCCCCTTGGATCGGTTCTGGGGGTACCTGGAGGCATAGTATTGGCATTGGGCATTCTCCTGAGTAGTGAACAGGTCGATCTCTGGGAAACCCCATTCTGCGAAGATGTTGGACACGTCTTCGTGCAGTCGCCATTCGTATTCTTCTGGCAGAGGAAAATCTCTGCGGAGTACGTCTGCCAGAAGATTGAGTTCCCCTGGAACATGTTGGGACAACAAAAACATCTTGTGTTTGAGAGCCCATTTCCAAATGTTTTGGGACAGCTTGGATAGCCCGGGAGAGTGAGTGCCCCCCTGTTAGTTCAGGTAATACATTGCTGTAGTGCTGTCGGTTAGGATCAGCACTGTTTTCCCTTTCAGTTGCATCTCAAAGGCTTTCAATGCTTTGAACACCACTAGTAGCTCCAGTAGGTTTATATGGTTGGACGCTACTTGAAGAGACCACACTCTGTGTGCTGTCTGCTGAAGCAGGTGAGCCCCCCCACCCCGTGAGAGATGCGTCTGTCGTGAGAGTGGCTTCCACTGCAGGGGTGGTGAAGGTTTTCCCCTTCAAGAGTTTTTCTCTTGACCACCACTGCAGAGAGAGAATGAGGTCTGGCAAGACAACTAACAGATCCACCCATTGTCTGCTTCCGTGACACCACTGGCTGTTGAGCCACTCTTGCATGGGACGCATGCACAGCCGCACGTGGGGAACCAAGTGTATACATGACGCCATCATCCCTAGCAAACGCATGGCCTTGCATACCGTCACCTCCCGACTGGCTACATATTAAGGACTCTGAGAGAGCATGTTCTGAACCCTCTCGCTGGAGGGGAAGACAAGGCCGTCTTCCGTCCGGATTAGCGCTCCAAGAAATTGTTTTTCCTGGGTGGGGTCTAAGCTGGATTTCTTTTCGTGGATTGAAAAACCCAGGCTGAAGAGGAGAGCTATTGTTTTTTGGGTGTTTGAAAAACAAGCATCGAACGAGTCCCCCGTAATGAGCCAGTCGTCGAGGTAAGGGTAAACTGGGACTGATAGTCTGCGCAGGTGTGCTGCTGCCACTGCCAGGACTTTGGTAACCACCCTTGGCGCCGAGGCGATGCCGAAGGGGAGTACCTTGAATTGGTACTGATTGTCCTGGATCATGAACCTTACATATTTTCTGTGCGCTGGCAACATTGAAATATGAAAGTATGCATCTTTCATGTCCAATGTTGCCATGAAGTCCCCCTGTTTCAGCAATGGGATCACCTCCTGCAGTGTTACCATGCGAAACATCTGGGGTTTTATAAACTGGTTCGCTGGGCGCAGATCTAGAACAGGACGCATGGTGAGATCCTTTTTGGGTACAAGGAAGTACACTGAATAAATACCCTCGTTTACCTGAGGAACAGGGACGGCTTCTATGGCGTCCTTTCACAGCAGTGCTTCCACCTCTTGTATCAGGATCTCCAGATGGTCCGGTGAAAGGCGCTGTGAGCGCGGCGGTCTGAACTGTGGTCGGTGAATTCCACGCAATAACCATGGGCGACCGTCTTTAAGACCCACTGGTCTGAAGTTATCCCCTCCCATGCCCTGAGGAAAGATGTTAATCGCCCCCCGACCGGGGAGGCATGGAAGGGGACCTGGACTTGTTGGTCATTTCTGACCACAGGCTGTGGCTCCTCTGAGATTGGGGCCTCTGCCTCTACCTTTGCCGTATTTCTGACCCCTTGAGGGGTAGTAAGTAGGGCTTCCGGATGCTTGATTTGTGTTGAAGTTACCCGTGCCGCAGTTGTTCTGACCGGTACAGACTTGTCCTTGAAAGGACCGCCGAGAATTATTATCCCTCTGGGAGGAGGGTTTCGGTGTAATCTGGTGCAAAGACCTTATAGTCTCGTGCTCCTTCTTGGTCGTCTCCAACGCTTCATCCACTGCTTTCCCGAAGAGGTTAGTCTCTTCAATGGGTTTATTAATGAGGGAGGCCTGAGTCTCAGGTCTGAAACCCTATGTACGCAACCATGCGTGTCTTTTCAGAAGAGTACCTTGTGCAAGAGACCTGCCTGCTGTTTCTGCAGTGTCCAGGGTGTTCTTCACCACATTCTGGTTAACCAGTCTTCCCTCCGAAACAATGGTGAGAAGCTTTGTTCTGGTGCGTTCAGGAACCTCCCGGAGGCCTTCTTGGAGTAAGTTCCAATGGGTATCAGCATAGCTTGCTAATAACATAGTATTATTAGCCACCCGAATGGTGTATGCAGCTGCTGATGTGATACGTTTTCCCAGGGCATATAACCTGTTCGACTCCTTGTCTGGTGGTGATTCTCCCGTGGCAAGGGGTACCCCTGCCCTCTTCCGGGTGGTAGTCACTACCAGTGAGTTTGGGATGGCATGCCCTTTGATATACAGAGGGTCGGTAGGAGAAGGTCGAAATCATTTTTCTCTCGGGAGGGAGATTAAGGAGGGGGATGGATTGACTCGCCGGAGGTTTTTCCTTAATAATATCCTCCACGAAATCCTGCTCTGGTACAGCTTTTTGAGTGGCAATTTTGAAGAATTATGCCGCTTTTTTCAACATGGAGTTGAAAGGCATTTGGTCATGCACAGGGGAGGCCTGACGAGTCCAAGGGTCTTGACCTTCCTACTGGGGTTCCTCCCAGTTGTCCGTTGTATCCTGTTGATCCTCCTCATAGTTTGAGAAAAGAAGCTTCTTCTTCCTCATTATAGATGTCTCTACGTATCCATATGGATCACGTCTTCTTGTTGGGAAACCTGAGACTGATGTACTTGAATTTGGGGGTTAGGGTCTACCCGAGCCTTCTTCGGGGGCGGCTGACCAGAAGAACTGATAATTCGCTCCAGTCGATCCATACAACCCTCAAATTTTTCTGTAGTCCATTTAGACGACCCAAACGGGCCTGCGCAAGGAGAAGGGACATTCTCTGCACTGTGGCGTCGGCAGGAACCTCTAAGGGCATCAGAGAGAGGCTCTTGACTATCTACGTAAACCTCATCGGAATCGGGAATCCAATCTGCCGAAAACGTTTCCGCAGATTGACCCATAACCTTTGGCGGAACCGGAATAAGGCCCACCGCTGCTGCGATTCTTCCGATGCTGCTTTGGATAGTTGCCGAATCTTCGAGAGACAAAGGCTCCGATGATTTGTCGGCAGTAGGAATCCCGTCCGCGCCACCAGGAGGCCTAGCGGTCGGGTTTCCGGGTAGAGGCCTAGCCGTAGTTATCGGGCCTACTGAGACCTTGGGAATCGAAGCGTCTGACTCCCAACTTTCGACGCGTGTAGGTTTTGGAGTAGCGCCCTTGGTTTGTCTTGATTGCCCAGTCGCAATACGCTGCTGCGAATGCGGGGAAGGCTTTGGATCAGAATGATCCGAGGGAACCGGCAAAGATTTCGGCGGCCCTGTTGGCGCTTTTGCCTTTTTCGACGAAGACGTCGAAATTGGATTAGGGGTTGTGTGCTTAGTGCGATGCGTTTGTACGCCCCTGTCGCCGGATGTGGTCCCTGTAGCAAGACCAGTATCGAGCCTGGAAGGGTCAGCGATGGGCGTGGCGGATCTACAAGTGTCTGCCTCAAGGTCTATAACAACCGCGTTGGATGTTTGGTCATCCAAAGTACCCCCCCATCACTTTCGGCTGGTGTGGCGGTGGGGGAGGGGCGGTTATCCACACCTGACATACCGTACGCGGCCCACCGCTTCACACAGTGCTCCTTAAGGGTCTTGGGCCATAGGAGTTTACACGCCGCACACCGCTTCTCGTCGTGCTCTAGAGGGAGACAGGCGTTACACGTCCTGTGTTCGTCCTTCCAAGGATATCTGACCCTACACTTAGGGCATAATCTAAAAGGAGTCCTTTCCATAGCCAAAGGGAAGGATGACCAGACCAACAGGGAAAAGAGGGGAAAGGAGGAAAGACATACTAAACAATATGGCCACCCCGACTCCACTCTCCCTACTGTATAGGCCGGCCAGAGGGCCCGACCACGTGGTCAAGCCGGTCGCCGGATCTTAGGTGCCGAAATCCACAGCTGTAGACAATTCCCCCGTAGTCTTTGTCAAAGATGTAGTTATTGGCGAAGTGACTTAACAGGGAATTAACTGACAATTTGGTAAAGATAAACAATGTCTCTAGTAAGAGCTCTGCTATAGGGCGACCAGTTATCTGGGCAGAAAAATACAATCGGAGGGACCTCGGCGCGTGAGGGATTTTGGGTACTACACACGTCACAATAGGGATAGTGTTTTAGACACGCCTATGCCGACGGCCCCTTTCGGACCCCGAAAGACAAGATGCAATACTTTGCGGTTACCACTGGATGTCAGACCATATGCACAGCATGTGATTCTAAGCAGATTAACAAGCATCAGAAATACGATTACGGTAAGTAATGAAGCCCTTCTGAGGCTTGGGGATCTGCTTAGGTCACATACTATGCATAGACTAGCAAACAGTATCTGGAGAAGGAGGTGGGTTGTTAGAAGGTACGTCAGAAAATAGATGTTTTATCACTGCTTGTCCCACCTGTGAATCTGCTTAAGAATGTGTGTCAATACAGTAATGCAGAGTAAAGGTATGTATGGAACTCCATGTAGCTGCTTTGCAAATGGTGTCTAATGGGACATTTGCAATAAACGCCAAAGTAGCTCCTGTACTTGAGTTTTCTTTGATAGGGAATAGCAGAGCTGTATGTATTTAATTATCCATCTGGACATGGCATTCTTTGAAATGTGATCACCTTCACTGCCATGTGCTATTCATACAAACAGTTTATCTGTTTTTCTTGGCGGTTTTGTTTTGTTCACATAGTACAAAACTGCCCTCCTTACATCCAGTGTATGGAGGCTTTTCTCTGCCAATTTGGATGGATTTTGAAAGAAAGCGGGTAGTTCAATGGATTGGTTAACATGGAACTTGGATATGAATTTAGGTGAAAACCTAGGGTGTGTTCTTGTCCTTGTGGATAACAAGGAAAGGGCCTTCCAAGCTTGTAGCTCACTAAACCTTCTTATTGAGGTGATGGCTACTAGAAAAGCTGCTTTGTATGTTGGATGTTTGAGTCTGCATCTGTACATAGGCTGGAAGGGTGGACCCATGAGCTTTGAGAGTACAACATTAAGATCCCCAACCTGGAGGAGGGTTGGAAATGGGGGCGTAACATCTCTTTACTCCTTCCATGAAAGCTTTAACAGGAACTTTCCACCAGGACACCTTGTTCTGTGCAGTTGGTATGCAGACAGAGCCGCTAGGTGAACCTTGATGGAGCTAAATACTAGGCCCGAGTCTAGCAAGAAAGTGAAGAATGTGTGATAGAGTACATTCAATAGGGTTTACATCCTTTGATCAGCATCATATTACAAATCATTTCCATTTGTTGAAGTAGCAGTGCCTGGTGTAAGGTTTGTGTGCCTCCTTGAGGATTGTAATACACCTTTGAGGTAATTTTAAATGTCCAAACTTTAAATGTCCAAACTGTATGACTTCAGGAGCCAAGACGCCAAATGCATAGACTGTGGATGGAATGTTGTCCCCCGTTCTGAGATTGCATGTTTTAGGGGCATGGGAGTATGATTGGTTCGAACATTGCCAGGTTGAGCAGATGTGGAAACAAAGGATGTCTCGCTGTTAGGTAAGAATTGGTGCAGTCACACTGTGTCCGACTGCACAACACTTATCTGCTTGGTATTAGGTAACCCACATTTTGGTATAGGTCTGTACTACACAAGTTGGTAGTGTGACTGAGCAGCCAGTCCTATTTCAAGAGGGGTAAATGTGAGCTGTAGAGCTGTACAAATGAAATCCGTTAATACAAGTAACTAAGTAACACTTACACACAAGGTTTCAGTTACAAATAGATATTTATTTATTTAACATCAGTTTTAAATGAGCATTCTTTAAAAAGGCAATTTGTGTAACCATGTATATATATACTTTAAAATTATTACTTTTCAGAATCAAAACAAGTTAGTGGATAATCTTTGGATATGCTTCATACACAATTCCTACACCCTGAGGTGACTTCAATCACAAGGACAGTAATGGTATTTATGAATCACACTAGTATACTTTGCAGATTCTGAGGTCGCAGAAAGGAAAGGTTAGGGAATGAAAAAGGTAGACAGTTTCTCAGTACATGTGAAGACAGCTAAATCCTCCAATGAAGTCTAGATAATCCTTTCCCAGCAGTAACAGTATACAACCAGCTACCACCAATGAGGGACAAACAGTATCAAAGTCGATGGACTAGAATAGTGCCTTCAGGGAGCCAGGACAGCCAAAGTCATTTGGGACACAGTCTATGATCTGATGCACTTCTTGGAAGTCTTGCACAAAGTTAGAGTTTTTAGAAAAATCACTTGTAGGGTCACACGCTGTGAATCCTGTGAGAGGAGAGTTGGAATCAACTCAAAGGGTCAGACAAGGCAATTCCCAAGTGAGATGAGCGTGGCTAAAGGCAATAAGGTAAGTACCCCAAGCCTAAACTGTACCTCTGGTTTGAAGAAGAGTGGTCCAGCTGGATTCTGTCTTGCTACATCGGTGCAGATCCCGGTTCCTGAGCCTCAGTCGTGGGGACAAGAGGGAAGACGATTGGAAGGCTCCTGTGGCAGTACTTGAGATCGTTGGCAGCTGCAGGCCCTTTTCGGTTCAGCAGCATTTTGCGGTTCCAGCACTTGGCAAACAGCATCGTTGCGGATTTCGGACTCCGGTTGGACTCCCTTCGCTCCCTCTGTCCTGTAATCTGGCGAGGGGACTCTGGATCTGGAGGCCCTGCTTTTGGAGGGTCCTTAGGAGTCTCCTGGAGCTTCTAGTTGGATTTGTTCCACGGCAGACGTTGCACTCGACAACAGACACTCAACCTTTGGCATTGGGCTTCCGAAGCAACAGAGAGGCACAGCAAGTCAGGGATGGTGGTCCAGTGGAGTTTGTTTCAGGGTTAGTTGGTCCCACTAACCCAAGGGGAGAAGTCGCTTCCTCTGGAGCTTCTCTATCGAGGTGAGGAGTTCAGCACAGCAGTAGGGCTTCACTGGGAAATTCAAAGGGCCAGGCCCATTCATGCTCATCCTAGGCTGTCGATCACAAAGCAGGGTGGCTGTCCTGCAAGAACAGCCAGCCAATCAGGACTAGTTGCATTCAGGCATTCCTAGAGACAAAGGACCGAGGAGTTTTCGGGACCTTCCCTCACATCATGTCCTTCCAGACACACTGAAGCCAGGGGCGTGCTTCAGGGCTGAAGCCCACCAAAGGCAAGACTAACAAAGGGCTCAAACCTCTCCCAACGCACAGAGTAAAACCCAAAGACCTCACAAACAGAAAATGGCGAGAAAAGACAGGGGCTATTTTGACAAAATGGTCACCCCTGGGTGCTGTATTGGAGCTGAGGGTTCAGCCAGCGGTAGAAAAGTACAATGGTAGGAAACAGTAAACCACTGCCACCAGCCATTGAAAGTAGTGAGGGTAACATACAAATGTTACATGAGAAAGTAGGATAAGGGTCTACTACGTAACCCCCCCCACCACTTCACATAAGATGGGGTGTGCTGGACCTATTACAAAAAGTGAAGTCAATCACTTCACTATTCTTGGGAACTGTAGTTCACACAAGAAAAAGATAGTTAAACCTTATGAGAAGGGATTTCTCTGTGACACTGCACTGAAGGTGGTGTGTGTCACCATACAAAAAGCTGATGCCTATGGAGTTTGTCAGACTCCAAAAACAGTGAAAGACAAAATCCAAATCAGGTAATACATGAGAGAGAGGAAGGTCTCACTGACACCACGGTTCAAATTAAGTGGGGGAAAAGAGCTGGGGCTCTAAGGTTGAAGGGAATTAGCACATAAATTAACCTTCTCCCTAACACTCGCCCACATAGGAGCAACCAGTTTGTTACTGGTGCATAATTGGTGGAAAAGCATAAGCAAATTTACCTGACCAGCTTATCCACAGGGCGTTCCCCCATTGATCTGGGTTGGGGGAACCTGGATGATAAGTCTGGGCAATGTGTGTGTTAGGGAGAATTCTCATAAGTGTGCTAATTTCCTTCACCTTGGAGACCCCCAGCAACTTTGCTGGATTTTGAGGACTTGATTGTTTTACCTGGAAAGAGTGAGCCTTTTTTCCCACTCATGTATTTTGATGTATGTTTTACTCTTATGCTCTTTGATTATGGAGTTTTAAGATAACTCCATAGGCATCTTTTCATGTGTGTTACACAGCACCCTCAGGTCAGTGACACAGGGATGTCTTTTTAGACTTCCCAAAGGTTTAAATACCTTCTCTGGGATAAATTACTGTTTCCCATAGAATGTAAGGTTAAATTGACTTTACTAGTCTTTTTAAATTCCTAGAGCCAGCATACACTATCTTCCTATAGAGTGCTGGAGGGGTTACCTAGTATTTCCTGTGGCTAGAAACTCATGTAGCAGTCAAATGCTACCCTTTTCTATCGAAATGGCTGGTGGCAGTGGTTTTAAAACAAACTACCATGATTTGTCCCGACTGCGAACACCGGTAGCTAAAAATTGCGGGAGCCATGTTTTTCAAGATGGCGCCTTAAGCCCCTTTGTTTAAACAGGTCCCAGTCTTCTTTTTTCGCCATTTCTTTTTGGAAAGGTCCTTCTAGTGTTTGTCTCTGTGCGCCAAACCAGGTTTGGTCCCTTTGTTTCCATGCCTTTGGTGGGATTCAGGACTGAAAACATCCTCTGGCGTCTGAGTGTCTGGGGTGGGCAGCAAGTGAGGGAGGTACCCGAAACTCCCTCTGCTTAGTCTCCTAGGAGACCCAAATGCACTCTGGCATGATTGGCTGGCTGTCTGTCAGGCAAGGACAGCCACCCTGCTGGGTGAGTGGCAGCTAGGCTGGAATGAAAGGGAGAAAACTGTTTAAAGGTAAAAGGCGAGTCTCCTGGACTGGAAAGCAGAGTCGACCACTGGAACGAAAGAACCGAAGACGAGCTGCAAGAGGACGGCTGCTGCAAATCCTGGACGGTTGGTTTGCCCGGTGAAGCCCTGCTGCAGGTCCAAATTGCCAAGTTCATCTCGACAGAGAAGCCCCTTCAAGGACGACTTCTTCCTTTGAGTTGGTGGGAGCAATCAACTCGTAAGCCACCTGGATACCATTCTCGAAGCTGGTTAGGATTAACCGGGGGGGGGAGGACACCATCTTGTGGGCTTGAAGAACAGCTACTCGAACTGAAGTGACTCCGTTTTGTCAGTGTTTTCCGACGATCCCGTGCAGTGCAGAAGTCCCCCGACGTCCTCCCTCTTGCCCCCACGACGGAGACTCATGAACAGTGAGATCTGCAGGAACTGCCAGGAACCAATGTCTTCAGCTGCATCTTTTGCTTCATACTAAGGTACTGTGCCAACCCGATTGAGAGAACGCTACTCTCGCGGTGAAAGTTCGTGGAACTTTCCCAACTTACAGGCCTAATCAGTTTGTGACCCAACATATGATTCTTTTTCGTACAAACTACTTGAGAACTTTTGCAAAGACTTTACCGTTTACTTCAAGAACTGCTCTTTCCTATCCAAGATACTAGTACATTGACTTTGCCCTATGCCTATCAAACTGAATCAAGTCCTTTAGTGAACTATAACTATTTCCACTGCCTAAGAAAGTATTTGTGATCTATTCTATTAATTTGTAATGTTGCCTTCCCATTCAAAATGACTGCAATGCCTGTTGGCTCCTATTTCAGGGGAGCTTAAATTGTTCAGAAACTTATTGGTTTTGTGTTGAAGTATATTTGTGAATATTAAGTTGCCTCCTTCTAGTGAATGTTTTCTAAATGATTATGTAATAAATGTATAAGTGTTTTACCAAGAAACCTTGAGTGTAAGTGTTTACTTGAACCACTGTGATTGTAATACCTCTGTGTAACTTCTTCTACTGCTCACATTCCCTCTTGAGATAAGCCTGGCTGCTCAGCTCGCTACCACAAAACTGTGTAGTACAGGTTTATACAAAAGGTTGGTTTTTGCTTACACCTGTAGTCCTAATTGTATGTGGTGGTCCCAGAGGGTACAGCATGCAATTCTGCCTAACAGTGCATTTAGATTTTTGGCAAACAAGTCTAAAGGAGGATAACCCCAGAGGGAGAAAACATTGCCTAGAATTCCTCTGTTGAGTTGCCACTCGTGTTCCTCGGGTAGAGGATCTCTGTTTAGAGAGTCTGCTAGAGAATTGAGTTCCCCTAGAACGTGTCGAGACACTAGGAACATGTTCTGCTTCAATGCCCACTTTCAGATTTTCTGGATTAGCCTGGACAGACTTGGGGAGTGTGTGCCTCCCTGCTTGTTTATGTAAAAGATGGCAGTGGTGCGGTTTGTGAGGACTTGCACCATTTGGCCTGTTAGATGAAGCTGGAAAGCTTGCAGGGCTTTGAGTACCGCTAGTGGCTCTAAAAGGTTGATGTGGTTCTGGGCTGTGGCCTGTATCCACAGGCCATGCGCTGTGTGGTGAAGGTAATGGGCTCCCCGTCCGGAGAGTGAAGTGTCAGTTGTAATTATCGCTTGTACTCGAGGATTGTGAAAGCCTCTCTTTTGTCTTTATGATAGTTCCTAGGAACTGCTTGGTTTGGGGCTTGGAACGAGGCTTGATTTTTTCTCATTGATTGAAAACCCCAATTGGAACAGAAGGTTGATTGTTCTTTGGGTATTTTGCTTTCATATTTGAGGGAATTCTCCTGTTATCAGCCAGTGGTCCAGATAAGAATACTCTGGGATTGATTGTCTGCGTAAGTACGCCGCTAATAAATTGGTGAAAACCCTTGGAGCTGAGGCTATGCCGAAGGGGAGCACCTTGAATTGGTAGTGTTGATTTGCTATTTTGAAGCGCATGAATTTTATGTTCGCTGGGAACACTGAAAATAGGAGACTATGCATCTTTCATATCCAAGGTTGCCATGTAGTCCCTTTGTTGTAGAAGTGTGATTACTTCTTGTAGCGTTGTCCTGCTAAACTTTTGTGGCTTGAGATGTGAGTTTGCAGGGCGCAAGTCTAGGACAAGGCGCACTGTAAAGTCCTTCTTTGGCACAAGGAAGTACATTGAATAGATACCCTTGTTTACCTGGTTTGCCGGGACGATCCCTATAGCGTCCTTATCCAACAGTGCTTTGACCACTTCTAGCAGAATGCGCTGTTCCTCTTATGTGGTTTGTCTTTGTCTTGGCACGTGGTTGGGTGGTCTCTGTATGACTTCGATGCAATAGCCTCCCGCTACGGTGCAAAGAACCCACTGTCTGACATGATTTCCCCCTCCCATGCGTGGGTAAAATGACAAATGCGACCTCCTACTGGAGAGGCATGGGATTGGAGCTGGAGTGTGTGGTCATTGCTGGGGGAGGATGTGCAGCCTCTGGTGGAGGAGGTGCTGCCTCTACACCTAGACTTTCTGTGCCCCCTTTGAAAAATTAGCTGGGAGGACAGACTATAGTTAGAGAACCGTTGGGAGTTTTTTGTCCTTGAAATCGGCGTGCATTAAGTGCGCCTCTCTGCACAAATGGGTTATTAGTAAAGCTGTCCCAACGACTTGAGGGTGTCATACTCTTCTTTAGCACTTTTCAGTGCGTCCTTGACTGCTTTTCCAAAAAAGGCATTTGTTTCGATCAGCATATTAAGTAGGGTGGCTTGAGTTTCCAGCTTAAAGCCAGATTGTCTTAGCCATGCTTAATGGGGAGTACCCTCTGCTACTATACAGCCTTTATTATCTGATGCGTCCAGATTATTCTCCAGGATGCAATTTGCTACCAGCTTACCCTCAGCCATTGTTCAATTTGTTGTGAGGTCTTGTCCCATTTACGGCAGTTATAACTTGCCAAGAGCATGGGGTTATTAGCTATCCTTACTTGGTATGCAGCCAAGGAAGCTACTTTCCTGCCCAGTGTTTATATCCTTCTACTCCCCTTGTTAGGAGGGGTTTCAGAAGAGGCTTAGGGCGTGCCCGCTCCCTCTCTTGTGGTAGTTACGTAAAGATGTATAATGTGTCGGAAGGGGCTGGTCTGAACATCTTTTCAATATGAGGGTTAACTGCCCTTGTAAGGTTGGGGGTAAGTAAAGAAGGCTAAATGTACCTCTGGATGGACTGCAGAAGTGGTATAAACTGTGCTGCAGACCTCTTGTCCCCATGAATGTCCTCTACAAAGTCCTTGTCGACTTGTGCCTCTTGGGTATCGATCTTAAAATGTTCGGCAGCCTTTAAAAGGAGCTCAATATACTGCAGCTGATTATCCACCGAGGCGTCACCCACGGGTTGGTCATGATGGTCCAGAGATTTTATGATGTAGACGACATCATAATACTGGTATTTGTCATCTAGGTCCCATTGGTCTCTTTGATCTTCTATTGAACCAGGATCTTGAGAGCCTGAAGTGTCAATGTAGCATAGGTCTTCTGGCGTGCCGTGTGAAGTACTGGGCTGGGCAGTCTCTAATCGTGGTCTTTTGGCAGCAGGTTGGTTTTTAGCTGCCTCCCCCTGTCAGGGGGCCTTGGAGGTTGGGCAGTTGATCAGGGTGACGATCCAAAAAGACAAAGCATGACATGGAACAAGTTACTTACCTGTAACTGTTCGCCAGCATGGGTCTGGCATGGATTCACATGCTCATGAATATTCCCCGTCGTCAGGCTGAGAATCCTCGGTAAAGAAAAAATCAGTATCAGTTTTGTTTCTGATATGTCTTTCTTAGTATTAACCAATCACTGGTCTCTGGGTCATACTGCCCCCAGCCAATGACTGCCCTCTCCCCAAGCCCCGCCCCTGGCAGCCATCCTCAGATTTGGTAGCACGTGAAGTGGCAGTATGACCAAGTGAAGAGCCGCAGAGGGGAAGGCGGGTGGGTTCGCATGTGAATCCATGCCAGACCCATGCTGGAGAACAACAGTTACAGGTAAGTAACTTGTTCCTTCTCCAGCATGGGGTCTGGCATGGATTCACATGCTCGTGAATATAAGAATACATATCAGTACACACATGCACAAACACGGGAGGTGGCAAGGCTCAACATTAAGCATTACATAAAATTCAACATTAAGCATCTCTTACCTCCTCACCAAGCTCACCTTAAGAGAACAGGTTGCGCAGCACTGCCTGGCCGACTCTGGAATCCTCCCTGGAATCCCGGTCGACGCAGTAGAATCTCGTGAAGGTGTGCGTCGACCTCCACGTAGCAGCCCTGCAGATGTCCAGCAGGGGCACACCAGACAAGAACGCCGTGGTAGCAGCGATGGCTCGGGTCGAATGGGCTCTCGGACGGCCGAGCAACGGTCGGTTTGCCAACCGGTGACAGTGCATATAGCAGCCGGAGAGCCATCTGGAAATGGAAGCTTTCGAGAGAGCCTTCCCTTGGTTCACAGGTCCAAAGTTCACAAACAGCTCTGATGTCTTCCGAAAACTCTTTGTTCGGTGCACGTAGAACTTCAGCGCTCTAGCTACATCCAGCGAGTGCAAAGTCCTCTCGGCCGGCGACGAAGGCGACGGGAAAAAGACTGGTAACTCGTTGAGATGGAAGTCCGACAGCACCTTGGGCATGAAGGAGGGGTGCATTCTCAGCACCACCCTCGTCTCGTGGAAAGTCAAGTATGGAGGCTTGCAGGAAAGGACCCGAATCTCTCCCACGTGTTGTGCAGAGGTGATGGCCACAAGGAATGCTGTCTTCCACAACAGGAAATTCAACGGAGCCGAATGCAAGGGCTCGAATGGCAGGCCCATGAGCCTGGTTAGCACCACGTTGAGCTCCCACGCCGGGGCTGGACCCTTCACTGGCAGGAACGATCGGAACAGTCCTTTAATAAACTCCTTAACCAGGCGATGAGACCACAGGGACGACCGTCCTGCAGTTCTGGTGTATTGGGAAATCGCTGCCAGATGTATCTTGATGGAAGCATGAGCTAGTCCAGCTTTGGCCAGCGACAGTAAGTACGGTAGCACTTGAGGGGTTGTAATCCGTAGGGGGTTAATCTTCTGTGCACGGCAGCCGACAGAGAACCTCTTCCACTTGTGTCCGTAGCACTTGAGAGTTGAGGACGCCTGGCCTTTGCAAGAACCTCTCTGCAGTCAGCCGGGATATCGTACCCTCCAAACTCTAGTGCTGCAGGAGCCAGGCCTGCAAGTTCAGCGATTCCGGGTCGTGATGAAGAATGGCGCCTCCTTCTCTGGAGAGAAGATCTGCGTCTGTCGACAGTTTGACTGGTGGGGACGCTGACAAGTCCAGAAGGTCCTGGAACCATATCTGTCTCTGCCACCTCGGTGCGACGAGGATCATCTTGCACCGGGACCTCTTGAGTTGGTGGATGAGCCTGAGCAGCAACGGTAACAGAGGGAACGCATACAGGAACAGGCCGTCCCAGGGGAACGAGAAAGCATCGCCCATGCTCCTCGGCTGGAGGAACCTGCTGGCGAACCTCTGGCACTTGGAGTTCGTCGCCGTCGCAAACAGGTCGATTTGGGGTTTGCCCCATCGCCGGAAGAGTTGATCCACTTGATCCTGGCGTAGTTCCCACTCGTGGCACAAGCGCAGCTCCCTGCTGAGTGAGTCGGCGATGGTGTTTTTTATCCCTGCTAGATGAAAAGGTACCAGAAACATCCCCTGGGCAACGGCCCAGTGCCACAGATCCTGGGCTTCCTTGGACAGGGCTGGGGATCTGGTTCCTCCCGGTTTCCAGATGTAGAACATCGTGGTGGTGTTGTCAATGAAGATCCTCACCACCTTGCCCTTGAGGGACGGAAGGAACGACTTGAGGGCCCAGAACACTGCTCGGAGCTCCAGTATGTTGATGTGGAGCGGCCTCTCTTCCGGGAGCCACAGGCCTCTCGCGTGAAGATCTCCGGTGTGCGCTCCCCACCCCTCCAGGGAGGCATCTGTCGTCACCGGCACCTGTTATGCTGGGGTCTGAAAGTGCGTGCCCGCTGCTAGATGCGCGCGGGTGCCCCACCATCGAATTGCTTGGCAGAATACTTTGTTTTGCGAGATCTTGTCCTCAAAGCTGCCCGTCGCTTGCATCCAACGGGCGTCGAGGAACTCCTGCAGAGAACGCATCCGAAGCCTGCACAGGTGCACCACATAGATGCAAGAGGACATCATCCCGAGAAGGGACTCGATGGACCTCACTCTTGCCACGTCCGTTGCCAGCAAACGCTGTACCTTTCCCAGGATGGCCTGCGTTCTTTCCTCCGACGGCGAGGCCAACTCCGCTACTGTATTGAGGTTGGATCCCAGAAACAGCACGACCTGCGACGGAACCAGGTGGGATTTGGAAAAGTTGATGGAGAATCCTAGGTCCGTGAGCAGCCGGACGGTCTTTGCTGCGTGTTCGACGGCGAGTTCCCTTGTCCCTGCTCGGATGAGCCAGTCATCCAGGTAGGGGTAGACGTGGATCCCCTGCAGGCGCAGCCGCGCCGCCACTGGTGCAAGGCACTTGGTGAACACCCTGGGCGCCGACTTCAATCCGAATGGGAGAGCCTTGAACTGGTAGTGCCGCCCTTGGACTACGAACCTGAGAAACTTTCGGTGTCCTTTTAGGATGGGGATGTAAAAGTACGCATCCTCCAAATCCAACGACGATAAGAAGTTGCTTTCCTCCAGCTGGCCCAGCACGTGCTGGAGGGTGAACATCCGGAACTTCTGTGCCTTGATGCATTTGTTTAGCCGACGCAAGTCCAGGATGGGGCGCCAACTTCCTATCTTCTTTCTGACGAGGAAGTATCTTGAGTATACTCCGGAGCCCCGGAGCCTCTTTGGGACGAGCTCGATGGCTCCTTTCTTGAGCATCGCCCTTACCTCTAAGAGCAGTTGAGGGACGTGGTTTTTCTTTCTGGCCACAGGAGGAATTCGGGGGCACTTCTTTAGAAATTTCAGAGTGTGCCCGTGGGCCAGGGCATCCAGCACCCAACGGTCGGTGGAGATGGACTCCCACACGCTGACTAACTTCGTCAGCTGGCCTCCCACCGGGGTGCTTTGGTGGGGGCCCGACGCACCGGGCGGTTCAGTCTTGCTTGGAAGGAGCCTTGCTGTCTTGGCCTCCCTGGCGACGACGGCGAGATCCACCTGACTTGCCTCGTCCCCTGTAGGCTTCTTGCGACGAGGAGCGGGCCGCCTGACGGTAGGCCGAGGAGCCGCCGCTGAATCCTTTGGAGGCAACTTGCTTGCCTCCGGAGTTCCGAAAGGGCGGACGCCGTTGCTGCAGAACTCCCAAGGCCCGAGCCATCTCAGTGTCGGTCTTGATGGCCTGCAGTGACTCATCCACTGTCTTTCCGAACAGATTGTTCCCGTCGAAGGGCATGTTCAAAACCTTGGCTTGCACGTCTTGGCGGAAATCCGTCGCCTTGAGCCACCCCCGACGTTGAAGGCAAACGCTGTTGCCAAACTGGCAGAAACCGGTGTCGGCAATGTCCGTGGCCATAGTTATAGCGTGGTCCGACGCCACCTCACCCTCCTGTAGGATCGCCAGGTCCTTTGCACTCTTGTCGTCTGGGAGGAAGTCCAACAGGGGGGGGGAGATCTTGTACCACAAGTCCCTGTCGTGGCGAGCCATAATCGCTCAGGCGTTGGCCGCCTTAATCGTCGTTGCTGCGGACGAGAAGACTCGTCGTCCCATGGCATCTAGTTTCTTTCCCTCGCCGTCCGGTAGGGAAGTTGAAGCCGAAGTCCCCCCCCGCTTTCTTCTTGGCCGCTGCCAAGACGACCGAATCTGGGGTCGGTTGTGCCCTAAGGCACAAAGGGGCGCCGTCGGGGACAGGGTACTACTTCTTGTACCAGTCCCTTTTGGCAGGCGTTGTGGACAGGACCCTCGTCACAGATGTCATTCAGCAACTGCACCGCGAGGACCGTCCTCCTCTTGGCCTCACGCCGTTGGTAGAGAAAGCCTTCCTTCTCTTCGGGGCAGAGCTGAAAAAAGCTTGGATGCCCTGGCAATCATGGCGTGGAAGGAGCCAATTTCGTCGGGAGGAGACGCCCGAGGAATAGGAGACGGGAGGTCAGTCCCGTCGTCGAGGCCGTCGTCATCCGTCCTTGTCGTGGCCGTGTCTGTTCCGGTGTCATCCCTCGGGACCAGGGAGGGTGACAAAGGCTGAGAAGGCCGTGAGGGCTGAAGGGGCACTGGATGAATTCTCCTCCTCTTGTTTGGAGGGCTTCCCGACGGAGCCGGTTCAGCTGGGTCGTCAGTCGGGGGTAGGGGCAGTCCCGTCCTTAAATCCATGCACGAGGCTTGGATTGCCATCAAAATGGCCGCCGAGTTGTTCTGCGGCTCGGGCTGCGACGGTTGCTCCTCTTCCACGGGAACCTCGTCGTCGTTGCCACCCTCGCTCTCATCGTACCCTCACGGGCCTCTTTCAAATTCTCGGTCAGTTCCTCCTCGGAGGTTGTGTCCGTGTCCATAACGGTCACCACCCCCCCCCCTCTTTTTCCACCGGGGGTCTTCACGGGGGTCTTCTCGATGGGCTTAAAAGAGGATTACCTCCGCGGAGGCAGCGAAACTCTGGGCCCCGAGGTCGCCACCACTGGGATAGCCTCCATAGGCTTTGCCAGTGCCTCAGCGACTCCCTCAATCGAGGTCATGGCCGGGATCAAGGCCTTCACCACCTTGGGCGCGCTTGAGGCCTTCACGTTAGGGGGAGGGTCACGGCCTCGCTCCCCTTCGGCCTGATCCTTCGAGATCGACCGGGGCCTCTCCAGAAGCTTAGCTGGGTTCTCGGATTTTCTCTTCCCCGAGCCAGAGCGTTGGTTCGCGGTTGATGGCGTCAGTGAAGGTGCGCCCTGCCTGGCAGCCGAGGAGCCCGACCGTTCGGCGCTCCCGGTGCCCGCGGACTCACAATGCTTTGCCTTCTGTTGGGCCCCTGTTGCCGGGGCGCCCTCACAGGACTTAGAAGACCGCTCAGACTTCTTCTCACCTGCTGGGTTCTTGCCTTCCAGCCAGTTGGAGAGACGGGTCCGACGATCCCTCAGTCCGATCCGACATGTTCATGCAAAACGCACAGTCGTTCTCCACGTGCGTTTTGTCCTTGTGGAGGCAGTAAAGGCATTTTGAATGCTTGTCCTCCTTGAACACATTTTGCAGGTTGCATCCAGGGCAGATCCTGAACAGTTTGCCGGGAGTCGAGCTTCTCCTGGGCCATGATGTTCTTGTCCGCGAGGTAGGCCTCAGAAACTTCTGGAATCCTCCAAGAAGCGTAACTCGATGAAAACTTCACCCTTGAGGGGCGTAGATAAATCCGAAAAGGGTCACCGTTGATCGGAAGTAGAAACGGTGGAGCTTGAGGCTCAATTAAACCGAAAAATGAGATAAATCTCTTTGAAAAAGCACAAAACTCAGTAAAAGCTGCACGAGGACTCCCAACACTTGAACGTGCGGTAAAAATCTGAGGATGGCTGCCAGAGGCGGGGCTTAGGGAGAGGGCAGTCATTCGCTGGGGGCAGTATGACCCAGAGACCAGCGATTGGTTACTACTAAGAAAGACTGATCAGAAACTAAACTAATACTGATTTTTTCTTTACCGAGAATTCCCAGCCTGACAACGGGGAATATTCATGAGCATGTGAATCCATGCCAGACCCCATGCTGGAGAATCTCTGCATTACTTTGTCGAATTGTTCAGGGGTCCATTGGGTGGCGCTTGGAAAACCTGTGGGAACAGTGGTAGGGATACTCTCCGATGTAGAAGGTTGTTTGTGCTGCAAGTAAAAATGGAGCACAGATGAAAAGCAGTGCTTTACTTTACTGAAAGGAATCCAGAATCTTATTTTCAAATCTTTTTCTTGGTTGCTGAAACTGCAGAATGCCGGTCCAAAACACCATAAAACATCCAATATTCTTGCTGGGTGTTACTAGTCACTTCATTCAAGAAATCATTATGAACAGACAATGTCCTGAAAAGCTGAATTTGTCATCAAAACATTCACAGCAAAAATGTGCCTGCCTGTGAAATCTGCCAAAATCTGGGCGCAGTACCAGCGGCCGCCTGTATGACAGTTGTCCGTAGCTTGCATCAGATAAGATTTAAACTTGTGCAACTGAAATCAAATATCTGAAAACTAAGTGACCTGTTATTAAGAGTAACCTAGGTTGTAACTATTTAAATCCCATGGTTTAGAAGCTGGAATAAGTGTTCTAGCTGCCTGTTTGAAAATTGCAAGTTTGTTTTAAACCAAGAAAAAAACGTAACAAAATGACATTTAAATTGAGCCTGCCTTAAAACAATCAAACCAGTTCCACAGCTTCCCCCCACAAAGGCTAGGCATCTCCCTTCTGCTTCACCCCACCAGGAAATCACACCGCTGTGATGATTAAATCAGGGGAGGAGAACTGGGGCTGCAGGGGAAGAGGACAATGGACTTCCTCTGGCTGAAAGGATATGCAGAGTGTGAAGAGTCATAAACGGCCTCTCCCAGAAGGAAGGGGCAGAGAATGCTTCTGAGCTGCCAGCAAGAGAAGGAGGCGGAGACAAACCACCATTTGCTACTTAAAAGCCAAAAGCACATTTTGAAAAAGACTGAGAAATTACTGTGTAAAATTGTAAAATTTTTAATAAATAACAGCATTATTAATGTGATTCCTGGATGCACGTTTTGAGAGAAGCCAGAACTCTGGGAGATGTTCTGGGAAGTAACAGCAGAAAATATGGTTTTACACCAAATGTATTTTGGCAAAATCACGAAACTTCATACTCTTATGCCCATATTCAATGCGCACATTTGTACACATTTTCGGATAAACTAGATATTGTGTTCCGGACAAAAAGGGCAAAATTCTGTCAAAAGCAGACATAAGATCCTACAACGACAGGGATTGGAGGAATAGATGCTACACAAAATATGTAAACTGTATATATGATTGTTATAGAGATTGCACACATGTAAATTTGTATTGTACTAAAAGTAGATTTTTTGTTCAAAGGGACAAGGGGAGGATTCTCGGACTCATAAACCGACACCATCACGTTGACACCCTGTTTTCTTCTCCAATCAAGGGAGAAAAAACTCTAGCCAATCGCCGGCCTAAGGGGCACACTTAGGATAATCCAGCACACACCCCCTTTATCATATGCATAAATAGAGAAAGCTGAGGACTTAGAAGGACACACAGATTCACCCACTATCCTGATCCTGGCGGAGCACACTGCAAGAGAACCATCTATTTTCCTTGCTCCTGACTCCAGAAACTTGGCAAGCAGAAAGGCCCATTCCATTAGTTGAACCATTTTCAACTAGGCCTTGAAAGTCCAGAACCCCAGAAATCTAAGGGGAACCAAAGAAACAGTCAGGCTGTGCTCTAACTGCTTTCCTGCTAAAAGAATTATTACCAGAACCAAAAGATCCAATCCTGTTGTGCTGTGCTGTGACCAGAGAACCATTGCAGACCCAATCCAGTCCTGTGCCGAGCTGTGACCAGACCCATTGCTGACCCAGTCCAATCCGGTGTGCCCAGCAGTCTGTCCCAGGGCCAGAATCCCTGAGGTTCCGTTTGAAACCCAGATAGTGAGTATCAATTGATAGGACTGTGTCACTAGCATATGTACTGTCCATAGTAATCCCGGTCTTAACCCATTCTCTCTTATATTCAGAGCCGGTAGTGTTAGGAGTATTGTTGAATTGTCAGAGCTTTTCTTGTGCTAAGTTTCTCTCAGATGTTTTCGAAAATCATAAATCATTAGTGTTGTGAATAAATAAATTGAATCCCAGAAAGAAATTGATTATCCACCACATGAAGGGGCCATGGCCAGGATTGAGATGCATGTGTGGCATTTTCTTTTTCTATAGTCATAATCTAGTATAAAGAAATCCCATTTGTCTTTTAAAAGCGTTCCCTGTTTTCCCATTCTTGTGCCTATCTCTGAAAAAAAACCTCCACTAAAACGTCAATAACTTTCTCAAATTTTATGCTAGAAACAAATCCACATAGTTTTCCCGCAATCGTGATTACTGCGCATGGAAAAGTTTGCAGAAAATTTTGTTTTAGGAAATTTCTATCATGTGTAAAACAGCTTTTGATTGCAACCAACCTCAGTTCTAAGTTTTCACATTGCTTATTAGTGTCAAATCATTGCTAGAGTTGGTCTAACTATCTAAAGCGGCTCCCATTAGAATTTCAACAATTTCAGCGATTTAAACTAGATTTAGTGTTTTCCCCAATCCATTCTTAAGATAACTTTAAAACCATTTTGACAGTTTGCCAATCAATTCTGTTTCTCTTGGGTGTTGCTGGGGGGGAATTGGGATTGACATTTTGTTTGAATTCTGCATTCCTGAATACCTGCTCTCTCTCCTCCTATCTCTTTACCTTGCTTGTTGGTGGGGGTGGGGGGTCGAGGGGTGTGCAGGGGGAAATAGTAACCACATTGCTACTTGACTTGAACACACACAAGTTATTTATGTGCTGAACTGTTTTGCTCACTATTACTCCTTGTGATTTAAGAGTTTGCTTAGTGTTACATCACCCCATTGGTGATCATTGTATACCCATTAAACATAGTGTGATTATATTGTGAACTACATAAATAAATATTTTAACTTTGCAAACCAGCCCGATTCCTGGTTCAGTGGGGGGGGGGGACAAAGGGGGGGGACGAGTGCCGGATTGAAATCCCTTACAATACCATTCTCAGAGCTGATTAAGGTTAAGCAGGGAGAAGGGCACTAGTTTCTGTTTGGAAGCCACAGCTACTTGAGCTGAAGTGACGCCATTTTGTTTGCTCCAACGAAGATCTTGTGCAGTGCAGGAGTCCCCCTGACATCCTCCCTCTTGTCCCCACGACTGAGGCTCAGGAACAGAGATCTGCAGGAACTGCCAGGAACCAACGTCTTCAGCTCCATCTTTTTGCTTCACTTTAAGGTACTGTGCCATCCGGTTGAGAGATTCTAACTCTCGTGGTGAAAGTTTGTGAAACTTTCCCAACTTGCAGGCCTAATCAGCTTGTGACCCAGCATATAATTTGCTTTCTTTCATTTAAACTACTTCTAAAAACGTTTACAAAGACTTCTCCTTCTGTACCAGAACTGTGCTGTCCTATCCAAGAACACTAGACTATTGACTTTGGCCTGGCCGATTGAATTGAACTGAACCTCCTGGTACATTAAACCTTTGCATTATCTGAAAGAAGTGTTTTCTAACCCCTTGTACAAAGCTCTGCCTTTTTATTCTTATTTTAAAAGTATTGAAGTGCCATGTGGCTCCTTTTTCAGGGGAGCTCAAAGACACTACAACTTAGAATTGTGTGCTGTAGTATGTTGGTGTTTAATATTGAGTTGATTTCTACTAGTGAATGTTTTCTAAATGATTGTGTAATAAATTAATAAGTGTTTTACCAAGAGACCTTGAGTGTAATTGTCTACTTGATCCACTGTGATTGTGATATTTCTGTGTAACTTCTACTGCTCACATTCCCTATTGAGATAAGTATGGCTGCTCAGCTTGCTACCAAAACTGTGTGGTACAGACTAAAGGTTGGATTTTGCTTACACCTGTAGTCCTAAGTGTGTGTGCTGTTCCCAGAGGGTACTGCCTGCAATTCTGCCTAACAAACCCCATGCAGATAGGGGGTAGAAACACATATGTTAAGACACCCCCTGTACTCTGATTCACTCAGGGACCGCTATGTTTCTTGTTTGGGTTCCTTCCATTGGTGGTGGCGTAGGGGAGTCACTGATGCAGAGGTCACTTTCAGCATAGAGATTTAGATTTGGCTAGTGGGTGGTTCCATGCTCTGGCGAAACTGTTCCTGGCACTGGAGAGCTGGATGACACTAGCAAAATGAAAAAAGGATCACCAGTACAAAACACAGGTGTAAATCGGTGAAGGCCACCGTGATCAAACGGTGGAAGTCTACCATCATGGCGGAAACAACTGCAAGAGGAGGCCTCTTGTTTCACAAGTCAAGGGTATACAGAGTCCCAAGTCCAAACTCAGGCCAAAGATCGATGCAGTGAGGCAGCCCACGAGGAAGCTGGTCAGCGCAAATTATGGTTCCGGACTGCTTTCAAAGACAGAATCCTCAAGCAGGGGTGGGGACTGGTTGTACCCTCAACCCTGATGAAGGGGTTGAAATATGATATGATATGATAGGTTATTTATAACGCGCTTAATACCCAGAGGTTTCTAAGCGCGGACCCAGGGATCAAACCCATGTTGCTCCGTGTCATCTTGCTTCCATGGCAAGCACGTTGCCGTTGAGCTATTCTCCTGGGAAACACAGATGAAGGCCTTCTGGCGATTAGCAAAGGAGCAGTGCTTCACCGGGACGGTTGAAGACGACAATGCTGGATGGCTGCAACAACGAGTTCTGGGTCTTCAACATGATGCTCCTCTATGAAGGGGATTAACTCCATAACTATCTGCAGAATGGCTGCACGAGTCCTCTTTTCATCCAGGAATCGCCACTATGCCCACCAATGGTACGGATCTGCACCATTCAAACTGGCAAGGGCCGTCCAATCATGGACAGCCTTTGGCCACCACCCACATTTCCTGAGCAACAGACACACTTTGCCCAGGATATTAATTGGGACTGGACAGTCCCAGTCCATCATCTAGACAAACCTAACACTGCTTTGCCCTGGAAAGCAGAGCCTTTGCGCAGGACACAGCTTACCCTATTTGGCAAATCTGTCCCTAAGAGGTAGGAAGAAGGCTAAAAGACAAGATTGTCAAATGACACGGTGAAATCCCATGTCATGGCGATTTTAGAATATATGGTATTATAAAAGGCATTATGCTGTAAAATGCAAAAGTGGACGTGAGAATATAAAAAACATGGTAGAAGACTATCTGCTGTCCCCAGCCAGGCTTGGACACAACATACAAGTAATTTATATAAAGTTGCAAAAGAAGAAGTAAAAGGGACACCAAGTATCACTAAACTTCACTGTAAAGTAATGTGTGCAGGGAAAAATAAACCAGATATTCCACTATGAAATACAGGGTCTGCACTGATAGACATAGGGACTGATAAGTGCCCCCAAAAGAGATGCGCTTCGCAATGCAAGTGAGGCAAAAAGGCTTAATTTGCCTCCAAAAGTCAGGGCAGGTTCAAAACAACAGCAACACGTTGGGGGTTCTATGGAAGTCTATGGTGGGGAAAAGTAACAAACAGAAATTCTTTCTTAACTAACTATGATGAACCCTTACGCACAACAAAGTGTAGAGTTAGTCTTACTTACATACTGTGGAAAAAAGCTAAACAAAAAGGTTTGCAATTAAAATATTTGTGCACCAATGACTAGTACACAAAAGACTAAGGAGCAATTCTGTGCCATGTGTGCGCTAGGATGAGATCACCAACAGCTGGTGGAGCACAACTGCCTGGGGCTTTGAGAATAGTTGATGCCATAATGGAAGTTCTGAGGTCACAGTTTGGCGGCTGAAAAAGATAGTCTTCAAAGGAAATAGTACCCATTAGATGGTACTTGGACAGGTCAAAAGTAATTTAGAAGAAGAAGCAGATTTTCAATGAAAATACATTTGAATCAATCGGGCAGCAGCTAGGACATCTAAAAGCGATTGCAAAAGTGTAACTTTTTAAGTGCAAGCTCTGAATGAGGGTGCAAAACCATTCAGGCTAATATGATTTAGCAAAACTATACTTGAAAGAAACTCTGAAACTTAGTTTGCTACTAACCAATCTGTGCAGAATGTCCTCTTCGTGCCATATTCTTGGATCTTACGGCTTCCTTAATGCGGTCAACCTCCTGCTGGTATCTCTTACGATCCCGAGATGCATTTTCTTTGGCTTCCTTTAGAGCAGACTCCAAGGCTTTAACTCGCTCAGCCGTAGCTCTAAGTCGTTTTTCCAGCTTAGGAAGTTCACAGCGAAGATCTGCATTATCGCGTACCAACTGAAATTAAAATGATACTTATATATAACAAACATAAATAAAATATTTTTCTTTTCAAATATTCTTTTCATTTGAAACCTTCCTCTTCACCAGACAGAGGCCCCCAAGAAAATCTTTACATAGCCACAGTCACCCAATATAACAATGAACACCAGCTACTTCAGGTCAGTGTAAGCAGTGGAAACGTAAGTACATGTGTCCCTCTCTCATTTATATTGGTTAAAATGCCCTGGTAACCAAAGTAGGAAAAGAGAAGGTTGCAAAGGGAAGATAATCTTAAGAGAAAAATAAATGTCTTTCCTTCTGTTCTTGTGGATACAATCTTCCTCCTACAGACTCCTAATCTTTGAAATATATCAAGGAACAGAATTAACTAAAAAACAGTCACCAAGGGGCGTTGGAGCGAACTCATGGATGGATTATGACATGAATGGCATTGCTAGCTTGTTCTATAAATAAGAACAAGTGCTACCCCATAACTCGGTTTCACCCGATTTCTTTTCAGCCACTGTGCAGGATGTGAAAGTGAAACGCCACAAAAATCCTAATACAGGTTCAGATAATCATAGTTATCCAACTGACAGATTGGAAGGAAGACTGTATCCATCAGAAAGATCATTAATCAAGAGGAACAGTTTGTCCTGCTGAAGGAACGCTTACAGCAACAGATTCCTCTCATATGTAAAAGGCTCGAAAAGCAATACTATAAGACAAGGTGCCTAGAAATATGCACAAAAAACAATATGCTAGACAAGAAACTGCTATACGCCTAACTACTGAAAAGGGGCGCCCTCCTTGCCAAAGATTCAGTCATGTTTGGAAAATGTCTTAAACAATTATCTAGTGGCAACCTCTCTGATGTCCAGACAACTGGTCAAATCGATGCCTTCCGGCACCTCTTTGTTAGCAAGTCGGGTGCACATGACAATCCCCAGTGAGATATGGTTGGTTTTCCAATGGCCTGCCTGTATAGGGCATGGAAAATCCAACAGCAAGATAATTGTAAATGCAGTACTCCGAACATGACAAACAGAGGGTGGGCGCCCACTGAAAATGGTGAAGCATCTGCTTTGTTTTTAAAGAATGGATATCCTTACAGAGATAGTTGCACAAACCTCTGTGAGGGCTATACAACCATCTAACTTAATAGCAGAACAGTGCGTTACGCAAAAAGAAAGACCAGACTCTCCAACGGTATTTGTAGCAAATTGAATGGTATTTGTAGCAGCAGTGAATGTTCTAAACCTAAAGGAGCCGTGTGAGTATGGCACTCGGCTTATGCGGACTGTGAAAAACCCAAGGCCCCCCCCCCCATCAATCCCCTTGGTAACCTCTTTGGTGGCAGCTGGGGAGAAGGGGTTATTGCTATTGGGTCCAGACTTGGGAAGTGGACCAGAGAGGGAGGAGGAGTCACAAGGTTGTGCCCCACCTTCGTTAACACCTCCCTACCAGACATTCCCTCTCCTACCAAACACCATTTGGAATCTTATACCACTGGCCCCTCCCCAATTCCAACAGGTACCAACACAAAAGGGAGGCGTATGAGAACCAGGAAAAGGAGAACACATAATCCCATGTTTTACAGCACCAAAATTGTTACCCTTCTCCTAACAGCCTTTTTAAAATAATTTTCCTACCACCACTCGGAAACACTACAACTCCCATAATTCCTCCCCACTGTTTTTTCCCAAAACCACTGGAATGAAGAAGAGGCAAACTGGAGCTATAAAGATTACCCCTAGGAGCCAATGTACCATGTATTCCTATGGACAGTCTACATCATGTCTTGTTAACCAGGTCAGGCAGAGTCAGGCAGGGCTGGACAACCACTCACACTTGACTCCTGTTAATTCTCCCAGTCAGTATAAAAGGTGGAGCACACATGCACACTTTGAGCGAGCTGCGGATGCTGGAGGAGGCAGGGGAAGAAACCTGAGCTGGAGAGACCCTGGAAGGCCTGGAGCAAGTAGGACTGCCAAATTACTGGGCCTGTGAGTACAGAGGAGGCTGCAGTATGGCAAGGGAGCTCTGACTCCAGGGAGCCAAACAAGGGGCAGCTGGGGTCACCTGGCAGTGCACAAACCAGAGCTCCTTCCCTGGGTGGAATAGGAAAGCTCAGACCTTTGAGGGGCAGGTGGCAAGACCCTGACCTCAACAATCATCCCCTTAAACTGCTGCAGCTCCCAAAAAACCCAGAATTGAGTGTAGGGGGACCTTGCGAAGTAGGAGCAAAATAAGAACATTGCATTATGGGACTCGAAGTCCAGACACATTTTCTTGTAGTTTAACTCAGAGCAAGGCGATCCACGAGAAGGAGCAGTTCTTCCAGGGCGACGGCGAACCAGGTGGAGCAGAGCGACAGAAGGCGGTACAGAGAATTCTTGGACACTCCAGCAAAAGATTGTTACTTCCGTAGGGCTTTGAAGGTTGCGCAAGGAAGCCCAGCCAGAGAGAAGAGACATACCTCTTGTGTTTCAAGGATGGCAGCCACCCTGCTGGGTGAACAGCAGAGTTGGGGAGGTGCACTGCCAGTTGTGGGATCAGCCTTGACTTTAGGATGAAAACTTTGAAAGACGAAAATGAATTAACACAGACGTGGATGAAAGCAATGAAAGTCTGGTTTGTGTTAAATGAAACTTCATGGCAACAGTATCCAACAAATTAAGGTTGCGTGTGTGCCGATAAGACGTGAGAGAAAGCAAATTACTGTAAATTAAAGATACAAAGTAACAGAGTGGTCCAGCGAAAGAAGATTGCCCAATTGAAAGTCTCTGTGAAATGTCTGATGCGGCAGAAGCGGCGGCAAAAGAAAGAAACAGATGCAAGATTTGAACTGTTAGGTTTGATCCGGCAGAAGGAAACTTGGATGTGAGAGATATCTTTGTACTTGGAAATAAGTACTGTGCTCGAAACTACATTTACCAAGAGGGCTTAGTGTAGTATGAGAAAAAGTGACGTTTGAGGAAAGAAGGTCGAAGTGGTCATGCCGAGGTAAGAGCAAAAGCCTTAGAGTTTAGAAAGTCTTCGACAGCGGAAGGAAAGTGAAATGAGGCTTGAGCTCGACAGAGGGAAGCCTATGAAGGTGCGATTGAAAGGTTTGAGCCTGGCAGAGGTAAAAATGTACTGAATTGTGGTAACCAGAAAAAAACAAACTTTTGTTGAACTGTATTACAAGCTAAAAGATGACCTGCGCTGGAGCGAGAGAAAGCTGAGAGGTCCAGCGGATAAACTAGTGACTTTTCGTGGAAGGCCAAGTGTGCCCTGGTCCACGAAATTAACTGCATCCTTGTGTCCGAAGCCAGAGTGTGTCACAAGGTCCAAGTGTGCCACCTTACCCCCGTGCTACAAAAACGTGGGGCAGGGAGTTTACTCAGCCATATTGAGATTTCTTTTGAACGCTGATTTTCCTTTTTGCATTGCACACTCCCATAACACATTTATGTTGGGGAGAATTCTGATTTTTGTGTTAATTCACTTCTACCTTAGACACCCCTGGCTCTTTTGTTTGACTTCAGGAATTTTAATCTTTATCCTGGAGTGAGTGCGACCTTTTTCTCACTCTCATATGCATTGTTATCTAATTTGTTTCTCTTTTGGTTTTGGAGTCTGACAAACTCCATAGGCATCACCTTTTGTATTGTGACACAGAGCACACTCAGTGCAGTGTTACAGAGAAGTCCTTTGGATTTCTCTTAAGGTTTAAATACCTTCTCTTGGATAAACTACTGTTTCCAAGAGCAGTAAAGTGAAATTGACTTTACAGGAAACATCAACAAATTGGGGCTAATGGTATCAGCGCTTTCCCTATCACATGAGTCCAAAGATTCAATGTTAATTTCAATACAAAATAAGTGTTCCAATGAGTAGAAAGTCTTTTAATGATTGTATTAGTACAGCCGACACGTGTTTACACCGACACTTGGTCGTCCTCAAGGCAAAATGTGAGAGAGATTATGAGCTTCTCAGATTTTAGAATATTAAGTGTAGAGTCGTAAGTGTTGAGAGAATCTCATTAGGTAGTGTCTTGTCATTCAGATGAAAAATGTTAAAGGTTCAGGTACCACATGTTGCAATTACGGGAATAGTCCCTGCTGTAGTGTAAAGAAGCAGTCCAATTCAAACAGCATGTGAAATTGACTTTACTTACCTTTAACTCTTTATAGACCCAGTACACACACCATCTTACATGGCATTTCGTCTACTTTCTCCTCTAAAATCTTTATGTTACCCTCACTACAATTAATGGCTGGTGGCAGTGGTTTATTTTTCCTACCACTGTGCGTGTTTACCACAGGCTAGATCCTCAGCTGCAGTATTGCACCCATGGGTGCCCATTTTGTCAAAATGGCCCGGTCTTCTTTTTTCGCCATTTCTTACTTGTGAGGTCTTTCTTGGGTTTTACTCTGCGCGCCAAACCAGGTTTGGTCCCTTTGCTCATTTGGTCTTTGGCAGGATTCACTGGTGAAGCCTGTCTCTGGCCCCAGCGTGTCTCGCAGAGCAGGAAGCGAGGGAGGTTCCCAAAACACCCTGTCTCCTTGGTTACAGGAATGCACCCAAATGTGATTAGCTGGTTGGCTGTCCTTGGAGGACAACCACCCTGCTGTGCGATAGACAGCTAGGCTGCGAATGAATGGGAGAAATCTGCATAAAAGGCAAGGTCTTTTGTAAGGAAGGCAGAGTTGACCACTGGACGAAGGAACCGAAGAAGAAACTGGAAGAGAAGCTTGCTGCACCCTCCTGGACTGTTGGTTTACCCGGTGAAGCCCTGCTGCAGTGCTGAAGCTCCAGATTTCGAATCGACTAGAGAAGCGTGGAAAGGACGACTTCTTCCCTTGGGTTGGTGGGACCAACTGACCCCATGACAAACTCGACTGGAACAACTCTCCATGCTGGCTGTACTTCTTTGCTGCTGCTGGAACCGAGTGCCAGGGGACAGGAACACCAGGAACAAGTGCAAGATCCTAAGCACTCCCTCGAAGCAGGACGACCTGAAGCCTGAGCCACCTCAACAGAGTCTGGACCCCAGAACCAAGGGGAGCCCACAAGGTGTACACAACCACGGTAGTGCTATTTGCGAGTAGCTGAAACAGTGAAATGCGGCTGATCTGGAGTAAGCCCATTGCTGCCACGGACCTTCAAACCGTAGCGTAGGAGGCCCCAGACGCCCCCCCCCCCCCTCTTGTCCCCATGACTGAGACCCAGGAACAACAGGATATGCTACACTACAACAGGAACAGAAGCCAGCTGGACCCTTTTCTTCAGACTCAAGGTACTGTGTAACTAGGGGTACTTACCTCTTCTTGTGTGTTGCTTACTTACTCTCACTGGAGACTTGTATTTGCTCCCCTTTGCAGAGGTGCTTGCATCTTTGCTTTTCACAAGCCTCCCAGCTTGTTGCTCAATAGGGATTCTTTTTACCACACACACTCTACAACATTGTGCAAGACTTGTGTGCTATCTTCAAGAAGTGTCTCAGCTCCCCTAGACTTTGCTCAATTGACATTGGCCGTCCTGGCTCCCTGGAGACTCTTCTTATCCTCTGACTTTTATCTGTCCCTCAAAAGGTCATAGATAAGTCACTTGCATAACTGGGAAAGGGTTAACCTATATTTCTTTGGGGGATTGTAAAGTGCTTACCTGTTTGGAGAAACTTGTTATCCATCGTTTCCTTCCCCAACCTTTTCCTTTTTCCATAACTCCAGTATTGCATTTAAGTACTCAAGTGATATATCAATGTCCACAGTGTGCTAGCAATTGAAGTCACCTCAGGGTGTAGGAACTGTGTGTGTGACATCCCAAAAGGTTATCGCCTTAACTGAAACTGAAGGAGTGTATTTTTGAAGTGTATTTTATTGTTAAAACTCGCGCCTTCTAAATAAGGCTTATTTTAAAACTGACTGTTAAATTAATAAATCATTATTTTAATACGAAACCTTGAGTATAAGTGTTATTTGAATACCTGTCACTGAGGATCTCTATGTCGCACCTCTACAGCTCAAATTGACCCCTCTTGAGGTAAGCCTGGCTGCTCAGTTATTCTACCAACTTGTGTAGTACAGGCCTATACCAAAGGTTGGGTTACCTATTGCCAAGAGGACAAGGCTGGTGCAGTCTCCCACAGGGTTACTACATACAATCCTGCCTAACGTATTTATTGTATTAGAAAGAGGGCAGGCATTAGGTTTATTAGTATAGGACATTTTGTTTTGACTAAGGACTGAATAGGACTGTATTTTCTTTTTTTTTTGATGTGTCGAGAATTCTCCCATCTTAGTTATAGGGCAGGATATGAGTTTTTTAACCCCTTTTAAACCCTCAATAAAGGTTTTGAAACTTGCAGCTCTTGTGTCAGTGTCTACTTGTGATACCATGCCTCCCTTACAGGACGCAACTAAATGTGATGGTTTGCTGTCATTTAGTGTGTAGGCTGCTTTGCTAGAAAGCTGGGACCAAACAGGCTCCCTTTTAGCAGAGATTCAACCCAGGAAATAAGGTTTCTTGTCTAAATATAATGACGTCATGTTATACCAGCGCCACAGTCTGAAGTGATTTTTTCATACCCTGTTGGACGAAAACCACATTCCAAAGAAGGCTGGCCCAAGAACTAATTAGGCATTATCTGCCATAACCCAAGTTGGCTAATAACTGGCATTGATGCCTTCTGTACATACATGTCCCTTCAGAAGGGGTTGACTTTCTGTAACTCTGAAGTTTTAGATTTATGGATGGCACATGTAGAACAAGAACCGTCTGGCTTACACTGAAATAGTAAACTATGGTAAATAGGATGAATTATAGGTCATTAGTATGTGCATGGATGTAGTTGAATAAAACGGTTAGTGTGTCTCAGGGGTCTTTGTATGGAGAACTGCTGCTCAGGCCCTTTTAGACAAGATATCTGACATTTGGAAACTTTGATGCCCTTGTAGATAAATTATCACACACATCATTGTGTACATATATGAAACATTTTGTCTGTTCTTTTCTACATATGAACTTGGTGATCATAAATACATGAAACACATTTTTGATAATATTTTATTCAATTGTCAAGTATTGTTCTAATGGTTTGAGGATTAACTTTATTATGTATTTGTAGCAGAGCAGTTAGGTTAAGCTTCAGGAGGAAATAAGGCAAGCAGGGAGACAACACCAGGGTTTGAACAAGCTTGGAGCTGGGCACTCGTTAGTGCCTGGGTTCGTCTGGTTTACTTCCAACAAACAGCTAGCAGCAGCTACTTTTCGCTCCCCAAGCCAACAGGTGTTATGCAAGCAAATTACTTACTGCTCAGTAATGTTCTGTTTTTTTCTTTATGTTCAAATCTTTTTTTATTGTGGTTATAACAAACATAATATAACATATCTCAAGTCAGAAATTTGCTCTACGAAGAGGTTATAAACGGCACATACATTGCAGCGTATCATAGTAACTTCATTTACTGTCAATGTCCATTAAACCATACCAGAGTGTCCCCTCCCCCCCTTTACCTTCTACAACCCTACACTCCTTCCCTCCCAACTCCACATCCACAATCTGTCACACTCTTCCTCCAGCTTCTATTTGCTTTACAATGTATATGCCTTATGCCAGATGGAGTAGTCCCAGTGCTCTGAGTCTCGGGGAATAGGAGCAGGGTCAGACTGGGACAAGAAATAGGCCTGGTCACCCAAAAAAAAGTGTGCCACCCCTCGCCTCACGACCCTTGACCTCTGATGACATCACCGGAAGTGGTGTCATTTGACCCCAGACCAAAGTGACATCCCGGGAAGCGATGAAACACGACCTTTCACCCCTGACAAAACAGGAATGGCATCAAATAGCATTGTTCATAAGTACAATAAATCACTGTGAATCCAAGCAGACGTGCAAGGCCAAATGAAAATATGTTATTGTATAGCACTTACGCTTAAGCTCTTTTTTATAGAACAAATATGCATACAATATCACCCAACCCGTGTTGGTACTCATTTATTGACCTAAGAAGGATGAAAGGCTTTTTGAAAAGAAAAAAAAATAAAAGTGGAAAAAAATATATTTTTTTTTCTTCAAAACCAGCCCAGGCATGGCCAGAAACTGGCCCCACTCCCCAGGGACGAGGCGGCCACAGGCCGAAAGGCCAATCCAACCCTGGATAGGAGCAGTTATTTTGTAATATAGCATATTTTTGATTTAAAACATTTTAAAAAAGCAGAACCAAAACAGCACTGTATTAGACATTAATCAAGAAAGGCCGTATATACAAAAAGCAAAGGACAAGTCAAATTAGAAGCATGTACAATTCAAACTACCTGCCTCATCCCTCTGGAGGGCCACATCAGGAGGTTTTCTCCCACTTGTGCAGTTCCCACTTATGCCATATCTTCTGGAACTTAGTCGTGCATCCCCGTGTATTGTAGATCATATTTCTGTTTGACATCTATATTGGATATGCATTTACTATGGTTACAGGTTAAAGTACCGAAAACAAAGGATCGAAAGCCAAAAGGTTCGAATCAAAAGGATCGAAAGTAAAAGGATCGACATCCCATACACATAATGTAAACGGGTCATTTGATCGAAATAAAAGCCTCGAACATTGATGACCATAATAAAGGTAAATGAGCTAGAGAAAGGGTTAAAGGACAACATCTAAATGAAGAGTAAACCACCTTGTTTCGAAACCATAAGCACAGGTGATGGTTGAAAACTAACTGTCTGTGCGTGACGGAAGGTGACAAAGAGAGAGCAGCTGACAGATACGACCGAGAGAATAACGTATTCGTGACTGAAATAAAGTGGTAAGTAAAATACTTGAAACATGCGAAATTAGAAAATCATTAGCACGTTACAGTAAAACAGTTAAATTAATTTATAAAATTGACTCTTTCAGATACAATTTCATACAGATATGGAATTCATTAAATCACAGATGGGAAGTTCGCAATTGGTATATGAGGGCTATATCTACAGCAGGGAATGTACAAGAAAGGAAATAAGTTACTGGAAATGCAAGGATTATAAAAAATTAAAATGCACTGGAAGAGCTATAACCGAAAAAGAAAATATGCGGTTAACTGGTGAGCCTAATCATATGCCAGACAATACAACCATCTTAATAAAAAAAAACATTAAAAAAAACAAATAATTCGATAAATGAGCTAAAACTAAATGTGGAAGAAAATAAAAATGAGGCCACAAGCTCACTAATAAACAGAGCCTACGAGAAATTACCGCTACATGTTGCCGCACAGATGCCAAATACAAAATTGATGAAAAGAAGTGTAAACAGGCAAAAATTGCGCAAGGAGGATTTACCAATGGCACCTCAAACATATGAAAATATAATTGTACCGGAAATTTTACAGAAAACAGAGAAGGGTGAACAATTTTTGTGGAAAACATTAGATGTGAACAGTGGAATTATTTAATTTTTTGCAACTTTATCTAATTCATCACACTTAGGGGATTCGACTATATGGCATGGGGACGCTACTTTTAAATCATGTCCAGCACCATTCCATCAATTTTACAGCATTCAAGGAACAATCAATGGGACAGTTATACCTTTAATTTATGTTTTAATGCCTGGACAATTAGAGGAACTGTACAGATTTATATATACATTAATCAGAGAATCATTGCCAGAAAAAAACACCTAAAACAATAATCATGGATTTCGAGCAAGGACAAATGAGAGCTTTTTCTAAAATATATCCGGACACTCACATTCAGGGCTGTTTTTTTCATTTCGGACAATCATTGTGGAAAAAAATTCAGAAACTAGGATTAAGGACAAAATACGTAGAGGACAGTGAATTCCAACACCAAATCAAGAAATTATATGCGTTAGCTTTTGTAAGAGAGGACATGGTAGTAAAATATTATGACACATTGCTTTCATCAGAATACTATAATAATCATGAAGAGGAATTAAGCAATTTAATGGACTATAGAGTGCGCTTTGATTGGTCAACTGACACGACATGGCACAAGGAGAAAAGCGAAAATACGAAATAAACATATGTAATTGCCATAAATCCATTAAAGAAAACTGGCCAAGAACCAATAACATACAAGAGGGATGGCACAGTAAAATCAATAGAGAATTCACCACCAACAATCCCAACTTCATAAACAACCTAAAATCTGAACAAACTGCTCAAGAAATAAAACTGGCACAAACAATATCAATGGAAAACCAACCTAAAAGCAAAAGAAAATACAGAGACTACAAGAACGAATAACCAGCATTGTGAACAGTTTTGACACTATAGAACCAATGCAATTCCTGGGAGCTATAGCATATAACTTGAAATGCTAATAAAAATTAAAAACAAACTCATATTTTTATATGCTGGAGTAATGTTATCATTTGAGAATGATAATGTAAGTTCTCATGGTGTGATTTGTTTTTGTCCAGATGTAGTTCACTTCACAGATGTCGGTTACATTTGCTGTGGCGATTTGGTTGGCTGTTCCTCCGATGTCCGCAGACACCTCGACTGTCCACGGCCTCCACACTCCCCTTTCCATTACAGGCTACCCACATCATAGCTATATTTCTTTTGACCAAAATGTCAGCCGTAGATATCAGTAATTCATCAGAGCTGCCTTAGGTATGGGTACCCCAGATACCCAAGAGCAGCAGCTTAGGTTCCATAGGCACAGCCACCGCCACAACCCTCGACAGCTTATCTAAAACTCTTCCCCAAAGGTGTTTTATCATTGGACATTCCCATATGGTATGGAAGAAGGTACCGTCTGCTTGGTTACATCTCAGGCGCTGCGTAGGAGCCACGCGTCCACATCCGAACAGCAGCGAGCACAAATAGTATGTCCTGTGTAATATTTTGAGCTGGATTAAGCAGAATCTGGAGGAAATCGCCCCACCTTTCGGGAACATTAAGGCCTCCACCCAATCCTCCGGGTCGAAAGTCCCCACCTCCCTTTCCCACCTATGCTGCAGTTCAGGCAGGTTGGGTGATGAGAAGGATGATATGCTCTATACATAACCGAGGTGACCTTTCTGTCTATTTGCGGTGTCACAATATTGGCCTCCAAGGGGGAGCAGGGTGGGAGACCTTGCACGTCAGTAAAGTGGGTGCGCAATGTGTGGGTGATCTTAATACATTGGAAGCATTCCAGCTCCGGGAGCCCATACTTGTGTTGCTGGTTGAGGAAGGAACAAAGCCCTTTCTTCTTTTACATGATTTAAAGTAAGAATAGCACAACGAGCACACCTCCCAAGCACATTGAGCTTATTGATTTCAGGTAGGAGCAAGTTCCGCCATAGAGGTTGGACGAGTGTCGGCCTCCCACCCCATCCAATGCCCCGAAGCGTAGCCCCCTCCCCGAAACCTTCACAATATGCTGAGTTACCTCTGGAAGAGCCAGATCCCTGCCACCCCCATACAGTATTTGGATCGGCGTGACCTCTTTCATCCATGCCCATTCAGCCTTAACGTGGGGTAGGTGAGGATCCCTATGCAACCAGTCGTTAATTACCGCCATCTGACAGGCCCAGTAGTAGTGTACAATGTTCGGTAGCCCTATGCCCCCCCTCCCACACAGAGCGATGTGAGGTAGAGGAAGTGATCCTGGGTTGTTTCCCACCCCATAACATAAGTACCTGAGGGCCGTATCCACTCTGACAAACTCCATCCGGGCACCGAAGGGGGGTAATTCTGGAGGACATAAAGATACCTGGGAAGCATGAGCATCTTGAAAAGCGCCGTCCTCCTCAGAAGCGTTATAGGAAGAGACTGCAAGTGCTTCACATCTTGCAGAAGCCGATCCGTGATGGGAAATAAATTCCGAGAAAGGAATTTGGTTGGATCCGGACCAATGTGAACCCTCAAGTACCTGAAATGCTCCCGTGAGATATGATATGGGCAGTCGGTGGGGCGAGGGGGGAGACAGCAAGATCGCCGCCCTGCAGCAGGAACAAGACTGACTTGTGACAATTGACCATAAATCTACTAGCTGCTTTGCGGTTGGTTAGAATGGGACAGGAGACCCTCGGGTTGGCCAAAAATATTGAAAGGTCATCCGCGTTGAGGGATACCCAGTCAGTCGTTATTTGTTGACTTAATGTACTGTAAAAATCCTTCCCACTACCTAGAAATTTGGTTAGTTTGCCGAGAAGGGCATATGTCACTTTCTCACAGATGAGAAGCCTCCACATTCCACCGAACAAGTCGTCAATGGATGGAGGCTGCGTTGACTTCCAGGCTGCGGCGATGGTATTCCTGGCCACTATTAGTCTCAGGAGCCTTGTCAATGGCGCCAACCTACTTCCCCTTTTGCTCTTTGTGTGATCACCACAGTCCCAACAGACATACCTCTGGAGTACTACCCACGAGCCTGTAATATGCCTCAGTGTGAGAACTAGCTCCCCCAGTAAGGTTTCAACTTAGGGCAGCTCCACCAAATATGCAAGTATGTTCCTGCTGCTCCATAGCCTCTCCAACAAATACCAGTAGCACTCTTCCACACGAGGGCCTCCCTGTCATGGATATATACCATCTCGCCAGCATCTGTTCCACGTACCAAGTACTCACTGTCACTTTCGAGACTACCCACCAGTTCTCGTCTATTTCCTTGCCTAAGTCCTCGTGCCACCTTCTAACATAGGACAGCAGCTGCTCATTGACCGGAGAGGTGAGACAGCCGAATAACTGCAATATCAGTCCCGCTGAGCTCGCTTGTGCAAATATAAACCTTTAAAATGTTGTCAATTGCCTTGTGGCGCCTTCCGTGTTTCCCTTTTACAATACCCAGTGTGTCTGATCTGTAGGTATGTGAAATGCTCCCCACCGCCCACACCAAATGTGGCCTTGCAGGATTGAAATGGTCCGATTTCCACACTGTCATACATATGTGAGATGAATTCACACCCTCCCATTTGCCAAGCCTGGAATGCCCTGTTCCTATATGCCAGTGTAAAGTTTACATTATGGTTAATCAGGGTTGCCGGCCCGGGAATGTTGTCAGACCCAACTTTTTCGCTATCCCGTATATACTCAAGAGTGGCAGTGGTGGAAGGCAGCTCGAACATGCAGATAAGGGGATCTGATCGTGGTAGCCAAGCCACGCACCCAAGGCGTCTACTGATAAAATGCTCCTTTAGTTGTCTCCACACTTTCTTTGAGCCAGAGTCTATCCAGTCCCGCAAAATGCTCAATTGTGCCGCCTGATAATATTTCCATATGTGAGGCATGACTAGGCCCCGCCCTCTCGATCTGTATAATGTTTTAGCCGCTGCCCACGCCAGGCGATTCCTCCATGCAAACGTGACTATTTCTTTTTGGAGTTGGCCTAGCACCTGCTTGAGAAGCACCACTGAGAGGACCTGAAATAGATAAATCCGCTTCAGCAGGGTGTTTATTTTTATTGCTGCTATTCTGGCCATCAGTGATAGTTCCTGTGTGCTCCACTTACTCAGATCCGCCCTGATTGCCTTTATTACCTCAGTGTAGTTAGCATTGTATAGTCCCTCACACTTCGCTGTTAACTGGGTGCTAAAGTAACTAATGCTCTTCGCTGCCCATTTGAAGGGAGAGAAGTTCTGCAGGCCTTGCGCCCTTTCTGGCGACAAAGGTTCAAGGCCTCACATTTGTCCATATTTATTTTGAACCCAGATACTACCTGGTATTCTTCTAGGAGCGCGAGTGTTGAGGGTAGCAAATGCTAGGGCTCTGAGAGTGCCAGGAAGATGTCATCCGCATACAATGCTATTTTATGAGAGACCACCTCGTAGCTAATGCCCCATATGTCAACGTTGGCCCATATACGCTCTGCTATAGGCTCTACGGACAAAGCAAAAAGGAGAGACGAAAGGGGAAAGCCCTGTCTTATCCCTCTTAACAGGCCAAAACCCTGCACCAATTGGCCCTTGACCGCCACTCTGCCTGTGGGTATCTTATATTGGGCAAATACCCACATTATGAACATTTCATCCAGACCGAACTTGCCCAACACCTCTCTCAAGTAAGCCCACTCTATGAAGCCAAATGCCTTCTCTGCATTTAAGGCCACCATCGCTGGTAGCTTCCTTTGCTGTGCAATATCAATTAGGTCTATCACCCGCCTGGTGCTATCCGCTGCCTGCCTCCCAGCCACAAATCCCAACTGATCCTGTGTTACCGATTCCGGGAGTACCTGGTCCGAGCACTCAGCTAGGATTTTGCCGTACAACTTCCTATTGATAGTTAATACTGCGATGGGGCGGAACAAGCAAAGTCCTGGGACTTTCCCCTCTTTATGTATAACTGACACCCTTGCTTCCTCCATCGTGCTCTGGACCGATCCCCCTCCCTCTAGATTATGTTGAACAAAGCCTGAAGCGGGCCCAGAAGCTTGAAGAATTCCAGGGAGAACCCTTCCAAACCCAGGACTTTATTCATCTTTGGGGAAGAAATGGCTTTCAAGATTTCCTCCGTAGTTATATCCTCCCCCAACGCTGGTGTCTGGGACTCTGTCACCTTTGGCAATTTGCATGCCTCTAATAAGGGGCTTACCTCAGGCTGCGAGGGGGAGTATGAGGAATATAGGTCTCCATAAAACTGATCAAAGGCTTCCTGTTTCTCCAATTCCGATTTAGCCTATGTATCTGGGGACGCTTGTAACTCCCCAATGGCCCTCCTGTTTGCTCTCACCTTGAGCTTCAATGCCAGCAGCCTGCCAGCCCTGTTTCCCTGATCATAATAATGCTGCTTAGCTTTGCTAAGGTGTATTTTACTCTATTCCCTTCTATTGTATTAATCTGACCTGAGGTCGCTTGAAGCTTCCTATAAACCTTCCATGAGTCAGCAGCCCGGTACTGCCCCTCCAATTCCTTCAGTTGCACTAGCAGGTGGCTCCAGCTCCAACTGTCGCATTTGACGAAGCCCCACCTCCTTCAAGATCATCACCCCCCCCCTTATCTAGGCTTTGAATGACCCCTCTCTCGTCATTCTCTGCGCATTCTCTGTGAATTAGTGCTAGATGGTCTCACCAATCTCCTTCTGGCATACGGGATTGTGCAAGAGTGACAGGTTTAGCCTCCAGTAGTTGGGTCAATGTTCCCTATCGTAGCAGTCTCATGCCTTGGCCTTAATCCAAGAATTGAACAAGCATTGTCTGCAGTCAAAAAAGGCTAAAGAACAGGGTGCTGCAGAAAAATAAACTGTTGCTACCAGAGGAAAAGGGGCTAAGATAATATCTCTAAAGGTAGAGCTTGTCATTTAATGACTATGATGTAAAAGAAGAACTTCTTACCTTGTAACGTTCTTTCGACGGGATGTTCCTCCGACGTATTCCTCATCTTGGATATCTCCTTCCAGCTCTGCTGGCCTCGGAAAGTTTTTCTCTCTAGAGGGCGCTGCGCGTCGACGTCCTTCGAGTCGATGTCCCTCGACAGCCGCCGTATCGACGCCGACGTCATTCTGGCTATAAATGCTGCGCGCAGCGCCCGTTGCTCAGTTCCGTTTTGTAGCCAACAAATATGCTTTCTGGACTAAACTAATCACCCTGAAGGAGCGTAAGCTGCAACAACAAGGGAAGTAGAACTACGGGGATAGATGGGAGGGTCGATGAGGAATACGTCGGAGGAACATCCCGTTGAAAGAACGTTACAAGGTAAGAAGTAACTTGTTCTTCGAAGGGATTGTGTCCTCCGACGTATTTCTTATCTTAGATATGCTCCCATAGCAGTATTCTATTATTGGAGGAGGGAGTACTGATTTCATGCTGTCTTCTATTGATGAATAGAATGCAGTACAGCCCTTCCAAACCTAGTCTCTTGACTGGAGGAGGAATCCAAATTGTAAAATCTTGTAAAGGTATGGACAGACGACCATGTAGCGGCCGCACAGATGTCTTTAACCGGCACACCTCTTTTGAGGGCCAATGAAGCTGCAATACCTCTGGTCGAATGAGCCCTAAGGTTTTGAGGGGGCTCTTTTCCTGCCAATTTATAACATTCCAGAATGGCCAGGATGATCCATCTGGAAATGGTCTGCTTAGTTATTGGTAACTCCAGCTTGTGACCTGTGTAACCTACAAACAGCTGGTCTGCCTGTCTTATCCTGGCTAGTCTACTGATGTAAAAACTTAGAGCCCTTCTAGGGTCTAGCCTGGGTAACCTCTCTTCCTCTTTCCCCGGGTGAGGAGGAGGACAGAAAGATGGTAGGGTAATCTTCTGAGTGATATGGAATTCAGAAACCACCTTTGGGAGGAAATTAGGCTTCACTTGCAGGACAACTTTGTCTTTGTGAAAGATAGTGTGAGGGGGTTTACAAGAAAGAGCTTGTAATTCGCTCACCCTTCTAGCAGATGTAAGTGCTATTAATAAAACAGTTTTAAGGGTAAGGAATCTTAACGAACAAGAATGGAGTGGTTCGAAAGGTGTGCCCATCAGGAAAGTTAGGACTAAGTTTAAATCCCATAGGGGAACTTGGAATGGTCTTGGGGGATAAACATTGGTTAACCCCTTAAGAAATTGTATTACCAAGGGTAACTTGAAATAGGATGGTTCTTCCGCAGTGCGCTTAAAAATGGATAGCGCTGCGAGATAGCCTTTAATGGTGCCAACTTGAAGGCCTGAATTTGCCAAATATAGTAGGAAGGACAAAACCATTGGTGTACCACATGAAAAAGGGTCGATATTCTGTTCTCTACACCAGCTGCAAAATCTGTTCCAACGGCAGCGGTATAAAGACTTTGTTGCTGGCCTCCTTGCCGAAAGCAACACCTCCATAACATCATCAGGGAGGTCCCAATCCTTGTACCTCAGCCTTTCAGAAGCCAAGCGTGAAGGTTGAGGGTTTTGATGTCTGGATGGAGAACCTGACCTCCCTTCTGTGAGAGTAGGTTCTCTCTGAGTGGAAGTCGAATTGGAGGGCAGATGGACAAGTCTAGAAGGTCCGGGTACCACGTTCTCCTGGCCCAATCCGGGGCAATTAGGATCATGGTTCTCCGGAATCTTCTCAACCTGCTGATCATTTGAGGAATGACAGGGACCGGTGGGAACGCGTACAGAAGCGGAAACTCCCAGTCCACTATGAACGCGTCTCCCAGAGCTCCTCTCGGGGGAAATTCCCTTGAGCAGAACAGGTCGCATTTCCTGTTGAGGCTGGTGGCGAACAGATCTACCTGAGGGGTTCCCCAAAGGGCGAAGATCTCTTGAAGGACTTCCTGAGCTAGCTCCCACTCGTGGGAGACTGTGCTCTGCCTGCTCAGAGCGTCCGCTGTCAAGTTCTTCTCTCCGGCTAGGTGAACTGCCGATAGAGAGATTCCTTCTTGGATTGCCCAAAACCAGAGCTGCATCGCCTCTCTGCACAGGGGTAGTGATCCTACACCTCCTCTTTTGTTGAGGTAATGCATGGCCACCGTGTTGTCCGTCATTATCAGGACGTTCTTCCCTTGTACAGCTGGCAGGAACGCCTTCAGCGCAAGTCTGATGGCTCTCAGCTCTAACAGGTTGATATGTAGTCTGGACTCCGATGGAGACCGACAACCGCTGATGGTCAAGTCGTTGGCGTGGGCTCCCCACCCCGTGAGTGAGGCATCCGTGACTACTGTTATCTCCGGCCAGGGTTGCCAAAACTGTTCTCCTTTCAGAATGTTCTCCTGACAGGCCCACCACTGAAGGGCTCGAGCTACTCTGTCGGGAACCTGAAGAAGATCTGTCATTCTCCCTGAGAATTGTGACCACTGAGTCCTCAGTGCCCACTGGAGGGATCTCATTCTCAGGCGAGCCTCTGGCACTAGGAAAATGCAGGATGCCATGAGGCCTAGCAACCTCAAAATGTCAAAGGCTGGGAGACGTTGGGCATGTTGGAACTTGGTAACCATCTGTAGAATATCTTGAGCCCTCACCTCTGGTGGCGAGGCTTTTCCCAGGGAAGTGTCCAGGATCGCTCCTATGAACTGGAGTCTCTGCGATGGTATCATTTGTGACTTCTTTAAATTGAGGGAGAAGCCCAGTCTGTGAAGGGAGTGGCACACGAGATTTAGCTGGATCTGAGCTTGTTTCGAAGAAACAGCCCTGATCAACCAATCGTCCAGGTAGGGGTAGACGTGAATCCCTTCCCTCCTTAGACTTGCCGCCACTACCGACATTAACTTGGTGAAGACCCTCGGGGCGGAGGTCAGCCCAAATGGCAGCACTCGAAATTGATAGTGAGAGTTGCCAATTGCGAACCTCAGGTATTTCCTGTGTTTGAGATGGATAGGCACATGGAAATAAGCGTCCTGAAGGTCCAGAGATACCAACCAGTCCTGGAACTGAAGGGCCTGGAGGATCTGAGAAAGAGTGACCATCTTGAATTTGTCTTTCCTGAGGAATTTGTTCAATTCTCGCAAGTCCAAGATGGGTCTCAGTCCTCCGTCTTTCTTCGGAATGAGAAAGTAAGGGGAGTACCAGCCCTTGTTCCTCTCCGCTACAGGTACCGGTTCTATGGCACCTTTCTCTAGCAGGTCTAAAATTTCCTGCAAGAGGAGCGGATCTGGAGCTTTCTGAGAGCTGATCCCCGGTGGATGACTCTGAGGTATACGTAGGAAAGGTAGGCAGTAACCTTGGGCAACTGTTTCCAATGCCCAAGCATCTGACGTGATAGCCTGCCATACCGCCAGATGTTGAGTCAACCTGCCTCCTACAGGTGTCCTGTGAGGGAAGTCCTCAGAGTGGTTTTGGGGCGGCTGATGCAGATGCCGATGGTAAAGAGGCACCTGCTGTTGCTGCGGCTTTTGAATATCTACCTCGTCCACCTCGGGTAGTTCTTCTTTGTCCCCTTTGAGCCAGTCGTCCTCTACCTCTTCCGAATGCGGAGTAGAAGCGAAAGGACTTGCCCCTCGCAGAGGTTCCTGTGGGACGAAAAGGAGTCTGACGGATTGCAGCTCCTAGGGATTTTGCTGCTGCTTTTGAAGTTTGCAGTTTCTCTAAACTGTCATCCGCCTTTTTCCCGAACAAAGAAGAGTCATCGAATGGCATGTTCAAGAGCCTGGCTTGCACATCTGGGGCAAAACCAGACTTTCTCAACCAAGCAAATCTCCTGGTTGTTGTACTTGCCGCCATTGCTCTGCTGATACTGTCAGCCGAATCAATGCCCGTCTGGAGGGATTCGCACATAGCGTCTTTACCGTCCTGTATAATATTCAGGAACGCATCCCTTTCTTCTCCCTCCGGGATGCAGTCAGCCGCTGTAGAAGCACACTCCCAAAGTGTATGGCTGAATCTAGCAAGGGTGCAAGTAGCATTAACAGATTTTAACGCCATGCTACATGCTGAAAAGACTCTTTGCCATAGCATCATATTTTTTATCGTCCCTGTCCTGTGGGACGGTAGGATGAGCCGTCTTGACATCGGTAGAGGATGCTGCCTGTACCACCAGACTTTCTGGGGATGGGTGTTTAGACAAAAACTCCGGGTCTGTAGAGGATACCCTGTACTTTGTAGACAGTTTTTTATTTACTGCTGGTACGACATCTGGGGTTTCCCAGTTTGTCATGATCTTCCTCTGAAGAGCTTTATGAAAAGGCACCACAGGATCCTCCTGTGGGCCTTTGTCAAGAATATCCGTGAGGTCATCTTGTTGGAAAGATTGTGAAGGTGCAGACCACCCCATAAACTCTGTGATCCTGGCCATTAAGGCTCTATAGGGGGTTTCAGCATGTTCCCCCGGGTCTGGCCTAGCAAACTCCACCTCAGGGGAGGTGTCTAACCCACTTGCCTCATGTAAGGAATCATGAAGATCCTTTAACCTGCGTTCTTCAGAGGAAAATTCCTCTCTAATTGGGGTTGCAGGTCCCTGCAACTCAACTGTGTCTTCCTGTTCAGACAATTCACCCTCTTCCAATATTGAGGACATAGTTCTCAATTGTTCTGAACTCACAAAGGGTGTAAACCCCATTTCCAAGGCCGAGGGTGCCGAACTTGTCATAATCGGCCTCGAAAACGTTGATGTCGTCGACACCGACGTCGAAGGATTCGAGCGTGGCGTCGAAAACAAAGGCGGAGGCCTCGAAGACCTTGACAGAATTGGGATTCTACTCGACAATCTCGAAGCCATTGACGTCGAGGACCTGGGGATAGACACTGGGTGTGTCGTAACCGTGACATTTCTTGGCGTCGACACCGGTGTCGAAGCTGGCGTCGAGTCGACAGACTCATGTGTCGAAGGCCCCTTCGACAACAGCGTCGAAGACATCGACCTCGACTGAACTTTCGTCGACGGCATCGACGGAAACTTCGAGAAGGTTTGGAGGTCATAGTCCTGCTCGAGGGTTCGTGACGCGCTCGAGAGGTTTCCTTCGCCGGGTGCTGCGACTCGCGGCGTTTTTGACATTCGGGTCTTTCGACCAGAGCATCGCTCTCGGCAGTCTTCGAGGGGGTCGAGGCCGCTTTCTCGAAGACGCTCATCATATTTTTGCGGAATTCCTCCCATTCAGCCCGGGAACTATGTTTCGTGGGGCACGGGATTCTCTTTGGCGAAACAGAGGAAGAGGAAGACGGAGAAGGGGATCTTCGAAGTCTCCTCTTCGAGTGCTTCGATCTCGAGGAGTGGTCAGACCCACTCCGAGATCTGGAGCGCGAATGGTGACGAGGAGACGAATGTCTCGACTTCGTCGACGAGGAAGAAGCTTTAAAAGTCTTACCTTTCTCCAGCTTCCCCCTACGCTCCTTCAGGGCCTTAGCTGTCATGGACATACAGTCCCCGCACTCCGAACAATGGTGTTCAGCTCCCAAACACCACAGACAAACTCTGTGAGGGTCAGTCAGCGACATCTTTTTCCCACAATCTCGGCATTTTTTGAAGCCGGATCGAGGAGTTGTCGGTTCCGACGAAGAAGCCATCGAGTACGGATCGAATAACTCGAGGTAAATAGGTTTAACCTGACAAAACTGAGCAACGGTATTCCGAGGCACTGAGTACGCGCGGAAAAACGGAACTGAGCAACGGGCGCTGCACGCGGCCTTTATAGCCAGGATGACGTCGCGTCGATACGGCGGCTGTCGAAGGACATCGACTCGAAGGACGTCGACGCGCAGCGCCCTCTAGAGAGAAAAATTTTCCGAGGCCAGCAGAGCTGGAAGGAGATATCTAAGATGAGGAATACGTCGGAGGACACAATCCCTTCGAAACAACTGTTAGTCATGAACTCACATTGTTAATGCCAATAGAGGATAAATTGCAACTTCTTGGTAGGTGGCTTGACAAAAGACAAGAGTGGTTGAAGAGCGGCTCTAGAAGAAAGTTGATGTTAAGGAGAGATCGAGACATTGCCTGACTTGCAGAGTTAAAAGGGCATTGGTATAAATCTCGTATTTGCTACAAAGTTGTGAAGAGTTGTTTAAAGCTGAAGTGGTAACTTTGGAAGTGTCAGCGAAACAAACTTCAGAAGCAGTACAATTGAAGCACTGTGAAGAGAGCCATTGGTGTTTATGGTGCCAAGAAAGAAACACTGCGGCATTCCTCAAACAGAAGACTTTGTGTTTCATGGTGCAGAGGGAGAAGCACCACCAAGAGAAGCTAATTTCAACCTATTTGTGTTTTGTGAAGCATATAAGTTGCAACAGAGATCATCATGACCAAGAATCCTTTTTGTACTGTTTAAGGAACTGTGAAATATATATTTCCTGGAGAAAATAAATATTTTCTGTGTCGAATTGTGGAGTGTTGTAAGTTTTTTCTTGAACAGCCCTCACTTAGTCCAGAACTGTGTTGGAAATTTGTTTCAACCCCGGATTTCCTTGCTGTTTTGTGTTCTTCAACAGAATTGACTTTGACTTAAAATCTGGGGTAGGGGAATCCACTCAGGTTACAATCAAGGACTTTGAAAGTGTGGTGAACATACATATTGACATTGTGAATGGCCATATATTTTCTTAAAGTTTGAGGGCCAGAAATTTTATGTTAAGAGTATTTCCCTTAGTTTATTTAGGCTGGGAAGTCACAGAGTAGGACAAGTGAGGCAGTTGGTTCACATTTGGAAAGTAATAAAATGACATTGTTTGACAAATCATCTGAAAGTTGGCTGCCTCACATTTCTGACCCCTCAGAACACCTTCAGACCTGGGCAGTCCTCCTGTGTGTCTCCTCTTGGGCTGCACTCACCAGGTACCAGCCTGTCCTCCAAGTCAAGCAGCTCCTCTGTGCGGTGCGCTGTTTCTTGATCGCAGTTGCCTTGCCTGCACACTGAGTCTGGCCCTGCACTACATAGTATATGCGCCCCTCGGACCTGGCTAGCCCTCCAGTGTGCGTCACTACCAGCCTGCCTCTGCTGGCCTTGCCCCACTCTTTCCTGGTGCCTCTCTACCGGCCCACTCTTACCGAGAGCTCTATGCAGTCTACCCCTGTGCTTCACACGCCACACCGGCTAACTCTGGATTGTGCGCTTCTCCTTTCATGTGGGCAACCCATCAGTCCCTCATCACCCCGCAATGGACGATTTTCAAGAGAGGCTCAAATAGACCCATTACTGTTGGGAAGCTGTAACTTGCTTCCTCGCCTGATTATACTGCTTAGCAACTTCCTTCTCAGTGTCTCCCAAAGCACGGCCTGTGCATCTCCCGGGCAGATGTGCTTCCAATGCACGGTCAAGTGCGTGCAACCAGACCACTCCTTTGAGCCCACTCTGCGCTACCGAGGCACCGTGGCTCGGATCTCCATGGGCGCCGATCTGCTGTGGTTCTTACGCTGTGGGAAGCACCCGCTTGCCGCGCTGTCCCTCAGGGGCTCACCACACCGAGGCAGCATGAGGCATTCAGCTCCCTCTGCTGCCACCCGCAGCTCGGGTCAACACGCCATGCGGTTCGGGAGGTCGGCACCGTCTTGCCCACAATTTGCACTCTCGAAGGACAAGACTGGCGACACAAGTGCCACTTCAGATCAACTTGCACCGTTTCTCATCTTTGGCCAGGCAGTGCCCCGGGATCGCCTCCTTACAGTGTAATCTCCCTGAGGTGCACAGAGCGACCAACTTAGGTGACCATATTGGGCGGCATTGGCCACTTCCCTAGTAATGTTATTTCTAATAGGCATTCCTCCCATGGATTCCTCATCTATGATATCTCCCAGCGCCAGCTGCTCTTCGGAAAGGTTTCCACCGCCAGGGGGTGCAGATTGGCTCTGTGTTGTTTCCGCCAGAATCCTTTAGGCACCCCATGCCGGACATAACATCAGGGCCAGTATATATAGAGCTGCTGTGTCCTGTGACCTCAGTTCCACCCTTTTCCCCTAGCACTTTGACGGTGAAGGACCGCAGGACTAAGGTGTTCTAGCTATCCCAAAAATTGGCAGGTAGAGAGGGGGATGAGGAATCCTTGGTCGAAACGTCTATTGTGCGCTGGCAGTCTCGTTGGCTGCTAGAGATTTTGGAACAGTAATGCAGTGTCTGGGTTGCCCTCCTTTGTACATTGGCAGCAGATAGTTTCTCGGCTGGGCAGAGGACAGAAGCAACACGGATCACTGTGTAGCGGATTTCTATTGGTGTCTACCCTGTCTGGGCTTGAATAACGCCTGCACACCCACGTAGCAGCGGCATGCATCCGGTGGCGCCGGTGCCTTCCGCCTGCGCACTGATGCCTGGGAAACATAACAAGGGGCATTCCAAAAAAACTGTAATGGAGGCCTCTGCACGTAGGCCTGAGAGCAGCGACATCACTTTGCTCGATGGACAGCCAGTTGCAGCACCCCTCACCCCTGTGGACCAACAAGGGGACTGCGGAATCCTGGCTGCCATAGCGGCACTATAGAGAGCACTCAAAGACGAGATTGATGCAGTCATAGTGGATGTTGGTTTACTCAGGCAGGATATACAGTCTCTAGGTGATAGAATTGCGACTGCTGAGAACACAACCAACATTGCAAGTGTGCAAGCGTAATCGGTCGGACAGAGTCCAGGCTGTGGAATGCCACGGAGAGGACTGGAAAAGTAGGGCCAGAAGAAACAACATCCGGATCCTGGGCCTACCAGAGGGTGTAGAGGGGGACAATCCCATGATGTATGTTGAGAACTTCCTACTGCAGGAAGTGGGCCCCAGCACACTCTCGCTGGACTTTGCAGTGGAACGAGCACATAGATCCCTCGCCAGGAGACCTCTGCTGGGGGCTCCATCTCGACGATTGGTAGCATTCATCCTGAACTACAAGGACAGAGAAAAAATCCTTGCTTTCGGCAGAGATGGCGGGGTAATTGAAAGGGCCTCCTCGAGACTATCCATCTTCCCCGATTACACGCTGCAGGTACAAAAACGGAGGGCTATGTTCAACCCTACTAAGGAACTTTTGCGCAGGGCGAACTTGCAATACATGTGGATATATCCTGCCAAACTTAAGATACTTTACAACACCAGGCGTTTTTCTTCAAGAACACGACAGAAGCAAACAACTGGATGGCCTATAAAAGGCATAGCACAGCTCCCTACACGGCAGAATAATTGATTACAAACGCCTTATTGCTGGCATCAGTTACACCATTGGTCGTTACTTGAAATGGCGTCAGAGGTTCACAGATGGCAGGAAGCAGGTTCCTTTGTAGAGTCTAGCTTGTGGCCATACCCAGCTGCTGACCACTGCCACTGCTGTTGCACCCCTACAAAGGCTGACTTTTTTCGACACCAATTCTGAGGTGTCTGCTGCTGGTCACCTGGTGGATGGATAGTTTGAAGGTGCGTGAGGGAAGCAGCCGAGCCTGAATATGCTGTATGTTATTGGGTCTATTGTTTTCTGAGGAGAGGTGAGGCTTCCTTGTGGGTTGCCATTTTAAAGCCACTTCGGATTGCTGATATGCTGATATTGTTTATTTTAAACTTACCCTGCAGTACTTGATTTAAACTTCTGTTTGTTGCACGCTGTGCTTTTATCAAAATTGGCAGCCCGCACTGGTCTACAGCTGCTGCTGAATCCAATTGTTTTACACTGGTGAGAACGCTGCGTGTGCGGCTGTCCTCTTTCTTTGCCCAGAGGGGGCGAGTCTTTGCCTCTCTTTCCTTTCCACTCACAGCCTCGTAGGTGCTGGAGTGATCGCACAGCCGTGCACGAGATGTGCAGGATGCACAGCATACTGTTGGTACTACTGTGGCACTTTGTAGGCTGGAACACAGCACTCTGCTTTCCTATGCCCCATCTAACACCAGATGGCCAGTAGGCTTTACGATATCTCCCGCCACTAAGATAGCTAAACAACTTGCTGCGCTGCAGTATGTCCTACTTAACACATGCTCCTTAGTCGCCCACTCTATGGAATGTTATGATCTGTTATCTAATAACGGATTCGATCTCCCCTTTTTAACTGAAACATGGCTGCGAGAGACGTCTGGCCCTATCATGTTGATCCATAAAACCAACTACAGGGTTGCCAGTTGGATTCCTAAGCATTCCCTGAAAATGGAATGCATTCTGACCCGTATTTCTGTTGCGGCCAGCTTTACCTTAACAGTCCTGTTGGTTTATCGACCTCCTGGGGTTGACACTACATTTTACGGAGTTTCCGGCACTGGTGCTGGAGCTGCAAATTAAATATCCTGATTTGATCACCATCAGCGACTTTAATCTGCCTGCCAATTCGGCTATGGCAGAGCAGGTCTACAATTTTATGGCCCTGATGGCAAATTTAGGACTTCCTCAGCGGGTAAATGCTCCTACCCATCAATGAGGCAATATTTTAGATCTTATTTTTGCCCCATTTTCCTCTTGCTGACATTGCTGCTCCTATCCCTGTAATGTTGTCAGACCATCTTATGGTGCCTTTTTCCATCCCTCTCAAAGCACCTCCCCCCACTGTGGTGAAACTTGCGATTCGTAAGCGCAGCTGGTTTGGGGTGTCCAATCTGGAGTTGACCTCTTTACAAACACACTGTGGTACCGCTGCGAGTTGCTCCCTGGCCACATTGGAAGCCTATTTTACTGCTACTGCCGATGCATTGGCTCCTTATAAGCTATGTAAGCAGGGAAGCCGTCCCCTTGAACTGTGGCTCACCTAGGAAATTAGGGGAAATAAACTACGTTGTAGGCAGGCCGAAACAAAGTGGCGTCTCAGCTACTCCTTTGACTAAGATCAACTTTCGCAGCACTCTCACCGCCTATCATAAAGTGGTGGTGAGTGCAAAGAGAGTTTATTTTAGCTATGTGGTGGAGAGAGCTATTAACAAGCCGAAAGCCCTATTTAATTTGGTTCAATCATTCTCTACGCCAGAGAAAGAACGGCATGTAGTGCCGCCCTCTCGGGATATATGCGACTCCCTTTCAAATGTCTTTGTGACTAAAATTGCCAGCATTAGTGATAACATAAAATGTGAGGCTATTGCATCTTTAGTCGGCGCGGCTCTTGTGGAACAACCCCCAACTAAGGGGTCGTGGTCCACATTTTCCCTTTTTTCTAACTCTGATGTTCTGTCAGCTATTCAGCGATTGAAATCTGCCTCACCTGCAGATGCCATAACTTAGGCTATTCTACAGGAGGAATCTGGTGATGTAATCACTCATATTACCAGAGCAGTTAACACCTCTTTTGCCACTGGAGTGATCCAGCGTTCACTTAAACACGCCTTAGTCATTCTTCTGCTTAAAAATCCTTCTTTGGATCCAGAAGTATTGGCCAATTATCGGCCTATTTCTCTGCTAGCATTCATGATGAAAGTTTTGGAGGCACTGGTATCCCCCATTCGGTCTACTTTTTCGGAGTCATGCCAGTATTTTGACCTATTTTCAATCTGGTTTTCGGCCTGGTAGAGGTACCGAATCGGTCTTAAACTCAATACAGGACGACTTGATGTGTTTGGTAGATCAGAGTGGTGTCGGAGCAGTCCTGCTATTAAACCTGTCGGCTGCTTTCGACACCGTTGACCATCTTTCTCCTGATTTCCGGTCTCTCCGAGGCCGGCTTGTCTGGCCAAGTCCTAAACAGTGTCTCTTCCTCCCTTCCGCTCTGCTCCGGCCTCACTTTCTTGCGAGGTTCCCCAGGGATCAGCACTGTCCCCTATTCTATTTAATATTTATATTAGATCCCTTCTGCTCCTCATTCAGTCTTAAGGGTTTCGTTATTACTCTTACGCTGATGACACCCAGATTTTGGTTCGTTTGGACCTCACCAAATCTGAGACAGCTACTCAGCTGAGAAAGTGTCTTGTGGAGCAGGGGACATGGATGAAATTAAATTGGCTAAGGTTAAACGGCAGTAAAACCGAAGTTTTGATTGTTGGTACTACATCTCAGCTGTTTTTGACGGCTGATTTTTGGCCTACCTCCCTTACCACTCTCCCCATGCCTGTCCTGTCGATCAGGAATTTAGGGGTGAGGATCACTGCCAGTTTGGCCATGGAGGAGCAAGTTGCCGCAGTTTAAAAACCGCTCACTTCAAACTCTGTGTTCTCCAGAGAGTTCTCCCTTTCATCCCTACAGCATGTCAGCCTCCGGTGGTTTCAGCTCTGGTTCTAAGCGCACTGGATTACTGTAACTCACTTTATTTGCTGCGGCTAGATCCATTCTGCACCCCCCCCCCCTTTCGGAGCCCATATGACTCACCTGCTCAGGAAATTGCACTGGCATCCTGTTGTTGACAGGATTATGTTCAAGTCCATGTGCATGGTACATCAGGCTTTCTACGGCATGGGAGCGGAATACTTGAAAGCCAAATTATGTCCCTACATGCCTACTCTATCTCTCCGATCTCAATCGGCACTGCAGGTAGCAGTTCCCCGGTTCAGGTTAGCCCGAAGAGGACGACGCGCATTCTCGGTTGTGCCGTCAAAGCCTGGAATGACCTTCCTCTTGCTCTCCGGAGGACCTTAGACCACCTTGCGTTTCGTTAGAAACTGAAAACAATGTTATTTTAGAAACAGTGACATCACTCGTATGTCTCACCTCTCCAGCGCCATGATGCCTTGGGGCGTACGTGCGCTTAATACATCTGGTTAACATAACATAGTTTGAGAGACTGTTCCTTCCTCTCTGTTGTTTTTGTGCATTTTTTTTGGGGTTGTTTGTGCTGTGCGATGTGCCTTTAGTGCCCTCTGAGCTTTGACAATTTGACTCTGCTAATGGTAACTGCAGCACTGGCACCGCCCATTGCTCAGTCTGCACCCGGGGCTCATTTGTGACCTGGCTGCCCATCGTTGGGTTGGTATGGCGTGGTGGTCCTTCAGATGTAACCTGCTTCTTATGGCTACCGTAGTGCGAAAAGTCACATGGAATGTGCAGGGCCTCAATAGTTTTATCAAACGGAACAGAGTGCTGGCCTACCTGCATAGACATAAGGTTGAGGTTGCTATGCTACAGGAAAAGCACCTCACTGCTGAGCGGCAAAAGGTAATTGGGAAAAAATAGAGGGGGGGGATGACCTTCGGCTCTACCTACTCTGCGTGTGCTAGAGGTGTGCTCATCTGGATAGCACCATCAGTACCCTTTAAGGTACTACACACAAAAAGACATGACGAAGGAAGGATGGTGTTGGTTCACGGATACCTTGAAAATATAGAAATATGTATTATTAGTACTTATGCACCAACCAAGATGCTTTTGTCTTTTTTAGCTCCTTATACCCCAGATTGTCCCCCTATAGGGAAAGCCTGTGGATGTGGGGCCAGGACTTTAATTGTATGCTTGATACCACCATAAGCTCTGACACCAAGCATAGGAAACCTGGCCCACCCGGTAGGGCCCTGAATGTTCTGTTGCAGTACCTTTGGTTGGCCAACGTCTGGAGATCTTTACATGGGATAATACGTGGTTATTCCCATTATTCTGCACCCCACGCAGTACAGACCCATATTGACTATGTTTACCGGAAACAAAAATCTGGGCAATCGTTGAGGCGGAGTATAAGGCCAGAGTCCTTTCAGACCACGGGCAGCTCTTGGCTATGTGGCGGAGAACAGACTGCTAATCCCCATGTAGTGATTAAGAGCTGAATCACTGCAGGACACGGTTTTTAGGGAATATATTAGAGACTATAACATGGGTTACTTTGAAACTAATACTGGCAGTGTGAAGAGCAATGGTACCTTGTGGGATGCTTTTAAAATTGTGGTTAGAGGAGCAGCGATTGGTAAGATGGGGAGTGTCCAGAAGGACTTGTTGCATGCTCTCTCTGAAAGAGAAATGGAAAGCGATGCCACAAAGCACAGTAATATGCTTGCGGGAGCAGTGGTCTCCGATCTTCCAGGGCTGAAACAAAAATACATTATGGATTGGGACAGGCTAGGCAAGAGGGGGATAACCCTGGCAGGTTATTGGCGTGATTATGTCGACGTGATGACAAGAAATAAATGATACACGCCACAAATGAGTGCGGTGCTACCTGGCGCGCTCAGAGTGAGATCAATGATACCTTTTTCAGATATTATAGTTCCCTGTACTCTCCGGATGCGGAGAGGTGCATGAGCGATCTGGACGAAGCCTCATCTTAGATAACCCTGCCATACAGGGAATTGACTGAAGCTCTAGATGCCCTGCTGAGAGTCGAGGAATTGAAGTCCACTATCATGTCACTGCCTTCGGGCAAAGTCCCTAGAGCAGGCTACCAGGCAGTGTGAACCCAAATCTCCTCTGGCAGTTCATTGGCAGACTGAACATCAACTGGATATGACATCTGATTTGCGCTTCATTGGATTAATGAGAGCGCACAAGGGGAAAAGGGGCGGGAATCTTCAGTTGAAAGTGCGACAGATGGAAGCCAAACTCATCTGTCTACTACTCTCGTGGATTAAATTCTGACCACGAGATGCACGTCATTCTATGAATCTGGCCTGATTAATTGTTACATTTTGTTGTATAAGTGGGCCAATACTTCCACTAATCAATTTTCAGATACTGTCATTAATTATGCTAATGCTCCCCTTACTTGCATCTTTGCAACTCCACCATGCTTTTCGCTTGCCGGCATTTATGTGCGTTTAGGGCTGACATCAATGATATGATTACCACACATGATTTCCTCCACACAGGATTCTTGATTTCACATTTTTGGGTTGCTGCTAAATTGAGAGAATCCCGTTTTTTATTGTTCTCCCGCCAATTCGTGTGAATTACTGAGCTAGTAAACATGTTTGCAGTACAATGTCTTCTTTTCTGGCCTTGACTTCGGTCTTTGAACATGCAAACTTTGCTGTATTGCCGTAGTGTTCGCTTGTGCCTCAATTAACTAGACCTGTTCTGAGTCTTTAATTTTGCTAATGTGCCGAATCAGTTGTTTAATTTGGGACTCATTTACTATCACCACTCATTGAGCCACACTATTGTGGCGAACGCAATTTGGCATTGATTATCTTAATGCCTTGTCAGGTTGTCGTGTGGACAGTAATCGCGCCTACGTCACATTGTTGACAATATACGTCACTTACGCGACGTAATGTCGTTGCGCCGCAGCCACCGTCACTCCCGTGACATGTACGGCATTTCTCTATTTAGATTCACTGAGAACGGTAGCCACTGGATTTGTTTCACTTTACTCGTACCCGACTCGATTTGCCGAGTGAGTGACTATTTTATTTTCTCTTGTGCTCATGAATGCTTTCTGTCATCATTTCGTCTTCCTTTCTTTGATACTTTTTTGCTATTGATTGCAGGCGATATATGCGTGCTAGCCATTAGGCTTTTGATACTGGATAAGGATATATATTTCTCAACGGGTATTCACCCTTTAAAGCCCAGTGTGGTAAGTCCCTTGCTATTGAACTAATTGATTTTTAATTATGTCACTTAGTTGCTCTCAGGTTTGTTCTGGTTGAAGATCTTTAATTTACTATTGGCAATTTTCCAACAGGGCTCTTGTATTTACTGGTCATTTCCAAATCTTTTTTGGTAAGCGTTTTCTTCATTGCGTACACCTTTCCGGAATGTGGTTTCTGGTATTTTTTGGAATTCATGTTCGGTGCAGCTGTGCATTAATCACTACAATGGATTGACTTTGGATTTTGATCAGTCTCTTGTCTTGATAATATGTTGCATTAGCACCCTATACATGTGGCATGGTGTTGGGTGCGTGATCTGCATGGTGGTCTTGCGAGGGTGCAATGGGACATCACATCCACTTGAAGATGAAACAGTATTGATTTCCATTGTGCTTATATACATTTTCTATATTTTTGTTCTCTTAATGCTGTGCCAATCTTGCCCCACAACTGCTGTACCACTCCTCTTAACGGACTTGGTATGTACTTTATTTACTTATATTTTTTTATGTTTTTATGTTGAATCATTTCTCAATTTTATGTTACAATTTTGTTATTTCTAATCTTGTACATAAGTTGCTGTATTATATTTTGAGTTTATTTAAACATGATGATTGAATGTGGTTCTGCCACTCAGCCTTGAAGACGATGCAAGTGTCGAAACACGTGTCGGCTGTTCTTCATTCCATTAAAATACTGTACTCTAATTGTTGTCATATAGTCTAATGGTGTTTAGCGCAATTCCATCCACACTCCACTAACTGTTTCTATAATATTCACCTAGGTGTGGCCAGGTTGACCAGGATTGGACTGCTGCTCACACCACTACTTTGGGGAAAAAAATCTATCTTTTTCTTTTTAAAGTTTAACAGTGATAACTCGCGCACAGGTCCCGTGTGGCGAGTCCACAATATTTATATTCAGTCTTAAACAATTATACGTCACTCATAGTGCATAGATGACCCCATTCAGGGTCTCCCGTTTCCAGGGCGCAGATAGGCAGGGATGCCCCAGGTGCACACACTCGGAGGCTATTTTCCATATGTTCTGGTCCTGCCCGGTGATACAGGGATTTGGCCTGAGATTGCTAAGAGGGTGTCCAAGTGTGGTAGTGATATGCATTAATGGCCCCAGGAGGCCTGCTTGCTGGGGTTATTCCTGTGCAAGCGAGGTGCTACACATCTCACAGAAATGAAGGGCCTAATTTGCATGCTGGCCAAGCTCCGAATTGCAATGTCTTGAAAGTCAGCGGGGGCCCCAGTGTGGATGTGTGGTGGGAGCGACCAATTTGGGTAATCACTACCAAATACCCCTGCTCCCCATGTTTGGTAGTGATTACCCAAATTGGTCGTTTCAAAACAACCAAATGGTACTAGCCGAAAACAGTCAGTTGTACCAAAAGGTCAATTTGAAACGACCAATTTGGGTAATACCCCCTGTACACTATGAAGAATCTCAGTTATCTCCTGTGCCTAGGATGTATGGGTATGTCGAAATACGCATCCGGCAGATCCAACGACACCAACCAGTCCTGCAGAATCTCTCAGAATGTCACCGTCTTGAATTTTTCTTTCCTCAGGAACTTGTTCAAGGCCCTGAGGTCTAGAATGCAGTTCTCCTCCTTTCTTGGGTACCGGGACCACGTCTCGGAGTATCAGTCTTATTCCTCTTGATTTTAATTCGGGGAGCACTTCCCCAGTATTAGCCCTTCACACCCCTGCCCCCCGCCCCCACTTGATCATTCACACTGTTTGTTATGTCTAACTTCCCTGTGGTGGTGCTGCAGCCCTGACAGATGTCACATTCCTCAATTGAGTGATTAGGATAAAGGAAGTATATGCAATTGTTTGGGAGAATTCTCAAAAATGTGTTAATTCCCTTCTACCTTAGAGACCCCAAGCTCTTTTTAGCTCTCATGTAAATATAATGTGATGTATTCTCTGTGTTTCTTTTGACTTTGGAGTCTGACAAACTCCATAGGCATCATCGTTGCATTGTATCACACAGCACCTTCAGTGCACAAGAGCAGTGAAGTGAAATTGACTTTACTTACAATTTGTAACTTTCTAGACACAGCACACACTATCTTACCATAGGGTGCTGGAGGGGTTACTTAGTATACTCTTTGTCTAGTTTCTCATGTAACATTTTTATGTTACCCTTTCTACAGTTAATGGCTGGTGGCAGTGATTTACTTTTTACTACCATTGTGTGTTTTTACCGTGGGCTGCGTTCACAGCTACGGTAAGGCACCCATGGGTGCTCATTTTGTCAAAATGGTCCCGGTCTTCTTTATTTTGGCATTTTCTGTTGGAAAGGTCTGAGATTTACTCTGTGCGCCAAACCAGGTTTGATTGCTTTGTTCGTTTTGTCTTTGGCCTGATTCACAAGTGAAACTCACCTCTGGCTCCTGTATGTCTGGCAGGGGCAGGAAGTGAGGGAGGTGCCCGAAACTCCCTGTGCTTAATCCCCTTGGTTACAGGAATGCACCCAAAGGTGATTGACCGGCTGGCTGTCCGGCAAGGACCGCCACCCTGCTGTGTGATTGACAACTAGGCTGGAATGAATGGGAGAAACCTGCATAAAATGTGAGGCTTTTTTGGCTTGGAAGGCAGAGTCAACCAATGGACGAAGGAATCTGAAGAAGAACTTGGAAGAGACGCCTGCTGCAACTCCTGGACCGTTGGTTTGTCCGGTGAAGCCATGCTGCTGTGCTGAAGCTCCAAATTTGCCTCGACTAGAGAAGCCCTGCAAAGACAACTTCTCTCTTTGAATTGGTGGGACCACTCAGCTCCACAGTAAGCCAGTTTGGACATCCTCTCGAAGTTGGTTGTATTTCCACTGCTGCTGGAACCGAAGAGCCAGGGAGAGGAATATCAGATTGTTTGTGTTGCTTTTAAGTCAGACCCGAGCGCTAGGAAGATCCTCTGGACTCCCCTGATGCAGGACTGACCAAGCCTGAGCCACCTCAACAGAGTGCTGGACCCCAGAAGCAAGGAAAGTCTGAAGTGGTATCCGAGAACCACAGTGTTGCTATTTGCTGTCAGACGCAAGGAGCTGAAACACCCAAGGACCGCTGAATTGAAGTTTGCCAAGTGCTGCCGCTGACCGTCACATTGCAGAGCAGGTGTCCCCAGACATCCTCCCTCTTGTCCCCACGACTGAGGCTCAGGAACAACAGGATCTACAGAGCTATATAGGAACAGAAGCCAGCTGTAACCATATCTTCTAACCAGAGGTACTGTAAAGTCTAAGAGACCTTACCTCTTGTGTTGAAGCCTTACTTGCTTCTCAGTTGAGACCTGTCTTGGTTACCGTGCAGAGTTGGTAAAGCTTTACCCCTCACAAGCCTCTCAGCTTGTGGCCCTTCAAGTGTTCTATTTTCTACAAACATTTGACATTGTGCAATTAACATTGGCCGTCCTGGCTCCCTTAGAGACTCCTCTTTACCTCTGACTTCGTGCTTTGGAAGGTGTTTAAAAGTACTTGCCTGTTTATGAGTTATTTGTTAACCTTTGTTTTATTCCTCTATTCTATCTTTTACACCTAACTCAGTATTGCTCTAAATGTACCACTGATAAATCAATGTCCACAGTGTCCTAGCTATCCAAGTGACCTGAGGGTGTAGGAAGTGTCCGTGTGCCATCCCCAAAGGGTGTCCTCTGATTTAGAGAAACTAAGATTGTGTTTTGAAGTATATTTAAGTGTTACATGTTTTGCTCCCTTTCTGAAGAAGACTTATATAACCAACTGAAATAAATTAACAATTGTTTAATCAAGAAACCTTGAGTCTAAGTGTTTATTTGGATAAATGTGTTGTGTAAGCCTGTCACAACATTAATGCTCACATTGACACCTCTTGAGATAAGCTTGGATGCTCGACCACACTACCAACCTGTGTACTTCAGACATGTACCAAAGGTTGGGTCCATATTGCCAGGAGGTCAAGGTTAATGTAGTGCACCCAAAGGGTACTGCATACAATCCTGCCTAACAGAAATGCTAGTGTTTGTCACCTTCAAGCACATTCTTCAGGCCACAGGTAGAGCAAGCCCCAACGATGGATTTTGTATATCTACTCTCCTTATCTTTTTCCCCAGATGAAATAAAGAAAAAGACTTATATGATTCAATTTTTTAGAGATCGCTTTTCTCCTAGGCGAAAGGTGTGAGGACTCCTCTCAGCATAACATGTGGTTAGAAAATGAACATGGCCTGTAGGGGAGGAGCTTACTACTCGAAGTCCCATTGATTGGGACCAAAAGCACACATAAGGAGGGGGATAGACTACAAAACACACCCGTCTTTTCCTTTTAGTAAAAGTAGGAAGTGTGTAGCCGAGGATTCCCGGCCTTACAACAGGGAATATTCAAAGCATGTGAATCTATGAAAGAGCCAATGCTGCAGAAACTATGGATGGAAAGTTGCAAGAAGAGAAATCTTTCCTAACAACGTTCATTCTGGGACCAGAATAAGCGACAAACAATTCATCTATACTCCTTTCCACTTGTCTTGAAATGTAGAAAGACCCTCTAAGGGTCCAAATGATGTAGCCTCTTCCCCCTTGGATAGGTGAGGAGGCAGATAAACTGGTAATCTTTTGGGTGAGGTGAAAGTTAGACTATCTTCGGTAAGAATGAGGGCGGTGAGGGCGTGGCTTGGAGCGCCACTGATGCGGTCGCTCCATTAAAGCCTCCCGTGGATGACCCGCCACCGCCGCGAATATTATGCGGTTCCACTCTAGCTCCGAGACCACCAACGCCATCTAGGGTGACCGGAACCACTCGGGCACAACATGGCCCAAGCTGACTGAATAACGTGCGCGCGTTATGCCTGAATTCGACTCTCAAACCCTGCACCCGAGGCCGGCCGCGAAATCCAAGATGGCGGCCGGCCGCGAAATCCAAGATGGCGGACGCCCGCGAAGCTCAGCGTAGAGAACAGCCCAAGCTGGGAGGAGCTGCCGGAGAGCCGGGAGGTTGGATACACTGACTCTTGAGAACGCGAGCAGCTGCGGATCCGCTGCCAGCAATCTGCCTGGGACCAGAAGAAGGCTGCGCCGCCCGCGAGAGAGAACCGCAGCGACATCCACCGCTGCGCAGCCTTCGGGAGCCCTCCCACACCCGGAGTTCCGACGAGGGCGCCCGGCATCTGAGATGCTCCCCTGCCGATGAGTGGCGCCGGCGCTTAACAGAGTGGGCCCTGGAGCCACTCACCAAGGACTACAACACACCCGAATGGGGGCTCCTCCCCTCCTTCTAAGGCACGGAGCACATCGACGCCAGCCCGGCTTGCTCCAGTGCACAGCACACTAGAGCGCCCTCGGCTAAGCCCTAATCTAATAAAAACTCCTACCCCCGAAACCTTCCTGGGGCGCCCTGGGCCACGCTTTTGACCAGCTCACTGACCCAACCTGTAACGGAGCTACGAAACCTCGGGCTCCTCACGGCAGCCACGATGGGACATACGCAGTCACTCAATCAGTCAACCCACAAGCATTCGCAGGACTCGATCTCCGGAGAGGCCCGCCAAGAGGGTTCCCCGACAAGGCCTCCTTCACGCTTTTGGGCCCCTCCAGGCTGCCACCAGGATCGCCTCGTTGCAATCCCTCCGATACAGCTACCATGTCCAGGCAAACAAAGGGCGGTAAAGCCACAGACATTCCCACTATGTTCGCAGGGGCGGACAAAGGTAAGAAACTGGACCCTCTCAAACTGACCCCACAGAAACAGACAGAGGAAAAAGACGCCCTGGCTACCAGAGGGGACCTGGTGGCCTTCATGGCGGACATTAAGTTTGAATTCCGCTCCTGCTTAGCCGAACTCACATCCAAAGTAGAGCAGACTGACCAGAGGGTAAAGAGGTTGAGCAGAGGCTGGGGGAGATCGAGGAACGCTCACAAGCCCACACCGCCTCCCTCGGAGAAATCCAGCAATCCATCAATGTCCTACAGGGCAAATATGAGATCCTAGAGTTCAAACAAGAGGACCTCGAAAACAGGGCGCGTTGCAATAATCTTCGAATTTGAGGGGTCCCATCCTCGGTCCCCGACAACAAGCTAGCGGAATACGTGGGGGATTTCTTTCAAGCCCTGCTCCCGGATTTAGACAAATCCCAACTGCTGTTAGATCGAACCCACCGACTGCGCCCACGTCAGGGAGTAGACTCCGACCCTCCCCCCAGATGTGATCATGAGGGTTCACTTCTTCACAACTAAGGAGGCTATTTCAGCGATTAGCCGTACGGGAGATGACCTCTCGTTCCAAGGCAACTCCCTGCAGATCTACCAAGACCTTTCATTGCTCACTCTACAGAAACGGAGGGCGCTCCGCCCCTCAGCACTCTTTCTCCAAGACCAAAAGATACGGTACAGGTGGTTATTCCCAACGGCGCTACAGTTCTCTTACCAAGGCTCTGTTCGACCATCAGCCATTTGGAAGACGCAAATAGAATCATGCACCCAACCTCACCTAGGGATACCCCCTCACCGAATCATGAAAAACCTGGGGATGCTGAACCACCCCCCTCCCCAAAGCCCAGGCGATCTTCTTGGTCAAAGATCCAGTGAAACAACAGGAGGAGATAACTGGGGAGGGAGCTCTCTTTAGAGATCTAAGCTACATTGCCCACAACTTGATTGCCTACACCCGCTTTGGAACCACCAGCTCACTTTCGAATAAATAGAGCTCCTCGACGGTGGCGGCGGGCCACAACCACGGCTCATACCCACTCCGAGGATAGAACCAACACTGAATCCTTGGAAACCAACCTTATTTCCTTTATTGGCCCAGTTGGCCGAGGGTGCGCCCACACACACAATGTCGGCCCACCCGCTAGTTATGATTACGCACCCCAGTTGGGGGCGCAGGTTAAAACCCCAAGTGCAGGATGACACACTTCTAATTCGCATTAGGAATGGCAGTTGACCCATCCCTGCTCGGTTTCCCCCCCTCTCCCCCTGCTCGATTCAAAACGCCCGACCCGCTGGCAGACCACCAAACCCTGAAATTTCTCTCCTTAAATGTCAATGGGCTGAACTCTCCGGCTAAAAGGAAGTCAATCCTACGAAAACTTAAAGATGAAGAGGCGGTGGTAGCCATGCTCCAGGAGACGCACCTGCTGCCATTAGACGTTGCTCGGCCCCGCTCCCGTGGCTACCCCCTCCAGTTCTTCGCCTCCGGAGGAACTAAAAAAGGGGGCACTGCAATCCTTTTTCGGAAGGACCTAAACCCACAGATCATGGAGACTAAAACTTGTTAGGAGGGACGTTATATAGCAGTCAAATGTCTTTTGCTGGGAGACCTATATACTTTTATTTCGGTGTACGCCCCCAACGCTGGGCAATCACACTTCTATGACTCACTGGGGTCCTCCCTCTCACCCTTCATAGAAGGCCAAACGATAATCGGAGGAGACGAACGGTGTTCCGGACCCCACAAAGGATAGATTGCACCCGCAACCCCGAGCAACTTTTCTCAGGCACTGAGCCTCCTCAGGATGTTTCGGTCAGAGGTGGTTGATGCCTGGCGGGTACTTCACCCCACCGAATGGGACTTCTCCTTTTATTCAGGCGTCCACCGATCCTTCTCAAGGATTGACCTCCTCCTAACTTCTCCTCAGACTCTAGCGTTTGTCAAGGAAGTAACCATCGGGACAAAGGCCATATCAGACCATGCCCCAGTAAGCTTGGAAATCCGGGTCCAGAACCCAAAAGCTGACTGCCCACGCAGATGGACTTTATACAACCCGATCCTCAATGAGATGGCAACGAGAGACAAGATCGCGAAATCCATCAAGACTTTCTTTGAAGAGAAGCCTGCCTCTGACACCTCGGTAGCGAACACTTGGGATGCCATGAAAGCGGTGATCAGAGGCACCCTGATCGCCCAAGGTGCGGCCTACCACCGGAATAGGCGACAAACCCGGACAGCCCTGGAAGAAGATCTAAGGGCCGCAGAACAAGTCCTCAAAAGGAATGGCTGGTCCCCTAGGCTACAGAAAGTCTTGCGGATAGCCAGAAAGAAATAGGAAGCCCATTACGCGGAACCGACCGCCCTTCTCATGGCTGGGGCCAAGCAATCCTATTACGCGTCGAACAACAAGGCAAATAAATTCCTGGTGGCCAAATTAGCCAAACTAAGGCGAACGAACACTATCGCGGGCCTACGTGACCACAACGGAGTCATCCATTTCTCAGAGGCCAGAAAGCAACAATTGGCAGTGGACTACCTCACCAAGATCATGACAGCCACCCCACAAAACCAACCACAACAAATGGAATACCTAGATAAAGCTGCGCTGCCCCGACTCTCTGACACGATAAGAGAGAAGCTGCAGGCGCCCATCACAGAAGAAGAGATTGGGGAGGCCATCAAGACTCTCAAATCATGGGCCCTGGGCCCAGATGGTTTCTCGGCTAGGTTCTATAAACTATTTAGGCCCCAACTGGTTCCCCCTCTGGCCACGCTCTTCAACTCCTTCAGAGATACTGGATCTGTGACACCCTCGATGCAGGAATTGACCACCATCCTCCTACCTAAACCGGGGAAAGATCCAAGGGACTTAGCCTCATACAGGCCAATTGTACTACTGAACATTGATGCAAACCTTTACTCTAAAATCCTGGCGAACCGCCTGGGTCCCATCCTACCCGAGATCATCCAGCCAGACCAGGCTGGTTTCATCCTACACCGGGCAGCTGGGGATAATATTCGGAGAACTCTTAACCTGGTGGACCTTGCCACCCGAAACTCCCAGAAATTGGTCCCAATGGCTCTGGATGCGACCAAGGCCTTCGACAGGGTGGACTGGACATTTATGAAAAACACCTTGGGGGCCTTCGGCTTTGGCTCAATATTTCAATCAATGGTACTAGCTAACTATGCAGGCCCGAAGACATTTCTAAGAATCAATGGACACCCCTTGGCCCCGATCCCACTGACCTGCGGGACTAGGCAGGGCTGCCCATTGTCCCCACTGCTTTTTGCCCTGACCATGGAGTCCTTTGCCCAAAGAATCAGGCTGAATAATCTGATCAAAGGCCCAATGGTCGGCTCTCTACAACATAAAATAGCTCTGTACGCTGATGTCTTGCTCATGCTTTCAGAAGCCAGCTCATCCCTACGACACGTACTGGAAGAAATAACTAACTATGGAGAGGTCTCCGGCTTCTCAGTGAACTTCACTAAATCTACGGCTCTAAGCATTGGCCTCACCCCAGGAGAACGGGAACCATTGGCTGCAATGTGCCCAATCACATGGGCAAGAAGGGTGATCCCTTATTTAGGGGTCTATATCCCATCAGACCCAAAAGACACTTGCAAGGCAAACTTCCCCCGGCTATTCGGGGAATTGGAAGGGGACCTGAAACGCTGGACATCACAAGTGATCTCGCTACTAGGGCGCATCACAGCGTGAAAGATGAACCTCCTGCCGAGGTTCCTTTATGCCTGCGCCTCCCTCCCAGTGGCAATCCCCGCCTCAGCCCTCCGGAACCTGCAGAGGAAGATGTTGAAATTCATCTGGAGAGGTAAGAAGGCGAGAATTCCTCTGAAAACGCTTTTAGGGGGCTCAAAATTGGGAGGCTTGGGAGTCCCGGACCTGCAGGCCTACAGGGTGGCAGCCCAATTAGCAGAGATCCACACATGGCAGATAATTACAAACCGTCCCAGATGGGTGGAGCTGGAGCAATCACGAACACCACTACCACTGCGCGTCCTGCCACACATCCCACCCTCTCTCCGCGCACATTAGGGAGCCCTCCTCCTGGCAACTGAGGTCCTGGGACTGGGCGCTGAAGCGGAAAGGGATTCCAAGGGGCCTGAGCCCTCAATCCCCGATCTTCTTCAACCTGGCCTTCTCGCCTGGTGCGAGCCCCCAGAACTTCCAAAATTGGATAAATGGCGGCCTTGAAACTATAGACCAGCTATACGGAGAGGGGACACCCCTAACATTTGAACAATGTAAAGAGAAATTTCAACTCCAGGAACGGGACAGGTACACTTATATTCAACTACGTCATTGGTGTACACACCCCCAAACTCAGCAGGCAGCTACACGGCCCCCTACCGCCCTGGAACTAACGCTCGGGGACCTCCCGGCGTGCGGGTGAATATCCACCCTATACAGGCGGTTCTTAGGGGACTTTCCTGAGCACAGGAACACGCTGCATGGCCCAGTGGGAAGCGGACCTAGGTCACCCGATAGAAGACCAGACCTGGGTGGACATCTGGACTCGGACGCACACCTTTTCTATCTGCATCACTAACAGGGAAAGCGCCTACAAAGTCATGCTACAGTGGTACTATCCACCCCTCCGACTGCATCACATGAACCCCCAAGTGGATTACCATTGCTGGAGGGGGTGCGGCCACCCGGGCTCCTTTTTCCACATGTGGTGGACTTGTCCACGGATTCAACAATTTTGGAAGACATGCCTAGAGACCATCGCACTAATCACTGGGTCAGCGATCCTGCTAGAACCGGAGCCCGTTCTGTTGGGAGCCCCGATCCCCACGACCTACCCACGGGCCGGCAACAGAGCAAAACTGCTGACCCAATGCTTACTAGCCGCGAAAACAACCCTGGCCCGCGCCTGGAAGGCCCCGGAGGGCCCCTCCTTGGCCCAGTGGTGGACGAAGCTCTGGGAAATTCTGGTAGCGGAAAAGATCACAGCGGCAAAGGCAGGTACCCTCCACAGATTTCAGAATGTCTGGGCCCCGGTCCTAGAATACGACCAGCGATTCCCGGCCCTAACCTATAAACCCATTAATGCCCGTTGGACCCTGAGGGATCGGGGAAACCCCGAAAGAGACACAAAGACTGGGGTGCGGGACAGACAGCTGAGCTGGACGGAACCGTGGTCGAAGGTTGGGGGGGGGGGGTGGAAGGGCGCATGGGAGCGTGTGGGGGATAACATGCTCAAAATGCTGCAATGATGCTATAAACTGCTGTATAATTGTCATCCTGCCTTGATTTAAAATAAACAAAGTTAAAAAAAAAAAGAATGAGGGCGGAACCCTGAAGGTGACTTTTGAGGTATAAAATGAGAGTTAAGGGTGCTTCACTGAAAGAGCGTGAAGCTTGCTTATTTGTGTAGGGGGGGGCACGGTATCACAAGCAGAGACTGACACAATGGGTACAATTTGTAAAAACTTTATTTAAATGGTTGGGATTGGAAAAACTATTCTGCCCTATAACTGAGATGGGAGTCGCCTCGGACATTGAATAATAAAATAACGCAGTCTTAGTGTAGTCTGTCAAATCAAAATGGCCTATGCTAAAAAAAACTAATGCCTGCCCTATCCCTTGCACAAAAAGAGTGAAAAGGAAAAATGTCTACTAAAGGAAAAATCAGTGTTCAAATGATAATGTGGCAGAACCAGCTCTCCTCCCCACATTAGGCCCCACAGAGTAAGGTGATCCTTGTAGGCAGGATCACACACTCTGGTTCGGTTTTCAACACAAAAAAAATCAGTGGATCGAGGCCCGTCTGGTCTTCCACGCTCAAGACGCTTTCTCTTTCATTCTAAAATAATGTCTTACCCAAAATGTTCCCATAAAGAACCCCCTCTGCCAGGCTCCGACCTTTCACTACACAGTTCTTCAGATCTCCCACTGTTGGGCTTAGATCTACTAAGATAAAGTTCAACACAAGTTGCAAGGGGGGATCCCTTTCTGAAGCTTATTTCAATTCGGGTTTCTGTCTGTCAGGCTCGGACCCCTTTCCGATGTCGAAGACTTTCGAATGTGTGTGGCAAATTTGTCAGACCACTGCAGGACCACTTTGACTCAAACTTCACTCTTCACTTCTCTAGGAATTAATCTTTTTCCTTTTACTTTTAATGTTCATTCGCTTTCTTGTTTTAAACAAAGTACATTTCACAGAGACTTTCGAGTGGGTCACATTCCTTTCACTGGACCACTCTGTTACTTAGTATCACTGATTTCCCAACTGTTCTTTGCATCAAAGTTCATTCACAGGTCTGCCTTTCCTCCCGTTTCAGCCACACGCATGCAGCCTTCACTTGTGATATGATGTTGCTACTTCATTCACTCTAACACACAACACACACACACACACACACACACACACACACACACGCAACTCTCAGGTTGCTTGCCAACTCAATGGCTGGCTTCGCTTCTTTCTTGTTTGATGTTTTCTGCTTTTCGAGTCAAGGTTAGTACCACAGGTTTGACCTTGCCTCCCCAACTCTGACGTTCACCCGGAAGGGTTGCGGGTGTCCTTGAAACACAATGCAATCTTCACTTGTGGGATCTGGCCTTCTCCCTTGTGTCTTAAGCGGCCTGTCGGAGGCAACAACCTCCAAAAGAGAAGCCTTGGGGTTTTCGGCCCTCTACTCTCGTCCCTTGGTCTGTTGCTCTGCTCCAGTAGGTGTGTCTTTGTCCCGGATGTTCTGCTTGTTCTCGTGTTCCGCCTTGCTCAGAGTGTCTCTTTGGTTTCTGCCTTGTATTTGTGAGAGGAGAGCTAACTGGTATCAGGTGTATGCACTTAGGATTAGGTGCCTGACTTTGCCCGACACGATTAGCGGGAGATGGCCAGTAAGTTGTATGCAAGTTAGTGTTGTTCATCTCAGTCATCCTCTTCCTCAGCCCAGTGTTTGTGTAACAAGGGGGGGCGGGGAGTTGGGATCTCTGAGTATCCTAAAACATATGGGTTTGATAAACAAAATAAGGGTGAATACTGTGTCTCGCCATCGGCTATCTAACCCCCACTCTCCCAAGACCCCTCACACGGGTGATACACCCGCAGTGGTCCACCCCCAGGAACTGGATCCAAAAGTGATGGCTGTGTCGTGGCCACCTGGATGACAAGTCCCCTAGGACTAGTGGGTGAGCTACCCTTTGGTTTATCACACTTGCCTGGCAGATGTAATTGCCACCAAGTACATGGTTTTCATGGCCCACAATCTCAACAAACATAAATGCATCAGCTTCCAGGTGGAAGCCATAAATAATGTCAAAACCAAACTCAGACCCCCATGGCGGCACAATAAACTGCCTTAGTGTAAGCATGCTTACCAAGCCCAGCAGGAACTACACCCATCGTAGGAGCTCTGCTCATGGGTTTTCTTGACACTGAGATCTGTCAGGTATCCTTTTACTGTGCTAATCTGCAATCCATTTCTAGCAAAGGGCAGCAAATACTAGAGGAATGAAGCTGTAGGGCAAACAATGGGGTCCAGATCTCTCTCTCTACACCTTGCACAACATTTTCCAGATGCAATTGTAGATGGCCTGGTAGCTGGCCTGCGATCTGAGATGAGAACCTCCACAACCTCTTCTTGCTGGGCCCAATCACTGTATATCAGCCTCTCAAGAACCATGCACAGAGATTCATAGTGCTAAGGTGGGAAGTACTTGTCCTCCGGAGTGGGACTGGAGATCCTCGCTCATCGCAAGGCATCAAGGAGAGCAGATGGCCATTTCCAGAAGGTCTGCATACTATGTCCTTCACACCCAGTCCAAAGCGATTAGAATCATCATGATCTGTAATCTCCGTAGTCTCCTGAGCAGATGCACGATGACAGGAATCAATGGGAATGCGTACGCAAGGTTGAAATTCCTCCCCACTAAGAACGCATCCCACAGACCCCATCTTGGAGGAAATCCGTAACAGCACAACCATTGATACTTCTAGTCTGCACAGATTGCAAACAGGTCTACTTGAGAGGTTCCTGAGAGCTTGAAGATTTTCGGAAGAACCTCCCGCCACAACTCCCATGCTTAAGACACTATACACTGCCTGCTCCAAGCATCCGCCAACACATTCTCCTAGCCGGCTAAATGGGCGGCCGACAACCACCTACGGTTCTCCAACGCCCAGAACCACAGCTGCATTGCTTCCTTGAAAGAGAGCATACGCCCTCTCTTGTTGAGAAATGCATGGCTGTTGTGTTGTCAGCCAGAATCAGGACAGTTTTCTTAAGACTTTTACGGGACACCCTTTCTTTGTGCTTTGTTTTGACTGCTGGCCTGACATTTTGGAGGTAAGACAAGGCTTCTGCTTTACTTCTCTTGCTGTGTGTTCAGTTTTCCCCATAAACATGATCAGTCCATAAGACTATCAGTACTGGAACACTAAGTCTCCCTTAGTGGATTTCTTGTATTTATAAAGCTGCACATATCACCTTAAGAGTCAAGTGAGGTTAGAATACTTTGTATCCTTACAACTTTCTTTTGGAACTTTGCAGCTACAAATGCAATGTGTCCAGGAAAGGCTGGTGGCAGCAGGTATTTTTCTACCAGTGTTTTTACCTTGTACTCCTGCACTTTTGCATAATGTCATAAATACCATATACTCTAAAATGACTGTGCAACAGACTGTTAGCCTGTTCTCTGGCCAAGTTTTTTGGCCTTCTTCCTGCCCTTTTAGGTCTAGAATTGACATATATGGAATGTCCTTTCCCGAGGAAAGCTTTTGCTTTCCTGTGCAAAGTGGTGGTCTGCGTATGTGGCCGGACCTGAGGGCTGGAATTGGATATCACGGGATAGCCACTGGACACTCATTCTGCCCAGCAACAGACACCATGTGTACTGGATGTGGACTGGGACCAGACAGTCCCATGATTGGATAGCCACTGCTAGTTTGAATTGTGCAGATCATTATCACTGCTGGGACCTGGGTACACCGATAGTCCAAATTCTGGATAAAAGGAGGACTCCTCAAGCCATTCAACAGATCATCGTTGGAGCAAAGACCCCTATGAAGAAGTGCAGCCCTCTAACCACCCAAAGACAACCACTGCAACTGACCAGAATCGCATCCAGCCAAGTCCGAGTGAAGCCCTGCTCCTAAATCCTGATCTCAAGTAGGCCCTAGTCAGTGCTTTGCTCCATGGAGCCGTGTGCACAACCTGTCTCAAGTGTCTCTGAACCACCAGCTAGACTGACCAGCTCTCTCCTGGGCTAATGCGCTATAGCAGTCGCCGTTCTGAGTACATCCTTGAACTTGGAGGATCTTAAACTTGTTCCACCAGATAGCTGCAACTGCCTTGTCAGCCTTGCAGTCCCAAAGGAAGCCATGAAGGGCCTACACTTTTGTTCGACCTTCGAACATCGCCTGTTGCCGCCTGATCATGGTGACTCAAGTTGCAACCAATCTTCTTCACTCTCTAGAGGTCTCCTGGTCCGCAGAAGCTTTCTTTCTTTTATCGCAAGGGTGTTCAGCTTGGAACCGAAATACAGATACTGTGACAAAAAAAAAACGAAATCCTGCAACCAAAACAAACCTTTGCACCAACAACCCATGGGCCTTCCCTTGACTGGACCAAGCACAGAAGAATATGTCCCCAATTGAATCCATAACCTCTGAAGTCTCTGCAGAAATCAGAGTAAGGGGGTAAGTTAACAAATCTGTTCCTTTCCCTGCCACTTGCCTCCATAGGGTTACATTACATGGGCTTAAAGTCCTGTCCCCATCTCCCTTTCCCGATTTAAATCAGTGGTTGTCGAGTCAAGGATCCCCTCCTGGGCCTTCACTAGTGTAGTGGGATTGAGAGAGATAGTTATCTGAACTTTCCTTTACTTTTTGGAACTCTGAATCACATCCACTGGCATCATCCAATCACATAGTAAACTAACCTGAATTATTTTTGGGAACTGATAACTTTCGGGCACTGATCCCCAATCCAATGCAGGACTGTAGTTAAAAAGTATTAGGAAACTATTCTAGTGTTTCTCTCAAGTGTTTCTTCTCACAAAGTTAATGTATAGTTGTATTTTATAGTAGTTGCGTGACAATACCTACAAAGAAGTTTCATTGGTTATTGTGTAATTTAAAGGCCTAATAAATCATTGTATGTGTTTGTACTAGCCTGTCCAAATGGAATTATTGAAGTGCTATGTGTGTGTCTCAGTGTAGACCTAGACAACTTTCACTCACTTCTTGAGTCTGCTACGTATCTTGATTGGCCAGTCTTCAGTGTCTTTGCTGTTCACCTTAATAGTTTGGCCTCCCAAAATCCACGCTCTGGGTTAATTTGGAAAATCCATCACAGTACCTCGGATGGAAGGCAGAAGGCTTTTAGAACCACTCTGATTGCCCGCAGCTCTGCTAGGGATTAAATCCTACTGACCTCAGGATCTCTCAGGGGAGCACCCCAGCCTTTCATGGAAGCATCTGATCACTGTCTCCTCCCGCCACTGTTAGCCAAAAAGGTTCTCCTGCCCTCAGTTTGTTCACTTGGGACCACCAAATAGGTCCTGTGACAATCGGGTACAGACTTGCATTTGAGCCGCCATGCTCCCCCAGTACTGGGACCAATGGGACCTGTTCAACCACTACAGAGTTCTCATCCAGAGGCAAGCCTGTGGCACTAGAAAAATGCACAATGCCAGCATGGCCAGAAGGCATAGGAAAGCTAGGGCTGCCACAATCCGAGTTCTGGAACAATTTGACCATCTGCAGAATATTTTGCACCCTGTTCTCTGGAGAAAAAGCCTTCCCAGTGCCAGAATTCCCCTAAACCAGAAAACAGAAGGGCTCAGATGAAAAGGAGTTTCTGAGAGGGTATCACCTGGACTTCTTGAAGTTAAGGGAGAGGTGAAAGCTGTGTAGGTGGGGTCATGAGCATTTTAGATGGGTGACTGCTTCTTCCGGCGATCTGTCTAGGATAAGTGAATTGTCCACCTAGAGAAAAGCGTGGATCTTTTCCCCTCCTGAGCTTGCCCCTGAGCACTGCTATAAGTTTGATGAAAACCCTTGGGCGGAGGTGAGCCCAAACAGAAGGACGAGGAATTGTTGATGCATTTCCCTGAGCATAAACCTCAAGAACTTCCTGTGCTTTCGATGGATCAACATATGTAACAAGTGTCGTGGAAATCTATGGACACCGGCCAGTCTTGGATTTCTAGGGCTTGCAGAAACAGCACATGATGGGGTGAGGCAGGGAGATTTTTGTGAATAAGGGAGGAGGGTGGTCAGTACTAGGAAGAGGTAGAGGCCGTGGAAGCGGTACTCATGGACAAAAAGGAAATTCAAATGGATTTATGACTCGTCACTATTGCAAGCTGGAGGGACCTGGTAAGTGTAAGTGCCCAAATAGGCCTCTGCTCCAAGTAATAGGTGGAAGGACTGATACCTTCTGCCCATCCTTTTCCAAGCATAACAAGAACAGTCTGGAAGATGCCAAAGAATAAAAGTTAAGATTGCGAAGGAGTAGATGTTAAGTTTAATTTCTAAACTCTGGCCTGGTGGACAGAGTTTAGGAGGCCACTCTAGTAATAGTCAACAGGGGAAACTCTAGTAGCGTAACCAAACCAATCAAGGAAGCATGGAGAGTGGTCAAGGCTTAGTCTCCGGAGAGATGAGTTGTGTCAGGAGTCCAGAGTAAGCAATCAAGGATTACACTTAGACAGGTAAGTACAACATGACTTGTATTTATTATTGGCACACTATAGAAATGACTTGGAACAGTTAAAATCACACAATACTAATAATATAAAACATATATACAGTCACAGTTGGTCAGAGTAGAATAATCAATTCAACCCGGCAATACCTGAAAGGGAAGGCAAGTAATTAGTTATAACACCAACAGTTCACAGGAATAGTAAACCTAACTTGTAAAATACAAGTTGTATGGGGCCTCGTGCCCAAAAGTTCACAATGTTTCCAATAGTTTTAGTGTTGGGAAAGGGTGGATGTGAAGATTGTTCCAAAAGGTTCCAAAGAGTTTACTGGTGAGTAAAATGCCTTTCTAGCTTTTTGAGGGCTTTTGCAACAAGCGTTGGCAAAACCAAAGTTTGGTAAAAACAAATCAAAGTTCTTCACAAACTTTTAAAGGGTGGAGATAGGAGCACGGGTAAGTGTTTTTCTACTCACCACCCGTACTCTGATTTTCCACCAGACCTGGCAGGTCAAAGGAGGGTCACCAAAGGTCGGTTTTCCCACCATTGGTTCCGGTCGAAGGAGCCCAGGAGCTGCGGGTGCAAGAAGAGTTCCGGTCAGGTACAGGAGCTGTGTGCAACCTCTTCTCGTGGAACAATGCAGCAGGCACTGATGCAGGATTCTTCAGGATCCTTGACTAGATGCAAGAAAGTCGGTTTCAGCGATTGCCACAGATGCACAGCGACAGCAGGCGTCACAGATGTCGCAGTGGAAGAAAGACTTCTTTTCACGGGCCCATGTTAGGAGACCACTGCAAAAGATTTAGGACTACAGGTGTTGGCAGTAGACCCACTAGGTAGCAGTCTGTACCACCCAGATTTACCTGGTAGCTGTGGCTGAGCAGTAAGACTTCCCTCAAGAAGAGTTAGGCAGTATGCAAAGTATACACAATAGGCACTCAGATACAATAGCACAAGCAAACACTGACCAGAGCTTTGGTATCAAGGTATATAATTATTTATTTAAAAACAGACTTATTGAAACACTCCAGCACTATTATGGTAAATCACTCTAAACACAGTTACTATTATTATATATATACATCCCTTCTTCCTTATCAGACAAGTCTTAGTTAACACCACTAATTTCCAGGCAGAGGTGATCGCTTAACTATAGATGGCACTCCAATAACTTAACGAAAAAGGGAGGGGAAAAGGCAGAATGTAGGAAAATACACCACACTAATACTTAGGAACTCTTAAGCAAGGCAGGAAAGTCAACAGTTACTTGTGAGCCAAAGTCCATAGGCCGGGCCCACTCTTGGAGAGAGCAGGGCACAAATGCACCCAAGATCACACAAGGACAACAGGCTTAAAAAGTCTTGCAGGGAGTTCAGAAAGGTTTTAGTTAGGTTTCAGAAAAGTTTAGCCAGGGTGTCCCAGGCTAACCCAGGGTCGAAGGTCGGGGGCTAAATCTACCCCGTACAGTCAGTTGCAAGGGAAGCCAGGCGGAACACAGTACCTTATGTGGAAAGGATCCTCCAGCAGGGGCAGTTGTTCCTGGCAGCGGGTGCAAGTCGCGGCGTCGTCCAGAGGAAGAGAAGATCTCGACGTGGAGGAAAGATGAAGGTCGTTGCACTGCCAGGGAAGAAACCAGCTGCAGAGTTTTCCGGTTAAAGGTACTACCCTTTGATTCGCGGTAGTGGTAAAACGTGGTATCCCGGTTGCCGGGGTGCTTGGCACAGGCAAGGCGGCCACGAGATGCTCCAGGAAGCGAAAAAGGAAGCAGACTGGTTATCCCCACCAGTCGAAGGAAGAAGACTCTCCGGGCTGGAGATTTCCTCTGTCGTTGGGAAAAGTGGTGAGCCGGTTCAGCAGGGCTCCACTGGTGGTGTCGTCATAGCAGGTCGGCTCAGCTTCTCCCTCGTCGGATTCTTAGGTCCTGTGGCGACTTCTAAAGTTCCAGTCCCCAAAGCCCTGCTTTTATGCAGAAACCCCCCATTCACTCAGCCTAGCTGTCACTCAAACATGCTAAGTGGTGAGCCGGCCGGCTCACTACTTGGGCCAATCAGGATGGAGTGCGACTTGAGTTGCCTAGGCAACTCAGTCCAGGGTGCCTAAATCCCCCTCCACCCCTCCTAAGTACCCCAGACAGAGTGGCACCACTTTGGAGGGCTTCTGTGGAGAAGCCCGCCAAAAAGTGGAACAAAGAGCTCAACTTGGGTTGGAGTCACAGAAGCGAACACAAACACCATTTTAGAACAGAGTTCTGGCAAAAAATACCAACTGGAGAATTAATATTAAATAAATAAACCAGCGGTATGTTCGAAACTATAGGAATTAAATAATTAAAGTTGGTAGCCTCGAACAATGGGAAATCCCATAGGGATATATTCACGGTCGAATATAAAAAGTAGTATCCACTGCCACCAGCCAAAACTTGATCAGGGGGGATGGAGACGTGCCCCCTCGACTAACAGACCCTGGGGCAATCGAATTGCCCCGGATAGTACGTCCACAATATGATGGTTTGTACTGGCTCTGTTCAGAATTTGAGACTATTACATGCCCTGGGAGACAGTAGTCAGTCCCAGGGTATGGAGTCTATACTGGGGGGTCACTATGAGACCCCTGTGTTACTGCACGGAGTGTGCTGTGTAACACACATCACAAAAACACATGAAGCCCTATGGAGTAAAAGTCCCCATAGCCCATTAAACACATCTAGAGTCAAAGAGACACACTCTAATCATGTCCAAGAGTGAGGGTAAAAGAGTCTCACTCTTGGCAGGAGAAAAAAATAAACCCCAAAAATGCAGCAAAGCTGCTGGGGGACTCACTAGGTTAGGAAATTCAGCCTAAACAGAGAATTCTCCCTAACAGCCCAGTTGATGCTGATGTAGTGAAGGTGCTTCTAATGCTGGAAATGCCTTATGGAGGGACAGGGCCTCCAAGTCCTTGTCCTACCACTTCTCTGTATGTGTTTTTTCTATGGTTTCTGCCACTAAGGTCCAGCCTGGACCTCTGGCAGTGCAGCTCTTCATGTTTTCCTTTTGGTGAACAACACACATCGGATATCCCTTATGCCCCCCCCCCCCTTGTGTGTTTGTGGTCACTTGTGTGTTTCCCGCAGAGCAGGGTATGGGCTGGTGGCCTCTACATGCTGGCTTGGCAATGGCTCAGAGTGTCCTCCATTTTTGGGACACCCAAGACCTGCCATAGGAATCAATGGAAGCGTGAGGAAAGGCAAGATGGCAACTGTGGCCTCTTGGTTTCTATTGCCTTTTACATTGTTTCCCAATGTCCTGGGATGCCCTGACTCTGTCCCTTCCCACTGACTGGATGCTGGGTTGAAATTCCAAATATGGCTCTGGGGCTGCCCCGTGTCAGACTGGAGCCTTCCCAGGGGGGGATGTTGTGGGTACAGCCTTGGGGTGGGACCTGTGTGAATTTAGTCTGAAGTAAACTCACATTCTGTGTTATCGGTGTCTGACACAATGCCTAAGACAGCCCTGACTGAAACGGACATGAATGCAGTACATTGCAGTGTGCTGAAAGGCTGGGTGCTTACTCCAATCCATATTCTTTGTGATGGGTGTCTGTGTGGAATGAATGGCCTGAATGCCTGTGAGCCTGATTGGCTGCCTGTCTGCATAAATGCCCTTCTGTGTGATTGGTTTACTGAACCTGGCTCAGCCTGAGTGAATGGGGACTAAATGTGTACAACAAGGGAGCGCTCACTCACCAATGCGTACAGAAGCAAATCTTGGAAATGAAGTCGAAGCGGAAGCAAGAAGAAGCCGTTCCCTGGAGCCCAGCTGGAGGAAGAAGTCTGTGGCTGCATTTTCTACACGTAATCCTAAAGCTGCTGTGTTCTTCCAAGGACTAATCCAAGAGAGGACATGTTTAGGAGACCACTTCCCGAGCTACGAGGCACTATCATGCACCTGCTACTCTTCATCAGAAGTGCTGTGGCTACTAGTCCTGTGTGCCTGCCGCCCAGAGAAGGGGTCTCTGGGAGTCCAGAAGAGAAGCGCTTGGACATCTTGACCAAAAATGACCAGTTGTGTCGCCAGGTTCCGGAAAAGAGTGTTTGTGACCGCTAGAAGCCAGATTGCATGTCTACCACACAGAAGAGGGGGTACCCTGGCATAGTGCTGCTTGACACCCAGAGCTGCGAAAGTTCAAACTGATTAAAGAATCCATTAAGGGACCTCCGTGACATCTGACCACTTTTTCCCACCGAAGATTCCAGTTCGCTGTGTGCCGAGGAAGGTCCGCCGGTGGGTTTCCCGCCATCAAAATCCAAAGAAGGCGTCCTGAAGGTCCAGCCTTGGTAAGGGTCCATAGTCCAGGTCGCCAGAAGCCATCCAGAGGTACCTGCTGTGGTACCGAACATCTGAAAATAAGTGAACCGTGAAATCCTGAAACCAGACACCTTCTGCTACTGCACCCATCGCCACCGAAAGGCATCCAAGGTCCCCAGGGGTCTTATCTTCTGCAGCCAGGCCTTTTCGGAGTCCACAGCAAGTTTCACCTTCCTAGGACTTTTTTGAGCGTAGTAATGACCGTCCAAAGGAGACCACTGCGAAGACCGAAACTGATCCTCACATAATATTACTATTTGAGTCTCATGAATCTCTACTGCCTATGTTCTGCAAATAACCTGCCTTTCTTCCTTTCTCTATTAAAGTAAACCTTACTTAAGAATTCACATGCCTATTTTAAACTGTCAGCAGTTGGTGCATTTTGACTGAGTTTAATTCTAGAGTGGTACCACATATGTATATATTTGAAATTCTTGAAATAGAACTGCCAGAGTACAAAGTTTTATTATTTATACGTATATATATATTATTGAACCTTATTTTATATAAAGAAGCTGTGTTATCACATAAATTAAAGTTACGCAACAATTCAGTCCATAGTCCCTTTTCCTCCATCCTTGTGCGCATCCCCCAACATGGGGATGGTACCAGAACCTTTGGCAGCGAAAAATTGAGCTTCCCCATTATATTTATTACAGCATGCAGGGGCGTGTCCTCGCACGTGGGAACGCCCCACTGATGAACCGCGCTCCGACGCCTTACCTCAGTCTGTTTTGAACACATCGGATGCTTAGATACCTGGCTACACTTATTACATATTAGCCTCTGGCATTCAAGTAGGGGAAGGTGTGTGGGACGTATGGAGGAAAGGGGACTATGGACTACGAGTACTCTAGTCACTATGGTGGGTAACTTTAATTTCTCATGCGCCCGCCCCCTTTCCTCCATTCTTGTGGCTGATTCCACCGAACAAGACCACAGGGTGGAGCCATGACAGACTGCCTCATAAGTAGGAAGAAGCAGACAGGTTCCGCAGAACCGCCTGACCAAACTCAGCATCGCGACTGGAGCTGATGTCCAGGGAATAGTGCTTGCAGACAGCTTGGGGAGTGGCCCAATTAGCTGCCCTGCTGATGACATCCCAAGAAGCAGGTCTCTGAAACGAGACTGCTGTACTGCAAGCTCTAACCGCATGGGCATGAATCCCATCCGGCACCGGCTTGCCCATGGCTGTATAAGCCTCTGAAATGGCCTGAACCATGCAACGGGCGATAGAAGCATTGGAAGCCTGAGAGCCGGGGAAGGCACCCCTAAACGTGAAACACAACGCCTTGGACTTTCTGAAGGATATCGTCAGAGAAAAATAAAACCTGAGGACCCTCTTGAAGTCCAAGGAACATAGGGACCTCTCTGCCTCTCACTGTGGGTTCGGGAATAACACTGGCAGACAGATCTCTTGATTCAGATAAAACTGAGAGACCACCTTGGGCAAGAAGTTGGGGTGAGTGCGCAAGATGACCTTGTTGTGAAATGTGTTGAAGGGCTCGCACAAAGACAACGTCTGCAGCTCACTGACCCTGCGCGCAGAGGTGAGGGCAACCAGCAAAACTGTCTTTAGCGTTACCAGCCGGATGTCCACCGAGGCCATCGGCTCTAAAGGTTTGCGCTAAAAAGTGGCAAGTACCACAATGAGGTCCCAGACCGGATGTGGCCTGTGCACCAGGGGAAAAACGCCTTGAGGGCCAGGCCCACTGCCCTGCGCTTGAGCATGTTGATATGCAGGAGGGCTCCCACACTGGCCCATGCAGCAGGAATTGCGTAGCCCCCCAGCCCGATAAGAGAGGAGTCCGTCGTCACCCCAGGGTAGCACGCAGCCCAGAAGGTGCTGGAACCACCATGCTGAGGTGGTCGAGTTGGCCAGAAAGTGCCCTATCGCCTTGCGAAGGGAGAGGAGCCTCTCGGGCATGGGGAACACCTGCTGAATGGCCGCGTTCCAGCGCATCCCTAGGAAGACCAAACCCAGGGGGTGAGGGGGCACAACTGACTTCCTCTTGTTGTGGGAAAACCCCAGCTGATTAAGAATATCTGCCAATCTCTGGCAGGAGTGCACCACCGCCTGGTGTGAACCTGCCTTCACCAGCCTGTCGTCCAGATAAGGGTACAGGTGATGGACTTCCAAGCGGAGGAGACCGCCACTGCATTCATCAACTTTGTGACGACACAAGGGGCCAAGTTCAGGCCGAAAGGCAGCACCTTGTACTAGAAGCCTCCGATGCAGCTGGTAGACAGGGACATGCAGGTACGCATCCTTGAGGTCTAGGGAACACATCCAGTCCCATGCACACAGAGACTCAGGCTATGTGCGAGGGAGTAATCCTCTTGAAGCGGTCGAGCAATAAAGTCAGACTGAGAAGGAGAAATTACCTTACCGTAATATTCTTTCCATGGATACTTCTCCCGCAGATTCCTCATCTTGATAGATATCTTTCCACAGCTCTGCTGCTTGGAAACCTTTTCCACAAGGGGGCGTAGTGGACCTCGACTCGGCCGTCGATCATTGATCCGTTTTGCACAGTGGTCCATTGTCGGCTCTGGAAGTGACGTCAGGCGGCATACAAATACCACGTCACTACGCCCCATGCTTCAGTTCCTCCCTAATTTTCCCAGCTCAAATGCTGCATACGAAAACAAAAGGAGGCTAACCATCCTTACATCGCAACTATGAAATAAAAACCAGAGGTTAAAAACATTCCAATCAGAAAAACATATCTTTTTTTTATTTGAACAACTGAGATGAGCACCCCAAAACCATCGCCATCGTACTACATGGAATAAGAAGCAAACGGCCACAACACTATCTGAGCGGGAATGGCTGGGCAGCGGGACGATGAATCTGCAGGAGAAGAATCCATGGAAAGAACATTACGATAAGGTAATTTCTCCTTCAATGGATTGCTTTTCTCCCACAGATTCCTCATCTTGATAAGACTCCCCAAGCAGTAAGACAAAGGAGCAGGGCAGAAAGGATCACACAAGCAGGTTCTGCAGAACCGATCTGCCAAAACGTGCATCAGCCCCATGTGCAAAGTCCAAAGCATAATGCATAAGTCTTCCCCCTCTTAGCACTTACTCCGATCATCTGTTCCGTGACTCTTGATAGCAGCTTGCCTGTCCCACTCCTCCCCCCTTTGTTCTCTCCCTCCCCTGCTTTTCAAATTTGTCACCGACATTTTTGCTCAGTAGCGTGCCTTGTTCTCCCTTCCCCTCCGTCCCCTTGCCCCCCCCACCCCGCCTCTTGTTACCACCTGCACTGCGTAAATTGTCGTCAGACATAGTAATGTTACTGCTTGCTTTGTTCTCCTTCCTATCCTTTACCTCTTGCCTTACTTGTTTCTATGCACTTGCACCATCAGAAATGTCGACAGGCCTATTATGATAGTTATTTTCACATTCTGTATTGTTTCAAGGACTTTTGCTGAATGTAACTGTATTTTCCTTTGTCCCCTCCCTCCTTGAAGCGCTTTGAAACACATTGTGTATAGGCGCTATATAAATAAACTATCATATCATATATCATATCAAAGTATGCAAAAAGGACCACGTAGCAGCACGACAAATGTCCCGAACAGGGACGCCCCCCCTCTGAAGGGTAGTGGAAGCAGAGAAACCCCTGGTGGAATGGGCCCAGATACCCAGTGGGACTCCTTTTCCCACCGACTGATAGCACTCAGCGATGCATAAAATGATCCAGTGTGAGATGATCAGTTTGGTAATTGCAAGACCCTTGTGTTAAAGAGATTGGGTGACGTCTTCCTAAACTATGCTGTGCGGGCAACATAAAAGCTGAGGGCTCTCTTAGGATCGACATGGTGAAACCGTTCTTCTTTAGAAGGGTCGGGAGGAAGGAAGAACACTGGCAAGTCAGACTGCGAAAGATGACATTCTGAAACAACCTTCGGAAGAAACCACGGTCGGACCTTAAGAGAAACCATATCTCTGAAGAAACACAAACAGGGAGGCTTGCAGCATAAGGCCTGCAGCTCACTAACTCTCCTGGCTGATGTGATGGCAATCAAAAAGGCTGTCTTAAGGGACAGCAACCTAAGTGAGCAAGAATGCATAGGCTCAAATGGAGAAGCCATCAGAAAGGTGAGAACCAATCCGGAACAAAGGGAATTTAGCCATGACCGAGATGGTAAAAAAACCTTGATCCGGGGACTTTTTAAAAACAGAAAGGGCCCCCAAATACCCCTTTACTGTTGCAACCTGAAGTGGCTAGTGACAGCAGGAACTCCATCACTGTTGTGGTATGGCAAGAGATGGGGTCAACCTTGCGCTCTCTGCACCGCGCCTCAAATCTTCTTCACCTGCACGCATACAGAGATCTCGTAGATGGTCTGCGTGCAGCCAGCAAGAACTTCCTCAGAGAGGTCCCAGTCATACCTCAACCGCTCAAGAGCCACGCATGTAGGTTGAGGGAATCCGGGGTCGGGTGTAGTATCCGACCCACCGATTGAGTGAGGATATCCAGCCACCGAGGCAACCGGTGAGGCAGACAGATGGACAGATCCAAGCGGTCGGAGTACCACGTCCTCCTTGCCCAATCCGGGCCATCAAGATCATGGTCGCTGGAAAGCTCTTCAACCTCCTGAAAATCCATGGAATGACGGGGATCCTAGGGAACGTGTAATGGAGAGTGAAGGTCCAATCCACAAGAAACGCGTCCCCAGAAGCTGACACCACTGGTCCCGTAGGAGCAACTGAAGGGATCTCATGCACAGTCTGGCCACCGGCACCAGGAAAATGTAGGAGGCCATGAGGCCCAAAAGGCAGAGAAAGGAAGCCGCTGGTAAGATAGAGTGGTTCCGGAGCAACTAGCCCATCTGTTGTATGTTGTCGGCTCTCTCCTCAGGTGGGCGAGGTGGGATGGCCTTCCCTGCTCGAGTGTCTAGGACTGGCCCGGTGAACTGGAGCCTTTGGACCGGTGCCATATGGGACTTCAGGGAGAAGTCCAGCATGTGCAGTAGCCGACGGGTGCTGTCTAATTGAGTCAAAACCTGTTCCACTGACTTCCCCCGGATCAGCTAGTCGTCCAGGTATGGGAATACATGGACTCCGGGTCTCCCGAAGTGAGCCGCGACTACACCCATGAGCTTGGTGAAGACACTTGGAGCAGAGGTTAACCCAAAGGGCAGCATGTTGAACTGATACTGCTTGTCACCAATGAGGAATTGCAGGAATTTCCTGTGCTTTTGATGTATGGACATATGGAAGTTGACATCCTGCAGGTCCATGGACAACAGCCATTCCTGAGGCTCGACAGCGTGGAGCATTTCTCTCAACGTCACCATCCTGAATTTGTCTTTTCTCAGGAACTTGTTTAGAGACCTGAGGTCCAGAACGGGACAGAGACCTATGCCTTTTTTGGGTACTAGGAAAAACCTGGAATACCAGCCTGACTCTCTCTGATCGGGAGGCATCTATTCAACAGCACCCTTCGACAACAGGGCTCTCAGTTCTTCCTGGAGCTCCTGTCCCGGTTGGATCGGTGAAGACGGAGGTCTATCGGGAGCTTTTCTCAAAAAAAGGAGACAATAACCCCACCAAATTAACTGCAGGGATGAAGCATCAGAGTTTATCTCCTGCTACTGGGACCAGTGCTGTGCTAAACGTATGTCGTGGGAGGGGAAAATCAAATCGGGATGTGAGAAACGGCTCTGCCCCTGTCTGGCTTGTGGGGGCTGCGCTTTCCTGCCATAAGGCACATAGCGACTATAGGCTCTGCCTCTGGAGGCAAAGCAGAAAGCAGGCTTAGCCAGCTGCGCAGCCAGACCCAGCGACGTAGCAGCACTTTTAGACTCCTTGAATTTCTTCAGAGAGTCATCCGCCTTCTATCCAAAAAACATCTCCTCCTCAAAATGCATGTCAAGAAGGCGGTTTTGTACATTGGGAGAGAAGCCGGAAGTTTTCAAACAGGCCTCCCTTCGCATAACTACTGCAGCCCCCATGGAGCGGCCAACACAGTCAGCAATATCCAGGCCTGTTTGCAAGGACTGCTTGGCAGTTTCCATCCCATCCTCCACCAGCTGTATAAATCAGTCCTGCATATGACCTTCTTGGGACGTATTCTGCTGCATGCTCTACTGCCTTCCACAAACCGTGAGAAAACTTTGTGAAACCGCAAGCTACGTTTGTGACCGTAAGAGCCATGCTGCCGGAAGTAAACACCTTTGTGGCGAAAGTGCCAATCCTTTTCCCTTCCCGGTCTGTAGGGAGATTCGCCGAGGATGCTGCAGGCCTGGAGTATATAGTGGCAGCCTGAACTACCAATCCTTCAGGGTGTGTTGAGAGGAAAGAGGGATCCCCTCTTGCCAGCCTGTACTTCCCCATGACATTGGTACCCGCAGGGGGGGATTGTGAGGGGAGGGGGAGTGGCAGTGGGGGGGAGGGGGAGTGCATGGGGTCTGCCAGATGGAAGCCAAAGGGTAAGCTATGGCCTGATTGAAGGGCATGTTGTGTTCAACAGCCCGGCCCTCATCCAGGATGTCCGTCAGGTCATATCCTTGATGGGGAATGGCAGATGACTTGAGGCTGATTGTGTCAACCACATTCTCAACCAATGTCCTGAATTCGACATGACAGTGAGTGTAGGGTTGTTTCTGTTGCATCTCAAGATCTGGAAATGTGTCCAACCCACTGGCATCTTGAAGGCCTTCAGCCAGTTCCATCAAGTTGTCTCAGCCCTCAAAATAGTCGACACCGCCGGATCCCACAAAGATGGGGTCGACCTCTTCACATTCGTTGGTGCCAAAAATCGACCTCACTGAGTACAAAAACCCTGTCCATGACAGAGGTTGAAAAGCGCTGACGTCGATGGTCGAAGGCTTATATTTGGAATCCACAGGTCTGGATGCTGAGGGCGATGGATTAGCTTACAGCGGAGCCCTAGAGGTCAAAGGGTTAGAGATCAGCACCGGTAGCTCCGACCGGCGATGTGCGCCATGGGAGAGGCTTTGTGAGGGCGATTTCCTGGCCTCATAGGCCACAGAGCTCAAAAGCTCAGTCGGTGCCCAAGGCGGCAACTTTTTTGGCGAGTGTGGGGTCGGGGGTACTGAGTGCCGCTTTGGCTGCAGAGGCCTGCTGGTCGGGGGTAGGAGCTGCGCTGACAGCCGCCTGTTGACGAAACATGTCAAGCATTTTGTTTTTAAACAAATTCCACAGTTCCAGAGTGGTCGGTCCCTTAGAGGGCTTACCTCGCTCCGAGGAAGAATCAGATTCCCGCAGATGGTGGTGCCGGTGCTTCTTCCGTGAGGAAGAGGACAAGGAATGGCTTCTGGAGTGAGACCGCTTTCGTTTTCTTGCGGTGACGGCTCTCGTCGGGATGAGTGGGTTCCTCAGTCTCCGCCTCAGACGATTGGACGAGAGACTGTGCAGGAGACTTCGGCGCCAGTCGGCGTCCAGGGCCAGCTTACCGCTGTCGTCTGGCAAGTACTTGGGTGGCATCTTGGAGCATGATGCGCAAGTCTCTGTGTCGCGAGTGGAACCCCAACACCGCAAACAGACGTCATGTGGGTCCATCACTGACATGTTGGCCTCGCAATCTGAGCGCTGCTTGAAACCCGAGATCCCGTGTGAAGACATTGTTGAGAAAAAAAATATACTGAAAACGTTGAGTGAAACTCGAGCAAGTTCCTGTTGCAGCATGCGAGCACATGGAAAAAAGAAATTGAGGCATGGGGCGTAGTGACGTGGTATTTGTATGGCGCCCAATATCACTTCCGGAGCCGACGTTCGTCCACTGTGCAAGACGGATCGATGATCGACGGCTGAGTCGAGGTCCACTAAGACCCTTGTGGAAAAGGTTTCCGAGCAGCAGAGCTGTGGAGGGATATCCATCGAGATGAGGAACCTGCGGGAGAAAAGCAATCCATCGAAACAGGCCCAGAACAACCTTGGGCCTTGGATGAGGTACTGTTCCATTGTTGTTCCTGTTTAACTTGTCTAAATTGTGAATTTTGCCCGCCCGTGTCTCCTGCTTCCTGGCCTCCCTTCCGCCCTTTGTCCCTCCTTCCAGCCCGCCTCCCAACCAATCCCCCACTCCTCCGATTGGTCCTCCCTCCCTTATCTCTGACCCCACCCTGGGCAGCCTCTGCCCGGCAGCCCCACGGCAAAGGGCGGCTCCTTAGACAGCTCCCTGTAAGCGTCTGCTGGTGTATGCAGGGGACACCAGCTGCCAGTCACCTTCCCTCTGACTACCCTGCCTACCCCCCCTTCCACCTACAGACTGTTTTTCCCCTCCTGTTTTAAATCTGACTATCAGTACCTATAATAAATTGCATAGTGAAATCTAGGCCTTCCTCCCACTATTCAGGATTCCCAAACTTAGGCCCGTCTTCTCTCCCGTCTTAAAACATGCCTTTTGTGAGCTCTTTCATTCCGATTGTTGACGACTGGTCCTATTGCTCTACATGCTTGCCTTTCGCTGTCTTGTCTGTCTACTCTAGTGTCCTTCTCTAGTGTCTCCCCCTCTCCCTTCTACCTCCCTCCTCTCCCACCTTCTCTATGGTGCTCTCGGTCTCTCCTATCTTTTCTAACTGCTTCTCTATCGACTATCCTGCTCTCCTCACTAAATATGGTAGGAAGAAGATTAAAAAGGACATCTTGGTCTCCAACCCAGGCCTCCCTATCGCTGACACCTACACCAGTGCCTCCTCCAAGGAAACTCTCACAGACATCCTATTTATCGTTCCTTCACCAAACCTATGGACCCTTCATATGGTCTCTGTGCTATCTCCTTTCTCCTCTTCTCCCATTAATGATGGCATCTGTTGGGACGCCCTCCTGGCCTCCTTCCATTCCACTAAGGTCATCATTAATGTCATCATTAGTGTTTCCTCTAATGGGACCGTCTTGGTCCAAGGCCCTCAGGCCAACCTTCACCTCTTTGATAGACGCTTCCGGCGCCTCATCAACTTCCTTTCTTCTGCTGCTGTCCCCTCTCCCCTCTCCGTGACTACCTCACCTCCCCCTTCTGCCTCCTCCTTGGCTACCTTGCCTGCTCCTTCCCCCTCTGCCCCCTCTCGGGCTCCTTCTACACCCCCGAAGGACATACCTCAGATCTGTGCCCCTCCCTGGAAGTCCTTCAAGGATGGCAACCTTCTCCATATTGCCACTCTAAAGTCTTGCTCTGCTGTCAAACACTCCTCTGATATCTGCCGCCTTCTGGAAGAACCTGACCTTGGTCTCACCGAGACATGGTTCCCGGCCAGCTCTACCACCGGCTTTGACACGCTCCTACCCGACGGCTACAAGATCCTCTCCATGCCCAGGCCCATCCGCTCTGGTGGGGATGTAGCCCTGATCTTCCCAGAGTGGATTCCTGCCTCTATCACTCCTACGCAGGCCTACTCCTCTTTTGAATGCCTCGTCTGCAGGCCCTCTCTCCCCTAGGAGTTCCCTTACTATGGCTACTATCTATCGGCCACCAGGTCAGAGCTCCTCCTTCCTCTCTGAGTTTTCTCACCACTTGCAGGACATCCTTCTGGAGAGAGATGCCAGACCGGATCAACGTGGTGCGCTTTCTCAAAAGCTCTGCTAGCACTCCAACTCCTGGTGGGCTTCCTCGGGAAGAGGGACCACCAAGAACTCTGCCATTCCCTGACGGTGGTCATGAAAGGCCTTAAAAGATGCTGAGGGTTCATCGTCCTGGGCGTCATCCTCGTCATCGCCGTCACTGTCCCATCCCTTTTTTTTTTTTTACAGACTGAGGGGAGTCCAGGACCTGGTACACAGGTGCCAGCGGGGTACCCCCTAGATCTGGAGTTGAAGACGAGTCCAACAACTGTTGAGGGGGAGGCGTTGGTGGTACAGGAGGATGTGGAGCAGCTTCAACAACCGGTAGGGCCTGGACCAGGGGACAGACTGGCACTGGTACCGGTAGCTGTAGGGGAACAGGCGGAGGACCCAGAGTAGGAGGCCGCAGAGGCACCACCTGCAGGACCACCTCCTTTACTATATCCTTCAGGAGCCTCCTCATCTGAGGGGAAAGAATGAGGAGGTAGCGCTCGAAGAAACGATCCTTGTTAGATGCCAGATCCCTTGGAGCCTGGCCCGCTGAAGCGCTTGTGGCGTTTAGAAGTAAGGCTGCGATGGGTAGATGTGCCCCTGAGGAGACCAGATGCCTGTACTATACAGTCTGCCGCCGCGTCCAGAGAGAAGGGGATTGGGACCGTCTTGCAGGGCCCATTCAATGGGCAAAAGCACGGGCGTGCCAGGATTCAAATCCAAAATGGCTGCCGGCCTAGCAGGCTCCCCCACGTGCCTATCTGCCATTTTGGGGCCACGCCCCCAACAGTGTACTAAATGTAAAGGCGAAGCTCAATTTTTCACTGCCAAAGGTTCAGGTACCATCCCCAATGTCGGCGGATGCCAACAGGGACGGAGGAAAGGGGACGGGATGTATGAGTACATAGTGGGATGTACGAGTACATATTGTGTGGACATTCCTTTGTCAAGCTTGGGGACTCACTGTACTTCCATTGCTGCTGCAGGAACCGATAGCCAGGGAGAGGAACACCAGAATCTCGTGTGTGTTGTTTTGAAGTCAGACCGAGCTCCAGGAAGATCCTCCAGACTCCCATGAAGCAGGACTGACCAATCCTGAGCCACCTCAGCAGAGTGCTTGACCCCAGATGTGAGGAAAGTCCATAAGGTATCGGATAACCGCTGTGGTACTATTTGCAAGAAGCTGAAACCGGAAAGTGCCACTGATCTGAAGTTTGCCCATTGCTGCCGCTGACCTTCAATTCGTAGTGCAGGAGTCCCCAGACGTCCTCCCTCTTGTCCCCACAACGAATGCCCAGGAACACCATCTGCAGACCTACAACAGGAACAGAAGCCAGCTGAAACCAAATTCTTCAGACCTAAGGTACTGTAAAACTAAGGGGTACTTACCTCTTGTGTAGACTTGCTAGCTCGCAGTTCAGACAGTTGCTTTTGCAGAGTTGCTTGCAGCTTTGCCCCTCACAAGCCTCCCAGCTTGTGGCCCAACAGTGATTTGATATTCTACAAAGACTTCTAAAACATTACTTGCCTTAAGTGCTTCAGCTCCCCTAGACTTTGCTCAATTGACATTGGCTGTCCTGGCTCCCTGAAAGACTCTTCTATCCTTTGACTGTGCTTTACCTATCCCTCAACAAACGTCACACATTCTATAACTTGTGTAGTTGGGAAAGGGTTAATTTACTTCGCATTGGGGTGTTCAAAAGTACTTGCCTGCTTAAGAATATTTGTTAACCTTTGTTTTATTCCCTAACTATTTTCTTTTGACACCAAACTCAGTATTGCTCTTAATGTGCCTGGGATATATCAATGTCCTAGTTATTTAAGTCACCTCAGGGTGTAGGAAGTGTCTGTGTACCATCCCAAATAGGTATCTATTGATTTATGGAAACAGAGTGTATTTTTGAAGTATATTTTGTGTTACATATATTGCTCCCTTCTAAAGAAGGCTTATTCAAACTGACTGTTAAATAAATAAATACGTGTTTAATCAAGAAACCTTGAGTTTAACTTTATTTGGCTACTTGTCACTGTGAAACTCTGTGTTACAACCCTACAGCTCACATTGACCCCTCTTGAGATAAGCATGGCTGCTCAGTCACTCTACTAACTTGTGTAGTACATGCTTATACCAAAGGTTGGGTTAACTATTGCCAAGAGGACAAGGCTGGTGCAGTCTCTCACAGGGTACTGCATACAATCTTGCCTAACATGGAGATCCGGCGATAGTTAGCTGGGCAGGAGGGGTCGGCTGAGGGTTTCTTGAGAAGAGGGTGCACAAGAGTTGTGGGATACATTGACCCACTAAACAGTAGTTCACCACATCACCAAGCTGCATTTACGCAAGAAACAGCAATATGGCTGCGCTGGCTCCTGTGCGCACCAGGACCTCAAAACTGCGTTTTTACAGATACACAAAGATGGCTGCACCGTCCTGCCAAGCACCCTTCAGGCAGGATGCAACCAGGGAACACACTGAAGTAGCGTGCCAGTGTGTTCTGAAACAAATGGAATCAAGTGAAAAGGCAGCTCTTCTTTGCTGAAAACCCAAAATTGCCCTTCAAAATGAAACTTTTCACCCTTTAAAAATGCTGCTTTGACGGTAATTCCCTCGGTTCTGTCTTAAACTACTGTGATTAAAAAGGCCTGCCATGCTCAGGATATTTTATTGTGCCTCACCAAAACATGGCATAATCCATGAATGACAGGCCCTATCAAACCAACTCAGAGAAATCAACAAGAAACTTCACTTTCTGCGGTACACAGGAAAACGCGTTCATTTTCTTCAAAATGTATCAAAGCTCAGAAGTTCAAAAGAAACTCCAGCTATCTGAGCCATGTCTATTTGAAGGCATCTGTGCTTCAAAATAAAACTCCTGCTTTCAAGAAAAAGACTTTGGCTGCAAAGACAGTGTGGGAATCCAGGAGCTGCCAACCCGAATTTAAAGAAGGAAATGCATGCAGTCAACACGTGGGTAAAAATTGGCTTTTGCAAAACTAAAGGAGAAAAATGCCCATTTAAAAAGGAAACTGTCGAAAAAGCCTGCCATTACCTAGCAATGTGAAGGGGTTTGTGGCTGGTGAAAATACATACAGGGGCCATTTTTATTCCACAGGTTTGTTTTAAGTCAGGACCCAAAATAAGAAAATAAAGATTTAAAACACATGGGCTGAATTTGCAAGCTCTAAAAAAACAGTTATTCCAGTTATCAGCCCTGAAACTTCCCCCTAGGAAAGGAGACTCACCATAAAGTTCCAGGACACGAACGTGATAATTGCCAGCTTGAAAAACTTTGAATAAGCCAGGACAAAAATTTCACACACTCGTCAGACATTTGTCTGTGCTCCAGGCTGGGACAAAAGAAGTCCTGAGACACTAAACTGAAGTGAGAAGGGGAAATAAAACCTTTAGAACCCCCACCCCACACAGGGCGGAAGTGACAGTTGGTTACAGCTGAAAAAGAAAAAAATTGTCCAGTGCAGGACAAAGGACTTCCATTTGCTTCCAAAGACTATTTTATAAATAAACTTTAAAGACTTTATCTCTGCAGCAAGAATTAGTAAAAATGTAAAAAGTTTGCAGTTTGAAATATAATTTTATGGGCTTTCTTTTAAGACTTGGTAGAATTCATTGACACCTTGGGGACAGAAATGGCAAAATATGACAGATTACAAGAAAAGCACAAAATATGTAACCTGTGTATATAATTTGCTAAGAGATTGCAATTGTATAAATATATGTTTGTGGCAAAAAAATCGGATTTTAGTTAAAGTAACTATGGGAGGTTTTTGGACACTGTAAAACTCACCACAAATCTGACAGTTTTCCTGAAATCCAACCAGCTGAGAGCGAGGCAGAGACGATCACCCTTGTCCAATCCCGTTGTTAGAGGCGTGTTTAGTTAAGCCTGCCCCACTCATATACTTCAATGTCACTAGGTCTCACTAGGTCTCACTAGGTCTCACTAGGTCTCACTAGGTCTCACTAGGTCTCACTAGGTCTCACTAGGTCTCTCTCTCTCTCTCTCTCTCTCTCTCTCTCTCTCTGCCCACTGCAAAACCCCAGCATTGCCGATCCTGCTCCAGCAAGGCCTCAATTCTAAAATCCCACTAAAATGCCCAAATAACCAAAGGGGAACGCTGTGGTGTTTTGGGGAGCATCCTGAACCGTCTTGGCTTGCTACTCACTAACTGCATACCTGCAAACCTGCCATCCAGCTGATCTTTAGTATCCAGTGACCAGAATTGCCGTTCCAGTCCAGCAGTGCCATCCGGTGACGAGAACTGCCCAGCAGTTTGCCAGGCGCCCTGCTGTGTAGTGACCAGAACCCTTGATGGTCCAAAATCCTAAACTAAAAGTGGACTGTAAGTATCACCACCCCAGAGAAAACCATAATGTATCTTGTCTTGCATTTGTCCTTATCCCCATCTATAAGTCATTCTATCATTACCCTGCTAACTTGTTAAAACTGTCAGAATCATTCTGGCAACTTTGCCCTTGATTTCTAGTGTTAGCGCCACTTTTCTCTTCATTTCTGTCTTGCATAAATCCTAAGTCATCAGCAATATTGTGTTTAAATAAATTAATTTTCCTTTAAGAAAAGGGGTACATTGCGTGAAGGGTTACAACTGCAGTGTAACTTTTGATGTTCACGGGTGGCGTTCCTCTTTCCTTAGCCATTAAATCTACTTTAAGTGTGATCTGCCTTTCAATTTTAAAGCCGATTCCTCTTTTCACTGCTGTATTTTCCTAAAAACAAACCTCACTCTACCTTCCATATCTCTCTCAATTTACCAGCTAGAGACTTACTTTCACTTATATATTGTACCTGTGATCCACACTCCGAATCAGTGTATTTCACTTGTTTTCATTAAAAACCGTTTGGTTAATTTTAGGCAGGAATGGAAAAAATGCAACTTGCAGCAAAATGACATGTGTGAAATCTGTTTTAAGCTTTCCACTCATTTTCGAATTGTATGCTTTTGGTAATCCATTCTTTGTGATTGTTAGTGTCTTTGCAATGTGGAATTAGTGAGGAATTATATTTGCCTCAAGGTTTTCAACACACATTCATTATTTATTTGTCCATTTCCGAGTGTCATTTTATAACATTGAAAGGGGTTTAAAATCTGTTTTTCTCTCTTATTTGGGGAGGGAAGTTCAGATTTGTATTCCGTTTCTTGGCTCTTATTCCCGATGACCTGCTGTGTCTGTGTATCCACTCAGATTTCATTATTTGTGGGGTTGAGGGAGCATTGCAGGGGGAAATTCTAACATGGGTGCCATCTTTCCTAAACCAACAAGGGCTCCTATTCCGCTGTCCTGTGTATATGTTCCACTAGCAGGTTAAGCCCAGTGCATTGCTCACATTCATATTGTAAATATCACCCCATTGGTGATTGCTGTAAATAAATAAATAAATATTGTATTTTACCAACCAGCCTGGTTCATGGTCCATTGTGACCCGGGGTATTTGAAAAGGGGGTGTGATGAGTGGTGTACCATCTCAATACTGAATCAATATAAAAAGATAAGCATTTCAGTCGTACGTTTAGCATTTCCCAAGCAGCCGAGCTGTGGACACTACATGTCAAAGATGAGGAATACGTTGGAGGAACATCCAGACGAAAGAACATTACCAGGGGTAAGTAACTTGTTCTTCGACTGGATTGTGTCCTCCAACCTATTCCTCATCTTTGACAGACTCCCAAAGCAGTATCCATAACTGGAGGAGGGTTAAGAATTTAGTAAGATTAGAAATGAAAGGGAAGAATGAAGGACTGCCTTCCCAAACTCCACATCTGGAGCATGGGAAGTATCCAGGCAATAATGCTTGGTAAACGTGTGTATCGAAGACCATGTTGCAGCATCACGTATGGGCTGTCGACATAGCCATGCCTCTGGTTGAATGAGCGTGCAAGCCCTCAGGAGGGACCTTGTCCGCCAAAGTATAGCATTCAGAAATAGTGAGGATGATCCACCGAGACAAGGTCTGTTCAGACACAGCCTGGCCTAGTTTGTGTCTGGTATACCCCACAAAGAACTGGTCATCCACCCTCACCTTGGACATTCTGGACAGATAAAAGCTCAAAGCTCTCCTAGGGTCCAACCTATGAAGCCTTTCCTCTTCCTTACTAGGATGCGGAGGAGGATAGAAGGCAGGTAGCACAATTTTCGGACTCAAATGAAAACCCGAAACTACCTTAGGTAGAAAAGAGGGTCTGACACTCAACACACCCTGTCCTTGTGGAATACAGCAAAGGGTGGTTTGGAAGAAAGTACCTGCAACTCGCTCAATCAACATGATAGTCTTAAAGGTTAGTCTCAATGGACAGGAGTGTAAAGGTTCAAATGGAGCAACCATCAGAAATCGTAAGACCAAGGTAAGGTCCCAAACCGGAACCTGAAAAGGTGAAGGCCGGAACACATTTGTGAGCCCTTTTAGAAATTGAGTAACCACAGCAATCTTAAAATAAGAGCATTCCTCGGATAAGCGCTTAAAGATCGAGAGCGCTGCTAGGTAACCTTTAATGGTCCCCACCTGAAGACCCTTATGGGCCAAAGGAAGCAAAAAGGATAGAACATCCGGAGTTGAACACTGAAAAGGATTAACATTCTGTTCTCTACACCAGTCGTAGAACTTATTCCAACGGCAACAGTATTTGTTGCCGGCCGCCTGGCACCTCCATTACGTCATCCGGGAGGCCCCAATCTTGTATCTCAACCTTTCAGAAACCATGCATGAAGGTTGAGAGTCTTAATCTCTGGATGCAGAACCTGACCTCCCTCTCGCGAGAGAAGGTCCTTTCTTTGGGGAAGACGCATGTTAGGCAGAAACCTGTGCAGTTCCCTTGGGGACCACTGCAAAAGATTTAGGACTACAGGTGTTGGCAGTAAACCCACTTGGTAGCACTCTGTACCACCCAGATTTACCTGGTAGCTGTGGCTGAGCAGTCGGACTTCCCTCAAGAAGAGTTAGGCAGTATGTAAAGTATACACAATAGGCACTCAGACACATTAGCACAAGCAAACACTGACCAGAGCTTTGGTATCAAGGTATATAATTATTTATTTAAAAACACACTTAATGAAACACTCCAGCACTAATATTGTAAATCACTCTAAACACAGTTACTATTATATATATACGTCCCTTATTCCTTATCAGACAAGTCTTAGTTAACATCACTTATTTCCAGACAGAGGTGAGCGCTTAACCATAGATGGCACTCCAATAAGTTAACAAAAAAGGGAGGGAAAAAGGCAGAATGTAGGAAAATACACCACACTAATACTTAGGAACTCTTAAGCAAGGCAGGAAAGTCAAAAGATACTTGTGAGCCAAAGTCCATAGGCCGGGCCCACTCTTTGAGAGAGCAGGGCACAAATGCACCCAGGATCACACAATGACAACAGGCTTAAAAAGTCTTGCAGGGAGTTCAGAGAGGTTTTAGTTAGGCTCAGAAAAGTTCTGCCAGGGTGTCCCAGGCTAACCCAGGTTCGAAAGCCGGGGGGCTAAATCTACCCCGTACAGTCGGTTGCAAGGGAAGCCAGGCGGAACACTGTACCTTATTTGGAAAGGATCCTCCAGCGGGGGCAGTTGTTCCTGGCAGCGGGTGCAAGTCGCGGCGTCGTCCAGAGGAAGAGAAGGTCTCGACGTTGAGGAAAGATGAAGGTCGTTGCACTGCCAGGGAAGAAACCAGCCGCTGAGTTTCCCGGTTAAAGGTACTACCCTTTGATTCACGGTAGTGGTAAAACGTGGCATCCCGGTTGCCGGGGTGCTTGGCACAGGCAAGGCGGCCACGAGTTGTTCCAGGAAGCGAAAAAGGAAGCAAACTGGTTATCCCCACCAGTCGAAGGAAGAAGACTCTCCGGGCTGGAGATCTCCTCTGTCGTTGGGAAAAGTGGTGCGACGGTTCAGCAGGGCTCCACCGATGGCGTCTTCGTAGCAGGTCGGCTCAGCTTCTCCCTCGTCGGATTCTTAGGTCCTGTGGCGACTTCTGAAGTGCCAGTCCCCAAAGTCCTGCTTTTATGCAGAAAACCCCCATTCACTCAGCCTAGCTGTCACTCAAACATGCTAAGTGGTGAGCCGGCCGGCTCACCACTTGGGCCAATAAGGACGGAGTGCGACTTGAGTTGCCCAGGCAACTCAGTCCAGGGTGCCTAAATCCCCTCCCACGCCCCCTGTGGTACCCAGACAGAGTGGCACCACTTTTGGAGGCTTCTGTGGAGAAGCCCGCCAAAAAGTGGAACAAAGGGCTCGACTTGGGTTGGAGTCACAGAAGCGAACACAAACGCCATTTTAGAACCGAGTTCTGGCAAAAAATACCAACCGGAGAATTAATATTAAATAAATAAACCAGCGGTATGTTCGAGGCTATAGGAATTAAATAATTAAAGTTGGTAGCCTCGAACAATGGGAAATCCCATAGGGATATATTCGCGGTCGAATATAAAAAGTAGTATCCACTGCCACCAGCCAAAACTCGATCAGGGGGGACAGAGACGTGCCCCCTCGACTAACAGACCCCGGGGCAGTCGAATTGCCCTGGCCAGTACGTCCACAATATGATGGTTTGTACTGGTTCTGTTCAGAATTTGAGACTAGTAAAGTCAATGGTGACTTTACATGCCCTGGGAGACAGTAGTCAGTCCCAGGGTATGGAGTCTATACTGGAGGGTCACTATGACACCCCTGTTACTGCACTGAGGGTGCTGTGTAACACACATCACAAAAACACATGAAGCCCTATGGAGTAAAAGACCCCATAGCCCATTAAACACATCTAGAGTCAAAGAAACACACTCAAATCATGTCCAAGAGTGAGGGTAAAAGAGTCTCACTCTTGGCAGGAGAAAAAAATAAACCCCAAAAATCCAGCAAAGCTGCTGGGGGATCACTAGGTTAGGAAATTCAGCCTAAACAGAGAATTCTCCCTAACAACGCATCAGAGGACAAATGGACGTTTCCAGAAGATCTGGGTACCACGATCTCCTGCCCCAATCCGGAGCAACTAGGATCATGCAGGACCCGAACCGTCTTAACCTCTTGAGAACTTGAAGAAATGCATACAGTAGCGGGAATTCCCAATCCAGTCATGAACAGATCCACCTGCGGGGTTCCCCAAAGGGCAAAGATCTCTTGAAGGACTTCCTGAGCCATTTCCCACTCGTGGGAGACTGCGCTCTGCCTGCTCAGAGCGTCCGCTGCCGTGTTCTCCTCTCCAGCAAGATATCGCAGTCAAGGAGATTCCTTCCTGAATTGCCCAGAACCAGAGCTGCATCGCCTCTCTGCACAGTGATAGTGACCCTACACCACTTCTCTTGTTGAGGTAATGCATGGCCTCCTTCTGTTCGGCGGGCATCTTCGGTGGTGTCATTCCCATCCCGGCACGCCGCTTCCTAAGGAAAAGGGAAAAGATCAGAAAAAAGGCATTCGTAAGCATTCTGCAAATCTTCGCTTATTTTTTAAGACTGTACGAGCTTCAAACGCTTACCTGAATCCCAGCCGCTCTGGGGGAACTCTGTCTCCGGAACTTCTCATCCATCTGCAAGAGGGAAAAGACACTCCAGTTTAGCGTGGAAACATCTAGAGGCGCCGCATACCACGCTCACCCACCGCATTTGTTCTTCATAACCGGCATCCACGCTGAAAACGTTGTGGCACCTAAAAGACACAGAAAAGAACTCAGTTCAATGCAAATACGAAAGGGGTGCATCGCGCTCCCACTCACCTTCAGTGCTACTCATCTCAGCAGCACGCCGCCATCCCCGGACGCCGGCCATCATCTAAGGAAGGAAAGGAACGAAGTTAGAGAACTGTTCAAAAGACTCATACTTACCTGTTGGACTCTTGCCAGTGAAGTAACTAGGCAGCAACGTACCCACATCAATCAACGCTCCCCTGCGCTGAAAGCAGGACGGAGAGCACACTATCCAAGAAAATAAGGTGAGCTGTGGATCAAAGGGAAGGGTTGGACCCCGGGGAAGAAGGGGTTCAAGCGCACAGAGACAATAGGGAGTTAAACTCTACCAATCCTGTGTTTTAGGCCCAGTCTCCAGTCGAATAGCCTCCAGGGAAGGGTTTGAGGTCGTAAGAGGTCAGAACAGGCTGAGTGACGTCCCCGTGGGTACCAGGTGAGCGTTACAGACGTGCTAAGACTGCTCCTATGTACTGGAGCTGTTGGGAAGGTGCCATATAGGACTTCTTGAAATTGAGGGAAAAGCCCAGTCTGTGAAGGGAGTGACAGGTAACATTGAGATGATACAAGGCTCGTTTGGGTGAATGCGCGCTGATTAGCCAATCGTCCAGGTAGGGGTAGACATGAATTCCCCCCCTCCGGAGATGCGCTGCCACTACCACCATCAGTTTGGTGAATACCCTTGTGGCGGAGGTCAACCCGAATGGCAGGACTCAAAACTGAAAGTGCGATCTGCCAACTGTGAACCTCAGGTATTTCCTGTGCTTGAGATGGATCCGCACATGAAAGTAAGCATCCTGAAGGTCCAATGACAACAACCAATCCTGAGGTTGGAGGGCCTGAAGGATCTCCGAAAGAGTGACCATCTTGAATTTGTCGTTCTTGAGGAACTTGTTCAAGTTTCTCAAATCCAAGATGGGTCTCAGTCCCCCGCCCTTTTTGGGAATAAAAAAAAATAAGAGTACCACCAGCCATTGTTCCTCTCCGCTACAGCCACTGGTTCTATAGCGCCTTTCTCGAGCAGGGTTAGTATTTCCTTCACAAGGAGCGGATCCGGAACCCTCAAAGAGTGTATTCCCGGTGGATTGTCGTGAGGCTTCTGTAGAAAAGGAAGACAGTACCCGTGGGCTATTGTACCAGACTCCAAGCATCCGAAGTAATGGCTCGCCATTCTACCAGATGCTGAGACAGCCTGCCCCCCCCACCACTGAGCTGTGACCGAAGGCTTCAGAGTGAAGCGGAAGTAGCAGAGCCTGATGGCAAAGAGGCTGCTGCTTGAGCGGCTTTCGCACCTCTACCTCGTCCACCACGAGGCAACTTATGTTGGCTTCTTTGACTGGCCATTGATCTCGCCCTTCCAAATGCGGAGTAGTAACGAAAGGATCTACCCCTCCATTGCTGTCCTCTAGGAAGAAAAGGCTGAGGCTGCCTAACAGTGGCACTCCAAGACTTGGCGGCTGCCTTAGAGGTCTGCAGCTTCTCAAGGCTCTAGTCAGCCTTGCTGCCAATAAGGTGAGACCAGTCAAGTGGCATGTTCTGAAGTCTAGTCTGCACATCCGGTGCAACACCCGAATCTTGCAACCACGCAAATTTGCGTATTATGGTGCTTGTTGCCATGGATCTGCTGACACGGTCAGCAACATCCAACCCTGACTGAAGGGATTCACACATGGCTTCCTTGCCATCCTTAATAATAGCTAGGAAACCTTCCCCTTTGGGAATATGCTCAGCCACAATAGATATGCAATCCCACAGTGTACGAAAATCTTGCCAAGGCACAAGAGGAGTTGGCCGCCTTCAACGCCATAATGCCAGCTGAAAAAACCTTGCATGCCCATCCATCCACGCGCTTATCGTCCCTATCCGGAGGGATGGTAGGGTATGCAGCCTGTTTCAAGGTAGCCGTGGCTGCTTGGACCGACAGACTCTGGAGTGGGGTGCGATGACAGATAGCCAGGGTGGTATTTTCTGGTCAGAGACTTGTTCACCGTCGGATTAGTCACTGGGGTTTCCCAATTTTTAGCCACCTGGTTCTGCAGAGCCACATGAAATAGCAATATGGGATCTGTAGGCGGACCCTGATCCAAAATGTCCGTAAGATCATCCTGATCATAGTGGGCAGCGGGCCTGGTCCAGCCTAAATACTCCATCACTCTCAACATAAGGAGTTGGTAAGAGGAGTCGAAATGCTCACCAGGGTCTGGTCTGCCGAACTCCAGCTCAGGAGAGGTGTCTATACCACTTGCATTATGCAAGGTATCACAAAGATCCTGCATCCTACTCTCCTCTGAGATGGGGCATTCCGGCAAATTAGGAGTCCCAAACTGGAGACCAAAAGGAGCCTCATCTTCATCAGAGTGTTCCTCCTCCCCAAAAATGGAGGTGAGAGCCTTAGAAAAGGTATTTCTTTGGCAGTGTAGTACACATTTCTCTGGATTCACTGGCAGAGGCTTCAAAGTCAACGACTTGGACTTAGACACTGCCTTTTTAGGTGGTCCCACTGTTGCCAGGGGCTGCGCCGGTAAATTTGGCACTGTTACGTCGATAAAGGCATCAAAGGTATCGAGGGCCTGATCGGGGCGGAGGACCCAACAGGCATTATCGACTGGCGTGGCGTCAATGGCTTCGAAGGCATCGAAGGTTTGGACATTTTCGATGGAGAGAAGACCGTGACCTCGCTTCACGTCGCAAGCGGTCCTTAGTAACCTTGTCAGAACGAGGCCTCAAAGGCTACCGAAGAGGATTGCGCCGTTTATCCGGGCTCGAGGGCGTGCAAGTATCTGGCCCAGACCGTTCCCTGTCGGCTTCAACAGAAGGTGAGGACGGGGCCTTGCCCTGCCTTTTGAACATGTCAAGCATTTTCACCCGGAAAGCTTCCCACTCCGTGGGCGTCGAATGGTTGGACAGGCAACTCACCCTCTCGGGGGTGCCGCCTGAAGACGACGACGAGGAAGGAGACCGGCGGTGCCTTCTCCTGGAGCGCTTTGACGAGGCAGACGAGTGGCGGAAACCACTCCTGGACCTTGAACGCTTTGCCTTCTTCCTCTGAGAGTCACCTCTTGACTCATCGGTCGTAGGCCCAGCAGGTCGGGACTTATGGGGCTTGGATACCTTGCCTATCTCGAGTTTACCCTTTTGTTCCTGCAAGGCCTTTCCAGCACATATCCGTGTCATGGCCCCCACCGAGGCACCATAGGCAGACACAGTGCGGATCCATGATGGACATCTTGTATCCGCAGTCCCGGCATTTCTTGAACCCGGACCGAGGTGTCGTCAGAGTGGAAGAAAAAGAAAACTTCCCAGCAAATACTAGAAAGTATGAGGCGCGTCGAGTTCCACGAAGCAAACATGTTTGTGGAAAAACAGAGCTGAGGCTACGGCGCTGTGCAACTACTTATAACATCCGATGACGCACCCTCGTCGGAGGCCTTCGAGGGACATCGACCAGATGCCATCGACGCAGGGCGCCCTCTGCCGAAAAATTTCCAAAGCAGCCGAGCTGTGGACACTACATGTCAAAGATTAGGAATACGTTGCAGGACACAATCCATTCGTACTGTGAATATTAACCTACATCACACTCGGAGAGAATTGTTAATATTGCCTTGAGTCACATCTGTTGAGGACAGTGACCTCAGACACATTAAGAATAGAATTGTGAAGGTTGCCCTGAGTCACATAGAGAGAACTGTGACCACTGGCCTTGACCACTTAAGACAGAACTGTGAATACTAGCCGGCACCACACTGAAAAAGAACTCCGATAGAACCCTATGAATAGCCAGTGAGTTGCCCTAGCTATATAACCCTCGACTAGATCATTGCCACAGCCACCGACTAAACATAATTTGTTACACCTTAGCCACACACTAAACCAGACAGGCTATCTAGCAAGCAAGGAATACCCAATTACAAATTGGACAGAACCATCTATTTTTTCCAACTTTACGTGCTTTGGATTATGCCAACACACTTATAAGGAGACATCAATTTCTTTGGGCATTTAGGTCCTTTCAGAAAATTCACGTGCTGGAATCGAGAGTTAGGCCTTGAAAACAACTGATGGGTCGAAACTGTGCATGATTTGAATTAAAACATTAACAATTTGAGATTTTGGGACTACTATTGTTATGTTCAACTGAATACTACTAAAAATTCTTGTACCATAACTTAAGGCTTTGAGCGCGAATCACCTATCCACACCTATAATCCTTTCAATCTTAACACAACCAACCGGAACCAACGAGGAGCCTGAGCACAAACTCTGAAACTTCCCACAAATATCAGTGGTGACATTAGTCAAGCTGGTAAAACATAGCAAGAAAGTAGGCTCGCTCAAGGGTCCATCCCCCCACCCCCAGACATCTACAAATCAATCCGCACACAAGAAACCCCATCAGGATATGACCGTAATCTCTTGAATCTGTTGCTTCCGACAGGGACCATACCACGATCCTTCAAATCAGTGTATATTAAACCACTACTTAAGAACACAAGTGGCGATGTGGAAGACCCCTCCAACTACAGACCTATTTCAAACATTCCCTAGATTAGAAGAGATAGGTATAACCGACTTAGCACTACTTTGGATAAAATCATTCCTAGCAAACCAAACAGAAACGGTCTGGATAAAGCCCTTCAAATCTGCTTCGCGGGTTCTTCCACAAGGATCCTCACTGTCACAACTATACTTTAACATCTACCAGACTCTGCTAATCAAGATCTTCAAAAAATAAAATCTTACGTGCTACAACTACGCAGACGACACTCAAATTACATACAAAATCGAAGATGCACAAGAACACCACTCAACTCTAGGAGAATGTCTTTAAGAAATCTATGACTGGATGAATGCCAACAAACTAAAAATCAACCCAGGAAAGACTGAAATCATAATTGTATCCAAAAACCAAGGGAACAACACCTACATACCGCGGCCGATAGAATTGGGAACCGCCTTAGAACCACAAGTAAACGCAATAATTAAAAAAATGCTTCTTCCTCCTTCACACAATAAAAAGAATCCTACCATTCCTATCCACACACAAAACACTGACAATCGTCGCTCTCATGTCAAGAATCGACTACACCAACAGCCTCTACCTGGGAATGCCGGACACTTGTGTTTTGGATGCGTTGTATTTTCTTCAGCAGCGGCTAGACACCTCCTCAAACTATCTAGAAGAGATCACATCACACCAGCGCTAAAAATGCTACACTGGCTTCCAATCAAACAACGTATCACGTTCAAAACATTGTGCATAACTCACAGGGCAATCATCGGCCAGGGAGCAGAATTCCTACAAAAGAAAATAACCATCTACAAGCTCACAAGACTCCTTAGATCAAGCAATGAAATACGGCTGGAACCAAAGCCATACGTAAGGAAAAAACTTGGGGCTCCTCTTCTCCCACTAGGCGGCAAAAATCAGGAACAACCCCCCAAAAGAAATAAACACCAAAGACCACCTAAAATTCAGGTAACTACTGAAATCCTGGCTCTTCAACACCTCCAAACCAGATAGAAACAACTGAAACAATAAAACCGGAAATGCCCCCCAAAAGAAATAAGAAACACCAAAGACCACCTAAAATTCAGGTAACTACTGAAATCCTGGCTCTTCAACACCTCCAAACCAGATAGAAACAACTGAAACAATAAAACCGGAAATGCAAAGAGAAGCAGCTGACAGAACCCATATCGGTACAGATAACGCCTAGACATGACAGAGCAGGAAGGCCCAAAAGAAGTAAAGCCATTACTAGGCGGAACAGGCCACAAGCAACAACTCAATCAGGACAGAATAGCCAACAAGGCTGACACTAAGAGGCACTACCATCAACCTTACCCATTACCGAGCATCCCCAGGACAGACATGACTACATGAACCTTGTATAAACCCCTGTCCCAATGCAATTGTGCATCCACACTATCCAACTATTACCTCACGCTCGCAAGACAACCATTCTCAAACCCAACCCTCCATATAAGCTAACCCGCCATCAGGCACAGACTGGAATGTGGGGGCTGGCCTGAGGAAGAACAAACATAGAACTGTAAAGACTAACGCAACGCAGACAGAGAGATGAGAGATAGCCTTGCCTTGCTGAAACTAGATCAATATAAGGAATACATTTTGTCTAAATCTCAGTACAGTACACACAATGAGTGCCCATTTCTCCATAACAACAATGCCAGTAACCAACTCTACTAAAACCTCACCCCTCTTCAAACACCTCTGAAACCCTAACCAAACACAACCATACCTCATAAACAGCAGCAACTCGCACGCACTTTACCACACAGCGACAACAAACACCACACAGAGCCTTACATAACAGCACATGACCGACTCAGACCGGATACCACACCAAAAAAGCTCAGCGAACAGCATCAACCAAACTGACGCTGCCAAAAACACATAAGGGATCTGTATTTCACGTAGCAGGCGCTTGACTGGGTCATATGATCTTCTGGCTGCTTGGACCCCTGCAGAGAAGTCTGGGTATATGTGGATTTTGCTGGATTCACACTGGAGTGACCCACCCTCCCTTGACATTCCCAGTATAAGATGCCTGTCCCTATAATTTAGAAATCTTTCGATAATTGTGCAAGGCAGCACACCTGGTTTTGGGACTGTCAAGTTTCAAAACGGGAATAAAGGCAATCACTCTAGATAGTCTGTAAAAACGGTCAACTTTTATTCAAACTTTTAACCGCAAGAAGGATTCTCTGTAGTTGTTTAGAAGTCCAGCTTCTATTCACTGCAAAATTTCTTTAGATTCTTCCAGAAACTGTGCCCAAATCAGTCTCTCAACTTGTCACTTAGACGGAACTTTTCTTATCTACTAAATTACACTTGAACGTTCTCCAGCCACTTTCAATCACATCTTAGAAGCCTTTGCATTCTTTCTTCTTTGTTTATATTTTTCTCTCCTTCCACTTTGCACTCGATTTCTTATTATTAAAGACTGACTTTCTCTTTATCCTTTCGTTCGTCTCTTTTTCTAGCTGCAGTTCCACTGATGACTCCTAGAGGTCCTCGCAGCAGGCTTAACATTAATTCTTGGTACCTGCAGTTCCACTGATGGCTCCTAGAGGTCCTTGCTACCTGGGCCTTTCCTTTCTCTACATTCGGGAAGTGAGATCAGCTGTTTCAGCTCCCCCTCCGCTTCCCTTCTCTCAGTGCTCTTCACAAACTCAGCTGTCAGTTATCAGCCTTCCAGTGCAGCTCACACTCTGATCAATGTTTCTTCCTCTAACTATTTAAAACAAACTCTTTAACTGAACATCATTTTTCAGGGCTACCTTCTAATAAGCCCAGGCATAATGGTCTTCATCCTCCGTAACCTGGCAACCAGAACACACAGGAGACTAGCTTAGATAAAAGCACCTACAAAGTTAATCTCTTCTCCCATTCGTCAGTTAAAATGTCCTTTATCATGTATATGTCCCGCACTCGTTCACTCATTCCTTTATTCTGAATAATGCTGTGAGGTGCTGTGAGGCCGGATGTTATTAGATAGCATCCCCTGGTTTCATATACTTTAACCCCTCATGGGATTGACCCTTTCACAGGGAGAAGAGCATGGTGTGTTCACTCCACAAGGAACTGCTCTGAGAATTATCTTATCTCCCAGAAGAGGCACATTATTTCGGCACAAACATGATTCCAAGTCCTCGCATTTCACACATACTGTAGCCAATTCTCCTTTAAACCCCTTTCTCTCCTGATCATGAGATTCCACTTAATCATCAAGGTCGCTAATCCGGGTTTCAGCTGCAGTTAAAAGCCTGCCATCTTTGTCCAACTTGGAGCTAATGTTGGCCATTATATCGTCTAGCTTAGAATTAACGGAGGTAAACCCGGTTTGGATTGGCGCCATGAAAGGCTACATGCTTGTAGAGGCTGCTTGACTGCCCATCAGAGTGTCGCTCGTATCGGGTTCCACTGCTGCATCCTTAGCCGGGGTACTGGCAAATGAGTCCATGGACCCCTGCTTTTTCCCAGTTCCCCTCATCATGCCTGGTGGGCGAAGTATCGCCAACTAGAGCCCAGCAGACGTGCCCAACTGGATGCGCTCCAAACGGACTAATCTGGTACTGCAGATGGGATAGGGTGCTGGTTCGCAAATGTGGCAAGTCTCCCGTTTCAAAATATTGCAGTACCCAATCCTCCAATTTGCCCCCCCCCCCCCCCAGAAATCGTGTTTTCAGGCCTCTACTGGGTTAACCAGGGTGTGGCAAGCAGCCCAATCCAAGCACCAGCCCTCACTTGTGGGGGTGCAGCAATATCACCTTCCCCAGTCTCTTATATGCCTCCAAGGCCAACAAGCACCCCTACCCAGTAGACTAACAGCGATGCCCTGACAGTTCACCAAGGTTGTGCACACCCCCACACCAGGATATTCCACAATCTTCGAACCCCTGAGCTTCCAGGCGCTGATACGGTACTCGTTCTAGTCCTTCTCACAGTGCGCTGTCGTAGCTCACCAGTACCTGTGATTATAATCCAGTGCATCCATACTCTTCAACACCCCTGGTGCACACTGATGGTCTTGGGTGGCCTCGCCTGCAGTCCACAGCCCCAAATGCCACCTGTACCCCTCCCGTTCTGGAGTTTGCCAGTTGACCATGGCGGTTCCCGCCTCTACTGGGGCCGGCAGGGCAAAGCCGATACAGCGCCAGCCCACTCCAAGCTCGGCAACCGCGTCAGTGTGGGGTGCCTTAGTGCCACGTTAGTTTCAAACACTGGTGCATAGCTCTGGACCTCCAGTGAGGCACACTCTTTCTCCGGTGGAGTCCCACTAAGCAACACGCACCTGCTGAGCTCCTCCGGTCAGTCAATGCTCTCTCGCCGCAGTACTGTGCTCACCCCCAAAGACGGTCGGTGCTAACCGACGCGTCCTCCCACATGAGCGCTCCACTGTGCTCTCCAGTGCCGCCAGCTCCTCACTCCTTTCACCAATCTCCACGGGAGCAGGACATCTCCTTTATTGTGTCCGCTGCCACCACAGGGGCAGACCAGTTGGGCTGAATCAAGGATTTAGTTTAAACAGAATGTCGCCGGGTCCAGAGCTCTCTAGCTAAGCAGCCATCTTCAATGGTGCTTAACAGCACCCCCCTCTCCAGCAGCTTGTCTTTAGGCACATTTAAAAGTAACCAAAAATTCTTTGAGTGTAGATCTAGGAGGATCAAACAGTATCCCTCATTGCACCGCTTTGGAAGGTTCATTGTGCAATATGAAAAAGTTACCCAAAATAGGTAACATGTAAAAAGAAAAGGGATTCAGTTTGCCAGTACTGACAGTCTGAAGGACTAGTCAGTTATCCCATAACAAATTAGAAAAAGGCCAGTGCAGTGAAGGCTTAACTGCACTGTAAAAAGTCAGGCCAATGTGTAAAAACAAAAGCAAAATGTTTGGTGGTCAATAGACTATGGAGGAAATGTGGCTCAAAGAGAAAACTTTCCTAGCAGTAGCTAACATCCTATTACAGACATTACCTACTTCTTGTTAATGTTTTTTCTGATGGATATCTGCCAACGGATTCATCTTTGATATCAATCTCTCCAGCACGGTTCTTTTTCAGAGACTTTTCTGTCAAGGATCCGCATCAGCTCCACCCAACACCTGCACGCCAGCCATGATGTTGGAGACAGTATATTATAGGAGGCGCTTTGCGCCGTGGCCTTAGTTCCACCCTTTTTCCCTAGCACTCGGATGCTGATGGACCACAGAACCAAGGTGTACTAGCTATCTGCCAAGAGGGAGAGGCACAGTGGGCAATGAGGAATCCGTGGGAGGAACGTCATCAGGAAGAACATTTACAAGAGCCTTTGTGCCTTCAATGGATTCCTCAGCTTTGATAGATTCACAAAGTAGTACAGATACCCAGAGGAGGGAGGATAACAAGTACACAACTTAAAATAGAAAACGCTGAAGGTCTGCTCTGCCAAAATGAGCGTCCTGAGCAGACAGAAAATCCAAACAGTAATGCTTTGTGAACATGTGCAAAGAAGCCCACGTCACTGCCTGACATATGTTTATAGAAGAACAGGTTACTTACCAAACTGGTAACGTTCTTTCGACTGCATGTTCCTCCAACGTATGCCTCATCTATGACATGTAATGTCCACAGCTGTGCTGCTTCGGAATTTTTTTCGGCAGAGGGCGTTCTTGCGTCGATAGCGTTGGGTCGATGTCCCTCGAATGACTCCACGCACGGTGCCCGTAGCCTCAGTCCATGTTTTCTCCCCCCTGACAACATGTGGCACACATGCCCAGAACACAGCATCGACTGCACTTAGCATTGGGGATGTAAGCTGTAAAGGCATGGAAAATTCTTTAGAGGGGTAGGCAGGGGGTGGGGGGGCGATGAATACGTTGGAGGAACATCCAGTCGAAAGAACGTTACCAGTTTGGTAAGCAACTTGTTCTTCAAATGGATTGTGTGCTCCAACGTATTCCTCATCTATGACAGACTCCCAAAGCAGTAATAATGATCAGAGGAGGGAAAATAATTTAGACATACCCAATTAAATGGCACTGCCTTACCAAAGAAAACATCCTGAGCATGGGGAGTATCCAGGGAGTAATGCTTAACAAACGTGTGTATGGAAGACCATGTGGCAGCGTCACAGATATTTTTCACCGGCACACCCCTCTGGAGGGCTGTTGAAGTAGCAATGCCCCTGGTGGAATGAGCCTCCAAACCCTCAGGAGGGTCCTTACCAGCCAACCGGCAGCATTCTGAAATAGTGAGGATAATCCACTTAGACAAGGTCTGCTGAGAAACAGCCTGTCCTAAACGGTGTCCTGTATACCCCACAAAGAGCTGGTCGTCCACACTGAGTTTGGCCATTCTGGAGAGATAAAAGCTCAAGGCTCTTCTAGGATCCAACCTATGGAGCCGCTCCTCTTACTTAGGATGAGGAGGAGGATAGAAAGCGGGGAGTACCACCTTCTGACTCAAATTAAATTCTGACACAACCTTAGGGAGAAAGGACGGACGTACTCTCAATATAAGCCTGTCCTTGTGGAACAAAGTAAAGGGTGGCTTAGAAGAAAGTGCCTGCAACTAGCTCAGTCTTCTAGCAGACGTAACTGCAACTAAGAAAACAAGTGTCAACAACCTTAAAGGGTAAGAGTGCAAGGGTTCAAATGTAGCACCCATCAGAAACTTTAGAACCAAATTAAGGTCCCAGACCGGCACCTGAAACGGCGACGGCGGGAACACATTCGTGAGCCCTTTCAAATACGGAGTGATCAGTGGAATTTTAAAATAAGAACATTCCTCTGAAGAGCACTTAAAGATAGACAGCGATGCGAAATAACCTTTAATGGTGCCCACCTGAAGACCCCTGTGGGCCAAAGAAAGCAAGAAGAGAACCTCTGGAATCGAACACTGAAAAGGATCCACATTCTTTCATCTGCAGCAGTCGCAAAACTTACGGCAAAGGTACAAGGACTTTGTTGTGGGCTGCCTAGCCGAAAGAGACACCTCCCTCACGTCATCCGGGAGGTCCCAATCCCTATATCGCAACTTCTCAGAAAGAAAGCGTGAAGGTTGAGAGTCCTGACTTCTGGATGGAGAACCCGATCTTCCTCTCGCGAGAGAAGATCCCCTTTGGGGAAGACGCATTTTAGGACAGATGGACATGTCTCGAAGGTCCGGGTGCCACGCTCTCTTGGCCCAATCCGGAGCAATGAGGATTATGCGGGTCCCAAACCGTTGCGACCTCCTGTGAACTTGAGGGATGACGGGGATCGGAGGAACTCATACAGAAGTGGAAAGAGCCACTCCACGACGAACGCGTCTCCTAGAATTCCTCTCAGAGGAAATTCCCTTCAGCAAAACCTTTGGCACTTCCGGGTGGCACCAGTCACAAACAGGTCCACCTGCGGGGTTCCCTAATGGGCAAAGATCGCTTGAAGGCCTTCCAGAGCTAGCTCCCACTCGTGGGAGACCGCGCTCTGCCTGCTCAGAGCGTCTGCCATCATGTTCTCTGTGCCAGCCAGATGTATCGCCGAAAGGGACATATCCTTGCTTATTGCCCAGAACCAGAGCTGCATTGCCTCCCTGCACAGAGGTAGTGACCCCACACCTACTCTCTTGTTGAAGTATTGCATCGCCACCATGTTGTACGTCATTAGCAAGACAATCTTCTCCTGTACAGATGGCAGGAAAGCCTTCAGCGCTAGTCTGATGGCTCTCAGCTCCAAAAGATTGATGTGAAGTCTGGACTCCGATGGAGACCAATGACCGCTGATGGATAGATCGTCGGCATGTGCTTCCCACCCTGTCAGGGAAGAGTCCGTCAGTACCGTGACATCCGGCTATGGTTGCCAAAAAGGTTCTCCTTTCATGAGATTGGTCTCGTTAGCCCACCACAGAAGGTCCTGCGAGATCGAGAAAGGAACATGAAGGAGATCTGACATCCTGCCCGAGAACTGGGACCATTGAGTCCGTAGAGCCCACTGAAGGGACCTCATTCTCAAGCGGGCCTCTGGAACCAGAAAAATGCAGGTTGCCATGAGGTTGAGCAACCTTAAGAATTCGAAAGCCGGAAGACTCTGGGCTTGTTGAAATTTTATGACCATCTGAAGAATGGGATGAGTCCTCACATTGGGTGGCAAGCACATCCCTAAGGAAGTGTCCAAAACAGCCCCTATGTACTGGAGCCGTTGGGATGGTGTCAAATGCGACTTCTTGAAGTTGAGGGAGAAGCCCAGCTTGTGAAGGGAGTGGCAGGCGACGCTGAGATGAACCAAGGCTTGTTCGGGAGAACGCGCCCCGATCAGCCAATCATCCAGTTAGGGGTAAACGTGAATCCCCACTCTCCTGAGATGCGCTGCCACCACCACCATGAGTTTGGTGAAGACCCTCAGGGCAGAGGTGAGCCCGAAAGACAGGACCTGAAACTGATAGTGGGATCTGCTAACTGTGAACCTGAGGTATTTTCTGTGCTTGAAATGGATCGCCACATGAAAATAAGCATCCTGCAGGTCCAATGACACCAATCAATCCTGAGGTTGGAGGGCCTGACCATCTTGAACTTGTCCTTCCGGAGGGACTTGTTCAAGTATCGCAAGTCAAAGATGGGTCTCAGTCCTCTGTCCTTCGTGGGTATCAAAAAAGAAGGGGAATACCAACCCTTGCTCCACTCCGCCACAGGCACTGGTTCGATAGCACCTTTCTCCAGCAGGGCTAAAATCTCCTGCAACAGGAGCAGATCTGGAACATTTAAAGAGTGTATCCCCATTGGAGAAAAGGGAGGCAATAACCGTGGGCGATTGTATCCAAAGCCAGATAATGGCTTGCCACTCTTCGAGATGCTGCAACAGCCTGCCCCTCCCCCACTGGGAGAACAATGAGTGCTGGCCTCAGAGCTGTTTAGAAGTAGCAGTGGAAGTGGCAGTGCCGGAAGGCAAAGAGGCAGCTGCCTGAGCGGCTTTGGCACCCCTACCTCATCCACGAGTGCCCCTACAGAGGCCCCTTTGACTGGGCATCCCCTCTGCCTTTCCAAATGAGGAGTAATAGTGAAAGGAACCACCCCTCCATTGTTGTCCCCTAGCATAAAAAGGCAGAGGTTGTCTGACAACTGTGCCCAAAGATTTGACGGCTGCCTTGGAGGTCTGCAACTTTTCAAAGCTCTCATCAGCCTTGCTGCCAAAATGATGCGACCCGTCAGAGGGCATGTTGAGAAGACGGGCCTGCACATCGGGTGCAAAACCGGACTTCCGCAACCACGCAAATCTGCGCTTAACGGTGCTTGTAGCCATGGACCTTGCGACACTATCCAGTGTCCAATCCAGAATGAAAGTATTCACACATGGCATCCTTGCCATCCTTCACAATAGCTTGAAAGCCATCCCTTTCCTCCCCTTTGGGAAAATGCTCAGACACAAGCGAAATACAATTCCACTGAGTGTGCGAAAATTTTGCTAAGGCACAGGTGGAGTTGGCCGATTTCAGAGCCATACTCCCAGCCGAAAATACCTTGCGCGCCCATCCATCCATGCGTTTATCGTCCCTATCCGGAGGGATGGTAGGGTACACTTCCTGCTTCGAGGTGGCCGTAGCCGCCTGAACCACCAAACTCTCGGGAGTGGGGTGTGTGGACAAGTAGCCAGGGTCGCTACTGGATGGGCGGTATTTCCTTGACAAAGACTTGTTAACTGCCGTTATGAGACTCTGGGGCAGTCCAAACAGCAGCCACATTTTTTTGTAAAGCCACATGAAATGGCAACACCGGGTCAGTAAGGTCATCCGGATCATACTCAACCTGAGGCCTGGACCAACCCAGGTACTCGGCAATCCTCAACATCAGTCTCCTAATGGCAGAATCGGCATGTTCACCAGGCTCGGGCTTCCCAAATTCCATCTCAGGAGATGTGTCGAGGCCACTGGCAGCATGTTAGGACTGTCTCAGATGCTCAATCCTACTGTCCTCATCAATGAGACATTCTGGAGCATTAGGCGTCCCATAAGGCAGACCAAAAGGAACAAATTGCCCATCAGACCTCTCCTCAACGTCATCCTCTTCATAAATATTTTGGAGAGACTGGAAAAACTCCTTCCTAGGGAGAGGAGTGCACCTCTTATCAGGAATAGGCGTCACAGATTTAGTAGCAGCTTTTCTTGGAGGTTCAACAGCCACAGCGGCTTCCAACAGCAAATTCTGCCCAGCAGGCGTCGAAGGCTCTGTCGCTGTCGAAAAAGGCGCAGAAGATTTCGAAGGATCCGAAGGTCTGACCACAGGTAAAGACCTGCAGACTCACTCGACGGACATGGCGCCGATGGCGTTGATGCCTTCTTCGAGAGCTTCTTGGGCTTTGACGGTTTTGTGGGAGATGAAGACTGCGACCTGGACCTGACATGTCTCTTGCAATTCCCTGAATCCTCGAGGGCTCCCGATGTTTATTGCGCCGACTGCCCGGGCGTGCATCGGACGAGACTGTTCCTAGCCGGCTTCAACCGAAGGCGCGGACAGAACTGTGCCGTGAGACTGAAATCATTTGATCCCGAAAAGCCTCCCATTCCCTGGGGGTAGAGGATTTAGTGGGGCATGACATATATTTCAGGTAGCCGGTATCCGACGGGGAAGGAGAACAGCGACGCTGCTTCTGGGACTGCCTCGACGAAAACGACGAGTGGCACAAAACACTCGGGACCTAGATCTTCTTGACGTCTTCCGACGAGGAGACTCTCTCGACTCGCCAGTCGACATAGCAGTCGATTTGGAAACACAGCCTACCTTTAATTTCCCCATACGCTGCTGCTGCAAGGCCTTGGCAGTCAACGACTGGCACTTCGAGCAGTTGTCTGTGGTGTGGTCCTCGCCCAAGCACCACAAGCAGATATGTTGCAGGTCCGTGATCGACATCTTGGACCCGCAGTCCCGACATTTCTTTTAGCCAGACCGCGGGGTGGAAGACGACATAATCGCACAATAGGAAGTAGAAGACACAAGGCGCTCCGAGTTCTCAAAGCAAACACGTTTGTGGAAAAAACGAAACAGAGGCTACGGGCACCGTGCGTGCTAACATCCAATGAAGTCATCCTGGACGGAGGCCTTCGAGGGACATGGACTCGACGCCATCACCGCAAGGACGCCCTCTGCTGAAAAAAATTCCGAAGCAGCTCAGCTGTGGACATTACATGTCATAGATGAGGAATACGTTGGAGGAACATCCATTCGAATAGGGACTTCATGTTGCTGATCAGCAGTGGTAGCCAGCCCTCTGGTGGATGAGCTGAGAACCTGAAGCACATCCTTACCAGCACGATAGTAGCATTCTGAGATGCAGAGGATGATTCACCTTGAGAGGGTCGGTTTAGTCACAGCCCTACCAGCATGGGCACCAGCAGAACCAACGAAAAGCAAACTTTCCAGGCCCCTCATGTCTGAGAGAAGCAATAGCTCAGGGCCTGCACCAGGTCCAGCAGATGGAAGCCCTTGGGCGAGTTGAGAGCAACAGCAGCCTGTACAGTCTGATAGTGTTTATTCAATTTTCATTACCTCAAGGAGGGGCCGACATATAAAATTGCCCAGTATCGCGGAGAGGAGTGTAGTTGGGCGAGTTGAGAGTAATAGCAGTCCATGTCATCCGTGTACACACAACGCCACAAGATACAACACTTACGGTCTTGGCAGTGAAATATCTGCATCTACGAGCTACTAAAGCGGGAGTTTACACGAACGAGTAAGATGCTTTCCACAGATGCATGGGACCATTTCCAACTGTGAAATTTCAATCTTTGGGCCCAGTGCTTTCTTTTCCCTGTTCGGGGCTGAGAATGAGCCATTTTCTACCCATTATGAAGATTGACTCATTTGAGTATCTTTGACTTTTCCTATTTGGATAGAAGAGTGATTTTCACCTACTATCCAATTGTGGACCATATAAGTGGTTGTTTGTGTTATAGCGTAGAATTAGACAAGGGTAGAACATTAGGATCACAAATGTCCATGAAGAAGATTCATGAAATAAAAGAACAGATGGAATAAACTTAAAACGCTCATCTACCATTATTAAAATGAATGCCGATTTCTTGATATATTACCGTTTCTTTCTAGTCCTGAGGAAGACGCATTGTCAGCTAGTCTCTCTCTTCTTAGAGAGGGACGACTTAAACAAATTTGAGATCATCGAAACTACTGTTTAATACCTTTTAGTGATACCTTGCAATTTAGAAGAATGTTTGAGACTATACAAGGTACCGGTGGTTGGCTATTAAGTTTGAAATGGTGTGGAGCGTTGCATGCAGCATTTTAACACCTGCTACATTGCAAGCTTCATTGACAAAAAACGTTTCTATTGTTAATGAATCGATTATTCCAGCTTATTAGGCTGGAGATTATTTGGAATCTTGCACGTAGCACTTTTTGCATTTCCAATGTTGGTCAGTTATGTTTATTTATAACCGATTCAATGTCTCATGTTTACACTGATTTGATATCTTGACTGGGTATGCATTAACAAGCTAGGATGATCATTGGTATTAAGTTAGGGACTTACATTGGATGTAGTCTCTCTTCTTTTTTTGAACAGCAGTATACAATTTTTATTGCGCTGTTCTTACCCCTAACTGCAGTGGGGGCTATTGTGAGGCGTGCACTTTATTTCTTTGTATTTACATGAGATGTGAATTTATATATATTTTTTATCATGTATTGTGTGTTAATTCTTTCATGTCTTTTGATATGTGATTAATAAAATATCCTATTTTTATATCTTCCTTGACCTGGCTTATCCCCCTCCTTGGTCCCCTTAATTGAAGTCAAATTTATCCATTGCTTGATTAAGGTATTTGTTCCGTGTGACCCATCCTCTTCGATTTGTTTATTTGGTTCTTCATTGCTACCTGGGTCCACGCTGTAGGGGTTGCCCATCCTTGGTTTCACAATGGAAGCGTTCCTCTGCTTTGGAAGGATAAGGCAAAGGAAAAGACAGGAAGCTGGATCTTTTGACGGAGATGGAAATCAGAGACAACCTTTAGAAAGGAAAAAAAAGATAGGGAGGTTTAACTGAACATGCCACTCACCAGTCTAGCGACCAGGAAAATTGGTTCCATGTTAATTTGCCCAAAGAATTACTTCAAGGTAAATTTTCTTCAAAAGAGATTACTTCGAAATGTTACTTCGATTTTCTTTATTTGAGGTTCCCCCCATATTCCTCGCCCCTTCACTACTGTCTGTACCCCAAACCCACCCTCTTTTTTACCTCTTAACCCACAAATATATAAACCACAAATATATATGACATGCATTACTCACCGTAATAACATTTCTGATTGTATCTGCTTAGATTCACATACTGTGCATATGGTCTGACATCCAGTGGGAACCACGGAGTATTGCATCTCGTCTTTCGAGGATCGAAAGGTGACATCGGCATAGGCGTGTCTGTAACACTATCCCCACCATAACGTGTAGTGTACCCAAAATCCCTCACACGCCGAGGTGCCTCAGATTGTATTTTTTCTGCCATGGGGGAGCCCAAGGCTTATCGTGAGTGAGTACATAAAAGAGAGAAAGTAGTAAGACGTCTATGTTCCTTCCACCCGAGCAGGGAGGAAGTGTGGGCGCATGTGAATCTAATCAGATACAATCATCAAATGCTATTACGGTGAGTAATGCATGTCTTCTGATGCTCGTTAATCTGCTTAGAATCACCTGCTGTGCATAGACTAGCAAGCAGTACCCAGAGTTCGAGGTGGGTTGTGAGAAAGAACAGTAGTGAAAAGATGTCTTAGTACTGCTTGTCCCACCTGAGAATCAGACCTAGAATGAGTGTCTAGGCAGTAGTGTTTTGTAAAGGTGTGAACAGAACTCCAGGTTGCCACTTTGCAAATGGACTCTAGGGGAACATTTGCAATGAATGCTATGGAAGACCCAGTACCTCCAGTAGAATGTGCTCTAGGCATGAAGGGCAGTTCTCTTTTAGCAAGAGTGCAACAAAGTGTGATGCATTTGACTATCCACCTTGAGTTAGCTGACTTAACAAGATCACCTTCTCTGCCAGCTGCCACTGAAACGAAAAATTGGATTGTCTTCCTCAGTGGTTTTGTTCTTTCGAGGTAAAACTTGACTGCCCTGTGCACATCTAATGTGTGTAGGCTTCTTTAGCCCATGTTAGTGGGGTTCTGGAAGAAAGTGGGCGGTTCTATTGATTGGTTAACATGGAACTTGGAAATAAATGTAGGCGCAAATCAAGGGTGAGTGCGCAGAACCACCTTATCTCTGTGAACAGTAAAGAAAGGGTCTAGTACTGAGAGGGCCTGCAGTTCTTATAGAAGTCATAGCTATTAAGAGGGCTGTCTTCTAGGTAAGGTCTTTTAGACTTGCATTGTGCATAGACTCAAAGGGGGACTGCAAGAGTCTAGTCAGAAACACATTTAAGTCCCATCCGGGCGCTGGGTTTGAAATGGGGGGATGAATCCTCTTAACCGCTTCCATGAAAGCCTTGATAACTGGTATTTTCCACCACAACACTTTTTGGCGTGATGTAGTGTAGGCTGAGAGAGCAGCTAAGTGAACCTTTAGTGAATTAAAAACTAGGCCTGAATCCAGTATGTGGGTCAGGTACAATACAATGTGAGTAGGAGAGCAGTCGATGGGATTGACGCCCTTGGCATTACACCAGATAACGAAGCGTTTCCATTTACTGGAATAGCAGTTTCGGATGTTGGGTTTTCTCGCTTCCTTGAGTATGTCCATGCATCTCTGAGGGAGTTGAAGGTGTCCGAACTCTTATGACCTCAGGAGCAAGGCCGCTAAGTTCAGGGTTTGTGGGCATGGGTGAAGCGTGTTTTCCCTGTCCTGAGATAACATGTTGTACGGGCAGGGTAGTTTCATAGGAGGTAAGAGGGACATCTCAATCAGATGAGAGAACCAGGGTTGGCGGGACCACATGGGTGCCACCAATATCATGGTGACTGGTTCCTGGTGCATCTTGTGCACAATCTTGTTGCGTAAGGGAGTCGGGGAGGAGGGGGGGAATGTACGGGGTGCAAAAAAAATCCCTGTCCATGTTACCAGAGCCTGTTCCCCTTGGAGCGGTTCTGTGGGTACCTGGAGGCGTACTCTTGCCACTTGGTGTTCTCCAGAGTTGCGAACAAGTCGATCTCTGGGAAGCCCCATTATGCGAAAACGTTGGAGACTGTCTTCGTGTAGTCGCTATTCGTACACCAAGGGCTGTGGGAAATCGCTGCTGAGCACGTCTCCCAGAAGATGGAGTTCCCCTGCAACATTTGGGACAACAGGAACATCCTGTGTTTGAGAGCCCATATTCAAATGTTTTGGGACTGTCTTTCCCTGTAACTGTGTCTGAAAGGCTTTGAATACCGCTAATAGCTCCAACTGATTTATGTGGTTGGACGCTACTTGTAGGGACCACACGCCATGTGCCGTCTGCTGAAGAAGGTGAGCCCCCCCTCTACCCCGTGAGAGATGCATCGGTCGTGAGAGTGGCTCCTACTGCGGGGGTGGTGAAGGTTTTCCCCCTCAAGAGGTTTTCCCTCGACCACCACTGCAGAGAGAGAACGAGGGCTGGTGAGACAACTACCAGATCTTCCCATTGTCCGCTGGCTTGACACCACTGGTTGTTGAGCCACTCTTGCATGGGACGCAGATGGGCGTGAGGGACTAAGTAAATGCAGGACGCCATAATTCCTAACAGCATGGAGGGGAAGACAAGGCCGTCTTTTGTCCGAATTAGAGCTCCTAGAAACTGTTTGAATTGACTGGGGTCTAGGCTGGATTTCTTCTCGTTGATGGAGAATCCCAGGCTGAATAAAAGGTCTATTGTCTTCTGAGTGTTCACTAGGCATGTTTCGTAGGACTCCCCTGTTATGAGCCAGTCGTCGAGGTAAGGGTAAACCGAGACGGATAGTCTGCGCAGGTGCTTTGCCGCTACTGCCAGTACCTTTGTAAACACCTTCGGGGTGCTTTGGCAATGCCGAAGGGGAGTAATTTGAACTGATAGTGCTTGTCCTCTATCATGAACCTTAGGTATTTTCTGTATGCTGCCAACATTGAAATATGAAAGTATGCATCTTTCATGTCCATTGCTGCCATGTAATCCCCCTGTTTCAACAGTGGGATTACTTCCTGTAAAGTGACCATACAAACCTTTGAGGTTTGACAGACTTGTTTGCTGGGCGCAAATCTAGCACAGGGCGCATGGTGAGATCCTTTTTGGGTGCAAGGAAGTACACTAAATAAATACCCTAGTTTACCTGTAGAATAGGGACGACTTTTATGGCGACCTTTCCTAGAAGGGTCTGCACCTCTTGCAGTAGGATTTGCAGGTGGTCCGGCATCAGGCGTCTTGATCTTGGCGGTCTGAATTGGGGTGGTTGGGCAAATTCTATACAGTACCCGTGAGCGACCGTCTTGAGTACACACTTGTCTGTTAACCCCTCCCATGCAGGAAGGAAATATATTATATGCCCCGACCGGGATTGCATGGGAGGGGACCTGGATCCGCAGGTCATTTCTGACCAGAGGCCGGAGCGCCTCTGGGGTTGGAACCTCATCCTCTACCCTTCCCATGCCGCTGTACTGTGGGTTAATAAGTGGTGGAGGTAAGACCCCTGTCCAGAATTCCAGTTATTTCCTGCATTATACTGGTTTTGGGAAAAACAGGACTGCCAACGAAAGGACTGGCAGGAGCTGCTTCCTCTCTGAGGGGAGGGTTTCTGGATAATTTGTTGAAGGGACTTGCGTGTTTCATGTTCTTTCTTAGCTGTTTCAAGAGCATCGTCCACTGCCTTGCCAAACAGCTTGGTCTCCTCAACGGGTTTGTTAATCAGTGCTGCTTGGGTCTCTGGTTTGAAACCGGAGTTCCTCAGCCATGCATGTCTCTTGAGCAAGGTACCTTGTGCCAGGGTTCTCCCTGCTGTTTCTGCAGCGTCCAGAGTGTTTTTGAGCACATTCTGGTTCACCTGCTTGCCTTCGGAAACGACGGAGAGCAACTTGGTCCTTGTAGGTTCTGGCACTTCCTGAAGGCCTTCTTGCAGAAGGTTCCACTGGACGTCTGCATAGCTGGCCAATAGCGTGATGTTATTGGCTATACGGGTGGTAAACGCAGCAGCCGTTGTTATTCTTTTTCCCAATGTATAAAGTCTCTTGGATTCCTTATGGGGTGGTGCCTCTCCTGTAGACAGGGGAACACCGGCCCGTTTTCCATTAGTGGTGACCACTAATGAATTTGGAGTGGCATGACCCTTGATTTAGGCAGGGTTGGACAGAGAAGGCCGAAACAGCTTCTCCACCTTAGGGTTCACCGCCCTGGTCTGGCCCGGTGTCAACAAAGAAGGTGCCAATCTCCTCTTGATTGAGTTCAACAAGGGGATGGCCTGGCTGGCCGGAGGTTTTTCTTCGAGTATATCCTCCACGAAATCAGAATCTGGTAAGGACTCTTGAGTGGCGATCTGAAAATGGTCAGCCGCCTTCTTCATCGTGGCGTTGAACGCCATCTGGTCGTTAGGGAGAATTCTCATAAATGTGCTAATTCCCTTCATCTTAGAGACCCCCCACAACTTTGCTGGATTTTGATGACTTGATTTTTTTACCTGGAAAGAGTGAGCGCCTTTTTTCCACACTCATGTATTTTGATGTGCGTTTTACTCTTGTGTTCTTTGATTATGTAGTTAAGATAACTCCATAGGCATCTTTTCATGTGTGTTACACAGCACGCTTAGTGCAGTGACACAGGGATGCCTTTTTAGACTTCCCAAAGGTTTAAATACCTTCTCTGGGATAAAATACTGTTTCCCAGAGAATGAAAGGTTAAATTGACTTTACTAGTCTTTTTAAATTCGTAGACCCAGCACACACTGTCTTCCTATAGAGTGCTGGAGGGGTTACCTAGTATCCCCTGTGTCTAGAAACTCATGTAGCAGTCAAATGCTACCCTTTTCTATCGAAATGGCTGGTGGCAGTAGTTTTAAAACGAACTACCATGATTTTTCCCCGACTGCGAACACCGGTAGCTAGAAATCGCTTGAGCCATGTTTTTTAAGATGGCGCCTTAAGCCCCTTTGTTTAAACGGGTCCCTGTCTGCTTTTTTGCCATTTTTCTTTTTGAAAGGTCCTTCTAGTGTTCGTCTCTGCGTGCCAATCTAGGTTTGGTCCCTATGTTTCTATGCCTTTGACGGGTTTCAGGACTGAAGACCGCCTCTGGCGCCCGAGTGTCTGGGGGGGCAGGAAGTGAGGGAGGTGCCCGAAACTCCCTGTGCTTAGTCTCCTAGGAGACCCAAATGCACTCTGGCGTGATTGGCTGGCTGACTGTCCGGCAAGGACAGCCACCCTGCTAGTGAACTGTAACTATTTACACTACCTAAGAAAGTATTTGTGATCTATTCTATTAACTTGTGCCTTTGTCCTCCTATTTAAAGTGACTGAACTGCCATTTTGCTCCTATTTCAGGGGAGCCTAATTTACTTATTGGTTTGGTACTGAAGTGTATTTGTCTATGATATTAAGTTGCCTCCTTCTAGTGAATGTTTTCTAAATGATTGTGTAATAAATTTATAAGTGTTTTACCAAGAAACCTTGAGATTAAGTGTCTACTTGACCCACTGAGATTGTAAGACCTCTGTGTAACCTCTTTTACTGCTCACATTCCCTCTTGAGATACACGTGGCTGCTCAGCTCGCTATCACAAACTGTAGTACAGACTTATACCAAAGGTTGGGTTTGCTTACACCTGTAGTCCTAATTGTATGTGGTTGTCCCAGAGGGTACTGCATGCAATTCTGCCTAACAGTCGTCCACTGGGGAGGCTTGCCGAGCTGGAGTGGAGGGAGGGGAATCTATGCACAGGACATCAGGGTCCTGGGTGGGAGAAGGGACGTCGAAGGTTGAGCATCAACCGGACAGCTGCCCCCCCAATTGTCCACAAGACCGGTCTGATCATCCACATTGTAGTTTTCCAGAAAGGTGCCTTCTTCATCCTGATCAGAAGTGTCCATAACATCCTCATCTGTGAGGACCCAAGTAAACTCATGTGGATCTTCCAAGGTCCTTTGAAACTTGGATACAGGAGTAGAAAGAAAGTCTTCGAGGCCTCTTGGGAGCAAGGGCCTCAGAACAAGAGACACATTTTTCTAATCTGTCCATACATCCCTCAAATGTCTCCCTGGTCGATGAGGATAACCCAAAGTGGTCCAGGGGAGTAAAAAGTTCATCTTCTTCCCTGTGATGTTGAAATTCTTCCCCTAATGTGCTTGATAAAGGCACAGGATTCTCAATGTAGTCCTGGCGGGGTTCGGGGCACTGTAGAGTGTCCCTCGATATGTCTCTCGGCTGTTCTTTGCGCTTCGCCACCTCCTTCGACCGCTCCTTCAATCTAACTGCCAAAGTAATCCTTGCAATGCTATCGGCAATGGTTGGAGTATCCAGGCGGTCTACCGGCTGAATCCGAGGCTGAGCAGTGAATTTCGACGCCACCGGATGAACTGGGGGGATGCGGGGGTGGTGTGTGTGAACCGGGGGCTGGGCAGTGGATTTCACTGTCCTCTTGAAACGCCCCTACGTCTACGTGTCTTTTAGTGTTAGTGCCCTTTACTTTGGATTGCCCAGTCGCAGGCCGCGACTGCGGTTGCGGGGAAGGCTACCGATCATGCCGATCAGAGGATCCCATCGAAGATTTTGACGGTTCCGTTGGCAGTTTGGTACGCTTCGACAGTGGCGCCGAAGCAGAACCTTGGGTTGTGCGTTCTGAACGTGTGCGCCCCCGTCCCTGGGTGTTTTCCCCATAGCGTGACTCGCGCCAGGCCTGGTGGGGTTGGGGACAGGCGTTGCGGACCGAGAGCAGTCCGTAGTTAGGTCAATGGCTTCAAACACGGAGGCCTGGTCATCGCTAGTTCCCCGATCACTTTCGGCACTTGCAACAGCGGGGGAAGAACATTCGGCCTGCAACATGCCATAGGCCGCACACCGATTTAAGCGGCGCTCCTTAAGCGTCTTAGGGTACTGGAGTCTACAGGCCGCGCAACTCGCTTTGTTGTGGTCGAGGGGCAGACAATTGTTGCACCAAGCGTGATCGTCCTTCCAAGGATATTTGGCCCTGCACGATGGACAAAATCTAAATGGCATCTTTTCCACAGCAAAAGACAATTAGAGCGATGACAAAACGCAGGGAGCAGAGGAAAGGCATACTTGTAAAGGATATGTCCACCGCGACCCCACTCTCCCTTCAGTGTAGGCCGGCCAGAAGGCCCGGCCACGTGGACGGCAGCGCTGCCGGGATCAAGTCGATAATAATGACAATAACGCTATCTCTATGTAAGAGCTCTGCATTAGGCCGACCAGTAATCTGGGCGGAAAAAAATCAATCTGAGGGACCTCGGCGCGTAAGGGATTTTGGGTACACTGCACGTCACGGTAGGGATAGTGTTACAGACACGCCTATGCCGACGTCCCCTTTTGATCCTCGAAAGACAAGATGCAATACTCTGCGGTTACCACTGGATGTCGGACCATATGCACAGCATGTGATTCTAAGCAGGTCAACAAGCATCAGAAATATACATATATACACACACTCATCGATCAAAGTAATTGGAAGTAATCACTTTGAAATAATTTCCAGTGCCAAATCCACAGCATACCGGAAAATCACCTTATGGGTGAGCAATCGTAACGAGCAAGAACGAAGGGGCTCAAACAGAGTTCCCATAAGAAATTCTAAAACTAAATTTAAATAACACGCCAGAACAACAAACAGGCGTGTGGGTAACTGGTTGCGTAGACCCTGCAGGAATTGCAGGATTGTGGGGATCATTAAAAAAGAGCCCTGCTCCGAGATTCATGTTAGGATAGATTTCTAAAATGAACCCTGGTGGGCCGATTTTAGGAGGCCACCCTACTTATGGTGAACAGGAACATCAGTAATTTGACTTGAAATACATAATTAAATAACCAACTAGGTGAAAAAGACAAGTACGCAGATGGAGGTAAAATGAGAAACAGTTAAAATGACAATTCCCTTTCTTTAAAAGTCCAGCCCTGAGAAGCATGGGGCTAGTGTGCGAAAGCCACAGGTTCCAATACAAGGTTTCTCACAGGAAGGTATTCTATAAAGGGATTCAGTGGGCTTCTGGTGGGGGAGTCATAATGGTTCGAAACTATAAAAAGTTCAGCAACAATTTACCAAAAGACAGGAAAGTTTTCCTCTCCTTTCCTGACCCAAGGCTAACCAGGGGCAGAATATTGGACCAAGGTTCTGTGGCTAAAGGTAAGTAAGAGATGGGAGACAAATGGTTTTGCACCAAAGGATGTCCTCTGGAGGACAGGGGGGAGAGGCACATGTATGCTTACTTACCACCCTAACTCAGATTTTCCCAGATGTCATGATGGATTGTAAGGGGGGGGTGAAGCGGGAGAGGGGTTGCGGGGTCGCCGGGACTGTGGCTTTCGTCCTTTGTTTGGGTGAGATGTGCAGAGCGGTTGCAGATTCAGGTGCTCTTCTGGTTGGGTACAACTGCAAGATGAAAGTCCAGTCAATGAAGAAATGAAGACGTGAGTGATGCAGACCTCTACAGGAAACTTCACGGGATGGAGGAAGGCGAGTTCCAGCGACTATCACCGTTTGCAAGCGACGACAGGTGTCCTTACAGTCAGGGTCAAAAAATCACCTACAGGACTTTCCCCTGACGATAGGAAGCTAAACAATCAGAAGGAAACTTATGGCACAAGTAGCCAAACGCCAAAGTACCAGATTTGAACGCAGTAGGCCAACGATTCTGACGAGGAAGCCAACGAAGGAGCTTGTCAGTCCGCCAGGCAGTCCAGGGACATTTCCAAAGGCTCTTGGGGTATGAAACCTCAGGAAGACGTCGAGACTAGTTGGTTCCACTAGTCCAAGGATCAGGCAGAAGAGCAGGGCTTTATCTGGCCAATCACTGAAAAGGATGCTGGTCCACTGCAGAAGTCGTCCTTGGGTCATCAACAGGCAGCTCTTGTTTAAAGGCTTCTTGGCTCCACGTAGATGTGAAGAATGGATGCAGGAGTCTTCCTCCTAACCAAACCTGCAGCTGAGGGCAAGTCCAAGCCCACCAATGGAAAGGATCTGCACCATTCAAACAGTCAATAGATGTCCAATCTAGAACAACTACTGGTTTAACATCCGCCCCAGCAGCAGACTTTCTGGCTCCAGGGATGTGGACTGGAGCAAAACAGTCCCATCCTCTTTCGTGGGAGGGAGAGACAGACACACTCTCTCTCCCCCGGGCAAGTGCATGACTGTATAAGGGATTTCATGAGCTGCAAAGGCAGGAGAAGGCCATACTACAATATGGCCAAAGAACAATCACAAGTCTTGTAGCACAGTCATTTGAGGGCACTAGCCACGTTTAGGAGATATACGCTGTAAATGCGAAATTCTTTGCCAAGTTTAGCCCTTGCTTGACCAGAGCCGAAAATCATAAGCTCCGTTTTTTTTACTGTTCAAGCACATCCAATTATCTTCCATCCATTTGTCTATCAGATTGTATATGGTTATAATCTTTTCCTTATCTAGTTGGTATTCTCCCTCAAGCTCAAACACTGTGTATCATTGGCGTAGTTAGTAAAATGAACGCCGATGGATTTGAAGAGTACGCATAGATATTTCATAAAAAGGTTAAAGAGCAGAGGGGAGATACTAGCACCCTGTGGTACACGTGCACTTACAGGGGTAGGTGATGAGAACTTCTCTTCCCAGTGTATTCTGGCTACACGGTCTGTAAGGAAGGATGCTAACCATGCCAGGACTGCCTTGGAACATCTCGCTGTTTTCTCCAGAACTTGTTGTAACAAAGTGTGATCAACGAGGTCAAAGGCAGCACTTAGATCCAAGAGCATTAGGATCCCTGTTTTGCCCTTGTCTACTATAGAAAGCATACGTGTTTGGAGATCCAAAATTGCAGTTTCCGTGTTGTGGGCAGCACGGAAACCCGACTGTTGCTCATGCAGGATATTGTTGGCTTCCACGTGTGCCTGCAATTGTCCTGTGCCGATTTTGGCCATGATTTTTAGTACAGAATTGGTGTTAGTGATGGGGCGCATGTTGTTGGGGTCTCTAGTATCCAGGCCTGGTTTTTGTAACAGTGGTGTAATGGTCACCTTTTTTATGGCTGTAGGAATCTTACCATCATGGAAGGATGTGTTGATTATCTTGGATAGCACTGGTGCAAACAGTTCTTTGTTTTCCACAATAATTTTGGGGGGGATTAGGGTTTCATCCTGGCTAGCACCTTCACCATCTCAGCCTCGGAAATTGGTTGAAAATTAAAATTCTCCAATTCATAGGGCTGAAAGTTGGCCTCTTTGGGAAGATGCAAATCCTTAGCGGTTTTTCTGGCCAGAATGATGGCTTCTCTGGCTTTTTGAGTTTTGTTTTCAAAGGCTTTTTTTACGATTTCACAGTCCTCCTCAGTTTGAATATATTGGGGGGGGGGGACATGGATTTCGGTTTCTCATGAGATTTAAGGATATCAAAAAGCTTACTGGCAGCATTAGGTGCGGCCTCAATCAGTTTATTGTAGTGTACAGCTTTGGCATTTTTAATGCAGTTTCTATACTTGACATTCGCCCGATTCCATTGCTCCTTGGATTCAGGTGAGAGATTTTTTTGCCAGATTCTTTCTAGTCGTTGTTTCTCTATCTTAAGGTCCTGAAGTGTGCTGTTAAACCAGCTTTGATGGTTGCTAGTTTTTCCAACTATTTTGGATTTAAGAGGGGCATATTGATTGACCATCTCTGATATATAATTTGTGTAGTGTTGTAGCAGTTGCTCACATGAGTCCCCGGTTTTAAAGCATTTGCCTAATTGGCAAAGGCAGGGTTCTAGCTGCTCTGTTCAGATAAAACTAGGGGTAAGCACTAACACATTATAGGAAATCACAATATAAAAAAACAACACTATACTTGAAGGTACACAGATCCAAGTATAGACCTTATTTGAAATACCTAAGAGTAGTTCTAAGGAAGTCAAACCTTTTCACACACATTCAGTATAGGTCAAGCCTATTCTTGGGGAGTAAAAACCAATGGTTACTTTTTACAATTACATTCAGTAATGCAAGGGCAGTAGACCCTTCCAGTTGTATAGTGATTCACTTAATCAGTCAACTGGACAATATACTTTTGGTGAATAGTGGAACACTTATTCTGGGGGCAGTAAAAACCTATAACTACTTTTGTGTTAATACAGTTATATTGGGTGAGTAAAACCCAAGGATGTAATATACAATTACAGGTGCTTTTGAAATCGGGGAACCCCAGATTGAGGAGGTAAGCAGTAACTCTTAACTTATTTTGGATGGCACACAGCTAACGCAAGGTAAGTAAAACCCACACACTGTTTTAACTTCACAATGAAGGGGAAAGTAAAACCCAATCTCACACTTTACTGAATGACTAAAAGTTATTCTAGGTAGGCAACAACCGAATGCAGACTTATTCTGGATAGGCTAGCAGCAAGTAAGGGGAAGCAAGACCCAGTTTGTTGACACACCCTAATCACAGGAGAGTAAAATACCTTCACATCTACTTTCTATTAGACTAGCAAAACAGTTGATAAGGAAGAAGAACAAGTTACTCTCTTACCTGGTAACTTTCTTTCGATGGGATGGTCCGACGACGTATTCCATTATCTATGACAGGTAATGTCCACATCTGTGCTGCTTCGGAAAATTTTCGGTATCTGCATGCTGCGTCGATGATGTCGATGCGCCGTCCTCGAGGACGACCTCCGACAGCCAACGTCACCCTATGTGATAAGTAGGACGCACGACGCCTGTAGCCTCAGTTGTAGTTTTTCCCCCCAGAACGTGTGACACCAGTTTCCTGCCAGTCGGACACACCAGGCCTTGCGGAACGCAAGCTGCAATCGCATAAGAAATTCTGCAGTGGGGAAGGTAGGGAGGGAGCGATATGGAATACGTCGTCGGACCATCCCATCGAAAGAACGTTACCAGGTAAGAGAGTAACTTGTTCTTCGAGGGGATTGGGTCCTCCAAAGTATTCCATATCTATGACAGACTCCCAAAGCAGTACCAAGTAAGGAGGTGGGAAAAGAATTTAGAACACAAATTTAGCATGCCCAATCAAATTGCGGCATAAAGGACTGCCTTGCCAAAGGCCAGATCTTGCCCTTGGATGGAATCGAGGGAGTAGTGACGTACAAAAGTATATACCGAAGCCCAGGTGGCTGCATCACAGATGTGACGAATAGGAACACCCCTCTGCAGGGCAGTAGACGCAGCCAATCCCCTGGTAGAATGGGCCCGCAAGCCAGCCTGAGGGTCCTTACCCACCAAGTGGTAACACTCAGCTAAAATAATCCAACTAGACAAAGTCTGTTTCGTCACAGCTCGCCCCAAACGCTTTCCAGCGTAACCAATGAAAAGTTGATTGTCCACTCTGACCCGGGACATGCGCAAAATATAAAAGCTCAACGCTCTCCTAGGATCAAGCCTATGGAGCCTCTCCTCTTCCTTACCAGGATGTGGAGGAGGATAGAACGCCAGAAGAACAACCTTCTGGCTCAAATGAAATTCCGAAACCACCTTCGGAAGAAAGGAAGGACGAACTCTAAGGACAACCCTGTCCTTATGAAACACAGTGAAGGGTGGCTTAACTGAAAGTGCCTGTAACTCACTCGTTCTGCGAACGGAAGTAACCGCAACCAAAAACACAGTTTTCAGAGTCAACAGTCTCAAAGGGCAAGAATGCAAAGGCTCAAACGGAGCACCCATAAGAAACTTGAGAACAAGGTTCAAATCCCAACCGGGCACCAGAAAAGGTGACGGAGGGAACACATTAGTGAGCCCTTTCAAAAACTGAGAAATTAAAGGAATCTTAAAATAGGAACATTCTTCAGACGAGCGCTTAAATATGGACAGCGCCGCCAGGTAACCTTTAATGGTCCCCACTTGCAAGCCCCTGTGGGCCAAGGAAAGCAAAAAAGACAGAACCATGGGAATGTCACACTCAAAAGGATCCACATTCTTAACTCTGTACCAGTCGGAGAACGTCCGGCAACAGTACAGAGACTTTGTTGCCGGCCATCTGGCCGAGAGCAAGACCTTCATCACGTCTTCCGGGAGGTCCCAATCCTTATACCTCAACCTTTTAGAAGCCAAGCGTGAAGGTTGAGGGATCTGAACTCTGGATGGAGAACCTGACCCCCCCACCCGTGAGAGCAGATCGTCTCAGTAGGGAAGACGACGTGGAGAGCAGACGGACAAGTCGAGAAGGTCCGGGCCCACGTCAGAGCAATGAGGATCATCCGGGAAGCGAACCTTCGTAACCTCCGCAGTACTTGCGGGATGACGGGGACTGGAGGAAACGCATACAATAGTGGGAATGAACACTCTACCACAAACGCGTCTCCTAAGGCTCCTTTTGGAGGAAATTCCCGCAAGCAGAACCTTTCGCACTTCCCGTTGACACTGGAGGCGAAGAGATCCACTTGAGGGGTCCCCCAAAGGGCGAAGATCTCCAGGAGAATCTCCTGAGCCAGCTCCCACTCGTGCCTGCTAAAAGCGTCCGCCGTCTCGTTGTCGTCTCCGGCCAGATGAACAGCCGAGATCGAAACTTCCTGCTGGATGGCCCAGAACTCGAGCTGCACCGCCTCCCTGCACAGAGGAAGTGACCCTGCCCCCCCCCCTTTTGTTGAGATAGTGCATGACCACCATGTTGTCCGTTAGAATCAGGACACTCTTTCCTCGCACAGTCGGCAGAAAAGCCTTCAGGGCTAGCCTGACGGCCCTCAGCTCCAACACATTGCTATGGAGTCTGGACTCCGACGGAGACCAACGACCGCTGACTGTCAACTCGTTGGCATGAGCTCCCCATCCCGCCCAAATGGGGCCCCCTTCATCAGATTGCCTTCGACAGCCCACCACAAAAGGTCCTGGGCGACCGAGGGCGGCACCTGAACAGGGTCCGACATCCTGCCGGAGGACAGACCACTGGAGCTTGTGTGCCCATTGAGTGCTCAAGATCTCATCCGCAACCTGGCCTATGGCACCAGAAGAATGCAGGATGCCATGAGGCCGAGCAGTCTCAAGAACTCGGACGCTGGGAGAGTCTGGGCAAGTTGAAACTTGTGCACCATCTGCTGAATGTGAAGAGCCCTCACCTGGGGAGGAAAACATAGCCCCAAGGATGTGTCGAGCACTGCTCCGATGTGCTGGAGCCGCTGTGTTGGCGTCAAATGGGACTTCTTTAAATTGAGGGAGAAGCCCAGCTTGTGAAGGGAGTGGCAGGTGACTGACAGATGATCTAGGACTTGCTCGGGAGAGCTCCCCCTAATCAACCAATCATCCAGGTAGGGGTAGACGTGAATTCCCCCCCCCCCCCTTTCCTGCGATGTGCTGCCACCACCACATGAGCTTGGTGACAACCCTTGGGGAGGGGGTCAATCCGAACGGCAGGAATTGAAACTGAAAGTGCGAGTCGCCAACCGCGAACCTCAGGTACTTCTTGTGCTTGGGATGGATGGGCACATGGAAGTAAGCATCCTTAAGGTCGAGAGACACCAACCAGTCCTTAAGTTGAAGGGCCTGGAGGACTTGAGAGAGAGTAACCATCTTCAACTTGTCCTTCCTGAGGAGTTTGTTCAAACCGCGCAAGTCCATGATGGGTCTCAATCCCCCGTCTTTCTTCGAAATCAAAAAATAAGGGGAATACCATCCCTTGTTCCTCTCCGCTACAGGCACCAGTTCTATGGCGCCTTTCTCCAGCAGGGCTTGAATTTCCTGCGCAAGGAGCGGATCCGGACTCTTCAAAGAGAGGTTCCCAGGTGGACTGTCGTGAGGCCTCTGCCGAAAAGGAAGACAGTAGCCGTGGGTTATGATCTCCAGAACCTACACATCTGAAGTAATGGCACGCCACTCTACAAGATACTGCACCAGCCTTCCCCCAACCAGCGAACCATGGGACCTGGCCTCATGACTGAGTGGTAGCGGCTGCGGCGTTGCCTGAGGGCAAAGAGGCAACTGCCCTTGCGGCCTTGGCACCTCGAGTACCCTGTTTTCCACCTCTGGTACTCTTACGGTGGCCTCTTTGACTGACAGCTCCTCTTGCTTTACTGAAGAACGAGTAATAGCGAAAGGAACCTCCCCTCCATTGTTGTCCCCTAGGACGAAAAGGCGGAGGTTGTAGAAGTGCAGCGCCCAACGACTTCGGTGCAGCTTTGGAGGTCTGCAACCTCTCAAGGCTCTCGTCAGCCTTGCTGCCAAAAAGATGTTCACCGTCAAAGGGCATGTTGAGGAGCCGGGACTGCACATCAGGAGCTAACCTAGACTTCCGCAACCACGCAAACCTGCGTATTACGGTGCTTGCCGCTATGGACCAGGCTGACACAATCTGCCATGTCCAAACCCGACTGAACGGCCTCACACATGGCATCCTTGCCATCCTGAACCATAGCAAGGAAACCATCCCGTTCGTCCCCTTTGGGAATATGTTCAGCCGCTAATGCAACACAGTTCCACAGTGTGTGAAACGAGACAAGGCACATACGGAATTGGCCGCCTGAAGCGCCATACCCCCTGAAGAAAACACTTTCTTCGCCCAGCCGTCAAAACGTTTGTCGTCCCTATCTGGAGGGATGGTAGAATACGACGCCTGCTTTGCCGGGGCCGTAGCCGCCTGCACCACCAAACTCTCCGGAGTGGGGTGCCTGGACAAGTAGCAGGAGTCGCTACTGGCTGGACGGTATTTTCGCGACAAAGACTTGCCCACTGCCGGGAGACTCTCCGGAGCAGTCCAAGCCGCCGCCGCCACCCTTCTCTGCAGAGCCATATGAAACGGCAGTACTGGGTCAGTGGGGGGACCAAGATCAAGGATGTCCGTGAGATCATCCTGAACGAACGCCCCTGGGGGAGCCGACCATCCCAAGTACTCGGTGACCCGAGACATAAGGTGCCGGTACGAAGAATCGGCATGAGTGCCAGGCTCCGGGCTACAAAACTCCACCTCCAGAGAGGTGTCCAGTCCACTGGCATCATGCAGTGACTCCCTCAGGTCATCAAATTGGCTACGGCCCGAGAGAAGCTCATCTGGCACCGTAACCGGAACCAAGCCTCCATCAGAGCCTTCATCACCCTCTGAAATGTACTCCAGGCGGTGAGAGGAAGACAGAGGAAGACACCTGGGGACCAAGGCTATGCCTGACCTTAGCCAGAGCCTTTCTAGGGGCTAACCCAGTGCCACGGGGCCCCTCCGACACCACCGCCTCGAAAGGTGTCGAGGGTGCCGAATGAGTCGGCGCCGGCATCGAGCGAATCAGCGTCGACGTCAGCTGCAGCGCCGCCAGCATCGACAGCGTGGACACAGGCTCCGAAGCCGGAGCCCCGAGCGTGTCTCTCGACGACCTAGGCGCGACAGCGTCGATGACCCCCTCGGAGGCACAGGCGTCGTCTTCCTCGAAGACGGCACAGGATCACGCGGTCTCGAGCGCGTCGAGGACCGGGACCTGGAACGGGCATGGCGAGAACGGCTACCCTTGTCCGAGCGAGACCTCTCCTGCCAGCCGTGCCGACCACCCGAGCCCGAAGGCGTACGGGCGGTGTCTCTCGACCGGTGCCGACTGACCCCCCTCGGAGGCGCGGACGGACCGGTGCCCTGCGATTCAAGAATCGCTAACATCTGCTTCCCGAAGGAAGCCCATTCCTCCGGTGTCGCTTGCATGGTGGGATAAGCGACCCGCCGACGGGCAGAGTCCTCGGAAGAGGACGGGGAAGGCGACCGATGCCGGCGCTTCCGGGAATGCCTCGAAGAGGCAGAGGAGTGGCGAGACCGACTCCTGGAAGGAGACCCACTGGACTTCCGACGATGACGCGGAGAGTCGCCTCTCGAGTCATCCGTCGAAAGCCCCGTAGACCTCAACTTCTGGGGCTTAGACACCCGACCTAGCGACAACAACTTCTTGAGCTCCCGCAAGGCCTTAGCCGTGAGCGACTGGCAGTCGACACAGTCGTCCGTATCGTGGGCCTCCCCGAGGCACTAGAGGCAGGCGTCGTGCGATTCCGTGAACGACATCTTGGACCCACAGTCCCCACATTTCTTGAAGCCCGGACGCGGGGTTGAAGACGAGGTAGACATCGTCACGAACAGGTTTACACAAAAACCGAACAGGTTCAAAGAACCTAGAAGAATACAACAAACTCCAAAGAGTCGAGGCGTACCGAGATTCAGAAAGCAAACACGTTCGCGGAAAAAACGGAACTGAGGCTACGGGCGTCGTGCGTCCTACTTATCACATCGTGTGACGTCGGGCGTCGGAGGAGGTCCTCGGGGACGGCGCATCGACGTCATCGACGCAGACGCAGAAAATGTTCCTAAGCAGCACAGCTGTGGACATTACCTGTCATAGATATGGAATACGTCGGAGGACCCAATCCCCTCGAAAAGATGTTAATCATACTTTTAAGAATAGTGCATCACACATTCAAGATCAGTAAGAACTTTTGTAACTGTTCACTCTTAGAATTACAGTTACCAACCAACTCTTTACAAGTAAGTAACTTTTAAACACGTATTTTCTTTTCTAGGAAGAAGGCCCATCTCTTCAAAGTCTCCCTTATTCTTGGAGCATGAGTGTTCTCAGTGGAAGAAGGGGGGTCACTAGGACTAGTGACCAACAGGCAGTGTCAGAATAGGTTCTTTAGTAGCAAAAGTCAGAGTTCCTTAGGAAAACTGGGCAAACAGGTGAGTACTTCACTTTAGAGTTAGATGAGGGACCAGGGGCTTCGCAGAAGACACACTAGCAGCATTCTAGCAGTGGGAATGGGTGCACTGGATGAGAGGCCTCCCCATCACAGAAAGAAACCCACAGCTACACAGAAATCCTAACAGGCTTAAGGTAAGTACATACCCAAGCCAACAGTACCTCAGCATTGACGATTTTGCAGCAGAACTTCTTCAGGGTCTGCAGCCAAATACCCGGTCAGTGGATTCCTGGTTGTGGAGACTGAAAACAAGACCTTAGAAGGGACTTTGCAGCAGGGATCGATGAAGAAGGCTCTAGGCAAGATTTCCCTCGCGGCTGAATGCAGTTCTGCGGATTTGGCACCTTTTCAAGGAGCACAGAAGAAGACAGAAAATCGAAGAATTCACGTCGTTACAAAGGTCCAGCACTCTGGTGAGGGGATTTTTCGGACTCAATTCGTCTCTCTCGAGATGCACCAGGATGCCCACGAAGTTTCAGCGAGATTCGGTATTCGGAAGACCGTGCTCTGCACAATGGCTTGAGGTATTGGGGTATTGCAACAACGCAAGGTCGCAGTAATGTTTGGGATGGCTCAAAATACATGTCTTCTTGAGTCTAGTGGATCTCACCAGGCTCTGGGTCGGGGCTGTCATTTTCAGAGTCCCCAGGTCGATTGGAAGGAAGGGCTACAGCAGGCTCCGGTTACAGAGCAGGCTCTCCGGTCGCTAGAAATCATTCCAGCCACGTTTCCTTCATCTTCCTCTTCGGTTTTGGTTCCAGTGGGCGACATGTCTTCAGCTTCCAGGTTCGCAGTATTTATCAGGAATTACAGCACAACCTCTGCATTCTCTCCCCGCATTTTACAAGAACGGGCGGTCTGGTTGTCCAATCAGGACAGCCAGCCCCACACTGGGATTTGTCCCCATTCAAGCAAGGCGCAAGACAAAGGGCTGGGGAGGTTTGGACTCCTCTCACACTTCCTGCTCTCACAGACCGACTGGAGCCTGGGCACAAAGGAATTTCCTGCCCTGGATGTCAGGGGAAGGAACAAGAAACGTCAAGAAACACTAAAATGGGGAAAAAAGACAACAGGGGCCATTTTGGTCAAATGGACACCCTTAAGTCCCTTTACTGCAGTTGTGAACACAACCTGCGGTAAAGATGCACCAAATTAATGCAAGGTATCGCTGCCACCAGCCATTGAAGGTAAGCATGTCACTGTAACAGAATTGTTACAGTTTTAGTGTGAAAGGGGATACATTACATCACCCCAGCACTCCACATAAGGTGGGGTGTGCTGGTTTCCCTTAAGAAAATGTAAAAGGGATCCAAAGATCCTTTCTACCCTTGGGAACTGTAGTTCACTCAAGGTTAGCATAAGAAAGTTAAAAGGGGAGCCTCTAGGGCAACCCAGCAACACCAGGAACTTATTGCCAATAAGTTGTTAAAGAGGATAACTTTAAAAAGACACTATGGAGAGTCTTAAAAATGACACCTATAAAGAGAGTTAAATATTATGTGAGTGTGGAAAAAGGTTCCCACTCACTGAAGTATTAAGGAAAAATATACCCCTAGTAAAGCAAAAAAGTTCTGGGGTTGACCCAGTCCAGGAAGATTTACCAGTTCTGTGCATATCTTACCTAACAGTAATCAAGTTGAGTGGGAGTTGGAACCAAAACCTGCCAAACACCCAGATCCACCTGCACAGGAAATATAGGGGTCTATCCAGGCCAGGAGCAGGTCTAAAACAGTCTAAACCAGTGCATAGGCTGCCACCGTTCACAAAGAGCCCACGTGTCCAGAATAGCCAATTTAGGCCTGCCTCGTGGTTTTCTTGAGCAAAGGAAATCCCCTAAAATGAAATGGCTGATAGTAGAACCCCTATCACTACCTCAAAGGCGTTCATAAAGGTAAAATATTCTAAATAATGTGGTAAATCCGCTTACACCCAGGGTGAAGTAAAGCTAAATATTAGCTGCCACTAGCCTACCCTTTAAAACCAATGTAGGGCTATAAGATTACCCAATGGCAAAAATGGGACTTGACACCTTATCAGTGACTCAATACCATATAGCTTAAGTAGGGAAGAAGGGGGATCTAGTGGCAGGGGGACTTCAGCATAAGTCCCTCTGACCACCAAAATAAATAAGAATGTGTTGTGATGTGCTTGGTTAGTCTGATGTGGTTTGTCATGTGATTTATGATGTCACCTGAGTGCCTGTGGAATGTTGATGTATGAGTGGGAGAATGCTGTGGTGAGTGTTCTATGTTGTTTCAGTTGAGCCCTCCCTCCCTGGGTGATGGGTGCCGGTGTTCTCTCTCTTTATTGCTTATGTCTTAATCCCATTGCATTATAACAATGGCGACGAGGATTTAAAAAAAAATATATATATATCAGAACCCATGTGCAAAGGAAGCTGAAGAAAAACTAAGGAAACTGTTGAAGAAGCTAAGGATTCAAGTGACCTGCTGCGGGGGGGGGGGGGGATGCAGGAAGAATCAGGACCAGAAGAAAACAGATGACACCGCCCCCCAAGGACCAAGTAAGCAAACCCATCACCCAGGGTGGATAAGGGAGGAGGTTGGGTAACTGCCCACAGCACGTGTAAGTGTCGTGTCGGGGAAGTAGAAAGCTGGAAGTGATCCACGTTCGCTGGTCGTCCCATAGCTATTCGACAGGACAGCAGCCCTTATCTACTTGGGAGTGCTGGATCGAGGGTTCCCAGATTATAGACTAGCGTTGAGTTATGGCAGATGAAGTTGCCTCTTTATTTTGATGCGGCACGGCATGCAGAGGGAAAAGACTGTAAGGGTAGTGGATTACGGTCCGATTGCCACTGTCTGACATACAAATGTGGTGCTTTCAGCACGTCATGCTTAATCAAATTGGCCAGCCACAGTATAGCAAGCCACAGCTCCCCTGAATGACGGTTGATGGGAGAGATGTGTTGTGCTCTGATCCGGAGCAAAGAATGGTGACGTCACAGGCAGATGCAGAGTATTGGCGATTGGTTGGAATGCCGACATGTGAATCTCTAGCTTGTCACCGCTTAGATTCATCTGGACGAAGAACGAACTTCATTGTGTTGAGCGTGCACATCGTAGTACGTTTTGAAAATGGACCCGTTTTGTCTCTGGCTGCGTGCGACGTAAGGCGGAAGGGAAATTAACTTTTGTTGCAAGGCCCCACGTGACCAATCACGTGGCACAGCAAAGCCAGTCGGCTAGCTGCAACATTGCGATCGTGGAGATGAGTGAAATTAAAGGACCTTGTGGGTGTGCCCAAATGAGTAACTGTCACGTTTGACATGGAAACAGAAGCCTGCGTCGTTTTTTTTTTTTTAAGGCAGCGGAGTCCGCACAAAGAGGAATATAGTAAAGCACGGAAATGCCGCTCCGTCATGGAATGTGAGCCATTTTGGAGAAGTATTAAAGCAGCAATGGGAATGATGGTGAATTAACGATGGGCCCATTTGATGCCGCTCCGTCTCAAATAGTGAAGCGTTGTAGTGGCCAACGTATAAGGTGACTGATCTAGGTCGTGAAAGTATGATGAGCAACGTGCTATGTGTTAAAAGTCTAAAGTCGCCAGGTTTATTAATGCATTATATACCAGTTTTGGGTATCTATCATCTTGTAATGCATGTTAAGATGACTGTATTTTATTCCGTGAGATTTCTGTATTTTCTGGAAATGGTTGGGCTAGCAGGACATATGCCAAAGTATGAAGTGATAGGGACGTTATGTGAAGTTATGCTTCAACAACAATGTCGGAAGTATATTCTAGGGCCAGTAAGCATTCTGGAGTTGAACGCAGTGGTGTTTGTGTTCATTTTAACATGCCTCGTACGTTTGCATATTTTGTAATCATTGAGATTAGTTATGAAGTATAGTGCTAACAGGTTTTGAGGATTTGCAGGCCCTATCGACTGTTGCTCAAAAAAAAAAAAAAAGCATATGTAAATGCAGAAGTATGTTGTGGAGCTCATTTTGGTGTGAGTGGTTAGTAAATTTGCAGGTGCAAGGTGAAGCCTATTCATGTGGATTGAGCTATTTAACGTTTTGAGGATTTTTAGGAGTAAGTTGTTACACAACAACATGGACTTTTAGGCATTTGTAACAATCATATCGAGATGTGAAGTAATATTGCATATGCTACTTATAAGATGTTGGAGTTTAAAAAGAAAATGTTAAATGAAGTAGTAGGAATGTCATGTATATCCATGTACTTGAGAAGTATGGAAGTGAAGGCATGTCACTAGTATATTATCTAGTTAATAGGGATGGATGTATAAAAGAATGAGTGGGTGCAACATTCATTTTTTTAAGTATAAGTTCTAGATATTAGGGAGGTAGCGCCTCCGTTGGTATTAACAGTAGATAGTTGCACTGTTTTGAAGAGTTTGGTTAAGTGGTAGCTCCACTTAGTAGTGCACTCTTTTAGTGCTTTTAGTAGCACTGTTTAGGTCATGGAGATTGCGTTTTGTGATGCAACTAAGGTGAGGTAGCGCGCCTCTGTAGGTTTTATGTGTGAGTAGCGTTTTGTGATGCAACTAAGGTGAGGTAGCGCCTCTAAGTTTTTTTTTTGTGCGAGTAAGGTGAATCCTGAGGGTAGCGCCTTGTCAGGAATTTTAATGAGTGCTTAGTGAGAGTTGCACTAAAGTGAATGGTACTGGAAAGTCTAGTGTCTTTGCTATAGCGGTAGTCTAGTGCCTTTGTTATGGCGGTAGTGCACTCTTTGGAGAATATGATTCTTATCCTAAGGGACAGCTAGTAGAAGTCAGATGAAGCGGGTTGCTGGTAGGGGACGCCCTCTAGTAAATACTATGTTAAAGTTGAAGATGCTGTTCAAGGTGAAGAATCGCAGGGTGATTTGTTTTTCTTTATGTGTTATGTGTTGATCCTGGCTATTTTTATCTGGTCAGGGTTTGATTATGGGACTGGATTGTACTGCCATTGAGAAGAGTGCTAGAGTCAACCATATGTTTGTGTAGATGGTCTTGGAGTTGACTGGCCAGCATCTCCAAGCTGTTTTAGGATTGCGTCGGGTTGACAAGTGGTGCTTCAGGGTGGCAGCCTGAAGGCTCGCCTGTGGCAGGGGCGAGCAGGAGGACCAAAGTTGTTTTGTGTTGGTTATGGTATTGTGGGTTAGGTATAGCCTTGGATCTTGGCTGGTTGGTGTCTAGAGTGGGAGTCTAGAGTCTGCCCGTGGCAGGGGTGGATGGGGGGGTTATTGATGGTGTTTAAGAATGATAGGCGGAGTTCTGGAATTGCATAGTTGTGGGTTTTTCATGTAAAACTTCCATTGCTCTCTGGTTGGATGTTATGTGTGTTGTTTTGTGAAAATGCTTGGTAAGGAGGGAGATGTTTTGTGAAGCTCTTGTTGCAAGTGTGTTTGGTAAGGAGGGAGATGTGTTGTAATGTGCTCGGTTAGTCTGATGTGGTTTGTCATGTGATTTATGATGTCACCTGAGTGCCTGTGGAATGTTGATGTATGAGTGGGAGAATGCTGTGGTGAGTGTTCTATGTTGTTTCAGTTGAGCCCTCCCTCCCTGGGTGATGGTTGCCGGTGTTCTCTCTCTTTATTGCTTATGTCTTAATCCTGTAACTGTAACTTATGAACTGAAGTAAACTTAAGAAGAAGTAACTCAAAGCGGTGTGGACATTGCATTATAACAGAGACCACCAGAAATAAAGGTGCCAGGGGGGTGGGGAAGGGCAAAAAGTGTATAAGTTCCATAAAATGCGACTGTGGAATCCCTAAAATGTAAATTGTGTTCTAAGAGGAGGTATGCACAAGCAGAGCGTAATCAAAAACCTGGTGACAAAAATTGCTGTAAAGGTGTATGTAATGTTAACTTATTAAGCACTCGTTCACCCGAGGGCATCATGGCGCTGAAAAGAGCAGAATCGGCTATAGTCACAATCCCAAAACAGAAAAGTCTTCAACGGCTTTCTGAAAGTAAAGTGATTTAAACAGATTTTTAGGATCAGCAGAAGACTATTCCATAGTCGAGCTGAGGCAACAGAGAAAGCTCACCCCCCAATACGGGTGCAGCAAAATGAGGGAACAAGTAGGCCTGCGCAAGCAGAACATAAAGGCTGCATGGGGAGGTAACGGGAGAACTGGGCGCAAAGAGATATTCAGCACCTTGGTCATGCAGGGCACGGTGTACCAAGCAGAGGGCCTTGAAGGCAATGCGTTTAGTAACCGGCAACCAGTGCAGAGAACGCAACACAGGTGATATGTTGGCCCCATAAGGGGAGCCAGTGGCAACCCGGGCAGCCATATTTTGAAAGCGTTGAAGCCGCTGTATTAAGCCCTTTGGCTGAGACAAATGAAGTGAGTTTCAATAGTCTAAGCGGCTGAGCACAAGGGCAGCCACTACAGGGGGATGTAAATGAGACGGTATCAGCAGGAGTACCTTCCTCAGAATTCTGAGATGAAAGTGCCCTGCTTTGCAGACAGGAGTAACTTGTGACTCCATGAAAGTGAGGCAGAGAATATTATACCCAAATTCCTCACCTTATCGACTGGGACAGGAAGAGGACCCAAAGAAGAAGGCCAGAAGGAGGACACCCAGAGTGAGGGATCAGGAAGAGGACCCCACCACTAGCACCTCCGACTTCTATCCGTTCAACTTCAACCAGTTGCGGTTCATCCTGTCCCCCACGTACGCCAGGCACCGCTGCAGGCACGACGACATCTCAGCCTGATCAAGATCTAAGCAGATCAAGATCTGAGTGTCGTCGGCATATGAATAGCACCTGACACCAAAGGAGCGGATGAGACACACAAGAGGCCAGATGTAAATATTGAAGAGGATAGGAAACAAGGCAGAGCATTGAGGGACACCATAAAGAAGAGAGTAGGAAGTAGATAGAAACGAAGGAAGTGAAAGAATCTAGGTTCTCTCAGCCAGGAATGAGGTACCAGGTGTGCACCTGGCCTGAAATTCTGACCTGAGCCAGGCGGTCGAGCAGGAGGGGGTGGTCCACGATGTCAAATGCCACTTTACAGATCTAATAGAATTAGGGCCCCCAAACCCTCCTCCTGTATCAACCAGCCTGGCCATGATGTCCAAATACTAAGACAAGGACACCATCTATCCCCCAACCAGGCCTAAAGCCAGATTGTGCAGGATCGAAAAGACCTGTCTATTCCATATAGGATGACACCATGGGAGAAACCAGTAACTCCCGAGGTTTCATAAGAAACGGTAGTAGTGAGATAGGACGATAGTTCATAGGCAACAGAGGATCAAGTGAAGGTGACAAGGAGGGCTTATGGTCGTGGTCAAAGACTTTTATTGAAAGGAAAAAAGGGGCAGGTTTGGAGAAACTCCTAGCTTGCCCTAACTCTAAGAGGGGTTTCCCAGCCTCAACCAAATATCCTAAGGTGTCAGTCAGGATGTCAAAAGCAACAAGTACACAGTCCTTTGTCAGAAACCTAACTCTGCCCCTTACTCCCTATGCAAAACAGAAACAGAAGGGTGTCTTCCTTGCTCCAGGGAAATGACCCTCTTCCCCTGGATAAAAAGGATAGTTCAGGGTTTTAACGTTTTCAAAAATGTGTTTCCAACTGGTGGGAAAAAGTCTCTCTTTCCTTGCTCCTTGATCCTTGATCCAGGGAAATGATTCTCTTCCCCTGGACAAAAGGGTAGCTTGTGGTTTAAAAGGTTCTGAAAAGTTCATGTCCAACAAATGGAAGAAAGAAATGTCTCTCTTGCCTCGTCTGTGGATATGGTTGGCAGACCTGGCTCCCAGGTACTGCAACGAAGAAGAAGGGGCCTGAATGCTTCTCCAGACATTGGTGGGTCCTTGACCCTTTTCTCAGGTTTCACAATGTAGACTGGGGGGAAATGTCTACCATGCCCAGACTTCTTTCATAAGGCTCTCATGTTTAATAGACTTGGTTTACTCTCCTGCCAAGTATTCTCATGCTTCACTTGCATACATCTCAGGTCCCAGACCCAGGCTTCTATGCCTCTTACTTTCTATGCCTTGTGATCACTGGCTTGGGGCCCTGGAATCTTCCCAACCACCTGCGTACATTTAGCTATTGTGCATGGTGTTTGTGTGGGTCGCGGCATGCCTACGACCGGCTGTGGGGCTTCCTTGCCGCTGCAGGTACCCCTCTGGTCTATGGCTGTTCTAAGTTGTTCTGTGGCAGGCCTCGTGTCCCTTCCCCATGGTTGCCAGACTGAAGGACCGCCTGGTGCTTTCTTCCCTCGGTCGTTTGAGCGTTCTCTCCTCAGACCCCTTCCTCGCACAGGTTTGCTGGTTTGCTCCTCTCAGTTGCTCTATCTTTGTTCTGCGTCCGTCCTGGGTCCCGAGGTCTGTTCAAGGAGGATTGGACCCTGCCCTCTTGCGGCTGCTTTTATGATTGACTTTCTGGCAGCGCTGCCACGGAGGACTATAACACTCAATGTAGTTGGATGCATCAATACGTCAGGCCTCTGTTCCTCATTTTCGTCTCAGTACTTTTTGGTCTACATTGACTAGACTATGTGTTGGTTCATCTGAGGGTTCTTCATTGTTCCGTGCTCAATGTCCCAATAGTTCCAGTATTAGTATTCAGGGAGGCATCATTCTTCCGAGCCTCAGTAGTTACATGAGACTTCCACAAATAGTTCCTAGCATCCCTGGTTTTTCTACAAGGTACTGATGTACGAGAGTCTAACTTAAATAAGTGCCTGGGAGCCTGGGTGCCTAAGTCGCCCTAAATAGGGTAAGAATGTGAGGCGGGAAAGGGTCAGGTGCATACCGCGTCTGTTCTGGCTTGTCGTCCCTTATCACACAAGGGGGTCCCCTCACCATGTGATTGTCCCAGTGTGCCATCCCCTGGGGGGACTATTGGACTGTGGCTGCACTGCTCTGGCCACATGGAAAGGGTCCTCCCCTGCGGGACAAGATCCAAGGATTCGTCACACGGCCCAACTGCACTCTGTACTAGACCACATCGCTAGGTCCGGCATCGGCTGGACCTCTACACAGTCTTCAATCAGTTTCAGCAGCTGTACTGGCTGTTCAGGTTCATGACATATAGTGCTAGGAACGACCCTCATACTTGCAGTTTCGCACGTATTAACCACTATAATATTAAAAACTAAAATCTCAACAACCTTTCAACATTGCAGTTAACAAAATATGGGCTAATTCTGTTGAATTCTGCAAACATCACTTGTGCGCTGCCTGCTGTTAAATTGCACATCGTTATTGCCCTTGCCCTGCCACACAAACAGGAAGGCTCATGGCTCCGTCATAACCACAAGTGCTTTCATCAAACCCACAGCAGAGTTACAGCAAACCCCATTACAAAACCCAAGTTAGGTTTTTGTAGGTAGGAGTTGGTGTGAAACGTGAATGGGGAACCTAAGGCGGTCTACCAGTTTGTACAACTCAAGGAGTGAAAGAAAGCTTGCAACTATCTTATAACTTTTTATATAGCGCCAAGACGCTGCATGCCTCTGGGCGATCACAAGACATACAACAAAACGAAGAGGGGCAGGGCTAACAATTCGAGCTCTCGCTCCTATTTTTTATCAACCAAAAATGTTTTTAAAGCTTTCTTGAATTGAGCAACTCAGGGGATCAATCTAAGGGACAGCGGTAGGGTGTTCCACATGGTTGGAGCCCATGAATCAAAGCGGAGTCCTCCAAACCTCTTCAGAGAGTAGTGAGACTGGCACAGGAACTCATCCTTGTTTGAAAGCAGGGAGCACCTAATTGGCACTCTTATTTCGTGAACTGAGATACAAAGGGGCATTAACAGCTAAGCATTTATATACCAATCAAGACGCTTTAAAGTGAATTATCTGTTAAATGGGGAGCCAATGCAGTTTTTACGGCAGGCATCAGAAATATGTGCCTTTCTGTCCGTGCCACATACTGCACGGACCGCCCCATTCTGAATCACTTATAACGTTTTGATATTGGCCTTGGAGGTTCCAACCATCGGACTGTTACAATAGACTAATTTTGTATTAATCGTTCTAGCCGCAATTAACACTCTATTTTTTTCTGACAGACAAGGCTGAATATGCCAGAGTAAGTGTTTTATATACACACAGGAAGAGCTTAAGTATGCAATGTTATTTTTTAAAGGTTAGATGGGGGTCAAAATAAACCCCTAGGGTTTTTACATATTCCGAGGTCTGAACCATGTGGCCTTCAATGGTAAACGCATGATACTGAGGGTCAGGTTTTTTCAACCTAGTGTAGGAGCCTAATATCAGGATCTCTGTTTTATGGTCATTTAGAGCAAGTGAGTTTCTGGCCATCCATATTTTGATGGCCCAGAAGACCTAACTTACCCTTGCTAGATCTTCTGAGTATGTTCCTGACAGTTCCAGGATCTGGGTATCGTCCACATAATTTGCTAACTTAACACACACGCAGTCCAAGTGGTCGCACAGCATCTGGAGTACACATTGTACAAGAGAGGCGATAAACATGATCCCTAAAGATACCGGAGTTTAGTGGAATATGTTGTGATTGAAAATCATCCCTGGCCACTCTTGCCATCCTTGGTCCGAGGAAAGATTTGAACCAGTTTGCAGCCAGTTTTGAGCATTTACCAATATCAACCTGTCTGCCAGCATCCTGTGATTCACCAAATTAAAAGCAGTGGGCAGGTCGAGTAGTTACAGTAATGCCACATAACTCATCAATAAATTGGGCTAGATTGGACTTCAAATCGTGTAATGCAGTCTCTGTACTGTGCTTTACTCTAGAGTCAGATTGTCCACTGGCCAAGATTCCCTGTTGCTCAATGAAGCTCTGGCACCGATTACAATCTACTTTGTCAATAACCTTCAAAAGGTAAACATTTGTTACTGGTCTGTAACTTTGCGGGCGAGTTTGTGCTGTTTCAGCAAAGGGGATACCCATGCTTCCTTAAGACACTCTGAGACAAACCCCTCCTGAAAAGAGCGGTTGATGAAAGCCATAACCCGAGGGACAAAACCTAACTCACAACACAAGTCACATACCAGAACAACCAACTACCTCCTCCCAAGACAACCACACACATGACGCTCAACTAACAAATGGACACTTCCACAACTGAAACCCAACCAACAAAAACATCACATCCTGACAAACCGCAAACCTAATACCCTCACAAAAATACTATCAACCATCTGCCTGTTCCTGCCACAAACAAGCAACTGGGCTCTCACCCCAGGACCGACCAAACCTAAACTAGGGCAGCTTCGCCTACATTCCTAACTCACCACAGAACTGCTTCAACTCCTACCACCTGCCCCCGCCTACAATAACGCGGGTGCCCAGGCTGCCACCCTGGAATCTCCAGCAGGCCTTTAGACTGCCACTCTAGAGAACTGAGACCTCAAAGTCTCCCAGAAAAACAACCACAGACACACACCAAAACAGGGGTTAACAGAGTGGAAACATACAACATCACAGAGATCACAGTATACCCATGGTCTCAACACCCTACCATCACACCAGACCAGGATGTGCACGCCTTCCAAACACATGGGAGCGGTGGCCACACACTCTCAATGCCAACCTCAATGACTGGAGAAAAACTGGATGATTTTATTAGGAAAGAAAACATCCTAAACCAAAACGGGCTGTGGAAGCTATGGATACAACAGAATCGACAATGAAAGCAACAAATAACATAGAATAACAATTTACTCATCACCTTGGGACATACTACTATCCATACTAATGGGTCATTACCAGGCGTCCCCAGCTACTCCTTGACCACCAACTACCCACTGTCCCCTATGATGAGAGGGTTAACAGACCCTAGAGGAGGCGCTACCTCCCTTAAGAACAATGCACTTGCAGTTACAAATTTCACCCGTAAAAGAGCAAACTTCTTAACATGACCAATACCCAGATACAGCTTGGACAAACCGAACTCAATCACTACATGAGCCGAGGCGCTACCTCGCTCTAACCAATACATGGTACTGGACTTTTTACTAAGTCCAATAAGCTTAATAATCAGCCCAATGCCTAAACTCAGACCCTCCAAAACCCAAAACTCCTATTGCTAAAAACAAAACGAGGCGCTACTTCGCTTTAAACCATCACCTGGATACTTAACTTTAACCAAATCAGTTAAGCACTATACCACACCATATAAACCCAAACTATGCATTTCACAACGCAACATTTGTATCTAAATAGATATCACTACACACCCAATCCATTTCCATGTTCTCACAGACTCTCTCGATAATGCATGGGTCATATTCACAGCGCGCATTCCAAAACCATAAAATGCTGCTCCCATGAATTCACATCGCTCATTCCACAGCCATAGAATGTTGCAACCATATGCAGTAAACAATACACAATATGCATTAAAACATTTGCATTGTAAGTATGGAAAATCAGCAAATTAACAGTTCCAGGAACCTAAAAGTCCATGGCCGTTCGGAGGCTGTAAGGAAAACCTAAAAGTCCATGTTGTTTTAGTCACAACATACAGCCTAAAAATCCTCAAACAATTAATCTAGCACATTTGCATCAACATGTTTCAGGCACAAACTTTTACCAAAACATTCATGCACAGAATTATCAGATCAGTGCAGTGTCATCATTACTATAAACCGTTTTGGTACATCAGTGTACTCATAACCATAACAGCTTCTTCAAACTAGAGTCCATGTGCCACCAAGACTGGCACATGGTAATTACCTCTATACCATTAATGCAATTGCTGAAAGTTCATACGATAGTTCCCTTATGTTCACCATACCTGCAAAACCTCAGAGAATTAGGCTAAGATTTCAAACATCATACATGCAATTACCACCATAATGACATTTCCTACAAAAGTCACCTTAATTGTTGGCCGCAACCTGACGTCTTACTAATTAAGACAGGGCCGCATGTATCAGCGATATTGTGGCGCACCAACCAAAATACCCAATACAACCTCACAAGGGGCTTCTGGGCACCTTCTGTACCCTGGATATCCTGCTGGCTTGCCATGCCCATCCATAAGCAATTACACAGATTCCAAATTCCATTGAGCCAGCGGCTCATAACAAGGGTAAACGACCTGAATCCTGATGGCCGCAACCTCCGCCTCGAATAATGCCACAGTGACAAATCCGACCCTGCTGATCCTGATCCGGAACTTCACGCACGGCACCCCCACCTGAGACCATTCCACTAGGGCTGCCGCACGAAGTAACCACTTCCTGGCTTCGATGTAACAACGTTGTAGGATCCTTTTTTTCTGGACTACATACAGCGCCGGCCTCCAACTGGGACGCGCGGACGCTGCGCACGCACTGCAGGGAGTTCAAACATCACGTGGGAACGTTCGCTTTCCTCGCCACGAACATTCGCTCTCATCGCCATCACCCCTCGCCTGCAAATGACGTCACCATTCACAAGTAGGTATCCGGGGCGTTCGCATCTCTCCCTTGTCAACTGTCATTATACACGATGGTGCTAATTCAGCACTTGAAATACTACCAAGGCACCATGAAGCGTCTCACATCACAATGCAAAAAAAACCAAGATCAGATGCGAGACTTATTAACGGATTGGGGCATCTTCAAATCCGTAGCCATCCAGACACAGCACTCCCAACTACTATGGGCTACTGGTAGGGCACGGTGGGCCAGGGACTGCTTTGTGCCAAAACAGGATACAGAACCAATGTACCTTCTGTCACCACCCTTGCAGTGATGTAGTCCATAAAGAGACCCACTTCCACCTTTCCTTGTGCCCTGTGGAGCGATGACAGAGCTTCTCCCTGACAGCCCCCTGAGGTCCACTACTCCTTCTCCTGGGCCATGGAGAGACATGTCAGGGTCGCTCCCTGATGACCCCTTGGGACACAGCATGGCCATATCTTATGCGCGCTGGTCCCACCGGCGTTGGCCTTTCTCCCTCCAGCTCCCCTTGCGCCCTGGGTGATGGGACTTAGTTTCTGGGGGCGGTGTACTTCTCCAACAGCTTGTCCTTCCTGCACCCCCCGCAGCAGGGTACTCAGTCTATCAGTTAGTGGCATGCAGGTTACCAAAGACCGCCTTGTCGCCATTGTTGAAAAGCAAGTTCCAAGCTCTTCAGATTAACCTCATGTAAGTTTATTTCCATCTTGCTGATCACAGTTTCACATGAAGACATTAAGGACATAAAGGACATCAGTATAGACAAACACCGACTCCCATCACCCAGGGCCAGCCAGCTGTAACTGTCACTGAATGGAACACTCACTAAGAAGATTCTATCATCCACACACAAACATTCCACACGACATCACCAGCTACATCACCAGAGACAGGCACAAAATTATGGGTCATTAAGCTTTACTGGTGGAACGTTTTATTTGGCCCTCCTCAAGTATGTATGTGCATTATTATATTAGAGTGTATAGCATTGATGCATGTCCAAAATGAAAAATGGTGTTTTGATGGGGCATGTAAAGCTTAGCCTGGTGTTATGGTATGAGGGCGCTAGTGTGGGTTAAACGTTGTCCTTACACTACATTTGTTGTCTAGTCTGTTGTATCCATGGTTTACACAGCCTGTTTTGGTTTAGGATGTTTTCTTTCCTAATAAGATCATCCAGTTCTTCTCCAGTCATTGATGTTGGCATTGAGAGTGTGTGGCCACCGCTCTCAATGTGTTGGAGGGTTTGCTCATCTTGGTCTGGCGTGATGGTATGGTGTTGAGACCATGGGTATACTGTAATCTCTGCAATGTCCTATGTTTCCACTCTTATGAACCCGATTGGTGTGTGTTTGTGGTTATTTTCTGGGAGACTTTGAGGTCTCAGTTCTCTAGGGTGGCAGTCTAGAGGCCTGCTGGAGATTCCAGGGTGGCAGTCTGGACACCCACATTGTTGTAGGCGGGGGCAGGTGGCAGGAGGCGTAGCAGTTTTATGGTGGTTAGGAATGTAGGTGATGTTGCCCAGTTTTAGGGTTGGCCAGGACCTAGGGTGAGAGCCTAGTTGCTTGCAGGAACAGGCAGATGGATGATGGTATCTTTGCGAGGGTATTTGGCTTGCGGTTTGTCAGGGTGTGATGATTTTGTTGGTTGGGTTTGGCTGTGGACGTGTCCGTTTTCTGTTGAGTGTCATGTGTTTCTGTTCTTGGAAGGTGGTAGTTTTGATGTGGTGTGTGACTTGTTTTGTGCAGGTTATGTTTGTAAAGGAGGGAGGTGTGTTGTATTGTGCCTATCGCTGGTGATGTTGTGTGGAATGTTTGTGTGTGGATGATAGAATCTTCTTAGTGAGTGTTCCATTCAGTGACAGTTACAGCTGGCTGGCCCTGGGTGATGGGAGCCAGTGTTTGTCTATACTGATGTCCTTTATGTCCTTAATGTCTTCATGTGAAACTGTGATCAGCAAGATGGAAATAAACGTACATGAGCTTAATCTGAAGAGCTTGGAACTTGCTTTTTTATCAATATCTCCTTTGCATGATGTAGGTTTCATTGTACGTACTATATCTAGGACTTCACTTTCTGAGACTTGTTTAAAAGTAAAATATTCATCAGGGTTTAATTCTACCCTGTGAGCAGAAGTTACAACTTCAGGTTACACTATGTCCTTGAGACAGTCTGCAATATGTGCATGGTGCTGATCAATTGTGTAAAACCTGCATGCACTTTTTGACAGCAAAGGGTATCAACAACAACAGGAGAATCCTTATTGGATCCTTTTAACTCCGGTAAGATTGTAAATAACTCTCTCTAGTTAGACTTGGCTCCCTTAATCCGTTCATCTAGTCTAGTCTCCTTCGCCTTACAGATGGCTATTTTGTAACATTCAGCAGCTGTTTTCTAAATCTCAAGAGTGGAATCAGGTGGAATCTTCCTCCAACTCCGCTCAGCCATCCTCTTAATCTTCCTAGCGGCTAGGACCTCTGTAGAAAACCACTGCTTTATGTTTATTCCTTTTTTAACTTCAGGCGTAGTGGTGCCAAGGTTTCAAAGGCTTTATTTGTGATAGAACGAAACTGGTGGATGAGAGACTCTAATGGTATGTTTTCTTCAAGGGAACTTAGTTGGGGAGTAACAATTGCCTCAAATGCCTCATAAGTGACTTTCCGGGTATTTCTAGAAACAAAATATTTCGCCTTTGCTTTACTATTTTTCATTGGTACGTTCGAAAGTTGGATACCAAATGTCAGAAAAAAATGATCAGACCATATACATTGATTGGTGTAATGACTTGATTTTTTATTAGAATCCAATCAAGTATATTCCCACCACAATGCGTGGCTGTTTTAATCTGTTTTTGTCCTAGACTTTCCAAGAGGTTCAACAATGTGCTAGCACCTTGATCAGATTGATCATGTGCCCTTTTTATAGTGCACTCCAAAAGGCTATATGTTGCTCTTCAAAACTAGGGGGTCGCTATTGCTGGATGATAAGATATAACAATATTAAGAGTGATTGTGGGGTTTAATCCCATTTCACCAGCATGGCTTCACAAGAGTCCAACATTGGGGAGTTGGATGTGAAGATGTTAAAGCGGTCTCTAAACGTTTTTGCCACACCCCCTCCTCTCTGGTTTATATGATCAGTATGCAGGATCTTATACCCCGACAGGGTGGCAATTTGCACAGCATGCATACTTGCTTCTTGCAACCAGATCTCAGTTATAATGGCCAAGTCAATCTTTTCCTCGCCTATATAATCTGACATTTCTGTGACATGGCATACAAGTAAACATGTGTTCAACAAAACCGTTTTTCATGTCAAGATCGAGTCACCTAGTACTGAGAAACTTTCCGATACAAATACTCGCTTCGTTTTTGTTAAATCAATTGTTTTGTGTACTATTGTCAGAACTTTTGAGCTATCAGACGGACTAGGATTGGCTAGGTTTGTTGCTACTACCGATGAATGCGGCTGAGCCATTACATTATGAATCAGCGTTTCTTCAAAAGCATGGTTTATCTTCAGCCATCACTAGACTCTAGCCTTTCAATTTGCTTGATTTAATAATCAATTCCATGTGAGACATCTTTAAAGACTACTTAAGAATAATCTAATGGAGCAGAACCGTTCGAAAGCTTCAGCTCCTTAGTCCGTTCAAGGAAGCTTTTTGCGCAATGTAGCACACTTGAAAGTTATTAGCAGTGAAAACAGATGAGGCGCAGTACAGTTAGTCAAGAAAAATCTAAACAGACAATTTTTCTGAAGATTGGTTAAATGTCTAAAACACAATAGAAGATTTAAATTGAGAATTAAAGGTTAAAATTAGCAGCTCTAAATGGTAAACTAGAAAGGGTAAATTCCACAAAGATAGACTTAGCGACAGTCAAGAGTGTCAATATTTACGTCAACTCTTGCAATGCCTCTGGGATAGTACCCGATTGTTAAGTCATAATTCCTATTTAGGGAATTCTAGGGCCACGTTTTAGGGCCTCTCAACCCTTTGCTTTTTCCACTTCTTTTTTGGCTCCTTGATCTCTTTTTGGCAGCCAGAAGCACTTCACTTGAAGTCCCCCTGCCATTAAGTCCCTTTTTACCTTACAGGAGGTATATGGTATGGAGTTGCCCTAAGGTCTCTAGTCCCTGCGGTTCCTCTCTGAATCTCAATTTTTGACCTATGGTAATTTTATTGATTGCCCATTGCTGTTACTGTTGCATGTTTCTGGTGCTGCCTTAGGAATGGTCAGGAAAGAGAACACTGAATTAGCAATGAGCACATTCTGCCTCTATTTGGTAGCAGCACCAAGCTTAATACATAAAATAAAAAATAATCTTGCAAATGATGCAGATTAATTATAAATCACTCATCTGCTTGTGTTTGGAATTTAATTGATGGCTGAAATCCACATAACGCTAAACACGGATATACACTAATAAACCTGGATAGCTAGATAAAGGGGTACAATGACACAGGAGTTATGAGCGGACACACACAAGATGAAATAAAAGCTGAATTACAGAAATGTGTAAATGTGGGGACAAAATATTTAGAAACATGAAGAACTAGGCTTGAAACTCCAAAATGTGTAAACTGTTGGCATTTTATTTTGGGTCAGTGGACATACATACATACAGCCAGCCATGTGGCAATGATGTATGATATGCTGCCGTGGTGGTGCAGATTAAATACGGGTATGCACTTATTCCAGCTTGATGCCGATATGTTCTAAGGATGTTGATGCTGACAGGAGAGCATTGGAGAGGTGGAAACAGGAGTTGGGCTGTGATACTACGGAAAAGGAGTGGGAATTTATGTGTAATGTAGTTTATAGAAGTAGGTTGGATCTCAGGTTGAGACTGATTCATTTGAAAGTGTTAGGGCATCTGTATTGGACCCCATTGCGTATGTATAAATTAGGAATGATTGCTGATGACCCGTGTTGGGGGTGTGGGAAGGAGAAGGGAACGTTGATCCATATGTTATGGTATTGTCCTCGGGTGTTCGAATTTTGGGTGGAAATGTTAGATAGGCTGGAGGCGATCTTGTCCATCAGTTTTCCCAGGATGCAGGTGTTGCTGTTGTCGGGTAGGGGGCGTTGTGCGGTTGCTCGTCAGTATGGACAATTGGTTGATAAAGCACTTGTGGTTGCAGTGAAACAAATACTGATGGTGTGGAAGACGAGGAAGAAGCCCAGAGTGGGGAATTGGATTAATGATTTGTTGGTATTGTCAAACTTTCAGTGGTTGATGTTTGTGAGACTAGGTAAGGAAAGTAAGTATCAAGATCTTTGGAAACCATTTACAGATCTATATGGTGATTGTGTATCCGAGGATTAGTTGTTTCTATTGGATCCGACTATCCGATATTATTTATGTGCATCAGTTGAGGATTCTCCCCTGTTTTGTTTTTGTTCTGTTTTATGTAGTCTGTGTGTGGTCTTTTTATGTAGACTTTGTGTGGTCTCTGCAGAGAGCACATTTGGCGAAAACGATACTAAACACTTGCAACAGTAAACGGCTGGCCTTCCGTGAGAACAAGGCTCGTGCAGAGCAGGAGGTGGGCGGGGGTGGGGGGGTTAGGAGCGATGGTTTGGGCCTTCCGTGAGACTTGCTGGGAGGGCTGCAGAGGGATGAGTTTGCAGGCCTAGTAAAAAAGATGGCATCTGGTTTAATACAAAATGGTGTCTGATCTTGGGGGTGTGAGCTATGCTGTTCGTATAAGTCTCTATGTTATATCATTGGTGTATATGTGATTTATTTACTGCAGGGAAAACAAGGGGGCGTGGGATAGGACCATCTCCTTCCCAACACTAACCACCCAGAGGAAAATTAGCCCACAAGCACAGAAAAGATTTCTATGGTTAGGGTCTTCTTCAGTAGAGGTCACGTTTACAATCAAAGTGCAAAACACCACGGCAATAGTATTCATTCGTCCTGGCCCCTGTTACAGGGCGATTCCCTCTTGTCAAAAACTAATGAAACAACCAGTGAGGCCACCTGACAAAGTTCTCAGACTCATTTAATGCAAAACAAAGACCGGAGTGCCCTCACCTGGGGAGAGTGCACAAAGTTTCTAGGATTAAATCCTCCCTCCCTCTATGGAAATATGTAGGGCAATATCTTTATTCTTTTCTGTCCGTGTCACATCCTCTCGCCCTCAAAAGGATTTGAAGCATTTGAAAATCATTCAAGCAGCATAGACAAGAGCAAATTCTATTTCATTAGGAGCTGTTTAAAACAATATACAAAATGATTGATCACATTACGGCCGAATTTTTTTGAAAGCGAGGGTTAACACAGTTTATGAAAGAGAAGACAACATTCTGAAGAATAAGATCCCAGAATGTATTCCATTTTTATATTGAAAGATATATTTCAAGAATAATTTGTAAATCTTGATAAGGAGTGTGCCACCATAAAACCCTTTAAGTGGTGTAAGTCCCAAAAACAGTGCTATTTTATAGCTATTCATTAATTCTGTGTTTACATACCTTGTGTTCAAACAAGTTGACTTCTACAAACTGAAGATTCAGGTAAATTAAAGGTGCACAGCATGATCCCAATGATAACCAGAAAAAAACATTCAAAAACGTTTTAAAGGAGGACTATTAGTTAATTGGATTACCTGCTTGTGGACTTTTGTGAGTTGTTCGAGGTTATTCTCCAGAAAAGAAATTTTTTGTTTCTGCGCTGCACTGCCGCCAGTGTCATCTGAATCCATCTCTGCGCTCTGCAATCATACAAACACATATGAAAATATGCACTGTAAGAAATAGAACGGATGAAAATTAAGATCCTCAAACTAGCAACCAGGATGGGAGTGCTAGACCATCATGGTGCTTGAAACCAGGGAAGTACTCGCTGTTGGAAGCCTGAGTTCTGAGCAGACTGACAGCTGTGCTCCCTCGCAGCTCCACAACAGTCCAGCCTTCCCCCTCCCAAACTCTCCCACATCCTCTTTAGCTTGACTGTCACAAACACCAGACACGGGTGCTTAGGCCCGGCTTCATAAGCATAAAACAGGGAACTAGAGTGTAATATTGCGCCAGGTGAGTGGGTCAAGCATTTTTCAACCCTCTATGGAGGTGTCACAGATGAGCTCCACCCGATAGGACCAAACCACAAAGTATTACCTGGTTGTGGCATGCCCAATTTGGGGATAGACAATGTAGCAATAGCTGGTCCCAAAGAGGGACAAGGACCCTGGACCGCATGGAATTCCAGCCGATATGTTTAGGGACGAAATGGAAATATAGGCACACCTTTTATGGAAGCTATTTTCTGCTTGCAAGGAATACGGGTTCCATTCTGGAATCGTGGCGTAGGGCTATAATAATAAAGGGCGATAGAAACCTTCCGGCTAATTATCGCCCGATTTCGTTGCTTGATAGCAGCCGATTTTTTTCAAAGTCCTCCTTAAGTATATCCAAGATTGGGCAGATGAACAAGAAATCATCCATACCTTACAGGCAGGTTTTCAGGAGGGCAGAGGAACTATTGACCAATACTTTAGACTTTTTGCTTTGGTCCAGAAATGCACGTCTTGAAAAAAAATCAACTGTACGCTGTATTTGTAGACCTCAAAACGGCCTTTGATGGAGTCCCTAAGGACATATGATGGCAAATACTTTCCAAAAGAAATATGCCAAGTGGCTATTAAACTTGGTCCAACTGCTATTTGCTCAAAACATGGCGATGATCCGTTATGGGCTGGCAGGTGAACTTACCCCACAAATGCAGGTCACAAAGGGCATGAGGCAAGGATGTGTTCTTGTGCCCCTGTTATTCGGCATTTATATTGAGGAAGTGATCAGTGCCTGTTAGGGGAGTTTTAGTAAAGTCCTACTGGTAGTAAGACTTTAGTAAGCTATCCCAGTGGTTTGTAGATCTCCAACTATTCGTATCAGTCTGTACTAACTCAGGACATTGGTAGATTAGCAATGCAGTCAGGCTTATCTTAAGAGGAAGATGTGAGCTGTGAGTAAGTACAATGAACCTAGACACCCACATCAAAGAAACTCAAACTTATAAATTATATAAAATTATATATTTATATTTGCACCAGAATCGCCTTAAATACTTTACACGTTTACACTAGAACACTTCAGAATACTTTAGAATAGACTTCAAAGGGCACTTTCACTTTTGTGTTTGTTCACGGTTACATTTGTAGCAACATTAGAAAGAGAAAAGGCAATGCTATCGTATTATCAGTATTTACGCGGACATGCAGTTCTTAGCAGTTTTACGGTAATACATTTACTCTGCAAACAAATATAAGAAAGTCACTTAAAGGAAGGAAAATGGTTAGAGTAACATTAGCCTGGTTCAAGGTTCTAGAGAGGGTTTCTTCGCACAGCAAGTCTTTTAAGTCCAAAAATGCAACCCTAGCTAAAGGCGGTTTGGAAAGGGCTCAAAGTCTTGACCGGCAGCAGAATACAAAGAGTTCCTGTAGATTTCTTCATGTCTCTAGTGTTATAGAAGCGGAAAGTTAACAACTAATGAAGAAGACCCTATTAAGGACTCAAAGGGACACAAGCAGCGGCATGAGTCAGAGGTAAGAGGGGGTTGCCCTGGACACCTCTATACGTGCACTCCAAGGCTCTGGACCGACTTTCTGGGATCAGGTAAGCAATAACTTTTTCTGCGATGTTGCAGCGCTGAACCAGACTTCTGGATTCCTTGGTTTGTTGACTGAAGGCAGGACTATGGACGGGATCTCTCAGCAGCAGTCTCGAGGGAGGACCTGGAGCACGACTTTCAGCAACTTCTCGGTTCACTCTGCAGTTTTAGCGCCTTTTCTGCAGCACCAACAATGGGCACGGATCGCCTGGGCAATATTGTAGGGGAGGGTCTACATTTCCCTGTTTTTGGGGGGGGGTGAAGGGGACAAGGGTTTGGCTTGTTGGGGATTAAATGTTTTATCAAATTGTCTTGGCAGACAGAGGTTTGATCTATTGTAGGTGTCCGGGGAGTTTTCCTAAAGTGCTCCTTGGAGGTAGTAATCTATCCGAGTGGTTTTTAGATCCCCAACTCTTAGTATCAGTCTGTACTACTCAGAGACCTTGATAGAGCAGCAGAGCAGTCAGGCTTATATTAAGAGGAAGATGTGATCTGTAGGTAAGTACACTGAACCTAGTCAGTAATGCACATCAAATCAACACTAAGACATACATTTGTATTAAAATATAGATTATATTTACACAAGAGTCATTGTTAAATACTTAGCACAATAAACCAAAAACATAGGTATACTTTGCAATCCTTTCAAAAGGCCACTTCTTAGTTGGCAGTTGCTGAATACGCACAATTGTTACCGGAGTTTGACAGGTCTACCGTACTATCGGTAATAACATGCACCCACAAAGTAATACAGTAATTGTATTTAGTCAGCATACGCATACGATAGTGATTTCTAGGAAAGGAAATGTTATCCTAGTCGAGCTTCAGATTATAGAGGCAGTTTTCCTGCACAGCTAGTCTTTTAATGTCCAAAACGCAACCCTAGCTAAAAGGCATCCCGGAGAGGCTTAAAGTCTTGAAAAGCAGCAGAAGTCAAAAGTTCCTGTGGATAAGTTTTATTCTATAGGAAAGAAGATACGAGAAGACTTAACCAATGTTAGAGACCCTGTTAACCTCATTAGTGCCAAAGACGAGGTATCTCGTCCTTGGAATTTCCTCCCTGTTGCCAAGGACGAGCTACCTCATCCTTTTCGGCACTCTGTTTTGTGCGATGCCTGCACAGCAGGGATTGCATAAAACTGTAATCGAACCCCCGGCTATGAGAGGGGGAGGTCCCCCTTCACTGCCCGGGGATTGGATTACCTTCAATTTCACGTCGGCGTGCTGCCACGGTGAAGAGAGAAGGTAAGAGCCCTTCTCCCTCTGCCTCGATCTCCGGCTGTATTTCAAGCCGGAGATCGAGGCAGGTATCTTTGGAAAGGGGAGTTTCCTTGTGTGACAGCATTGCTGTTCACGGATCGGGCGCAGAGCTCGATCCGTGGCTAGCAATGCCCACTAGACCACCAGGGAACCGTTTTGGGAGTGGGGGCGGGGGGGGCAGCTTACTAGGTAAGCAGCCCCCTTTCCCCCTAATCCACCAAAGCATGGCGCCACAGCGCTGGAGACCCCTGGGGGCAGTGATCATCTACGCCCAGGGGTGAGAAGGAAGAAAAAAAAAAAAGAAAATGTTCGAAGGGAGGGGGGAAGGGTGGGAGGGGGAAGGGGGAAGGGGGAAGGGGGGGTCTTGGGGCCCTGGGGCCCACTAGCCACCAGGGATTCTTCAGAAACTGGTGTTGTTGGAATGGGGAGATTCTCCCCTTTTCAATGACACCATTTATGACGGCATTGCTGTTCACGGATCGGGCACAGAGCCCGATCTGTGACCAGTAATCCCACTGGACCACCAGGGATACATTTGTGACGTGGGGGGGGGGTGGTTACAGTAAGCAGGCCTCTCCCCCCGGCCCCCAAAGGATGGGGGCACATATCTGATAAACCCTGGGGGGGGGGGTGTACCTCACGCAGCCGTTTGTAGGAGAGCTGCATGAGGCGCACCCGCCACCCATTTGGGGTAAGGGGGGAGAGGGCCCCCAAAAATGGTGGGACAGGCCCCCCAATGGGTGGGGTTGTAAGCTTTGGGCACCCAAGGCCAGATGGGCACACCAATGTACCCCTCTGCGCCAAGGGGAGTTGGGTTACTAAAGGAAAAAAGGGAAAATGGTGGAACGCATTTTAGGGGTGGGGCTGTGGGGCACCCCAAAGGGACAGGGAATTTTCTAATGGGATGGGGCGTTGACCCCCCGCCCTCCATCCGCAATGGAGTGGGTGCCATGTCATGCAGCCCTCCCTAGGACCAGATATCTGCTCCTAGGAAGGGACACCTGACCCCAGGGAGAAGTGCACGACAGCCCCCCCCCTTAACTGCCCTAAGGGAGAGCTACATGAGATGCGCCGCCCTGCCAATTGGGGTGGGGGTGGAGAGGGGCACCCCCCTTTACATTACAGAATTACCCTGGAGTGTAGAGTGCCCCTCAGCCCCTCCAAAGTGCAGGCTACCATTTTGAATGCTTTTCTTTTTTAGCAAACTTCGCTTGACGCAGATGGGCACGTTAGTGGGCCATCTGAATGATACCTAGCCTAGTAGGATTGTTGTCTGTTCTTCCTTTGTACCCCATCCCTTGGCTCGTTACGCCTTGAAACACTTGTGTATAGGCGCGTTATAAATGCCATATCATATTAATCTGGCCCCAGGGTGCCTACAACCTACTGCCCAATTTAATGGAGGGCCTGTGTGGGTGATTTGGTATTTGGCTGGGCTGACACAGATAATTTATGTTTTTTTTCTTCTCTTTTCAGGTCTTGTGCAGTTCAAGCTTCTCCATGTTACGTACGTATGGACTTTTGGTTATTTCAACATTGTATAGTATGCGGAGGGCAGATTGCTACTGGGTGGGTGGGAACTGGGCCTGTAATGTTGGTGGAGTGAACGGGAGTGGGTGCTCTGGGGAGGTATTGGGGTGGCCAGGGACACACTTGCCGGGGTAGCGCACAAATTGCCCCCCAGACCAGCTGAACAGTGCTGTTCCCCTTGGAGGGCAGTTTGCCACTAAGCCATCCGTACTAGCTTTTGTTTGTGCTGGGGATTGCCATACGCTCATGGGTCTTATTCCCATTTCCTATCAGTGTGCAGTCTAGCCGTCCTTGGTGGTAGATGACTCGGATATGCTATGTATCTGGTGGAAGGAATCGAAAACTTTACAGATAGCGGGCAGACGGTGTGAACGTGTTATTGGTAGGCTAAGTACTGAATGTAATTCTTTTTTTGTTTCCTTTGTAGTTGTGGCTACTGGAAAGCTTTTGCTGGTTTATGTAAGTACTGCATATGTTAGTTTTGTGGATAGCTATGGTAATGTGGGGGTGGATGCTTACTGTGGTGGGAGCATCTGTGGCTGCAGTGTAAGTGGTGTGGGTGGGAATGGGTAGTGGGGAGGTCCTGGGGGCAGTGATGGGTGTGCATTGCATTGAGGAAGGTGGCTGCTTTGCAGAAATAAAAGTTTGCTAAACATAATTAGCAACAATTTTGCAGACGGTAATTTCTTCTGAGCATGCAATGCTCACTTGGTATAGAGCTCATTCCTTTTTTAGCAACGGTCACCGTTTCTGTGGTCCAATTCCAACAGTGGTCCCCATTCTTTTGCAGTGGGAAAAGCTGTAACGCACGGTAGCTAGAGGAGCAGGACGTTGGGTGTGGGGGGTGTGATGTCATTGGCCTTGGGCGTCCGTCTCCCAGGTGGATATTTGGTCCCCCAAATTCAAGAGTGGGTGCAGGGTGCCCCGGCAGGGTCCCCATCCCTTCATGGAGGGGAAAGCTGTAGTGCTGGCCAGGCAGAGATGTAGGGTGGTGGTGGTTGATGTGTGTGACCTTGGCCACCTCTCTGCCTTGGTAGTCGAGTGCCCCCAAGTTCACCAGTGGTCCTGGAGCTGTGGCCGACGCACTCACAAACCAAGTGTCTAAAGTTGCATCCATTTTTTGTTAAATGGGGCACATTCTGTCTGGGTACCTATATTCAGAGAGTGTACAAAGCACACTTGCTGTGGACTTCCTCTGGCAGAGTAGTCCTCCTGCCAAAGTATAGTGGTGTAGCATGTGCAAGTCACCTTACCACCGTTCAGTGCAGTTGGTGGCCCACAGGAGTAGAAACCTTCACTGATTACAATTGCGCCAGCACAACTGTGTTATTGGCACAAGGTGACATACTGTCTTCTTCACCTCTTTCCCCTAAAAATAATGTGCCAATACGTATCGACCTACTGTTATCTCACATGAGAGGTGCATGTCCGATTGGGTGAAGTGTGTGTCTGGGATTGTTACAAGAGCCATGTGTTGACGCAATCGTTGTGCTAATTGTTAAACTGTATGTCTGGCCATATTCATGGGGGTTTTTCTGTTTCCATTTCCTAGTGAGGATGAGGGTTGTGTGGATTTTTGGCCACTCTTTCATCAAAAGGACCGCACGACTTGTCCGAGGGCCAACCACATCTGGGTCTGGAATGGATGCCCTTGCGGTGAATTGGTTTGGGGTCAGGGGGATGCGCCTTTATCAGCTCTGAGGAGCCATCAGCGATGTCGAGGCAAAACGAGATGTCCCCCCCCCCCTGACCTTATAGTGGTGCACCTGGGAGGAAATTGTTTGGCCTCTGTGGGACGAAAGGGGGTACGGGAGCAGCTCATGGCGGAACTGGAATGGATTGCACAGAGGTTTGCAAACACTGTGGTGGCCTGGTCCCAGATGATTCCCAGGAGGGATTGGAGACCTCCAGGGAATGCAAGGGCTATCAACGCCTCAGTGAGGAAACTCAATGGGGAGCTTGCCAGACTGACAAAGGGGAATGACAGAATTCGGACTATACACCACGGCTTCATCAAACGGGAAGTGATGTTTCACAGAGATGGGGTCCACCTTTCAAAAAGAGGCATGGACCTCTTCATTGAAGACATTTTGACCTTTGCCCAGCCGCCATTGTGCGTGGCGGAGGCCAATAACTGATGGACTAAAAATGTCAGTAAGTATGTTGACTGCGAGACTCCCACTTCCTCGCAATTGATTTCTGTGCATGGCATGTCAATGCATTTTGTTTGTGTGTGTTTGTTTTATTATTTATATTGCGCTCCAGACCCAGAGGTATTCGGGCGCGAAAGCATAATGTCGATGCTGCTCATTTCTTTGCTAACCATTATCACGTTCATCAACCTAATTCCACATGCTTGCCCTTGCATTAATTTCGTCCTTGTGAACTTCTCCTTTCCAACACAGAACCCTATGTGAATGTGCAGGTGTTTTTGCAAAAGTGTTCTAGCAATGGTCTGGGAGGGCCTGCCATGTAATTTTCTTATCTTCCCTGTCTGTCTCGATTGCCTCTGGCTTTTCAACTCACCCAATCACTTATATGTTGCATGGTTGCTTCTCACCTCCATTTCCCATCCACAAGCATCCCATGGAGGAGGGGATGGTGCAACGCACGTTGGCTGTTTGTGCATTGGTAGTGTGGGTGCAATCTTTGTCCCTACACTTGTAGTTGTGTAATGTATAGCGCAAGAGTACATCGTCCGTAGCTTTATTGTCTTTGTTTTAGGTGCAGGTGTGTTGTAGCTGTCTACCCACTTGTAGGAAAGCAGTCAGCTGTTCCTTATCATTTCACGTGAGTGTTTGCAAAATAGTACTCCATTTCTTGTAGCGTGTTGAGAGTACCTCATATTGCAGAGGGCTGCTACAGTTTCTGAGCAAAGTCGGGACCTTTTGGCGTACTTGTGTGGTGTAGGTTTGTGGCACTGAATACCACTAACTGTACTGCGTTCCATACTTTGAGAAGCACACATACTGGGCAGTGTAGGGTTCCATAGCGACAGCACTCATGGCGTCGATCAATGTCTGGTGAAGAGGCTTTAGCTGCAGTGATGGAGTCTGCCTCGGAGCAATGCACATAGGTGGATATGCAATCTGAAACAGATAGTGCCTCTGAGGGTGAGCAGGAAAGTGATTGGGGAAGTGAGTTTTCAATGGATGAATCCTCCTCCTCCTCCTCCTCCAGAGGATGACGAAGAGGATGACGAAGAGGATGACAGAGTACATGTACTTTTGTGCACACTTCCCACACGCAGGGGACCTGGAAGGGGGAGGGGACGTGCAGCACGTCCACGCAATGTGCCAGTTCCTAACATGGCTGAAGAGTCGCAGTGGGTGCCTTCAGCAATGGCTCAGCCTGTTGTGCCCCCTTTTACTGGTATATCTGGGTGCACAGTGAATACAGATAGGTTTCAGCCTATTGATTTTTTTTCAACCTTTTTGTTGATGATGGGTTCATTGCAGATGTGGTTGAGCAAACCAATTTATACGCTGCACAGTTCTTGAGGTCAAGGGGTCCCACTCTGAAACCCCAGTCCAGAGCACATGCATGGGTTCCCACAACCAATGTTGAGTTGAGAACATTTTGGGCTCTCATTCTGCTCATGGGAATATCGCAGAAGCCGACTGTCTCAATGTACTAGTCTACTATAGCGGAACATTCTAGCCCCTTTTTTCCAGCTATAATGAGTAGAAATCGGTTTCAAGCACTGCACTGTGTGTTGCATTTTAATGACAACTCAGCAGCATTACCCAGAACTGACCCAAACGTTGATAGGCTCTTCAAACTCCAGCCATTTCTGGAGCACTTCAGTCAGCGATTTGCAGAGGTGTATGTTCCTAGTCAGAACATATCCATTGATGAACTGTTGGTGTTGTTCAAAGGTCACTTAGTGTTCAGGCAATACATTCCTAGCAAGAGAGCACGATACAGGATCAAAATGTACATTTTGTGTGAAAGTACCACTGGGTATGTCAGCAGCATCAGAGTCTACACTGGCAAAGACTCCACCCTAAACCTTCCGGGCTGCCCAGCCCATTTAGGGACATGTGAGAAGATACTTTGGGATCTTCTCACACCATTGCTCAACAAGGCTCACCATTTGCATGTAGACAATTTCTACACTGGAATTCCACTGTTCAAGGAATTGTTGAATGTGGGCACACTGGCATGCGGTACAATCCGCAGTAACCGGAAAGGCTTCCCCAGACAACTTGTGTGTAAGAAGTTGGCCAAGGGAGAATGTATGGCATTGCGGTGGGATGAACTGTTAGCAGTGAAATTCTGTGACAAAAGGGATGTGTACATGCTAAGTACTATTCATGATGAAAGTACTTCAGCAGTCACTCCGCGTGGGCAGACCCGGCAAGTGTGGAAGTCCAACTGCATTCTGGACTACAACAAGTACATGGGTGGAGTAGATAAAACCGACCAAGTGCTTGAGTCATACCATGATGAGCGCAAGTCGCGCTTCTGGTCCAAAAAGTTGGCCACACGCATTGTGCATATTGCAAAGTACAATGCATATGTGGTGTACCGGGCTGCTACTCCACAAAATGTATTTTATGAACTTTGAAACAAAAGTTGTTAATTGTCTGACTATGGGCCATGTAGAAATTTCCTCCTTTCAAGAGGTAGAAGATGTGGCCAGATTGCAGGAGTGACACTTTGGTGATCATGTTCCTCCCACAGCCACGAAGTCACAACCTTTCAGAAAATGTAAGTTATGTACAAAACAAGGAAAGAGGAAGGATACTCGGTGTACTGTCCCCAATGCCCTTCCCACCCAGCCCTCTGCTTTCAGCCTTGTTTCCTTTTGTATCATACAAAGGAAAAATATTGGAAGATCGACTGATTTCCGAAAACGCCCATCATTCCGTGAAGGGGACCCTTAGGCTCTGAATTCGTGCATGTCTTATAAAGGAATGGCACTCCTGCTCCCTGGACTGGAGGTGTACCTTCAATAAAAATGCAACAGGATTTCAACTCACTTCACTAGATTTAGCGTGCTTTCACAAGCATTGCTAGTCCTGCTCCCTCTACTTGAGGCCTGCCTTGGAAAGGCACACCACTGACGCAGCTTTCCCTTGAGCCCTGCCTATGAAATAAACGTCAGTCCAGCTCCCTCAGCTCAAGGCGTGACTTCCAAAGGACCGCAAATCAGGCTCCTTCCATTACAGGCCTGCCTCTCAAAGAAGAACAAGTTACTCTCTTACCTGGTAACGTTCTTTTGATGGCATGGTCCGACGACGTATTCCATATCTATGACAGTAATCACCACAGCTGTGCTGCTTCGGAAAATCTTTCGGGGTCTGCGTCCTGCGTCGATGACTTTGATACGCTGTCCTTGAGGGCCTCGGTCGAGCCGACGTCACTGGATGTTATAAGTAGGACGCACAACACCCATAGCCTAAGTTGTTTCGCCAGAACGTGTGGCACCAATCTACTGCCAGTATAACCACAGAAAGCCTTGCGGAAACATAAGCTGCAATTGCATAAGAAATTCTGTAGTGGGGTAGGCAGGAAGGGAGCGATATGGAATACGTTGTCGGACCATCCCATCGAAAGAACGTTACCAGGTAATAGAGTAACTTGTTCTTCGAGGGGATTGGGTCCTCCGACGTATTCCATATCTATGACAGACTCCCGAAGCAGTGCCAACTTAAGGAGGTGGGAAAAGAATTTAGAATATACAAATTTAGAATGCCCAATCAAATTGCAGAGTAAAGGACCGCCTTGCCAAAGGCCAGATCCTGCCCATGGATAGAATCTAGGGAGTAGTGATGTACAAAAGTATGGACCGAAGCCCAAGTGGCTGCATCACAGATGTTAGGAATAGGGACACCCCTCTGCAGGGCAGTAGAGGCAGCCATACCCCTAGTAGAATGGGCCCGTAAGCCTACCGGAGGGTCCTTACCTGCCAAGCGGTAACATTCAGAAATTGCCAAGATAATCCAGCGAAACAAAGTCTGCTTAGTAACAGCTTGTCCCAAACGCCTTCCAGCGTGTCCAATAAAGAGCTGATCGTCCACTCTGACCCGCGACATGCGTGAAATATAGAAGCTTAAAGCTCTCCTAGGATCCAGCCTATTCTATGGAGCCTCTCCTCTTCCTTACCAGGATGTGGAGGAGGATAAAATGCGGGAAGAATAACCTTCTGGCTTTAATGAAATTCCGACACCACCTTCGGAAGAAAGGAAGGACGAACTCTAAGGACAACCCTGTCCTTATGAAACACAGTGAAGGGTGGCTTAACTGAAAATGCCTGTAACTCACTCACTCTGCGAGCTGAAGTGACCGCAACTAAAAATACAGTTTTAAGGGTAAACAGTCGCAAAGGACAAGAATGTAAAGGCTCAAAAGGAGCACCCATTAGAAACTTGAGAACAAGGTTCAGATCCCAACGCACCTGGAAAGGTGACGGAGGCAACACATTAGTGAGCCCTTTCAGAAACTGAGAAATTAAAGGGATTTTAAAATAAGAACACTCCTCAGACGAGCGCTTAAATATAGACAGCGCCGCCAGGTAACCTTCAATGGTACCCACTTGCAGGCCCCTGTGGGCCAAAGAAAGCAAAAAAAGAGAACTACAGGAATGTCACATGAAAAAGGATCCACATTCTTAACCCTGCACCAGTCACAGAACTTTCTCCAATGGCAACGGTACAGGGACTTTGTTGCCGGCCGTCTGGCCAAAAGCAACACCTCCATCACGTCTTCAGCGAGGTCCCAATCCTTATACCTCAGCCTTTCAGAAGCCAAGCGTGAAGGTTGAGGGATATGACCTCTGGATGGAGAACCTGACCCCCCCCCCCCCTCCCGTGAGAGCAGATTGTCTCGGTAGGGAAAACGACGTGGAGGGCAGATGGACAAGTCGAGAAAGTCCGGGTACCATGTCCTCCGGGCCCTTGCCGGAGCAATGAGGATCATCTGGGAACCGAACCTGCATAACCTCTGCAGCACTTGCGGGATGACGGGGACTGGAGGAAACGCATACAGCAGTGGGAAGGACCACTCCACCACAAACGCGATTCCTAAGGCTCCTCTTGGAGGAAATTCCTGCAAGCAGAACCTTTCACACTTCCGGTTGACACTGGAGGCAAAGAGATCCACTTGAGGGGTCCCCCCAAAGGGCGGTGATCTCCAGGAGAATCTCCTGAGCCAACTCCCACTCGTGAGAGATCGCGCTCTGCCTGCTCAGAGCATCAGCCGTCTCGTTTTCGTCTCCAGCCAGATGAACTGCCGAGATTGAAATTTCCTGCTGGATGGCCCAGAACCCCAGCTGCATCGCCTCCCTGCACAGAGGAAGTGACCCTGCCCCCCCCTTTTTGTTTAGGTAGTGCATGGCCACTGTGTTGTCCGTCAGAATCAGGACATTCTTTCCTCGCACAGTCGGCAGGAAAGCCTTCAGGGCAAGCCTGATGGCCCTCAGCTCCAACAGATTGATATGGAGTCTGGACTCTGACAGAGACCAACAACCACTGACTGTCAGCTCATTGGTATGAGCTCCCCATCCCGTGAGGGATGCATCCGTCCCGATCGTCACCTCTGGCCAGGGTAGCCAAAACGGAGCCCCCCCCCCATCAGATTGTCTTTGACAGCCCACCACAGGTGGTCCTGGGTGACCAAGGACGGCACCTGAATGGGGTCCGACATCCTGCCGGAGGACTGCGACCACTGGAGCTTGAGCACCCATTGCAAAGATCTCATCCGCAACCTGGCCTCGGGCACCAGAAGAATGCAAGATGCCATGAGGCCGAGCAATCTCAAGAACTCGAATGCTGGGAGCCTCTGGGCATGTTGAAACTTGTGCACCATCTACTGAATGTGATGAGCCCTCACCTGGGGAGGAAAACACTGCCACAGGGACGTGTTGAGCACTGTTCCGATGTACTGGAGCCGCTGAGTTGGCATCAAGTGGGACTTCAAGTTGAGGGAGAAGCCCAGCTTGTGAAGGGAGTGGCAGGTGACGGACAGATGATCCAGGACTTGCTCGGGAGAGCGCGCCCTGATCAACCAATCGTCCAGGTAAGGGTAGACGTGAACTCCCCCTTTTCCTGAGATATGCAGCCACCACCATCATGAGCTTGGTGAAAACCCTCGGGCGGAGGTCAATCCGAATGGCAGGACCCGAAACTGAAAGTACGAGTCGCCAACCGCAAACCTCAGGTACTTCTTGTGCTTGGGATGGATCGGCACATGAAAATAAGCGTCCTTGAGGTCGAGAGACACCAACCAGTCCTGAAGTTGAAGGGCCTGGAGGACTTGAGAGAGAGTAACCATCTTGAACTTGTCCTTCCTGAGGAGCTTGTTCAAACCGCGCAAGTCCATGATGGGTCTCAATCCCCCGTCTTTCTTTGAAATAAAAAAAAAAGGGGAATACCATCCCTTGTTCCTCTCCGCTACAGGCACCAGTTCTATGCCGCCTTTCTCCAGCAGGGATTGAATTTCCTGGGCAAGTAGTGGATCCGGACTCTTCAAAGAGAGATTCCCTGGTGGACTGTCGTGAGGCCTCTGCAGGAAAGGAAGACAGTAGCAGTGGGCTATGATCTCCAGAACCCACACTTCTGAAGTAATGGCATGCCATTCTACAAGATGCTGTGCCAGCCTTCCCCCAACCGGAGTAGCATGGGCCTCATGACTGAGCTGAAGCGGCTGCAGCAGTGCCTGAGGGCAAAGAGGCAACTGCTCGTGCAGCCTTGGCACCTAGAGTACCTTGTTTTCCACCTCTGATACTCCTACGGTTGCCCCTTTGACTGGCAGGTCCTCTGATTTACCAAAGGACGAGTAATATCGAAAGGAACCTCCCCTCCATTGCTGTCCCCTTGGACGAAAAGGCAGAGGTTGGCGGACTGCAGCGCCCAACAACTTCGCTGCAGCTTTAGAGGTCTGCAACCTCTCAATACTCTCGTCAGCCTTGCTGCCAAAAAGATGTTCACCATCAAAGGGCATGTTGAGGAGCCAGGCCTGCACATCAGGAGCAAAACCCGACTTCCACAACCACGCAAACCGGTGCATTACGGTGCTCGCCGCCATGGACCGGCTCACGCAATCAACCATGTCCAGACCCGACTGAACGGATTCACACATGGCGTCCTTGCCATCCTGCACGATAGCAAGGAAACCATCCCGTTCCTCCCCTTCGGGGATATGATCAGCCACTAAGGAAATGCAGTTCCACAGAGTGCGCGTGAAACGAGACAAGGCACAAACGGAGTTGGCAGCCTGAAGCGCCATACCCCCAGAAAAAAAACACCTTCGCCCAGCCGTCAAAACGTTTGTCGTCCCTATCAGGAGGGATGGTAGGATACGACGCCTGTTTTGCGGGGGCCGTAGCCGCCTGCACCACCAAACTCTCCGGAGTACGGTGCGTGGTCAAGTAGCAGGGGTCGCCACTGGCTGGGCGATATTTCTTCGGCAAGGACTTGCTCACTGCCGGGAGACTCTCCGGAGAAGTCCAAGCTGCAGCTACCCTTCTCTGCAAGGCCATATGGAATGGCAGCACCGGGTCAGTTGGAGGACCTTGGCCCAAGATATCAGTCAGGTCATCCTGCTGAAAATCCCCAGGGGGAGCAGACCAACCCAGGTATTCTGTGACCCTCGACATGAGGCGCTGGTATGAGGATTCGGCATGCGTGCCAGGCTCCGGCCTACCAAACTCCACCTCCGGAGAGGTGTCTAGACCACTGGCGACGTGCAATGACTGACACAGGTCTTCAAGTTGACTGTGACCAGAAACAATGTCATCAAGAACCAATGCAGGAACCTCACCTTCCTCAGACCCCTCATCCACCTCAGAAATATAATCCAGAGGATGGAAAGAGGGTACAGAAATAGGCACAAAGACATGTTTAGCCTTGGCCAGCACCTTTCTGGGGGGGTGCCACAGGGTACCTCCGACAAGGCCGCCTCGAAAGGCGTCGACGGAATCGGCGTCGAACGCGGCGCCGACAGCTTCGACGGCGGAGCCCAGAGCGTGTCTCTCGACAGCCTGGGCGCCGATGGCGTTAACGACTTCCTCGGAGGCGGGGCCTCGAGAGAGTCCGTCGACAACCTCGGCGCCGCTGGCGTCAATGTCTTCCTCGAAGACTTCACAGAATCTTGCAGTCTCGATGGCGTCGAGGACCGGGACCTGGAACGGGCATGTCTAGAGTGACCATCCTTGTCCGACCGGGACCTCGAAGGTGCCCGGTGGTCGCGACGACTGCTCGAGCCCGAAGGCAGACGAGCGGTGTCTCTAGAACGGTCACGACCGGCGTCCTCAGACGGCGCGGCCGGACTGGAGCCCTGCGATTGAAAAATCACCAACATCTCCTTTCGGAAGGAATCCCATTCCTCAGCAGTGGAATGCTTGTTGGGACAAGCAACCCGCCGTTGGGCGGAGTCCTCGGAAGAGGACGGGGAAGGCGATCTGCGACGGCGCTTCCTGGAGTGCCTGGACGAGGCAGAGGAATGGCGGGACCGACTCCCAGACCGAGAACCCCCAGACTCACGACGACGATGCGAAGAGTCGTTCCTCGAATCGTTTGTCGAAAAACCAGTGGAACGCGACTTCCGAGGCTTGGCCACGTTACCGACCGACAGCTTCTCCTTACGCTCCCGCAAGGCCTTCGATGTGAGCGATTGGCAGTCGACACAGTCGTCCGTATCATGGTCCTCCCCGAGGCACCAGAGGCAAGAGTTGTGCGTATCCATCAGCGACATCTCGGACCCGCACACCCGACACTTCTTAAACCCGGACCGCGGGGTGGAAGAAGCCGAAGACGACATACCATTTCCAATGGACGAAACAGGTTCGAAGAACCGAAAGAACAGGATTCAGTAGAATCGAAGGGCGCCGAGATTCCCGAAGCGAACAGGTTCGCGGAAAAAACGGAACTGAGGCTACGGGCATCGTGCGTCCTACTTATAACATCCGATGATGTCGGCTCGACGGAGGCCCTCGGGGACAGCGTATCGACGTCATCGACGCAGGAGCCAAAAGATTTTCCGAAGCAGCATAGCTGTGGTGATTCCTGTCATAGATCTGGAATACGTCGGAGGACCCAATCCCCTCGAACATTCATTACGGATCCCTCCACTTGAGGCGTGCCATGAACAAGAAAGGAACTCCATTGTGGTTCATTCCCCTTTGGTATGCTTTGGCAAGCAATGCTAGTCCTGCTCCCTTTACTTGAGGCCTACCTTGGAAAGGCACTCCATCCCGGTACCTTTCACTTCAGGTCTGCCTCAGAAGGAAACGTCAGTCTAGCTCCCTCTGCGTGAGGTGTGACTTGCAAAGTAACGCCATTCAGGCTCCTTGCACTTCTGGCGCATTTTGGAAAGGAATGCCACTCCAGCTCCCTCCACTTGAGGCGGGCCGTGGAGAAGAAGGCAACAGCACTCTGGGTCACTCCCCTTTGGGGTGTCTTGGCAAGGCACGGATTACCATAGAAGAAAACGTCAGGGAAGCCCCCTTTGCTTCCGTCGTACATTGGAAAGGAACCCGATTCCGGCTCCTTCCACCTAAGGTTTGGCATGCAAAGAAATGTCAGCTCCGCTCCCTCTACTCGAGGGGTGCGTTGGGGAAGACCGAAACACCAATCAGGTTCCCTCCACAAAAGGGGTATCTTTTGAAAATAGTACACGCCACTTTGGCTCCCTCCCTCAAGGTCTAAGTGTGATGAAAGTGGTACTTGGACACAAACTGTATGGCGGCGGTGTCTTGCATAACTTGTAACATCCTGCCTTGTTTATTGTTTTACTTTAAGTAATGTTATGTGTGGTGTAAGTGACATGTCTTCTGTAGGAATTAATTGGTGTGTGAATGAGGTAAAGATAGGTAGAAGATGCAGATGTCATTTCTGCGAATGCACTTTCCCAGCACTGCAGACATGATTGCCATGTTTCATGGTGTGCATTTTATGTGGGTACGGTTGAACATATGAATGTTTCGATAGAGTGGCTAAGGGCATACTTGAAGTTGGTGTGGAAGACAGCACCTGTAGGGCAGGTAGCCAAGTGAGCCAATATGCACTCGCTATCAGTGTCCACATTCCATTGCAGGCACATAGAGTTTGAATGCAGACACAGTTGCTATGCAATTGCTGACAAGTGATGTACAAGGTATTGCTAGAGACAAAGTTGCAATCTGTGTAGATGTGCACGTGCTATAAGTGTGTAGATATGCTCAAGTGTGGATAGGCTTGCTCTGGCGCAAGTGATTTGGTAGAAGTGCAACTGCTGAAATGGATGCCTACTGACTGCAGACACGAAAGGGATACGAATGGCCAGTGATCCGGTGGGTGCCTTGTTGTGGCATCACTGCTAACAATGACGATCCTCCTTGTGCTACACAAGGAGGTTCGTCCTTGTGCTAAATCCCACCTTCCCTGTGCAATAGCATTGTGACTGGTATGTATGAGAAGTGTGAGGAAAGGTGCATGTGAAATGGCCTACTGACAGTACTTCACTGTTTCCTGAACGCACTAAAGAGAAGAACAAGTTACTCTCTTACCTGGTAACGTTCTTTCGATGGGATGGTCAAGCGACGTATTCCATATCTATGACGGTAATCACCATAACTGTGCTGCTTCGGAAAATCTTTCGCCGTCTGCGTCGAGGACGTCGATACGCCGTCCTCGAGGACCTCCTCCGACAGCCGACGTCACCAGATGTTATAAGTAGGACGCACGACGCCCGTAGCCTCAGTTGTAGTTTTTTCCCAGAACGTGTGGCACCAATCATCTGCAGGTATGACCACAGAAAGCCTCGCGGAAACGTGAGCTGCAATCGCATAAGAAATTCTGGAGCGGGGAAGGCAGGGAGGGAGCGATATGGAATACGTCGTCGGACCATCCCATCGAAGGAACGTTACCAGGTAAGAGTAACTTGTTCTTCGAGGGGATTGGGTCCTCTGACGTATTCCATATCTATGACAGACTCCCAAAGCAGTACCAACGTAAGGATGTGGGAAAAGAATTTAGCAAAAGAAATTTAGAATGCCCAATCGAAATGCAGAGCAAAGGACCACCTGGCCAAAGGCCAGATCCTGCCCACGGATGGAACCAAGGGAGTAGTGACGTACAAAAGTATGTACCGAAGCCAAGGTGGCTGCATCACAGATGTTACAAATAGGAACACCCCTCTGTAGGGCAGTAGAGGCAGCCATACCCCTGGTAGAAGGGGCCCGCAAGCCGACCAGTGGGTCCTTACCCGCCAAGCGGTATCACTCAGAGATAGCCAAAATAATGCAGCGAGACAAAGTCTGTTTCGTCACAGCTTGTGCCAAATGCTATCCAGCGTAACCAATGAAGAGTTGATCGTCCACTCTGACCCGGGACATGCGTGAAATATAAAAGCTTAAAGCTCTCCTAGGATCGAGTCTATGGAGCCTCTCCTCTTCCTTACCAGGATGTGGAGGAGGATAAAACGCTGGAAGAACAACCTTCTGGCCTAAATGAAATTCCGACACCACCTTCGGAAGAAAGGAAGGACGAACTCCAAGGACACCCCTGTCCTTATGAAACACAGTAAAGGGTGGCTTAACTGAAAGTGCCTGTAACTCACTCTCTCTACGAGCGGAAGTGACCGCAACCAGAAATACAGTTTTAAGGGTTAACAGTGTCAAAGGGCATGAATGTAAAGACTCAAACGGAGCACCCATCAGAAATTTGAGAACAAGGTTCAAATCCCAACCGGGCACCTGGAAAGGTGACGGAGGGAACACATTAGTGAGCCCTTTCAGAAACTGAGAAATTAAAGGAATTGTAAAATAGGAACACTCTTCAGACGAGCGCTTAAAATTTGGACAGCGCCGCCAGGTAACCTTTAACAGTACCCACTTGCAAGCCCCTGTGGGCCAAAGAAAGCAAAAAAGACAGAACAATGGGAATGTCACATGCAAAAGGATCCACATTCTTAACCCTGCACCAGTCGCAGAACTTACGGCAACGGTACAGGGACTTTGTTGCGGGCTGTCTGGCCGAGAGCAACACATCCATCACGTCTTCAGGGAGGTCCCAATCTTTACACCTCAACCTTTTAGAAACCAAGCATGAAGGTTGAGGGATCTGACCTCTGGATGGATAACCTGACCCCCCTCCCGTGAGAGCAGATAGTCTTGGTAGGGAAGACGACGTGGAGGGCAGATGGACAAGTCGAGAAGATCCGGGTACCACGTCCTCCGGGCCCACGCCGGAGCAATGAGGATCATCCGGGAACCGAACCTCCGTAACCTCCGCAGTACTTGCGGGATGACGGGGACTGGAGGAAACGTGTACAGCAGTGGGAATGACCACTCCACCACGAACGTGTCTCCTCAGGCTCCGTTTGGAGGAAATTTCCACGAGCAGAACCTCTCGCACTTCCGGTTGACACTGGAGGCAAAGAGATCCACTTGAGGGGTCCCCCAAAGGGCGAAGATCTCCAGGAGAATCTCCAGAGCCAACTCCCACTCGTGAGATATCTCGCTCTGCCTGCTCAGAGCGTCCGCCGTCACGTTTTCGTCTCTGGCCAGATGAACTGCTGAGATCGAAACTTCCTGCTGGATTGCCCAGAACCAGAGCTGCATCGCCTCCCTGCACAGATGAAGTGACCCTGCCCCCCTTTTTGTTGAGGTAGTGCATGGCCACCGTGTTGTCCGTCAGGATCAGGTCATTCTTCCCTCGCACAGTCGGCAGAAAAGCCTTCAGGGCTAGCCTGACTGCCCTCAGCTCCAACAGATTGATATGGAGTCTGGACTCCGACGGAGACCAACGACCGATGACTGTCAACTCGTTGGCATGAGCTCCCCATCCTGTGAGGGATGCGTCCGTCACGATCGTCACCCCCGGCCAAGGTAGCCAAAATGGAGCCACCTTCATCAGATTGTCTTCGACGGCCCACCACAGAAGGTCCTGGGCGACCAAGGACGGCACCTGAACAGGGTCCGATAACCTGCCGGAGGACTGAGACCACTGGAGCTTGAGTGCCCATTGCAAAGATCTCATCCGCAACCTGGCCTCTGGCACCAGAAGAATGCACAATGCCATGAGGCCAAGCACTCAAGAACTCGAACGCTGGGAGACTCTGGTGAAGCTGAAACTTGTGCACCATCTGCTGAATGTGATGAGCCCTCACCTGGGGAGGAAAACACTGCCCCCAGGGACGTGTCGAGCACAGCTCCGATGTACTGGAGCCTCCGAGTTGGTGTCAAATGGGACTTCTTTAGGTTGAGGGAGAAGCCCAGCTTGTGAAGGGAGTGGCAGGTGACGGACAGATGATCCAGGACTTGCTCGGGAGAGCGTGCCCTGATCAACCAATCGTCCAGGTAGGGCTAGACGTGAATCCTCCCCTTTCCTGAGGTGCGCTGCCACCACTACCATGAGCTTGGTGAAGACCCTCGGGCAGAGGTCAATCCGAACGGCAGGACCCGAAACTGAAAGTGCGTGTCGCCAACCGCGAACCTCAGGTACTTCTTGTGCTTGGGATGGATCGGCACATGAAAATAAGCGTCCTTGAGGTCGAGAGACACCAACCAGTCCTGAAGTTGAAGGGCCTGGAGGACTTGAGAGAGAGTAACCATCTTGAACTTGTCCTTCCTGAGGAGTTTGTTCAAACCGCGCAAGTCCATGATGGGTCTCAAACCCCCGTCTTTCTTGGAAATAAATTTAAAAAAAGGGAAATACCATCCCTTGTTACTCTCCGCTACAGCCACCAGTTCTATGGCGCCTTTCTCCAGCAGGGATTGAATTTCCTGCGCAAGGAGAGGATCCGGACTCTTCAAAGAGAGATTCCCCGGTGGATTGTCTTGAGGCCTCTGCCGGAAAGGAAGACAGTAACCGTGGGTTATGATCTCCAGAACCCACACATCTGAAGTAATGGCGCGCCACTCTGCAAGATGATGTGCCAGCCTTCCCCCAACTGGCGAACCATGGGACATGGCCTTGTGACTGAGCTGAAACGGCTGCAGCGTTGCCTGAGGGCAAAGAGGCAACAGCCAGAGCGGCCCTGGCACCTAGAGTACCTTGTTTTCCACCTCTGGCACTCCTACGGTGGCCCCTTTGACTGGCAGCTCCTCTCGCTTTACCAAAGGATGAGTAATAACGAAAGGAACCTCCCCTCCATTGCTGTCCCCTAGGACGAAAAGGCGGAGGTTGGCGAACTGCAGCGCCTAACGACTTCGCTGCAGCTTTGGAGGTCTGCAACCTCTCAAGGCTCTCGTCAGCCTTGCTGCCAAAAAGATGTTCACCATCAAAGGGCATATTAAGGAGCCTGGCTTGCACATCAGGAGCAAACCCCCGACTTCCTCAACCACGCAAACCTGCGTATCACGGTGCTCGCTGCCATGGACCGGCTGACAGTCTGCCATGTCCAAACCCGACTGAACGGAATCACACATGGCATCCTTGCCATCCTGAATAATAGCAAGACAACCATCCCGTTCGTTCCCTTTGGGAATATGTTCAGCTGCTAAGGCAATACAGTTCCAGAGAGTGTGCGTGAAACGAGACAAGGCGCATACGGAATTGGCTGCCTGAAGCGCCATACCCCCTGAAGAAAACACTTTCTTCGCCCAGCCATCAAAATGCTTGTCGTCCCTATCAGGAGGGATGGTAGGATACAACGCCTGCTTAGTTAGGGCCGCAGCCGCCTGCACCACCAAACTCTCCGGAGTGGGGTGCGTGGTCAAGTAGCAGGGGTCACTAATGGCTGGGCGGTATTTTCGCGGCAAAGACTTGCCCACTGCCGGGAGACTCTCCGGAGCAGTCCAAGTCGCTGCCACCCTTCTTTGCAGTGTAACGCTCACCTGATTCCCGCAGAGGCGCCGGTCTTGACTGGGCGAATACCGTATCTTCAAAGGTGATGTGTAACACATGGTTGGCTCTTTGGGCTGGACCTCTGTGCACTGTATGTCTGACTCGAAGAGTAAGATGTCTGCAGATAGAAAATATGGGATTAATGAACTGGGGTTATTGGGCGTCTCTCTCTTCTTCCCCTTTTCTTCTCCTGTAGAACCCCAAAGGTTAACGCTCTCACCTTAGGTAAGTGAACGCCGAGCTCTCCATCTGCCTCGGGGCAGGGTGCCGTAACCAGTTTCTTCACTGGATAAGGGTGCAGGCCTCTTGACCTCAGAGGACTGCTGTCCGTCGTTTACTGCACGAACGGTAAGTTCCGAGTATTTCAAATGTCTTTAAAAGTCTTTTGTAATGATGTCTCTTGTTTTGCAGGGTTCCCGCAATGGCGGATGACGGGCTGAAGTGAGTTGAGGATGGAACCCGTGTGAGGAATAGAAGCGCCTGGAAGCACGTAAGTAAGCACTTGTTGCCTGCTTCACGATGCGCACTAACTGTCCTTTTATCTTGCAGGTACAAGTTCGGAGCTGCTGAAGGGTGCCGGAATACCCACTGGGTTCGGCGTGGGAAGGAGTACTGGCACGTGAGTAATAAAGTTACCCAATGTCTTTAAACGCACCTTCTTTTGTCTTTTCGATGCGGGATGCAGCGCCGAAGGCCTCCGGAGCGTGCGAAGAGTTGGTAAGCTTTTGTCTTTCAGATGCCGGAATGCAGTGCGAAGACCTCCGGAGCACGTGAAGAGTAGGTAAGCCTTTGTCTTTCAGATGCCGGAATGCAGCACGAGGCGTTGGTGACAGCCGATGGACCAGGTAAGAGAAGCGCTGTCACTGAAGACCGTAATGCTAACCTGTTCTTTCTTGTCTTTATAGGTGTTGCTGAAGACTGGATTCAGGATGGTAAGCCTTTTTCCCTTAGGCCCAGGATCAGATGCAGAAGACACGATGAGCGTTCTGCTGCAGAGGATGCAGAATAACGCAAAGCAATATTCATCCATCGGGTGTGGTTTAAATAGCCTCCTGTAGTGCTTAGGTGTCTCCTTCCACAGCCTCGCCTAGGTAAGAAAAGAGTTCCTTCTTTCCAGAAGAGTTCCAGTGTTCTGAACCTAGGGAGTGGCTCCTGGCCCACCCAACAGGAAAAGTAGTCCCAAACAGAAGAGGATTAGAGGCTCAACTGGCAGGTAAGTAAGCAGCATGGTCTGCTGCAGGTAAGTCCACCCAAGAATTATGAGCCCGGCGCTTCCAGCGCTGGGACTGGGCATATTTATGAGCCTGGTGCCACTGGCGCCAGGACAGGGTCCAAAAGGTCCCAATTGGGACTGGTTGGCACTCGGAACCTGGGTTATGGGTCTGCTTCCAAGGGAGTTGGGTAAGTCCTGACCTTTTGGAAGCAGAGATCATGACATGCAGAGCCATATGGAATGGCAGTACCGGTTCAGTGGGTGGACCTTGATCGAGGATATCCGTAAGGTCATCCTGTACAAAATCAACTTGGGGCGCTGACCACCCCAAGTAGTCTGTGACCCTCGATATAAGGCGCCGGTACGATGACTCGGCATGGGTGCCAGGCTCAGGCCTACAGAACTCCACCTCCGGAGAGTTGTCCAGGCCACTGGCATCATGCAGTTACTGACGCAAGTTCTCAATCTGGCTATGACCATCTCATCTGGTACTGTGTCCGGAACCAACCCATCTTCAGAACCCTCTTCCACCTCGGAAATATAATCCATAGGCTGGAAAGTGGGCATTGAATAGGGGAGAAAGACATGTTTTGCTTTGACCAGAGCCTTTCTAGGGGGGTCCCCCGTGTCACGGGGTACCTCCGACACCACAGCCTCGAAAGGCGTCGAGGGCGTCGAGCGAAACGGCGTCAACGACATCGACGGCTTCGACACAGGCCTCGAGGGCAGAGCCCCGAGCGTGTCCTTCGACATCCTGGGCGCCGATGGCGTCGACGACCTCGGCACCACTGGCGTCGACGTCTTCTTCGAAGACTGCACAGGTGCACACGGGCTCGAGCGCGTCGAGTACCGGGACCTGGAACGGGCATGACTGGAACGATAACCCTTGTCCGAGCGGGACCTCTCCCGCGAATCGTGCCGACCACCCGAGCCCGAAGGCGTACAAGCGGTGTCTCCAGTACGGTCACGACCGACCCCTCTCGGAGGCGCCGACGGACCGGAGCCCTGCGATTCAAGAATCGCCAACATTTACTTTCTGAAGTAAGACCACTCCTCTGGAGAGGAACGCTTGGTGGGATAAGAAACCCGCCGACGGGCGGAGTCCTTGGAAGAGGACAGGGAAAGCGACCGATGACAGCGCTTCCGAGGCAGAGGAGTGGCGGGACCCACTCCGGGACCGAGACCTCCTAGACTTACGACTACGATGCAGAGTGTCGCCCTTCAAATCGTCCCTCGAAAGCCCAGTGGACCTCGCCTTACGGGGCTTGGACACTTTACCGACCGACAGCTTCTCCTTACGTTCCCGCAAGGCCTTGGACATAAGCGACTGGCAGTCGACACAATCATCTGTGTCGTGGGCCTCCCCAAGGCACCAGAGGCAGGTGTCGTGAGAGTCTGTCACCGACATCTTGGACCCGCAGTCCCCACACTTCTTGAAGCCCGGACGCGGCGTGGAAGAAGAGGAAGACATCCCGATAATACTTTACACAAAACGAACAGGTTAGAAGAACCGAAAGTACAGCCACTCCAAAGAGTCGAGGCGCGCCGAGATCTCCGAAGCGAACACGTTCGTGGAAAAAACTGAACTGAGGCTATGGGCGTCGTGCGTCCTACTTATAACATCTGGTGACATCGGCTGTCAGAGGAGGTCCTCGAGGACGGCGTATCAACGTCATCGACGCAGAAAGATTTTCTGAAGCAGCACAGCTGTGGTGATTACCGTCATAGATATGGAATACGTCCGAGGACCCAATCCCCTCGAACTTACTGTACAAATGATGTTCCCATTGTCACTCAGGAATGACACTCGCACATGAGAGGTCTGCCTCTCATTGGGACACCTGTGGGAATGCAGGAAGGTATGACATTTGTTGTTGGCAGCCTATTTTGATGGGTGACCAGAGTGAAATTTGCGGGAATTGTTTATTTCCAGCAAATTTCAGATACATTTCCGTCTGCCCGCTCACCGAAACACGTCGCTGACAACAGATGTCATACCTTCACGCGTTCCTACAGGTGTGCCAACGAAAACGGTACCTCACATGTGTGGGTGCACCAATCTAGCCGCAAAGGCAAAAGGCTAACCCACTGGTAACCACAAACGGGTTTGGGGAGGTAACCTACAGATTTGGGCCTAGGGTTTCCAAGCCACCAAGGAAAACTGGGAACGCCATGCATTTCTGAAAAGAGGGCAACAGTGGGAATCTAGAGGTCCAACTTGCGCAAAGTGGACCAGAACCCCCGACAAAGTGAAAAATTTGGGGTTTTGCGCCACATTTCAAACTTTGCCGGGTTTTCTGGGTAATAAATTCTGGGCCGAGTTGCGCAAGTCAGACCTCTACGGATTCCCACGGGTATCCTCTTTTCGGAAATGCATGGGGTTCCCCGTTTTCCTTGGTGGCTTGGACACTCAAGGCCCATATCTGTATGGTGTGCCCGTCTGGAAAGAAAGGTGAAATTCAGCTGTCAGAACAGACTTGGGGTTATCTGTGTTTTAGGCTTTCCCCTTGGCGCCCAGGTAGGTGCACCCGCACATGAGGTACCGTTTTCATCGGGACACCTGTGGGAACGCGGGACGGTAGGCCATGTGTTGGTGGTGGCGTGTTTCGGTGGGTGAGCTGAGTGAAATGTGTGGAAAATGGGTGTTTTTTTCTGGGCCGATTTGCGCAAGTCAGACCTCTGCAGATTCCCACGGGTGTCCTCTTTTCGGAAATGCATGAGGTTCCCTGTTTTCCTTGGTGGCTTGGACACCCGAGGCCCATATCTGTATGGTGTGCCCGTCTGGAAAAATCGTGAAATTCAGATGTCGGAAAAGACTTGGGGTTAGGGGAGTTCGGCTTTCCCCTTGGCGCCCAGATAGGTGCACCCATACATGTGAGGTAGCGTTGTCATCGGGACATGTGTGGGAACACGGGAAGGTATGACATTTGTTGCGTTTGTGTGGTTTTCATAAAGGTTTGACCCATTTCCTGGTGCCCTTTGTGACACAACCCTTTCATTTCCCAAATGTGCCCTACATTTAGTCGCTGCTTTAGGCACCATACACTTTTGTAACCTGCACAAGTCACCTATCCTTGAAAAGGTCTGCCTGTGCTCTTTCAAAAAATGTATGCTTGCCGTTCCTCACCATATTGGTTTTCCTGATTTACACATGCTAAGTACGTCTGTTCAGGCCATAAGCATGAAACTCCTGTGTACAATGGCTCAGTGTTTGGCTTGTAGTATTGCTTGTTTTGTGAAACACTACATAAAATATGTGCTTTCCTAACTGCAAGAGTCGGGGGAATGTAGCAGAGCATTGTTTTTCTCAAAATTCATAGAAGCCATTGCCATACCAAGCCAACCATGTCCACCACATACCTTTTTTTCTGTCATTTTCCCGCTTTCCCGTAATCTATGGCAATATCCCCTACCTAATTGTTGCCCGACCTATGCAAATCAACCCTTCCAAAACTTGGAATTTTGTCTACTTTTCAGAAATATATGCCGTTCTGTCCTCAAATTCAGCTTTCCTACCCTTTTCTTCCATTCCGTCCATGCATGTCCAATTGGCAAAAATGGCCAAAATCGCTTGCCTCCCATAAAACTGTTGATAACCACATCAAAATAATGTTTTTTCATTTCCACTCAACCTGTTCTTGAAAGCCAGGAAATTGGGGATTCAGCACAGCAAACCATTTGTTCCTAGTTCTTACAGGGAGAAAACCACAGGCTTCTTTGTAGATCATTTTATTTGCATTTTTTGAAAAAACACAAAACCTTCGCCCTTTTTGGTTATTTTCTCTCATCCCCCTACAGCAAACTAGGATCCTTGTGTGGCATTACAACCGACTACATGTGGGAAAAAAAGGAGCCAAATTTGGCCGAGATCTCTCATGTAACAAAAAAGTTACAAGGCATTGAATGGCCACATACCGAAATCACCAAAAAAGGCCTTGGCACTGGGGGGGGGGGGAAACCCATGGCAGTTAAAGTGTTAAAGGACTCGCTAAAGGGACACAAGCAGCTGTTTCACTCAGAGGTAAGAGGGGGTTGCCCTGGAAACATCTATGTGCACTCCAACGCTCTAGAGCAACTTTCTGGAATAAGGTTAGCAATACCTTTCCCCCCACAGTAGCTTAGGTTTGAAGAAAACATTTGTGGTGGATGCTCTGCGATATGGTAGCCCTGGACCCGACCTCCGTATTCATTAGTCTGTTGACGAAAGGCAGAACAATGGACGGGATCTCTCAACAGCAATCTAGGGGGAAGGACCTCTGGCACAAATGTCATTAACTTGGTCACTCTGCAGTTTCGGTGTCTTTGGTTCCTGCAATCCCACTCTGATGAGGGGGTCTGGATGAGTTGGATTAGGTCTCTGGAGTGTCCTTGAGGGCTCAGCAAAGACTTGGACGGATTCTGCCTTTCCCCTGACGATGCACTCTAAATGGGCAGCAGGTCTCCCGGTATTGGGGTTCCGCAGCTCTGGAAACTCACAGGACCCCGGGAGATGGCTCAAATCAAAGTTTGTCTTGGTACTGGGTGTTTCCGACCACTCAAAGGGAAGGAGTCGACCTCTTCGGAGTTCCTCCGTTGCACAGAAGACTGGGTCTGTACCGGAAGTGATCCCATCATGTTGTTGCAAAGGGTCTGCAGGCGTCTCTGGTCGTCGTCTTCGGTTACTTCAGCTTCCAGTGGTCAACTTTCTTTTCACTCCAGGAGCCTTGCCTTTTTTACAGTTCCAGCACTCACTCCTTTGCAATCTTCCTCAGCAGTTTACACAAAGGGGCGTTTGGCTGTCCAAACAAAACAGCCAGACCTCCAGTGGGAGCTAGTCTGGTTGACAAAGGGTAGAAAACTCTCCCCCACTTCCTGACCGCCCGGCCACTCTGGCATCTAGGCGGGGACAACCAAGGATTCCCACCAAAGGCAAAAACACACACAAATGCCTCCCACTCGCAGAATGGCTGTGTTAGGCAAGATTGTGTGCAGTACCCTTTGGGAGACTACAGCAACCTTGTCCCTCTGGCAATAGGGAGCACAACCTTTGGTATAAGTCTGTACTACAGGGGTTGGTGGTGTGGCTGAGAAGCCAGGCTCATCTCAAGAGGGGTCAATATGAGCTGTAAGGTTGCAACACAGTTTCACAGTGACAGTTATACAAATAAACACTTATACTCAAGGTTTCTTGATTAAACAATTATACATTTAACAGTCGGTTATAAAAGCCTTCTTCACAAGGGAGAAACACATGTAACACTTCTATTACACTTCCAAATACACTCTGTTTCTCTCAATAAGATGATACCCATTGGGGATGAAACACAGACACTTCCTACACTCTCGGGTGACTTAAATAGCTTGTTGATTTATCACTTGTACATTTCGATGCAATACGGAGTTTGGGTGTTAAGGATTAGATATGGGAATAAAAGAAAGGTCTACAAATAATTCATAAACTGGTAAGTATTTTTTTTTCCCAACCCTCCAATGCAAAGTAAATTAACCCTTTCCTGGAGGAAAGGCAAAAGCACAAAGTCCGAGGTAAGAAGAGTCTATCAGGTAGCCAGGACAGTCAATGTTAGTTCAGCTGACAGTTTTCTTGCAGGTAAGTACAAGTCTTGCACAGAGATTTTAGAAAGGTTTGTAATAATAAGACTCACTTGAAGGGCCACAAGCTGGGAGGCTTGTGAGGGGCAACGCTGCAAGCAACTCTGCAATGGCAACCAAGACAAGTCTAAACTGAGAACAACGAAGGCTACACAACTAGAGGTGAGTCCTCTTAGGCTTAAAGTACCTTTGGATAGACAAAATGGTTCCAGCTGACTTCTGTTCCTGTGTAGCTCTGCAGATCCTGTTGTTCCTGGGCCTCAGTCATGGAGAGAAGTGGGAGGACGTCTGGAGACTCCTGCACTACAATGGGAAGGTCGACGGCAGCAAAGGTCAAACTTCAATTCAGCGGCACTTTGCTGTGCCAGCTCCTCGCGTCAATAGCAAATAGCACCACCGTGGTCTCTCGGCTACCACTCTGGACATTCCTCGCAACTGGAATCCAGCACTCTGTTGAGGTTGCTCAGGCTTGTTCAGCCCTGCTTCAGGAAAGTCTGGAGGACCTTCCTGGTGTTCGGGTCCGACTTAAAAGCAATGCACTTGATCTGGTGTTCCTCTCTTTGGCACTTTGGCTCCTGGAGCAGCAATGGAGGTACAACCAGCTCTGAGAGGATTTCCAGACGAGTTCACTTTGGGGTTTGTTGGTCCCACCAACCCAAGGGGAGAAGTCGTCCTTGCAGGGCTTCTCTAGTCGATGCAAATTTGGAACTTCAGCACAGCAGCGCTGCTTCACCGGGCAAACCAACGGTCCAGGAGTTGCAGCAAGTGTCTCTTCCAAGTTCTTCTTCGGATTCCTTCGTCCAGTGGCCGACTCTGCCTTCCAAGCCAAAAAGCCTTGCCTTTTATGCAGGTTTCTCCCATTTATACACAGCCTAGCTGTCAATCACAGCAGGTTGGCTGTCCTCCAAGGACAGCCCTCCAGCTAATCACCCTTGGGTGCATTCCTGTAACCAAGGAGACTAAGCACAGGGAGTTTCGGGCACCTCCCTCACTTTCTGCCCCTGCCAGACATGCTGGAGTCAGAGGCGGGCTTCACTTGTGAATCCCGCCAAAGACAAAACTAACAAAGGAACCAAACATGGTTTGGCACGCAAAGTAAATCTCAAGAAGGACCGTTCCAACAAGAAATGGCGAAAAAAGAAGACCGGGCCATTTTGACAAAATGGGAACCCATGGGTGCCTTACTGCATCTGCGATTGCAGTAAAACACACAATGGTAGTAAAAAGTAAACCACTGACACCACCCATTAATTATAGAAAGGGTAACAACAATTTTACATGAGAAACTAGACAAAGGGGATACTAAGTAACCCCTCTAGCGCCCTTATTGTAAGATCGTGTGTGCTGGGTCTAGAAAGTTACAAAATGTAAGTAAAGTCAATTTCACTTCACTGCTCTTGTAAGCAGTAGTTACACCAAGAGAAGGTATTTAAACCTTTGGTTACTGCAATGAAGGGACTTTGTGTCACAATGTAAAGATGATGCCTATGGAATTTGTCAGACTCCAACGACAAAAGAAACGCAGAGTTCAAATGAAACAAAAATGTACGAGAGAGTAGGAAAATGGTCTCACTCTCTCCAGGTATTAATTAAAAGTCCTAAAGTCCATTAAAAAGAGCTGGGGGTCTCGAAGGTAGAAGGGAATTAGCACATTTCTGAGAATTCTCCCCAACAGGATGACAAAGAACAACCACACTAGTAATGGCGAAAAAAGTAGGGAGGGCGCAAGTTGATACTTGGGTGCCCCTTTTGTGCGCTAATGAGGCTATGGGCACAGCCTGCGGTGGAAAGATTACACAATAGTTGGTAGAACACGTCCACTGCCACCAGCCATAACTAGGAGATATTCTATGTGACTAAAAAGTCATAGGAGAAGAGAAGGGGGATACTAGGTATCCCTTTGCCACTCCACATAAGGTGGTGTGTGCCAATCTCTCAAACTATCAGTTACTCTAGGATAAAAAAAAATAATCTGAAAGGAGGACCCTGAGGGTCCCCAGCAACACTGCCCATAAGCAGCTGTGTGCTGCAATAGTAAAATACAGATGTCTTTAAGAGTTATGGAGGAAAATAGACTCCATAGGATATGTACAATACAAAGAAAAGAGTTCCAAAAGACAGAGCCCATCAGAATGAATGAGTGGCAAAAGGTCCCACTCATTCAAGACTTCAGAAAAATGTCCAGAAGTCCAGCAAAGAGTGCTGGGGGTCTCACTAGGAGAGAGGATGACACACAAACATGATAGATCTCCCAAACAATAGGCTGGATCACATTGATTTGGGTCACAGGTGCCACAAACACAATCATACCCAGCCGAAGATACAGCTGCATTGAGGCATGGCGACAATTAATGTCATGAGTTGGAATGTCCGGGGAATTGGCAGCTATGCTAAAACCTGGAGGAATATGGCATATAATAGGAACAAGATGAATGTATTACTCCTCCAGGAGATGCATGCCACTGCAAAGGCTAACATAAGTATGGTTGTCACGTTGGAGAATAATAGGTATTTCACCTCCTACTCCACCCAGTCCCGTGGAGTACTGACCCTGATCCACAAATCATTAAAATTCACGGGGAAGCGTCCACATGTTGACTCTGTAGGTCGATATGTAATAGTACATGGCATCCTCGAAGGAGTTGAGCTACTCCTGGTTAACACGTACGTCCAAATATAGACTGCCCAGATTTCTATGTAAATGCAGCATCCATTAGAGACACACGCTCGACAATACTAATCTTATGCAGTGGGGACATGAACACTATCTTGTCCACCATAACTGCAGATATTCTCCCGAGTACATTTTCTGATCATTCACCCATAGTTTTGAGATTGGCGATGGGGAGGGTGGCCACTAACCACAGGGCATGGAGATTCTGATGCACTACAGGATGTGGCGTTTAAAGCCGACATGGAAGATGTCAATACCCCGGATGCCACATCCTACAGTACAATATGGCAAGCATTTAAACTGTACATTAGAGGGATGGCCATCTCTAGGGAATTCGGGGTCCACTGAACTATTAGGCACGATTTGGGGGACTGTGAGGGTAAACTTAAATTGTTAGAGACAACATACACTACAGCACTAGTCCAGCGCTGCTAGCGGACATTCACGCCACCCCAGAACAATTTTGACAACATGCCCAGATGGAAATTAAGTACCTAAGCGGCCTATAGCTGCTAGGAAGTATGGGGAGGGTGATCGTCCTGGGAGGACCTTGGCTAGGCTAGTACGTACGGAGAGGGATCCCACCCATATAGACTGTGTGCTGGGCAGGCACAGGGACTGCAAATGGACCGATCAAGACATTCTTTGAGTCTTCTGGGATTTCTATGAAGAATTACATAGGGACAGACAGCCACAAAGCGAACAGGCAATACACTCCCTATTAGAGAATGTCTCGCTATCTAGACTGTCTATGAGGGCCAGGGAGAAAATCAATACACCGATCACAGTAGAAGACACAATGGGTGCAATTAAAGAACTTCCGAAAGGTAAGGCTCTGGGTCCTGACAGGACGACAGTGTCTTACATAAAATAGGGCGCCATGCAACCCCCCTCATCTTCTGCAAGTCTGGGTTGAAGCACTGGAGAACTCCTACCAGAGTCACTCCGAGAGGCCGCAATAACAAAACTTCTCAAGTCGTATAAACCTAGCAATGAATGTGGGTCACTCATAAATGTAGACACAATATAGCGAACCACTTACTCCATCTGATGTGACATCTGATCCATAGTGAGCAAGCAGGCTTTATCCCTGGTATGTCAACGACACTCAATATCCGCCAACTTGTTCAACATCATGGCGCGATTGACGCCAGCACCTTCCACTTTAGCAGTAACCTTAGATGCGCAGAAAGCATTCGACATGGTGTCATGGAATACCTGTTAACTATATTAGGGAAGATGGAACAGGGCACCACAATGATCAGTTACATCAAACTCCTGTATGGCCACCCCGTGGCAAGAGTCTTGGTGAACATGAAAATCTCCAAACAGTTCCCTCTCGGCAGAGGCACCCAACAGGCTGTCCCCTCGAACCAATGGCAGACAGACTTGATTAAGGAACGTCATGGGATACGGGGAAAAGGTTGACGGGACCCCCTGAAATAATTTCCTTCTATGCAGATGCCATATTGCTTTATGTTATAGACCCAGAACCTTGATCCAATAATATGCGTGCGAGTACTCGGGCTTTATAGTGAACTACACCAAATCTGACACTTTCCCGCTAACTACCTGCACAGGGAAACCAATTGGGGACTTCCCCCTGAGATGGTCACATGATCAGATCAAATACCTGGGGGTCATATCGAGGGAGAAAAGCACACTATGTTGGGGAAGGAATAAGTAGGTAGAAACCTGTACCCATCACGCTGGCAGGTAGACTGGCCCTAGTCAAAATGATCCTTCTCCCCAAATGGTTGTACACCATCACAAATATCCCTCTCTGACCAGGTAAAGCTTACTTTGCTAGGCTTCACAGGTCCCTTGCCCAATTCCTTTGGCATGCAGGTACGGCTCGAAAGAAATGGTCGGAAATTATGCTGTCGTGTGATGGAGAAGAGTTTGCGGCAGCGCACCTTGAAATTACAATACATTACTTACCGTAAAAGCATTTCTGATGGTTGTTATCTGCTTAGATTCACATGCTGTGCATAGTCCGACATCCAGTGGTCACTGCGGATTATTGCATTTTGTTTTTTGTAGTCGAAAAAGAGACGTCAACAAGGCGTGTCTGTAACACTATCCCTATAGTGACGTGCAGTGTACCCACAATCCCTCACGCGTCGCGGTCTCTCTGTTTGTATTTTTTCTGCCCTGAGGGAGCCTATTAGACGTGAGTGAGTACAGAAAAGAGATATAGAAGAAAGTCTATGTTCCTTCCATCCGAGCGAGGAGGAAGGGTGGGGGCATGTGAATCTAAGCAGATACAACCATCAGAAATGCTCTTACGGTAAGTAATGCATTGTCTTCTGATGTTTGTTAATCTGCTTAGAATCACATGCTGTGCATAGACTAGAGAGCAGTACCTGGAGTTGGAGGTGGGTTGTGAGAAGGAACAGTAGAGAAAAGATGTCTTAATACTGCTTGTCCCACCTGGGAATCAGATCTAGAGTGGGCATCTAGACAGTAGTGTTTTGTAAAGGTGTGAACAGAACTCCAGGTTGCCGCTTTGCAAATGGACTCAAGAGGGACATTTGCAATGAAAGCTATGGAAGCCCGGTGCCTCGAGTGGAGTGTGCTCTTGGCTTGAAGGGTAGTTCTCTCTTAGCAAGAGTGTAACAGAGAGTGATGCATTGTACAATCCATCTAGAAATAGTGGATTTTGAAACTGCATCTCCTTCTCTTCCTGCTGCCACTGAGACAAAGAACTGATTAGTCTTTCTCAATGGTCTAGTTCTTTCCATATAAAACATCACGGCACTGCGAAGAACCAGTGTATGCAGGCTCTTCTCACCTAAGTTTGAAGGATTTTGAAAGAACGTTGGTAGTTCTATTGACTGGTTGACATGGAATTTAGAGATACATTTTGGTGCAAACCTAGGATGTGTGCATAGAACCACCTTATCCTTGTCAACTGTTACAAAGGGGTCTAGTACCGAGAGCGCTTGTAGTTCACTTACTCTCCTAATGGAGGTGATAGCTATTAGAAAAACAGTCTTAAGAGTGAGGTCTTTAAGTGTTGCTTTGTGCATGGGTTCAAAGGGTGACCCCATGAGCCTGGTTAGTACCACATTTAGGTCCCAGCTGGGAGCGGGGTATGCTATGGGAGGGTGGATCCTCTTCACTCCTTCCATGAAGGCTTTAATAACTGGGACTTTCCACCATGACACTTTAAGTTGGGAAGTGGTGTATGCGGAAAGTGCAGCTAAATGGACTTTAATAGAGTTAAACACCAAGCCTGAGTCTAGTAGGTGAGTCGGGTACAGAACTATCTGTGTGGGAGAGCAGTCAACTGGGTTGATGCTCCTTCCCCTACACCAGACGACAAATCGTTTCCATTTGCTAGAATAACAGTGACGAGTGCTAGGCTTTCTAGCCTCCCTGAAAATGTCCATGCATCTCTGCGGGAGTTGTAAATGTTCAAATTCTATGATCTCAGGAGCCAGGCTGCTAAGTTCATAGTCTGAGGGCATGGATGTAGTGTCCTGCCCTTGTCCTGTGACAGCATGTTGTACGGGCAGGGAAGTTTCACTGGAGGAGATAGGGACATCGCCATCAGGTGAGCGAACCAAGGCTGTCTGGCCCACATAGGGGCCACTAGTATCATGGTAACTTGTTCCTGGTGCATCTTGTGCACTATCTTGTTGAGAAGAGGAGTCGGGGGGGAAAAGCATAAACAAATTTCCCTGACCATGGTATCGCTAGACCGTTCCCCTTGGATTGGTTCTGGGGGTACCTGGAGGCGTAATATCTTGGCATTGGGAGTTCTCCAGAGTTGCAAACAGATATATTTCTGGGAATCCCCATTGTGTGAAGACGTCGAAGACAATGTCTCCGTGTAACCGCCATTCGTACTCTGAGGGCAGAGGGAAGTCTCTGCCGAGTTCGTCTGCTAGCAGATTGAGTTCCCCTGGTACATGTTGTGACAGTAGGAACATGTGTTTGAGAGCCCACTTGCAGATGTTCTAGGACAGCTTGGACAGTCCAGGAGCGTGAGTGCCCCCTTGCTTTTTGAGGTAGTACATGGCTGTGGTGCTGTCCGTGAGGACCATCACTGTCTTCCCTTGCAGGTGTGCCTGGAAGGCTTTGCCTTCAGCTAGTAGCTCCAGTAAGTTTATGTGCTTGGATGATACGCTCGGAGTCCAGACTCCGTGAGCAGTCTGATGGGATAGGTGAGCCCCCCATCCTGTGAGGGATGCGTCTGTGGTCAGAGTGGCTTCCACTGCGGGGGTGGCAAATGGTTTCCCTATTACCAGGTTTTCCTTCGACCACCACCGTAGCGAGAGAACCAAGGCCTGCGAGACCACCACTAGATCGTCCCGTTGTCCGCTGGCCTGACACCACATATCAAATACATGCCGCCATCATTCCTAGTAAGCGCATTGCTTTGCGTACCGTCACCTCTGGACCGGCCACATATTGAGGGATTTGAAACAGCATGTTTTGGACCCTCTCGTTGGAGGGGAAGACGAGGCTGTCCTTTGTTCGAATTAGAGCCCCTAGGAATTGTTTGATCTGGCTGGGGTCTAAACTGGACTTCTTCTCGTTGATGGAGAAGCCCAGTTGAAACAAAAGGTCTATAGTCTTTTGGGTATTTGAGAAGCATGTTTCGTAAGAATCTCCTATTATGAGCCAATCGTCGAGGTAAGGGTATAACGGGATGGACAACCTGCGCAGGTGGGCCGCTGCCACTGCCAGTATCTACGTGAATACTCTTGGAGCTGATGCTATGCTGAAGGGTAGCACTCTGATCTGGTAGTGTTTGCCCTCCATCATGAACCGGAGGTATTTCCTGTGCGCTGGCAACATTAAAATATAAAAGCATGCATCTTTCATGGCCAGTGTTGTCATGTAATCTCCCTGTGAAAGCAGGGGGATTACCTCCTGTAGAGTCACCATACGAAACTTTTGAGGTTTGACAAATTTGTTCGCTGGGCGCAGATCTAGTACAGGGCGCATGGTTAAGTCCTTTTTGGGTACAAGGAAGTGCACTGAATAAATACCTTCCATTACCTGGGATAGAGGCACGACCTCTATAGCTCCTTTTTCTAGTAGTTGGTCCACTTCTTGAAGAAGGATGGCGAGGTGTTCTGGCGACATGCGTCGTCCCCTTGGGGGTCTGTACGTAGGGGAACTGTTGAATTCTATACAGTAGCCCCGGGCTATGGTTGATAGTACCCAGCGGTCTGATGTTATACCCTCCCATGCTGGAAGAAAGGATGTTAACCAGCCCCCGACTGGCGAAGCATGGGAGGGGCCCCGAATCTTTGAGTCATTTGGTGTTGGTGGCTTGGGAACCTCTAGGGGTTCTTCCCTTGCCACGACGTTGTCCTATTTGGTTATATTGTCCACTGGTGCCTTGGTTAGAGGACCAGTTACCTGCAGAGTACTGCTGCTGCTGCTGCTGTTGCTGCTGCTGGTGTTGGCCTCGAAAAAAGCATTTGTTGCCATAACCATGTTTGTTGGGAGGCCTTGAAATTTGGTCCAGTGTTTTGATTGTGTCAAATTCCTTCTTTGCGGTCCCTAGTGCCTCATCCACCGCTTTACCAAAGAGGTTTGCATCTTCTATAGGTTTGTTAATTAGAGATTCTTGTGTTTCAGGTTTAAAGCCTGAATTACGTAGCCATACATGGCGTTTGAGGAGGATTCCTTGGACTAGGGAACGGCCAGCCGTTTCTGCAGCATCCAGAGTATTTTTAATGATGCTTTGGTTGACTAAAGTCCCTTCAGTCACCGTGGCTAGCAGCTGAGTATGTAGGGGTTCCGGTACCTCCTCAATGTCCTTATGTAGTTTGCTCCATTGTGCATCTGCATAACTTGCCAGCAAAGAGTTGTTGTTGGCAATTCTTGCGGAAAAGGCAGCTGAGGCTGTAATCCTCTTTCCTAGGGCATACAATTTTTTACCCTCTTTATCTGGTGGTGCCTCGCTAGTTGTCAGCGGGACCCCTGCTCTCTTCCTAGTATTTGTCACCACTAAGGAGTCTGGTATAGAGTGGCCCCTGATGTACAACGGGTCCGATGGAGAAGGACTACATTTTTCTATCCTCGGGTTGACCCCTCTGATCAACGCGGGAGTGGATAGTGAAGGAATAATTTGTCTCTTTACTGAGGCGAGAACGGGAATGGTTTGGCTGACAGGGAGTTTCTCCTTAATGATCTTTTCTACAAAGTCGATGTCAGGAGAAGTTTACCAGGTCTCGATCTCGAAATGCGATGCTGCCTTGCGTAGAAGTGCATTAAAGGTAGGTTGATCGTCTATAGGTGACGTATTCCTAATAGGTGAGTCTTTGGGTGGGGACAGGTTTATGGCGTCAGGGTTCTGAAAACGCTGATGGGGACTGCCAGGGCTGTGAAGCGCCTTGTTCAGGGTCTTCTCTGAAGCACCCATCACCCATATCCGTCTTGTCTTCAAAACCTTCCTCCTCTAGTTTTTGTTCCCCTGCATTGCCTAATAATTCATCATCCTCCTGAAAGTGGGGGTCCTCTCCAGTGAGGTCATATAAATCTACATCCTCTTGGGGGGGGGAACAAACAGCCTGTGGTACTGGCCCTGGGATCCTCCTGAGGTCCCCCTCTTGACCTCTTGGGTGTTGGAAGGTTCTGAGTCTCCATAAACCTCTTCATTTTGTCCATATAGAACTGGAGTCTCTCTAGGGTTTTGTGAGGTATCCCAGAGCGGTTAGAGGGGGAAAAGGGAGGGCCTTCCATTAGAAAACACTTCGACCTATCCGATAACGTCGACGAGAGGTTCCCCTCGCCTTCTGAAAAGTCTTCTGGTAGGCTAGGAGTCCCTCTCGACGCAGGGGGTGGTTCCTGCCTTCCTTCTGACCTTTTCAGCGTCTCTCGGGCTTTATGAGCGGTGATCGACGTTTCTTTCGCCGTCCGTCTCTGGCTATCGGTGGAAATAATCTGCGCGAGGCTCTCGACAACTAAACTGTCTGTCGAGGGTACCTCCGGCGTCGACGTTACAGGCGTCGCTTGCTCTACGCCGACGGGCGCTCTCTGATGGTGCGCATCGTCTGGCGGTTTAGTGATAGCGCCCTTATCTGGGGGTAGCCCAGTCGCTACTCGCGTTTGCGAGGGGGGCTTCAGACTCTTACAGTCTGAGGAGGCCGCCGGTAGGACCTGCGTCTCCGTTGGCGCTAATGCTCTCTTTGTCTTCGACGAGGAAGAGCAGTGGGTTGTGTGTTTATGGGAGTGTTTTCTGTGTGCGTCCTTGTCGCCGGGGTGTTCATCCCCATAAGAAGGGCGTGAGCAGAGCTTGTCGGGGCCGGGGACTGATGACGAGGAGCGTGAACGCTCCTTAGAGAGGTCTACGACTTCTGAAACGGAAGTCGGGTTGTCACATTCCTCGTCACTTTCGGCGGCGGCGGGTGATGAATCAGACCTAGACATGGCGTAGGCTGCCCACCTTTTGACCCTACGGTCTTTTAAAGTCTTCGGCTTAAGGAGCTGACAGGCCGCACAGCCGTCTTCTTTGTGGTCGAGGGGCAAGCAACGGTTACACCGTTTATGCTCGTCTTTCCAGGTAAACTTGCCTTTGCAACGCGGGCAAAACCTAAAGGGTGTCCTCTCCATAGCTGAGGAACCGATTGCATGTGACAACAACCCCAAAGGAAAGGGAGGGGAAAGGGAAAGGCATTCTCAAAGAGAAACAATAAATGTCCCACAACCCCACTCTCCCTACTGTATTTGGCCGTCGAGGCCAGGCCACGTGTTTAGCGAACGCCGAACAACCTCCTCTGTCGAAGGCACCGCCGCCGGAGATCTTGATCGGCGGTGAACAGCTTCGCAGCTACGACCCCGAAGGAGGGATGTAAGTAATAATATAAGTTAGGGACGACCAAAGGTCGAATAAAGTTTTTTGCAATGTCTCTCGAGTGGGTACACTGCACGTTACTATAGGGATAGTGTTACAGACACGCCTTGTCGACGTCCCTTTTTCGACTACGAAAAACAAAATGCAATACTCCGCAGTGACCACTGGATGTCAGACTATGCACAGCATGTGATTCTAAGCAGATTAACAAACATCAGAAATACTGGTTTCCGGGCCCAGCGCAAATTGCCTCTTTTTGGTTCAGGAGTGAAGGCTCCCAACCACACGTTAGGCTAGAAAGGTTAGCGGCAGGCAAGACTGATACCAGAACACTAATATTAGACACAGAGTATAAAGACGACTGCCCATATGACACGGTACTCAGTACTGTAATCTCATGGCGCGCTATTTTTGCAAAAGTGGGAGTGACACACCCATACTATAAGTGGTTAACACTGTGGAAATTCTCTGGAGAGAATTAGGTACACACTGGGGACAGATGGGATGCAGGGCACTAAATGGAGATTCCTTACACCGCAAACATGGAAACATTAACATAAGGGCACAGCGATGGAGATAGTGCAACTATACAGGCTGAGAGCGGCAGTCTCTACATGGTGGGAGGATTACCCTCTTGAGCCCCCCGGAAAAGGACTTCCTCATGTACATCTCCAATTCAAGCAGGGGACGCAGACTGTTGGCCACTCTCTACAGAATGATAATGAGTAATGGGTATTGAATGCAAGGGTGTGGCTCCAAACGTGAGTACAGACCTCTCAGACGATGGCACCCGAAGTGCATGCTCACCAAAAGGGTATTACTGAATTCCAAATTCAAATTAATGCAATACAAGATTCTTAACAGACTGTATTCATTATAGGTTACTCAGTGTAGTGACTAATGCACTCCTAGTCCATAGTCCCCTTTCCTCCATACTGTATGGGCATCCCTCGCTAGGGATGGGAGACGGAACCTTTCTCACCAGAAAAAAATCATCTTACCCTTTAAATTTAGATGCGCACAGGGGCACAGCACTGGAAGCATGCGCTCGACTGACTCCGCCCACCGGCACCACTCCTTAGTCCCATTTGACGCCTCGACAATATTAACATTGCCTAATGACACCAGTTCTGTGAGGGGGGGGGAGGGGGAGGACGGTTGGACGTATGGAGGAAAGGGGGCTGGGGACTAGGAGTACATTAGTCACTACGGTGAGTAACTTCTAATTACTCCCACGTCCCGTCTCCCTGCCTCCATACTGTATGGGCGATTACAACTGAATGTAGCCCCAGGGTGGAGAGTTGCCCTTCTTAAGAAAACAAGTTCCTTAATACTGCCTGACCAAATTCCTCGTCCGACCTGGCGCTGGCATCCAAGCAGTAGTGCATGCAAAAGGCCGAGGGAGTAGCCCACGTAGCCGCCTTGCTGAAAACCTGCCAAGGAAAGTGTTTTAGGAAAGCTACCGCTGTGGCCTTCGCTCTGATGGCGTTGGCATGCATTTTTGCTGGCAATCGCTTGTGCTGTCCCTCATAAGCCTCCTTGTTGGCCATAACCATCCAACTGTCATGAGCACTGCTCCCGAGAAGCCAAGTCAAGCCCAGCATCCCCGGAAGCAGGCTCACGACCCTCGTCCCCGGCTCCAGCAAACCCCTATTGGGGCCCTTTGGACCATGTCCTGGCGCCTCTGGCACCAGGCTCATAAGGAACCTCAGTCCCGGCACCAGGGGCGCCGGGCTCATAATTCTTGCAAAGGTGCTTGGGTGGACCTACCTGTAGCAGACCATGCTGCATACTCACCTTTGCAAATGTTGGCAGGATGAAGTCCCCAGCCTTCTGCTGGGAGGAACTATTGCCTGAACTGGGACTACTTTCTTAACTGGGTGGGGCTGGTGCCACTCCTTAGCTCTGGAACACAGGAACTCTTACCTGGGCGAGGCTGAGGAAGAAGACACCCAATCACTCCAACACTATTTAAACCACACCCGATTGGGAAAACGTGCTTCGCGTTATTCTGCATCTGCAGCAGGACGCTCACCGAGTCAGCTCCAGCATTCCAGTGACATCTCCAGCTTCAGCTCAGCAACCTGTGGAAGAAAGACACGAGAACTATACTTACCATCCAGGAATCCAGACACCGGCAGAACCTGCAAGCAAAAGAAACATAAGGTTAGCAAGTTGCAACATGTTCGCAGCCGCGCTCGCTTACCTGATCCATCTGTGCTTTCACGGATTCTTCACGGCCTTCTCTTCAGCAGCCTAACGGCACCTGTAAAGACAAAGAACATTGTTAAGTAGGAATCGGGCAAAGACGGCTGCATTTACTTTTCTTACCTGCTTTTGTGCGTGGATTACGATCTCTTCAACCGCAGCTGCCCGGCACCTGAAACAAGAAAAGACATTATTTAAGTGCCATTAAAGACTGCAAGAAAGCCTAACACTTACGTGTTTCCCCACGTGCATCCGCGACTGGGAAAACGCCCGCAAGGTCTCGACACCTGCAAATAAGAAAAGAACATTGTTAGAGGTGCTATATCAAGGTCACAGATCATTATACTCACCTACTTCGCACGTGCAACGGCAACGGACGAACAACGCCCGCAACATCTCAAGACCTGAAAACAGAAAACAAGGGACATTATTGAGGTGTCATTGAAATTCCCATACCTACGTACAACCGCACGTGTCGTGCTCTCAGTGACCACGCCCTCAGCATCCAGGCACCTGAAAAAGACAATGCAAAGACTTCATTAAAGGTGCCCATCTCTTCAAGACTATAAACTCTTTATACCTACTGGCATCCGCTCGTGCAGTAACGGCGGCATCACCTTTTGGCATCTCAACACCTGCGCCACTTCTAAGGCCACAAAAGACTTTGAGGACCTCCAGTGACGTAACTGGAACCCACGCACCCCTGCATAAGTCGCAGGATGGAGAGCCCAGCATTTATACGCCTAAGGTGAAAGCTCACCAGGACATTGGACTTTCGGAGAGTTGGCGATTAGTGAGGAGGAAGTCCAGCCAAACGGTCATTAACCCTTTTTTCTTCCGCCTGCAGAAACCTTACCCTGCAAGCCAGACGGTCAATAAGAGGAAGCCCAGTCCAGAGAGTCATCCGTGCTCTACGCTTCTCAATTGAAGAGACTATAACAGTTCAGTCGGGACCAGCGCCTCCGTGGGAATCAGGTGAGTGTTACACCAACTTTCTATGGAAGCCTTGGAGGCCTGCCAGCCTGGTTTTTACCCCCTAAAGGTGACGAAGAGGGGTGTCTGATTTGCAGAAGCTCTTGGTTCTGGCCAGGAAGAATTGTAGAGCATGTCTGACATCTAGACAGTGCAGTACCCTCTGAGCGTCATCCTTAGGTTCAGTGAAGAAAGTTGGTAACACTATCTCCTCATTTAAGTGAAAGGAGTAGACAACCTTAGGTAAGAATGCGGGGGGTGTTCTGAGCACCACCTTGTCCTTATGAAATGACATATATGGCTCTGAAGCCACTAGCGCCTGGATCTCACCGATTCGGCGTGCTGAGGTAAAGCCCACTAGGAGGGCCATCTTAATGGTTACCAGCCTGACATCCACAGACGCCATCGGCTCGAATGGTTTTTGCACCAGGGCGCCCAGGACCACATTGAGGTCCCAGATCGGGTACAGTTTGATAAGTGGATATAGTCTAGTTAGGCCCGGTAAGTGCTTTTTAAGCACCAGATTCGAGGGGGCATCTCCTGTTGCCACTGGTGGTGAAGAAGTCCACCAGTGGTTGACCCCATCTGTTGAAATTCACCTGAAGGACCTGCTCACTCGACTGCCATTCGTAGTTGTCTGCGCCCCGCCTGCTGAGCCTGTCCGCCTCTATGTTGGATTCCCCTGGGAGGTGGACTGCTGACAAGTGTATGTTGTTCACCAGAGCCCACTTCCAAATGTCGACTGCTAGTCTGCAGAGGGGAGGGGACCGGGTGCCACCCTGCTTGTTGATGTAATACATGCAGAAGGAGCTGTCTGTTTGAATGAGTCTCAACCTGCCAGTGATAATAGGTAGAAAGGTTTTGAGAACAAGCCAGATAGCCATCATCTCGAGCCAGTTGATGTGCGCCAGCTGATCCTGCCTGGACCACACTCCATGGACGCTGTGACTGTCCAGGGTAGCTCCCCATCCCTCTAGGGATGAGTCTGTGGTAATGGTGACCTAAGTTGTCGGTTGCCGGAAGGGCCTGCCTATCCGCAGGTTGTTGTCCGTACCCCACCAGATCAGATCCTGGTGGAGCAGTTGTGGTATGCTGACCTGCTCTGCCTGCTAACCCTTCTCCTGGTTCCAGGAGACGGAGAAATGTAGATGCAGCCGCCTCATTTTGAGCCCCCTATGTGGCACTGCAAGAAGACATGCGGCCATAACTCCCAAAAGGTGTTGGTACCACCGCGCCGAGGTCACTGCTCTGCTGAGAAAATGCCCTGTGGCCCTCTTGATGGCCAGGATCTTGTCCTCTGAGGGGACGATCCTCTCGGAGCTCGTGTCCCAGATAAGTCCCAAGAAGGTCAGGCTCTGCGTGGGCAGCAACTGTGACTTTTTGAGATTGATAGAAAATCCCAGGTCGTATAGTGTATCCATGAGGAAGGATGCCGTATGCCGGACTGCCTCCGGAAAACTCGCTCTGACTAGCCAGTCGTCTAGGTATAGGCAAATATGATGGCTTTGTGCCTCGAGTAGAGCAGCCACTGTGTTTATTAGCCTTCTAAAGACCCTGGGGGCCGAATTGAGACCAAAGGGTAGAACCCTGTATTGAAAGTGAAAATACATGACCGTGAACCTCTGGAAGGACCGGTGGGGTTCACAAATCGGGACGTGTATGTAGGCATCCTTCAGATCCAGGGAGCACATCCAGTCTCCCGCACACAATGTCTCCACTATGAAGGCTGGGGTAACCATCTTGAACTTTTGGGGGGGAAGGGAAAGATTCAAGGTGCAAAGGTCTAACAACTCTCACGCCAGCCTGGTTCTTTTTGTGTATGGTGAAAATGTGTGAATAGAAGCCCATGCCCTGCTGTGAGGCTGGGACTTCCTCCACGGCCTGCCTCACTACAAGCGAGCCTATTTCTGCCAGCAGAGTTGCTGTACCAATCTGCGGGAGCAGAGGGGAGGAAGGAGGAGGATGAGGAATGGGGAGCCGGAAGCCCCTGGATACTACTGAGAGGGTCCATGGGTCTGTAAACCTTGCCCGCCAGCGGTGTATGTGAAGGGCAAGCCTGCCCCCCACCGGACACTCGTGGATCCTGATGGATCTGTCACAATTTCTTCCCCTCTGAGGCTGGGGCCGAGGAGGGGGACAGGAAAACACCTTGTTGGCCGCCCTGTGCTGTTTGCGCCAGTGCTGGCTAGGGGATCTGTCCGGTTGCCTGGACAGTCTCTACTGAAAGCTGCTGAAGCCTCCAAAGGACTGACCCTTGTCCGAGCGCTGGTGCGTTTGGCTGTAGGTCTAAGGTGTGGACTTGGTGAGGACTGATAAAGATTTTGCTGTCTGCAAGCTATTCTTTTTCTTATCGAGTTCCTCGTCCGTTGTCGAATGGAACAGGCACCCCACCCCCTTGAAAGGGAGGTCTAGTATGCGTTCCTGCACATCTGGGTTGAATTTTGTCGCCCTTAGCCAAGCCATCCTTCTCATGTTGGTGGCAATGCAAATGGTCCCACCTGAAGTGTCAATGTGGGCCACCGTGGACTCCATTAAGTCTTGTGCCACGATTTTGGCCTCAGTCAGGCCAGCCTTGAAGCGAGCTTGACTGTGGGTAGGGGGCTCAGGGAGGAAATCTGCGATCTCCCGTCATAGCTTCTGGTTGACAACCGCCAACATGGCATCTGCGTTGGTCTGTGTGAGGATTGCCCTCTGTAAATTTGTAAATAAACACACTGAGTCTGAAAGTAGGTGTTATCTTTGTTTCCGAAGCAACTTTTATTAAAATTAAAATTCTATTCTTTTGGGGTTTTTTTTTAAGAAAAAAAATATGCGTCTTGACTTTTGGACATTACGCTTGAAGTGAGGGAGATTTTCAAGCAACTCTGTTCAGGTTTGCTTCAACTTTTCTTTAAAGGGTAATATTTAGGCGTTGTTCATTGGATCTATTCAGTTCAAGTTTATACTCCTATTCTTTTAGGTTTACTCCATTCTTCTCCTCTTGACACAACCTTACAGTCTTGAGTCTGTTTTACTACTCTTGTAATGTATTCCCCAGCTTGCCTTTCTCTCTTATTTATTCATTACAGACAATCTTTACTGGCTTTATGCTTCCTTTTCTTTGTATACGGGTGTCTGGTTCCTTATGACATTCTTTAAGATAACTCCCCTCCTTTTCTTGCCTCAACACTGTGCAGTCTTTCTTTTCTCCTTTATGCATTCAAACAGTCTCTCTAGAATTTCCTCATCAAATTTCCTCTGTCTTTATAGCCCTTTGATTTTTATCCAGCCTTTGACCCTTCTTTCACTTCCCTCTTTGCTCGCTCTCTCTCACATACACGTACCTTCCCCTTCGTTAATGACGTTACTCTCCACTCGGAGCTGTGTCGTGAATCGGCTCGTCGCTGTGAACGCATGATCAGCTGTTTGTTCATACGCAGCGTCTCGTCTCCTCCCTCTATCAGCGGATCAATGCCCTGCAGCTGAACGGCGTTAGCTCTGCCCCTCTTATACTCGCTGCGCGGTCGATGGGATCTTAGGTCCGCATCGTTTTCTCTCCCACCTTCGTACTGATCGAAGCGCTGATTGGGCGTTTGGAAAGTCTTAATGTAGTGCTCCCTCACACACAGAGCCTTGTTTACATATATGTTGAACGGGTCTTCTCGATCCGATGCTGTTGTTCGTTTCTCCAACTTCACTCAGCAACAGAAACCCGTCGGCTTCAGGGTTCCGAAAACAAACTATGTAGCGATTTAAACGATCGCTCGTAGGGCTAAATTGGGTTATAGCGCAACGGCGCAACAGGATATCTTTTAACTAGGCATTACTTGCACCTCCTTTCTCGGTGCTCAGTACGCCCACCCATAACTGTCACTTTTCCTTTCCTCCGGCTCTGTCTCCTGGCAACGACAGCAGACAAAACAATCATTTGTTGACAGAAGCAGGCAATAGAAGCTAATCTCTGATTGTACCACTGCTTTGTCAATCACTCTTTTCTTTTGGACAGCCCGATTAAGCCTTCACATGGTCAGTATGCCTAGTATTGTCAGAGCCTAAGCTAGATGGTATCCTCCTTGGATATTTTATCTCAAATCTATCACAGTCTGGCACAGGTGGAGAGTGGCATTGGAATATATTTTCTTCCCGAATGCCTCAAAGATCTTTTCCTCCTTGGTCAGGAGTGCCGAGGCCGAAGTCACCGAAGATGATTGTGGTTTGGAGTACAGTGATGCTGCCGCCATCACCAAGGAATGTGGTTGGGGTGCACCGACAATAAGAGGGGGTCCCCTTCGGTTTGCCTGTATTTAGCATCAAAACGCCTATTGGTAGGCTGGGTAGAGTGTGGCTAGAAGCACCTTTTTTGGCAAGTGCTACCACGTCCTTCTGAAGTGGAATTCCCGTTCTAGCAGTATGGTGTAGGTTGAGAACTTCAGACAGTACCCCTGCCTCTGGTTATTCCACCTGTGGCTGCGGGATTCCTCGGTACTCAGCCAGGCCCGCGAACCGTTTGTGAAAAGCCTTGGCTGACGATGGAGTGTCAGGATCATCCTCCTCGTCTGTGTCCACTGTTGTGTCCTGTGGGTCTGGGGGAGCCAGAGGACTGCTGGGCGCAGCTGGGGCTGCCGTGACGGGGACCGGCATGGGAGCCGGGTATGAGCTGGACCCAGGGGCGGTGGCCGTGGGTGCTTGCGGCTGTACAGCAGGGAGCATGTCCCTGAGCATGGTACCCATCTATGGAGATCTGATGAGTGTGAGGAACTTCTCGAAGAACCTGTCTTCAGAGGCTGGAGGGGTGCCTGATGGTAAAGACATGGGGGCCGGGCCCTGAGGCTGCTGTGTCCTTGGCGTGCCCTGTCTCGCTGTATAGGGCAAAGTATACCTGTTCTGAGAAGTGGATTGATAGGATGTGGACCAAGTGAAAGGAGTTGACCAATCCCACCTGGAAGCTCTTTCCCCTGTCTGGCCTCCGAAGGGAAAAGACATCGGGTGAGTCGCCATTTTGTCTGGGCCAGCAGCCATTTTGTTTTGCTTCATGCCACGTGCCTGCGTCGTGGAACTTGCTGAGCTGGGACCGGCTTCCACCAGTACTCTGATCGGTGGTGGGGTAGGCCTACCCTGTACCTCAGGACACAGCCTGTTGGGCGGACTGCCCTCGGCAGTGGTGCCGGTAGTGTTTTGTGCAGACGCCCCCTCAGACATGGGTCCGGTGTTGGGGCATAGCCCCTCGGGTTGGGACCCGGTAATAGAGCCTTGCAGCCGTGTGTATATATCTGCTCTTTCATTCATCAATAATGTAGACGCGATCTGTCGATATATCCTTGTCATGATTATGTCCTTTTTTTTTAAAATATCTTAATTGGTTTTACAACATAAAACTTGTAACAATCACCCCTGAACACCCCCCCCGCCGCCCACCCACTCCCCCTCTGGGAATTTCCATGTGTTCTCTAGTTGACTGAGGCGTTTCCTTTTCTTGTTAGTTAAACATGTCCATTATCCCTATCTTGTGGGGCACCACTGCTCCATGTAGTCGCTTTGGAGGTATTCAAGGGGGTATTCTCCCCAGTCGTCTCTAATTTTTGATAGGCCCCCTGTATGTTGTATGTTATACCCTCCATAGCTATGTGTGCCCATACTCTCCTTATCCTGTCAAAGCCCAGAGGTGGGTGCTTTTGTTTCCATTTCTGGGCTATTTCAAGCCACGTGTCTATCAGTAGACCCATAAAGTTTCGTTTTTGCTTTTTGGTAAATTGTTTGTCCTTAGGGTCCCACATCCGGCACATGCATACTTCTTCTCCTATGTTCCCCATGGCTGGGAACATTGGTTTCATGTGTGTCTTGACGTCTTCCCAGTACTGCTTTAGGTTTGGGCAGTCCCAACAGACGTGCCTTCAGTCCCCTTCTCCTCCACAATCCCTCCAGCATTTGTTTGGGGAATTCTGAAATATTTTGGTGAGCCTTTCTGGTGAATAGTGCCATTGTAGGAGGATTTTTATCCATATCTCTGTTGACTGTATCGCCTTAGCAAGTTTTGGTATCATCCCCCAAATGTGTTCCCAAAGTCCTATGGGGAACTTTTTTTGTAGGTTCTTTTGCCATCTTTTAATGTATGTCCATTTTATTTCTTCCTCTGAGGTGTTTATGTATTTATAGGTGTTCGACACAAACTTTTCCGTTCCTGTGTGTGTCATTATGTACGTTTCAAAGGGTGTTAGCTCCCTTGTTGCAGCTTCTTTCATTCTAGGCGTGTCCAACCAGTGGTATAATTGGTCATATTTATATCTGTCCTTGGGCTTCAGATTTAGCAGTGCTGTGGAGTCTGCAAACGATCTAATGTTTTGTTTGTTTGTTTTATTTATTTATATCGCGCACCTGGCCTGGAGGGAATTGGGCGCTCCTGGTACATGTCCCCGACCATTCTACATCCCGCCTCCTCCCACTTCTGAAAGGACTTCTTCTCCATTCCTGGTGGGAATTCGGGGTTTCTGAATAAGGACATGAAGGGAGCTGGATCTTTAGTTAGTGTACCTTTCTGTGTGGCCTTTTCCCAGATTTCCAGCGTTGCTTTCATTATTTCACTGATTTGTACATTTGGGCGTCTGTTTCTTCCCGAGCCAGAGCAGGTGTCTGCTGGGTGTTGTCGCCACTGCTCTATCTTGTGCCACCCACAGTTTCTTGGAGTTGTCTGGGATCCAATCGTTCAATACCCAAAGCTGGACAGCTTTGTAAAATTTCTTAAAGTGCAGTAGTGCGCAGCCGCCTTTGTAGCTTGGGGCGGTAAGAACTGCACTTGATACCTTCTGGGTTTTCCCCTGCCATATGTAGGCCATAATGATTTTCTATAAGGATCTGAAAAAATCTGGTGGGATTTTAATTGGTATGGCTTGGAATAGGTATAACAGTTTTGGTAGAATGGTCATTTTAATAGCCGTTATCACGAAGTCGCTCCAGTAAATTGCTGTTACGCTGCAGGAAAGTCTGTCAGGACCGCTGCTCCCTGGACTTTGGAGTTCGTGTAGAGTTAACTCCACCCATTTTTCCCAGCACCCTCTACAACAATGTGAACGCTGCGCTTCTCGAGCGTGCGCTTCACGAAGTCGCTTCAGTAAGATGCTGTTACACTGTTAAGCGTGTCATCGTGTGACTGTGGCATTTTACTCTGCATTTCCTTTATTTTCCAATTTTGCTACAGCCCCTGAATTTGTATGTATACACTCAAAACAGGGATGCCGGCTACTATAGCAGTGTCAAGTGCTACATTTCAATTAAAACCTTCAACGCCCAAACCCTCACCCACGATTGCTCTTAAGCGCAAACTAAGTGGTCACCCCATGCTTGTTCCTGGGAAGAAAATGACCTCCGCCGACATCCGTGACTTTTATGCAATATGCCAGGATTCTGACCATGGTATTGAAGGTGAGCGTAACATAACTAATGCACCTGATATTACTGTGATTCCATGCATAGATCTAACTTGTCTTCCCCCAAACGTTTTGAACGGTTCTATTACGGACTCACAGAAATTAAACATTTTGATCCGCCTGCGCTTGAACTATTAAAGCCCACTGATCTGTCTGTAGAGCCAAACAACGTAGATTACATTGCTCATGGATTGCCATCCACTGTTACTTCTGACAAGGTCACTAATAGTCAACCTCCTTAATCTAGGGATAACACACCCACTTCCATACAAAACCAACTTACCAATGACATTGTCGCCCAAATTGTTGTGTCTCTTCACGATTCTACAGTAAACAAATTGCATCACGTGGACTCAGAGTGCACGTCTCCTGTAAATCTTGAAACTTCAAAGACTCACAATGATAGCCTATATCACTCACTAGTCTATTTGACCAAGAACATGATAATTCCATTGTTCTGTCAGATTCATTTCTACATCCTACCCCGAGGGGACCATCAAATATTCCAGCATTGCCTTTACTTGCCGCGACTGCTCCGCTTTCCACAAACACATTAACATAAGTTGCCCTTGCAGCAATTAATTCCTCAGTTAACTTCATGCTTACATTGTTTGAAACTCTGGATCACAGAACACAACAGCAATCAGCACAGTTACATATTCTTGTGCCCTCTCTTAATAAAAGGACCACATCACGAAGCACTCAAACTGACGACTGTCTCCTTTCCCCTTTTGCAGTAGACTCTAGCTGCTTTCTCATAAATCCAGATCAAACGCCTGTGAACACACAACAGTTAGAATCTATTATCTCATCTCTACCGTCCTTTTCCGAAGTCATCCGCTCTGTTGAGGCACCAGATGTGCCCAACTCGAGGCTCCCCTTTTGGGAGCTGATAACAATTCTTCTATCTATATAGACAAGCCCATAACTGCTGAAGTTGCACCGGTTATGTTTAACATATTCAATGCACACTCACATACTGATTCCACGATTCATCACTCAACCACAAAGAATCAATCCAATTCAGGTATAAATACCAAACAATGCGCCAAACGGATACGACACATTGAAATATCGAATTGTAATATGAGTAAAGTGACCAAAACAAGACGTAAAAACGCCCGGAAGTTAAGATGTAAAACTGTAAAATTTGGTCCTCGCATTGATGACCATGAACCTCTAAATGAATTACTCCTATCTATTACAACTCAATCTGAAAAACCATCAAATTCACATTCTCTTCCAGCCCAAACTGCACTCATTACTGACCTGACACCTGATCTCTCACCCACTTTGAATGTGTTACCTTCCTCCAAGCCTGCTTCACAAGAAAAACCTGTAGTAGTGACCCCCAATGCAGGATCCGAAGTTACCCAGTATCAAACCGACATTATGTTAGCGGACGTACGGGCAGAGATTAAGAAATCAATGGGTGAATATTTGAAACTGAAATTACTAACAAGCCAACCGACGCTTTTGCCAGCTGCCATGTCAGCTGCAATACAATCAACTGCACGTTCTGAATCCTCTGTTCCGCAATCATTGGAACCCTCTAAACAAACTCCTGTAGTTACATTGTCACAAACGGAGACCATATTGGCGGACGTGCAAGCAGAAATTAGACACTCAATGGAAGAGTTTCTGAAATGTAAATCCTCAGCAAATCAATCATGCACACCTTCTGCCATAAGGTCATCAGCCTCTTGCCCAAAACCCTATGATCCTCGATCTATGCCCCCATATGATAGCAACAACTTTCACTCTACAGACAACACTGAAAAGAATTGCAAGAATGAATGCTTAAATGATGCATGCCCTCCATCTAAATCTAGACATGCTTTACCTTTTAATAAACATTGTTTCATTCTCAAATGTCGGGCTGACCAGTTTCCATCCTATGATTTATCAATATCGAGTGTATTAGCTATACTGAATGACGTTGATTCATTAAGTGGCATTTCCACACAAGACATATTACAGGTGGAATTTTTAGACGACCAAGATAGGTCGGTGGTTCGCATTTGGTTAGCTTCTGCACTCATTTGCAATACCTTATGGCAAGCCAAAATGAAGCTCTTTGCAATGGGCTTCCTATTGGCTCTTGATCCAATTGATTTAGAGGAACCGACCAACATGGCCCCTCCTTTCACCACCCCAACAACAAAAAAGTTGAGGCTGTATTCCTCTTCCAAACCGCCTTCGCATTTACAAGCTCACTCTCAATCCACTCCAAGGCATGAAACTAACTCAGGCAAGCTTGGCATCATCAGAAATAACCACTATTGCAATTGCACACCACTGAACATCGAATTGGTAGCTGGAATACACGTGGGTATTCCCATTTGATGACTACAATGAATGCTACCCTTTTGAGTCACACAATAATTGCTTTTCAAGAAACATGGCTGTTACAAAGGCCTGTATGGAGCGGGTATGATGTCATTCTGAATCCAGCTAAATCTGGGGTGACGGGCCGTCCGTCCTCAGGCTTAATGGCTGCTGTGAGATGTGGATTGGGTTTTCAAATTAGTCCTTGGCTTGCGCCGAACCATTACTTACAATTGGTTAGAATCACCTTCCTAGGGGGAGCTATTGCTTTTATAAATCTTTATCGGAATCCTGTCGCAATATTAGACTCAATTTTCTTCTCTGAACTGGAAACTTTACTTGATACCATTATGCAAGATACACAAATCGCCCATTTATTTGTAGTTGGTGACTTTAATATAGATTGTCTGTCTAATTCAAAAAGCAAATCCTCACAAGCTTACTCTAAATGGGAACTGCTAATGAAATATCGTGGTCTGATCATGTTGAATGGTGCTTGTGATGGTGATATTCCATCTCGCGACACTTGGCACAGAGTCTCCACAACTTCAACTATAGATTTTGTACTGGTTAATACATATACCTTTTCAGAAATTTCTAATTTTGAAATAATCAAACGTAACACCAGCGATCACGATCTCCTACCTGTCCGGTGGAAGCCCTCCTTTACCATTCCCTCCTGCAGGGAAGCTACCTATAACACTCCTGTTGTGGCTAACAAAGCTCGAACAAGATTGTGCTGGACGCATAAAACACTGGAACGATTCGGGCAGCTCATTATTGGTAAAGGGATTGCAAATTCGCCCCATGAATCTTACACTACACATCTGTCTCTATTTCGTTCCAAAGTTGGGGTCAATTTGCACTCCCATAACACTCAAACATACATTTGATCGAGAGATACAAAATCAGAAGTGGTGGGTAAATTTGCAAAAACGCTGTGCTGCCCACTTACCATCTACCACTAGACTTGCTACTTTCAAAACTCTTAAATGCAAATATAAGAACTGGTTGAAATGCTTTAGATTCACTCAATTGCAGCATGACGGTGAAGCAATGTTATCTGTGACTGGGGGGTTGTCCTTCCCTCTATGGTTTGGACAGATTGCATCCCTAATTTAGGTGCATGCGAGTTACTAGACCCTTTTCGGTGCCCGTATAATTAGGGAGGTCATTATTAGGACTGGCGGTCTTGTCAGTAAAAGATACATATTTCTTACTCATATGTATAGACTCCACACAGTGAAAACAGTCGAATAGATTACAACCAAACACAAATAATTCGTGATTTTCCAAAAATTGTATTTTTTTAGTGAACAACGTTAAGGTAATTGCAGTGGAACAACAGTCATTTCTAATTTTAACATGAAGTTTGCTGTTCAAATACAACGTATCAATGTAACAGACAATAAAAATAGAAATACAAAGAAATGAGACATTAGACATAGGTCTCAGTTGCCGGGCTAGTTTCGGACCTCACATGGTCTATGTCCAAGTAGAATGTTAGAGGTGTAGGTGCAGCGTAAAGAATAGTCCATACAATTTCTGGGTATATACACTGCAGACGTTTCGGCAAAGTAAGTCAAACGCCTTCTTCTGGGGCCGAGAGAGTCAGAGAACTCACTGGGACTAATGCGAGTGTCGCCGGATGAGCCGGAGTGGTTTTTTTGAAGACAGTCCAGGTGGGAATCAAAGGTGGGCCACTTCGAGCATGGACGGGTGGCGCCTGGGGGCCTATGGGTATGGATTTGGTTGTGATGCTGGGGTCCAAGAAGAAAAAGTGCTCTAGTTCAGACGGACCTGGTAGTGCAATAAATGCTCAGCGATGTTGGAAAGAGCGGCGACATCTGGTCGGATGTTTGTTTGTGCTCTGCTGCACAAATACAGTGTGTGGAAATCGCCCTGAGACACTGCGAGAGTAAGTGCAAGCTGCGGCAGGAGCAGCGTCTTGAAATGGCATGCAAATGGAAGCAATGTTATCTGCCATCACATCCAAAAATATTTCTGCTAAATCTTGCAAATCACGACTCCCAGGTCCCTGTGCAGATAAATGGTGTATTGGAATGTGTATGGATTGAACATTATAAAACCCTGTATGCTCTGCCGGAAGTGCTCCATCCATCCTTTATTCCACCTATAACACTCTTTGAACAAAGGGAAATTCTGGAGGAGGACATCTTGTTCTACATTCAGAAATCTAGCTCCTCCAGAGCTCCTGGTCCTGATGGCCTTTCCAATTACACTTTCAAGCAGCATCCGCTCGAATGTGCCACGATATTGCACCGTATCTTCTCCCAAATACTCCAAACCAATACCATACCCGAGTCTTGGTGCCAGTCGATAATTGCACCAATCTTCAAGAAGGGTGATCGGTCTGATCCTTCAAATTACAGACCGATTGCCCTTCTTGATGCTCCTGGGAAATTGTTTGCCCGATTTGTACTGCGAGATTTCAACTCATGGACACTCAGAAATCTTAAACGTGATCTCTCCCACACAGGGTTCATAAAGGGCTTAGGAACTTCCATCAATCTTTTTTCTTTAACAACCATATTAAATGTTCATTCTATGAATCAACAGCAACTTTATTTAGCCTTTATTGATTTAAGAGCCACCTTTGACTCGGTTTCGCGTGAAATTCTTTTACAGAAACTGAACCTGGCAGGTTGCCCTTCATATTTAATTTCCTTAATTCATGCCCTAAACACTAAGACAACAGTCCAGATCAGATTGACCTGTGAAGGTACATTAACTTCCCCAATTAAAACCTATAGGGCCTGAAACAGGGATGTGTTTTAGCTTCATCAATATTCACTTTTTTCCTTGCAGACATTGGCGCTAGTTTCACACAAATAGTGGGAGATCTGCGAAAGCTTGCACTTAAACTCCGGCCTTGCTTTATGCTGATGATCTTGTTTTGCCCTCAAAAATTCCTTCTGGTCTTCAACATTTACTTGACGGTGTCGCATTGTATACCCAGAAAAATCGGTTATCCATTAATCTATCAAAAACTAAAATCATTATTTTTGCTACCAAACAGAAAAAACAGATAAAATCTTTTCATTGGCATATCAATAAATGTGAAATTGAAATGGTCAATCAATACACCTATTTAGGTGTGACTATTTCCAATGTTAGATCTCAATCACATTGGCATACCATCAATGAGAAATTGACCCAGATGCTTACGCAAACCAAGATCATCCAGGCAAGGTTGGGGAAGTTTTCAATTACTCCAGCTGTAATTTACTATAGTCAAAAGGTCAACCCGATTCTTCTTTATGGTTCGGAGACGCAGGATCTAATGCCAGAATCTTCCTGGAGTAGACTAGAGAGTTTGTATCGGAGACGATGTCTAGGACTTCAAGATTTGATTCCAATCTCTTGGATTAGACATGAGTTGGGCTTGATATATTTATACACTCGACATCTGTGGCTCATTGTTAGTTTGTTTCGAAAATGTATGACGACTACGGACACATTGATGCGGATAGGTACATTGGTCCACCCACATATTCATGAGTAAGGAACTGCGTATGTCTAAAAGCCGTCAAATTGCGATTAATGCATTAGCAGAGGCAGATGTCTCATTACAAACAAATTGAAAATCCCATGAAAGCAAAAACCAAGATGTTTGACGCTGACTGGATTAGAACCCGAGAACAGTGTACAAAATTATGTGACTTTAAAAACTATTTTCTGTCACATAAAAACAGGGCTCAATGGAACCTTATCTGATCACATCTCCATCAGTAGTACATCGAATGGAATTCTCTAGGTTGAGATTTAATCTTTGTCCAACACGTGAAATACTGGTGCGAAGGAAATTGTTGACATTGGCTGATGGTAGCTGTAGACATTGCCAAGAGACTAATCAAAAAGAAACACTTAAAAATTTGCTTACTGAATGTATTTCTCTTGAAATGAAGCGAATACAGTTTCTTAAACCCATTCAAAGAACATGCTGAATTGTCTCCAGGTTTACTATGGCAAATAATACTAGAAGGTAGAAACACTTCACTTAGAATCAATGTCATTCGCTTTCTTCATGATGTGAACTTATTAGAATATCGTACAGTAGAGGACCTTGAGTAACTCAAATTCTATAGCCCAAATTCAAAAAATGAAAATGATCAGAATGAGTTAAGAATAAAAATTCATTATTTCCTCTGTGATGAAGATAGTTCAATAAGTAATTGGAAATGTAATGTTTTATTTGCTGATATATTTTATGTGTTTGTCATTATTCTGTTCTTACTATCATATCATGTCTAATTTTCAAAAAATTAGTTTTTATATCGCGTGTATTTGTTACATTCCCTTTTTACTCAAATTGTTCTCATCACTTTGTACTATTGATGGATTTTCTTTTTTATTCTTTTATTTATATGTTGTTCTTTCTTTTGAATTTGTATACAATATGTTGTTTTTAAAAGTTGATTGAATTCAGCTGAATAAAAAAAAAAAAAAAATAGCCGTTATCCTCCCCCACCATGAAATCGACAAGCGGTTCCATCTCGTCAAGTCCCGTTTTATCTGTTGTAGCAGTGTGGGATAATTTTGTGAGCAGAAGTCCTGAATTTTACCTGTCTAAGTAATTCCCAGATACTTTACCCCTGTTTTCGCTGCCTTCAGGTTCAGATCAGACGGTATCCTATGAATTTGCAAAATGTCACCCGCCAATGGTAGGATTTCTGACTTCTGTCTGTTGATTTTTAGACCTGACAGGGAACCGAACGTTTGGATCTCTTGCATAAGAGTTGGGAGAGACTTCTCTGGTTCCCCCAGCGTCACCAGCATGTTGTCTGCATATGCTGCTATTTTGTGGGTGTGTCCTGCCATGTCTATGCCCTTTATTTCGTGGTTGTCCCTTATCCGTTCCAATAGTGGTTCTAAAAATATAGCGTATACGAGGGGAGACAGCGGGCACCTTTGTCTTGTTCCTCTCTTAATTGGAATTTTAATGGAGAGGCTTCCATTCACTGCAACCCGTATACTAAGGGAATTGTAATCTGGCTTTACCATCTTTATAAAAGACTCGCCTTTCCCCATTTTCCTCCGAATACAAAAGAGGAGTGACCATTCTACCCGGTCGAACACATTTTCTGCGTCCAGGGCCAATACTATCGCCGGGGTTTGTGTCATTCCTGTTTTTTCTACCCGGTGGATGACCCTCCTAATGTTGTTGTGTGTTTGTCTTCCTGCGACAAACTGGATTGGTCCTGATGGATCAATTTCAGGAGTACTTGTTTGAGTCTGGAGGCTAGTATTTTGGTGTATAGCTTTGCGTCTTGATTTATCAGAGCTATAGGCTGGTATGAGTTGGGGAGTTGTGCATCTTTTCCTTGTTTGTGAATCACCAACATCTTTGCCTCATTCATAGTTTGAGTGATGTTGCCCTTAACCTTGAAGGAGTTGAATAATTCAGTTAGAGCTGGGGCTAGTATGTCTCTGTATGTCTTAAAGAATTGTGCAGTAAAACCATCTGGGCCCGGGGCCTTGTTTCTGGGAAGCTCTCTAATTGCTACCAGGACTTCTTCCTGTGTAATTTCTTTGTCTAGTATTTGTCTTTCGAGTTCCATTACTGCCGGGAGATTTATTCCCTCTAGATAGGTATTTTGTTGCCTCTTGTCTGGTAGACCTGATGAGTATTGGCGCTGGAAGAATTGCATGAATATGCTCCCAATCTCTGCCGTTTGCTTTTTCCTCTGCCCTTTATCATCCACCAGCGCCTTTACTGTCCGATCCTGTTTTTTCCCTTTGAGCTGCCTGGCCAGTAGTTTATCTCCTTTATTTGCCTTTATATAATACCAGTGTTTCAGCCGTAAGAGGTGTTTTCCGGATTGTTTTGTTGCGAAGAGAGTCTAGTTGGCCTTGGACATGCCTCAGTGCTTTTTGCAGCTTAGCAGTGGGTTTCTGCATGATTTCAGCCTGGAGTTTGGCTATATTAGCCTCCAACTCTTTTTCCCATTGGTTATTCTGTTTCTCCTTTTGAGTCTTTAAAGCGATTATCTGTCCCCTCGTGACCGTTTTAGGGCTTCCCATTGTGTTTCTTTGGACATTTCTGGTAGGTTATTAAACGATAGGTATTCTAAGATGTGTTCCGAAGAGTGTTTCCTAACACTGGGTCCCTGATTATTTCCTCTGGGATCCGCCAGTTCCAGAGCCCTGGGACATTTGGGGTCAGCGCTATCTCAGTCCACAAAGGGGCATGATCGGATAATGAGATGGATCCTATTTCTGACTTACGGATTTTACCCAGGATACCTGTGGAGAACCAGAGGTAATCTATCCTGGACATTGTGCTGTGGACGTGTGAGAAGTATGTGAAACCTTGCTGTTTGGTATTAGTGTGCCTCCAGACATCTTTCAGTGGTAGGTTGGACATTTTCTGTTTTAGGGCATTCGATGGGGTTCCCTGTCCCTGCTGTCTAGACCCGGACCCATCTCGGGTGGGATCCCATGCTATGTTCAGGTCCCTTCCCATTATAATTTCCCCCCCCTGGCGACTTTTTGTAATTTGTCTAAGGTGTCTTTGAGGAAACCGTCCTGACCCGTATTGGGAGCATATATGGCCGCTAAAGTGATGGGATACCGTCTATTTTCGTGTTGGAGAATAGATATGTCCCCTGTTTATCTGCCTCTGTATGGAGTATCTGTATGTTTAGGGAGTCTCGGGCAGCAATCATGACCCCCCGCGCGTTAGCCTGTAGTATCCGATTGTACCCTTTCAGCCTAACCTTGTTCTTGTCCTGCCATCGAATAGGTGTTTCCTGAAGCCTGATTATGTCATACTTCTCTTGTCTTAAGCAATGCTCGACGTTCTTCCTTTTTACTGGGGAGTTTAACCCGCAGATGTTATATGTCAGTATTTGTATCGTGTCATGGGGGTTTGTATCTCTGAGATTGTGCCTCGCTGTGGTCCCAAGTAACCCTGGTCCTTCCTGGTACCTTTCCCCTTCCCCAATTGTACAACCCCCAACTTGCCTTTTTCCGTTCCCCCTCCTCCCCCCTAAACTATCCTGAGGTCGGCTCTGGTTCCTATAACCGCTCAGGCATTGCGCCGTCCGCGCCATGCCCACAATAACTCAGGGATAACTTGTAGGGTATCCTAAACCCTTCGGATTCCAAGTGGTGTCTTGAGTGCTCCCCCCCCCCCCCCGAGAATGCGGTGGTCTTGCCTCTTCAATCGCTGTTGGATGAGCCAGTTGAAGTGTCTCTAGGTCTCGGAGATTCTGTGTTTCTTACGTTTCCAGTTTATTCGTCAGGCTTCTCACTGCTTTGTCTGTGGCCCCTTCACTTTCCTGTCGTTTCTCTTCCATTCCCATTCTGTTATTTTCTGAGCCGGCCTTTCTCTCAACCTTCCGTGACTGACTCCTTCTTGGTCTTGTATACCCAGTGTGTGCTTCCCTTCTTACAGGACGTGACCCTTCTGCGTTTCCCTTCCCACATGAACAGTAGTCCGAATGGAAATGTCCACTTGTATCTAATTTGTTTCACCATTCGTACTTTTACCACCGGACCCATTTCCCAACGTTTCTGCAATGTGGACTGCGCCAGGTCTCGGTAGAGCTGGATGTCCTCCCCATTCATTCAGATACGGTCCATTGTCCGGGCCCTCCGGAGAATCTGTTCTTTTGGGGGGTATGAGGTGAGTGCCACCAGGACATCCCGAGGTCTTGCACCTTGTTCTCCTATCCTTTTAGGGCCACCCGGTGTACCCTACCTATTGCAACTTCCACTTCATCTTCAGCATCTAGGATATCCTTGAAAATTTGCTGGACTGCTTCTTTCGGGTCTCTTTCTTCCACCGATTCTGACATATTCTTGATTCTTATATTCGATCTTCTTGATCGGTTTTCTAAATCATTGCATTGTATTTCAAGGTTATGGGTCTGTTTTCGCAGTTGTTCCTGGATCTCTGCCTGTTGCGCCTCTTCACCTAGGTTTTGCGTTATTTTCTCCAACGTGTCCGTCCTTTCACCTAGACCGGTCAACTCGGTTTTAAGTTATTGTACTACTGTTCTCATGTCTGTTTTCATTGTCTCAAATTGGGACTGCATCGTGGCCATGAACTGGCCTGGAATTCCCCAAACCACGTTTTCACGTCGTCTCTCGTTGCCATTTCGCCAGTCTCCGTATCTGATCCACCTTGGCGGTTTGTCTTTCTTGATTTTTCTTTCTCGTGGAGGTTGTGGGTTTAGGTGCCTCTGTGCCCCACAATGGAGGGAGGCACTGTTCCTGCTTTTTTTGGGGTGTCTGTAGGGTGGCTTGCGCAGGTCTTCCCCTGGATTTGGTCATAGATGCTGATTTTGGTTCGTTCGCCCCTGGCTCTGTGCCTCTGCTTCTTCCCCCCGGGGGGAAGGGGGGGGAGTAGCTCAATACCTATCTTCCCCCTCCATACTGTGGAGTTTGTTCCGACTCCTTTCTGTGGACTCCGTAGGCGGCTTGGTTCTTCCTGTTCTAAGGGGGATTCCGGGATCATGCCTTAGCGTTTACAGGGCTTGCCACATGACTCTATTCCTCTCCTCTGCGTGGGAAGTGATAATGTGGTTGCTCCGAGTACTGTTGGCACACTTGGGCAGGGTTGCTGCGAATTGTGTGGAGAACTCTCCGTTTAGGGGTAGTGTCCGTCTGCTTCCCTTCACTCAGGGGGCAGCGCCCTCAACCCCCCCGGCCGATTATGACCTCGACTGTGGGCCTCGTTACTTGGTGGTTCCTCCCAGATTGCCGACACTAGTAGGATTTCGTTCTAGATGATCCTCTTGTTTCCCTCCGCACTCTCCCACCCCCGGCCTCACACTTCCTCTGCGTTTAGAGCGGGAGGGCGATTTAATTCTTCAGGTCTCCTCCTGAGCCCGTTTGCCGGGTGGTGCTAGCACTTTCCCTCCTCCTGCGTGCTTCTCCACGGCCACCGGCTCTGCTATTCCCCTACGGCAGTCCCAAAAATGGCATACCTTTTATAACGGAGACCAGCGTGTGTTTGCCCCTTTGATACGTCCCGGTCTGCAGGGCCCCTCCGGCTGGTGTCTAGTCTTTCTCTGCTGCCCTATTTCCAGGAGCGGGTTGCTGAGTGACCCCCTACGCGCCTCCTAGTCCGTGATCGCCCGCATGCGTTGTATCCTTTCTTTGTGGTCCCGATTGATTTCTGGGCCGCGTTCCCAGGATCCGTCCGCAAGTGCTGCTCCCCGAGAGTGCTTTGCTGGGGATACGCTGCCTGAATCTGCTCTGTTTGTGGGCTCCGCCTGTGTCCTTGGGAGCCCACAGTTTGATGCTGGCAGCAGCTGCTCCTCCTCCCGGTTCTATCGATTGAGCCTTGTGCGTTGAGACCTTAATTACGCACCCGATGGCTTCCGGGGCCGCATTCCAAGGCTCCGCCCGTGTGTTCTGCCCCCCCGGGGGTGCTTCGCCTTGAAAATGCAGCTAGAGCCGCTTCCCTTATTGGGCGTGCCCGTGTTCTCTGCTGCCCGTGGTCTGGCATCGACAGCCGCGGCTGCTCCTCCCGGTTCCTCCTTTGGAGCCTTGATAGACCCAGTCTCTATGAACTCAGAGACCTTCAGCCGGTCCAAGTTCTCTCCAACCTGCGACGACCTTGCCAGGACCTTCTACCACCTTTTTGTAAAGCTTTATTGTTGCAACCTAGGGGGGAGAGGACGGAGCTACTCTGGGGCACATCCTATCCGCATCGCTGCCATCTTGGAATCCCCATGATTATGTACTCTTGACAAGCTTAAATAAAGGTTCAAAGGTCTCAAGTCGACACTGCTCCCCTATGGACATAGCCCTGCGGAACTTGGTGCAAAACCTTGAAAACGGAGGGGTTTTATTCATTTCAGACAAAAAAATTAAAATCCCAAATAAAATGTTTTTTTTTTTAAGGATTTAAACGTGTGTGATCATTGCCACCTCATGGCTCAGAGGGTTTGTCAAAGCCCTGCAACATGTGACATCAGAAAAGAAACTTTCGGGCTGGGGTGGGCTGTGCCTCTTATATCCTGGACCCCTTTGGGGAGGTTTCACCGAGCACAGTTCGAGCAGGACTACAACTTTCAGAGGTCCCAGCCTGCAGACTCAACCTTTCAAAGAGAAGCAATTGGCAGAGAAGATCCATTGAAAACAGCCATTTTGGCCATGCCTCATGGACTACAAAATAAAATGCTGGTAGGACTTAAAAAAATACATTATTACCTAAACAGCTACCATAGAGGTAAATGGGTTACTAATATGGTAAAAATGTAAAGTGCAGCTATTGCCTGCCTACTCCCCAACACAGTTTCAGGGAGATAGAATCAGCCTAGGACAAAAATGGGTTGCTGAAAAATCACATAAAAAATTGTTGCAGTAACAGGGGAACTTCTGTTCACAAAATGCAGTCAAGAAACCATGGAAATTAGCAAAAACGTATGGGACCCACAGAGTTAGGTAATAAAACCCCAAAACAAAATCTTAACAGTTGAAGTTTAGTGTGGTTATTTTCATTTACTCGAATGGCGTAGTTGAGTTGGGCTTGCAGACCTCACAGCCTGTGTTGGGAACTGGTGCCTTATCACACACAGATTTCTGTGATCTTTGGCAAGGGACATTTTACTAGACTTACATTCTAGGCATATATTCCCTCATCAGTAAGACAAACATGTTGTTGACTATGGGGTTCCTTATTCAAGCTCAATGTTTTTTGGGCTGGTAAAAGGCAGAAACAGCCTTCACAAAGCATCCCTTATTGGTCAGTCGGTAGAATACACAGAAGAATCTGCTTCATCAAAACATTTGCAAGTTATTGATGGTTAAACAGTTATTTTCACATACACACAAGGCAGTAGTGACACATTTAAGTTTCAATAATGTTGAGAAGAGGGAGAATAGAGGTAAAGTGAGCTAGAATAATCGTGCATGAAAGGTGTTACCTTTTTCACCCTTGTAGCCAAGTCTTGAACAAAAAGCTTCCTAAGGTTGTGCAGGGTCTGAAGTTCTTTTGCCTAAACAAATTAAAAAATTGATATGTTAAATAAACATCATAGTACACATTTTGTACTCTGTAGCAATATATCACTGACATGCTCTATATTAATGAAACTATTTTCTAGAAATCATGTTTATGCTAGAGAAGTTCTTTAAAAAATGATTAACTTTTGTTAATGTTCTTGCTGATAGATAAAATCTTGAAGTGATAACATACAGCAGCTTTTGCTCACTTCTCTCTGTTCAACCCAGATTCCCATGCGCCACAAAGTTCAAATTAATAGTATAACTGCATTCTTAGAGAGCACCTTGTCCAGGGTGTGCGCTCAACTTCCTAGTTCTAAGCATACAGACAATCTATAAGCTAGATTCAACTTGCATAGTGATAGCTATGGTTGAGCAGTTAAAGTTAATCATCAGGAGGGAAGAAGGGCAGACACAAATGTGTTCAAGTCACTTTGCACAAATACTTAACCCACAGAGATCATATTAAAAAAAATGATAATTATCTCGTAATAAGTAAGTAAGTTTGGAGGGCATATTATATGCAAGCAATACAGTTTCAGGAAGTGGATTTCTGGGTCACTGCCCTACTTGCTAGGGTCACTTGCAATGGCAATTGTCAACCAGGACTTTCTGATAGCAAGTTTGACAGGTTGAACCCTGTGGGTTTCTTAAGAAACCGCATTACAACGAACATCTTAAAAACTTTTTTAAAAAAGGTATTGTAATTTCGAATCGTTTGCTGCAAATAGAAAAACAAATTACTTACCCCTCGGTATTGTTCTTTCTGATGATGTTCTTCCCACAGAGTCCTCATCTACTTATCCATCTCCCAGCTCTACTGCTCTTTTATCCGCCACCAGGGTGTGCAGCACGGCTCATTGTCTGCTTCGCTGGACAAGTCTTTGTGCAGGATAGGTGGCCAGATCTAGTATAGATTTAAGCGTTACGCCCCCGTTCTACAGGCTGTACCAGGTGGTACCATCCCAGGGCATGAGTTAAATGCCCGAGCGAAGCGCGGGGCTAAACACTATTAGCACTGTTGCACGGGCTGTGGGGGGGGCCAAGTGGGAAGTATGTACATTCAGTGAATGGATCGCCTTGCAGCGCCCCGTTCATTGAATGAAAATACTTTCTCAAAATAGCCGCTACGCAGCAGGAAGGCGGGGCTCCGTACGGAGTCCCTGTTCCATATCTAGGGCGGCCGCAACGGACGGAAGCAGCACCCGCCGCCGCAATCAGGTAATTGGGGATCCGAAAATAAGGAAAGGTGGAGGGTGGGGGGAAAGAAGGCAAGCAGGGGAAGCAGCCATTAGGCAGATCGGAATGCTGGCTTGGCTCAGAGGATTCAGACCACGTTCCGAGCCTCCTGATTGACTGGCTCCCCCAGTAGGGTGCTAATGGGAGGATAGCTCAGGGGCAATGCGCTCGCCTTGGAAGCAAGACCACGTGGAGCAACACAGGTTTGATCCCCGGGTCTGCGCTTAGAAACCTCTGAGTATTTAGCGCATTATAAATAACCAATTACAATGAGGCGCAGCGCCTTCTGACCTTCGTTCCACCTTTTCCCCCTAGCACTCCAACGCAGAGGGACAAAAGAACCAAAAGGTGTTCTAGCTATCTGTTAAGTTGATCAGGTTGGGAGAAAGATGAGGAATCCGTGGAAGAACATCCATTCGAAAAGAACATTAATGAGAGGCAAGAAATAATGTATTCTGTCTTCACATGGATTCCACATCTATGATGGACTCCCATTAGCAGTATGCATATCTGGAGGTGGGAGGACAGCAAGGGCACCAACCTTTGCCAGAAAGCACTGAAGGACAGCTCTACCAAAGTGAGCATCCTGACTGGGAAGCCAAGGAGTGTGTGGGAAACGTGTGCAGTGAGGCCCACTTAGCTGCTTAGCAAATGCCCAAGACAGGGACCAACCTCTCTGCAGGGGAGAGGTGGCAGCCACTCCTCTTGTACAATGGGCTCCGAGACCCAGAGGCTCATCCTTTCCAGCCAGAACATAGCATTCCCGAGATGCAGAGAATGATTCCCCTTGGTCACAGCCTTGCCAGCACAAGCTCCCAGCGTAACTGTTGAGATGGATTTCTAGAATCGGGCCCGGTGGACAGATTTTAGGAGGCCACCCAAGTTATAGTGCACAGGTAACTCTGAGAGGTTATCCAAAACCCTATCAAGGTAGAAATGGAGAACAGTCGAGGCTTACTCTCAAAAGAGAGTAAGTGGGGTCAGGGGCACTTAATGACTCCACCCGGTGTGGCACACAATAATTCAATTTAAACAAGTGTGTATAAAGATAGTTATTTATTATAGGCCTTCTGAACACAGTGGAAAACAAATCTAAAAAGGTACTAGTATCGCAAACACTCCATGATACAAATATATTCATTCACCATAGGTTCAAATACACAACAAAAAAATTAAATAGCAAAGCAGGGTAAGTATTTCAGATGCAGTCAATGATGGAACCAGATCAGAAGACAATGGGGGTCATTTCGAGGATGTAGGTAACCATGCCGCTATTAGCGGCATGGCTACCCCAATACCGGGTACCGGGTTCCTTGAATGAGGAATTACCGGGCCATTCCGACCTTGGAAGGCCCGGTAATTCCTCAGCCCCCAGAGGGCTCAATGGGAATGGGGAGGATGCCAACAACGGGCCTGTTAATAACCGGCCCGTTGTTAGCATCCTGGTCTGCTCGCAGGACCCGCTAAGGACGCCTGGTTTTACCAGGCGTACTTAGCGGGTTCCTGCGAGCAGACTCGTAATGGGGCGGTAAGGGGTTGATGGCTCCGGCAACTTTACCGGCGCCGTTAACCCAATACCGCCAAGGTCATAATGACCTCCAATGTCCTAACTTAGGAAGTCCAAACCCTAAGAAGACTGGGTCTTTGTGCCTGCCCAAAAGTCACAGAAGCCACAATGCTTCTCACCAGAATGGTGTGTCTGCAGATAGGATTCAATAGGCTTGTGTTTGTGAAACTACTATTTTACTAAAGGTAAGTACATGTTTTCTTGCATTTCAGGATACTCTACCTAGTTTAGACGACCAAAAGGTGAGTGGAATGGAATTATGAGACCATGGGAATTGTGCCCAATGTTATCCTACGAGGGACATATACACTCCGTTTACTTACACCGCTGACTCCTATTATGAAAGTTGTGCATCACCTGATGGCTTGATCTTCCGTCGTTGGTTCCTGTGAGAGGTGCACAGGAGTTGCCGGTTCAAGGAATCTTTTGGTCAGCTGCAAGATGCAACCTCCGCCAATGAAGTAATGAAAGAACCACTGAAACAGACCTATTTCAGGACACTTCACAGGTTGGAGGAAGGCGAATTCCAGTGACGGTCTTCACACACAGGCGACGACAGGCATCCTTCGAGTCATGGTCACAAAAGCTGCACCAGGACAAGATCCCTTGATGCTGGAAGGCTGAAATTTGGGAAGATGACGACTTGTGGCAAAAGCTGGCACCAACCGCAGTTCCGGACTTGAACGCAGCACAGCGAGGTTTCTGGTGAGGTAGCCCACAAGAGAGCTGGTCAGTCCACTGGGCAGTCCAGGGACACACTGAAGGATCAGAAGGGCAGGATCTTTGAGAAGGTGCCGAGATAGCGGATTTAGAGACAGGGTCCCCCTTCTCTACCAGCTGCCACTGAAATGAAAAACAGGTTTGTTTTTCTCAGTGGTTTAGTTCTTTCCAGGTAGAACATGACTGCCCTGCGCACATCTAGTGTGTGTAGGCTTCTTTCGGCCATGCTAGTGGGATTCTGAAAAAAGGTAGGTAGTTCAATCGATTGGTTCACATGGAACTTCGAGATGAATTTAGGCGCTAATCTGGGATGAGTGTGCAGAACTACCGTATCCCTCTGGACTGTCACAAAGGGGTCTAGAACAGAAAGGGCCTGTAGTTCGCGAACCCTTCTGATAGACGTGATAGCCACTAGGAAGGCCGTCTTATAAGTCATGTCTTTTAGACTTGCTTTATGCATTGGCTCCATGGGTGATCCCATGAGCCTGGTTAAAATCACATTTAGATACCATCCAGGAGCTGGGTGAGAAATGGGAGGATAAATCCTCTTAACCCCTTCCATAAAGGCCTTAATTACTGGTATCTTCCACCACGACACCTTTTGTTGTGATGTGGTGTAGGCTGAAAGTGCAGCCAGATGAAACTTTACGGAATTGAAGACCAACCCAGTGTCCAACAGATGGGTTAGGTACAGGACAATGTGTGTGGGTGAGCAATAGATGGGATTGACGCCCTTGGAATTACACCAAATGACAAAACGTTTCCATTTGCTGGCATAGCGATAACGTGCGTTAGGTTTTCTAGCTTCCCTGAGTATGTCCATGCATCTCTGAGGAAGCTGTAGGTGTCCAAACTCTATGACCTCAGGAGCCAAGCTGCTAAATTCAGAGTTTGTGGGCATGGGTGTAGTGTCTCCCCCCTGTCCTGAGACAACATGTTGTACGGGCAGGGTAGTTTTAATGGTGGGGAGAGGGACATTTCCATTAGATGCGCGAACCTGGGTTGGCGGGCCCACATGTGGGCCACCAGAATCATCGTCTCTGGTTCCTGGTGCATCTTGTGTACTATCTTGTTGAGAAGGAGTCAGGGGGGAGGGGGAAGCATAAACAAATTTCCCTGACCATGTTATCCAGAGACTGTTCCCCTTGGGCCGTTCTGGGGTACCTGGAGGCGAGCCTTGGCATTGGGCGTTCTCCTGAGTTGTGAACAGGTCGATCTCTGGGAAGCCCCATTCTGCGAAGACTTTGGACACAATGTCTTCGTGCAGACGCCATTCGTATTCTGTGGGCAGAGGGAAATCTCGGCTGAGTACGTCTGCCAGAAGATTAAGTTCCCCTGGAACATGTTGGGACAACAGAAACATTGTGTGTTTGACAGCCCATATCCAAATGCTTTGGGACAGCATGGATAGCCCTGGAGAGTGTGTGCCCCCCCCCGTTTGTTCAGGTAATACATGGCTGTAGTGCTGTCTGTCAGGATCAGCACTGTCTTCCCTTGCAGTTCACTGATAGGCTTTCAATGCCCTGAACAACGCTAATTGCTCCAGTAAATTTATATGGTTGGATGCTACTTGTGGGGACCACACTCCATGCGCCGTCTGGTGAAGCAGGTGAGCCCCCCACCCTGTGAGATGCGTCTGTTGTGAGAGTGGCCTCCACTGCAGGGGTGGTGAAGGTTTTCCCCTTCAGAAGGTTTTCCCTTGACCAGCACTGCAGAGGGAGAACGAGGGCTGGCGAGACAACTACCAGATCTTCCCATTGTCCGCTGGCCTGACACTTTACTTTATTACATTTATATAGCGCGGCCATAAATCCTAAGGCGTGAGAGCGCTACAAGACATATACGACATGTAACAAAAATTATGAAGGAACAGGAGTAAAAAGGGGCATAGATTAGTTTAAAATTAAAAATTTCAAGTGACTCAATGCATCTCATGTCCAATGGTAGTGCGTTCCAGGCCTTCGGTCCAATGGAAAAGAAAGCTGAGTTGGCCACTCTGGTGGTATGGCATTTCGGTTCAAGTAAGAGATGCCGATTATTAGACCTTAACGTTCTGGTGTTATTTCTCATGGTAAGGAGCTGTTGCAGATATTCAGGCATGTTACCAGATTTACATTTATGTACTAGAGTCAAAGACCTGAATAAAATTCAGTGGAGTTTGCGTCTTGCCATCGACAGTGGACACCACTGGCTGTTGAGCCACTCTTACATGGGTCGCATGCGCAGCCGCGCGTGGGGAACCAAGTAAATGCACAACTCCATCATCCCTAGCAAACGCATGGCTTTGCGTACCGTCACCTCCTGACTGGCTACATTATTGAGGGATCTGAAAAAGCATGTTCTGAACCCTCTGGTTGGAGGGGAAGAGGGGCAGTCTTTCATCCAGATTAGACCTCCCAGAAATTGTTTTATTTGGCTGGGGACTAAACTGGATTTTTTTTCGTCGATGGAGAATCCTAGACTGAACATCTGCGGAATAGGTGATCCACTTGGTCCTGCCTAAGTTCCCACTATTGGCACGAGCGCAGCTCCCTGCTGATAGAGTCGGCGACAGTTTTTTTCACTCCTGGCAGATGAAACGGGATGAGGAACATCCCCTAGGCTACGGCCCAGTGCCAAAGGTCCTGCGCCTCTTTGGAGAGCGCTGGGGATCTGGTTCCCCCCCCACCCTGCTTCCGGATGTAGAACATTGTGGTGGTGGTGTCTGTGAAGACCTGTACCACCTTCCCTTGAGGGACGGAAGAAAGGACTTGAGGGCCCAAAACACTGCCCAAAGCCTCTTGCATGTAGACTTTCGGTGTGCGCTCCCCATCCTTCCCGGGAGGCGTCTGTCGTGACTGTCTCCTGATGAGGTGGGGTCTGGAAATCTGCACCTGCGGACAAATGTGCGTGCACTACCCACGGCCGTATCGCTAGACGGAAACTCTCGTCGAGTGTGATCTTGTCTTCGAAACTTCCCGGCACTTGTATGCAACAGGCGTCGAGGAACTCCTGCAGCAGATGCATCCGTAGCCTGCACAGCTGAATGAGGTATACGCATGACGACATCATGCCGAGTAGGGACTTGATGGACCTCACCCCTGCCACCTTCAGGGCCAACAGCCATTGTACCTTGCCCAAATGGAGATCATGGCATGGAACAAGCCTATCTCGTCGGGCGGTGAAGATCTGGCAGGCGGAGATGGGAGATCCTCCAAGCCGCTGTTGTTGCCGTGTCCGGTTCAGTCTCATTCCACAAGGGGCCGAGGGGGGACGAGAAGAGGCAGGCGAATGGTGGAAAGGCAGAGGGGGGCGAACTCTCCTCCTCTTGGATGGTGGTTCCTCCGATGGTTCTGGCGCTGCGGGTGGGGCCACCGGCGCAAGAGTCATCCTTGTCCGGATTGCCAAGCACCAGGTATGCAGAGCCGTTACAATGTCTACTGAGATATACCCAGGTGGTTGATGAGGTGGTGGTGGCGACGGAGACAAGGGCGTGTGCGGCTTAGGTTGTTCCTCCGCATCACCGCCCTGCTGCTCGGTCACCTCTGTCATCTTCATTGTCACCTTCATCGCCACCTTCATCGTCGCCCTCGCCGGGGTACCTCCTGTAGGGCCTGCTCTCGACGCATCGTCCCTCCTGGAGGGTCGGGAGGTTGGTGAGCTCCTCCTCCGATGAGATGTCCGTGCCCTGGAGGGCTAGCGTGCCCCCACCCCCTTCTCTGAGACCAAGGGAGACGGTTTTGGTGAAATGATGGGCATCTTCTCCGGCGTCTTTTTGATGGGCTGCAAAGAGGATTCCCTCCTGGCAGGCAGGGATACTCTCGCCTTTGGGGCCGTGCCCTGCGGATTCGCCACGGCAGCCTTTGCGAGGGATGCCACCACTCCTCCGATGGAAGGTTGGACCTTCGTCTGATGCACCTAGGACTTCACAGTATTGGCCGAGTCTGCAGCCTTCACCTTAGGGGGAGGGTTCGGGGCACCTCTCCCCCTTGGCCTTCTCTGCAGGGCCGGGCTAGGTCTTCTCCAAGAGCTTGCCCGGATGGTCCGACTTCCTGAGCTTTGACTCATGGTCAAAGGCGCTGGAGATGCTGTACTCGCCCTGGCTGCCGAGGAGCCCGTTGCAACGGCGCTCCCGGAGGCAGTGGACTTGCGGTGCTTAGCCTTATGTTGGGCTTCTGCGGGGCGGGCGCCCTCAAATGTCTTAGAAGACTGCTCACCTTTCTTCTTCTGGCCAAGGAAGGCATGCCGGCAGGATTCACCCAGAGCAGGGGCCTTGGCCTGCAGCCACTCGTTGAAACGCTTGCGCCGATCAGTCCGCGTGCAGGGCACCATCTCCCGACAAACCGCACAGTCATCCTCCACGTGCGTCGGGTCCGAGTGCAGGCAGTAAAGGCACAGGGAATGTCCGTTGTCTGTGTTGGGTAAGATTTCCACAGAGCTGGTAAATCTTCCGCTCCTGGGTTCAACTCCAGAACGCTTTGCTTTTCTAGTGGGATATTTTTCATTAATACCTCAGTGAGTGGGAACCTTTTGCCACACTCACCTAATCTTTAACTCTTTTTATGGGTGTCATTTTTAAGACTCTCCATAGTGTCTTTTTAAAGTTATCATGTCTAACAACTTATTGGCAATAAGTGCATGTTGTTGCTGGGTTGCACTAGGGGCTCTCCATTTAACTTTCTTGTGCTAACCTTGAGTGAACTACAGTTCCCAAGGGTAGAAAGGATCTTTGGATCCCTTTTACATTTTATTCTGTGAAACTAGCACACCCCACCTTATGTGGAGTGCTGGGGAAATACAATGTATCCCCTTTCACTTTTAAACTGTAACAATTCTGTTACAGTGACAAGCTTAACTTTAATGGCTGGTGGCAGTGATACCTTTTACTAATTTGGTGCACCTTTACCGCGGGCTGTAATAACAGCTGCAGTAAAGGCACCTAAGGGTGCTCATTTTACCAAAATGGCCCCTGTCTTCTTTTTCTGCCATTTTAGTGTTTCTTGTCGTTTCTTGTTCCTTTCTCTGACATCCAGGGTGGGAAATTCCTTTGTTTGAGTTTTGTCTTTGGCGGGAGTTCCCTGGACACCCCGCCCGGGCTCCAGTCAGTCTGTAAGCACAGGAAGTGGGGGAGGAGTCCAAAACCTCCCCCTCCTTTGTCTTAGGCCTTCCTTCAACTGGGCCAAATCCCAGTGGGGGGTTGGCTGTCCTGATTGGACAGCCAAACAACTCTTTTTTGTAAAATGCGGGGAGAGAATGCAGAGGTTGTGTTACAGTTCCTGATAAATACTGGAAACCTGGAAGCTGAAGTCATGTCGACCACTGGAACAGAAAACCGAAGATGATGACGAAGGAAAAGTGGCGGGAATGATTTCCAGCGACCAGAGAGCCTGCTGTGTAACCAGAGCCTGCTACAGCCCTTCCTTCCGATCGACCTGGGGTCTCCGAAAACGACGACCCGAACCCAGAGCCTGGTGAGACCCACTAGACTCAAGAAGACCTGCATTTTGAGCCATCCCACTGGTTGCTGCGACCTTGCGTTCTTGCAATACCCCAATACCCTGGGACCTCCTGCCACTGTGCGGTGCACGGTCTTCTGAATTCCGAATCTCGCGGAAACTTTGTGGGCATCCTGGTGTATCTCGAGACACGAATCGAGTCCAAAAAGTCACTTCATAAGAGTGCTGGACCTTTTAAACGGCGAGAATTTAACCACGATTTTCTGTCTTCTTCTGTGCTCCTTGAAAAGGCGCCAAACCCGCAGAACCGCATTCAGCCGCGAGAGAAATCTTGCCTAGAGCCTTCATCGCTCCCTGCTGCAAAGTCCCTTCTGAGGCCTTGTGTTCAGTCTCCAGGACAAGGAATCCACTGACCGGGTATTTGGCTGCAGTCCCTGAAGTTCGCCTGCTGCAATCTCTTCTTCATTGCTGAGGTACTGTGTTAGCTTGGGTATATACTTACCTTAAGCCGGTTGGGATTTCTGTGTAGTCCTCGGGTGTATCCTATGATTGGGAGGTCCCTCATCCAGTGCACCCAGTCCCACTGCTAGAATCCCGCTGGGGTGTCTTCTGTGAAGCCCCTGGACCCTCTTCTAACCCTAGTTGTAAAGTACTCACTTGTTTGCCAGTTTTCCTAAGGAAACTCTGACTTTTACTACTAAAGTACTTATTCTAACACTGCCTGTTGGTCACTAGTCCTAGTGACCCCCCTTCTGCCACTGAGAACACTCATGGTCTAAGGGAAAGACTTTGAAGGGATTGGGACTTCTGCCTAGAAAAGAAATCAAGTGTTTTACATACTTATAAAGAGTTGGTGGGTAACTAATTCTCAGAATGAACAGTTACAAAAGTTCTTACTGATCTTGAATGTGTGATGCACTATTCTTCAAAGTATGGTTAACATCTTTTCTTCCTTAGCGACTGGGTTACCAGTTTAAAAGAAAGTAGATGTGAAGGTATTTTACTCTCCTGTGATTAGGTTGTGCCTCTTTACAAAAGTAATGTGTTGGTTTCACCAGATTATTCCTGTAGGGTAATTGTATGAGTGTCCTCCAACTGTTGGCATCACCAGGTTAGTCCTGTTAGGATAACTGTATGAGTGTCCCCCAACTGGGTCTTGCTTCCCCTGACTTGCTGCTAGCCTGTCCTTAAGTCTACATTAGGTTGTTGCCTACCTAGAATAACTATTCAGTAAAGTGTGACATTGGGTGTTACTTTCCCCTTCATTGTGAAGTTAAAGTATGTGGGTTTTACTTACCTTGTGTTAGCTGTGTGCCATCCAAAACAAGTTACGAGTTGTTGCTTACCTCAATCTGGGGTTCCCCGATTCCCAAAGCATCTGTAATTGTATATTACATCCATAGGTTTTACTCACCTGGTATAACTGTGTGTTATGACAAAAGTAGTTATAGGTTTCTACTGCACCTAGAATAAGTGTTTCTCTATTCACCAAAAGTATATTGTCCAGTTGACTGTTTATGTGATTTGTTCCAAGAGTCACTGTACAACTGGAAGGGCCTACTGTCCTTGTATTACCAAAAGTAATCTAAAAGTAACCATTGGTCTTTTACTCCCAAAGAATAGGTTTGACCTGTACTAAATGTGTATAACAAGGTTTTGACTTCCCCATAACTACTGTTATGTGTTCCAAATAAGGTCTATACTTGGGTCTGAGTACTTTCAAGTATATTGTTGTGTTTTATATTGTGATTTCATATAATGTGTTAGTACTTACTTAACCCCTAGATTTATCTGGGCCTACCTGTATTTAAATAAATCCTTTATTTTTACAATACATAGTGTTTCAGTGTTTCTTTGGATCATTTGTATTACAATTTCACTTGTACTGTATCTACTGCCCTCTTTCCCTCCTAAGATAAGCCTGGCTGCTCTGCCTACACTACCACGTACTCAGGAGGTACAGTCTCATACTAAGAGTGGAGTCTTGTACTGACTCAGTAGAATGGTTTTACTAAGCCCTTAGTTGGACTACAGAAAAACTGTCCTAACAGTCCGAAAAGACATTCTGTAGGTTGCAGCCGGGGAAAACCTTGAAGAGAGGAACCAAGTCCTCCTCTGCCATGTCCACGCAGAGTAGGCCTTGAAGAAGTTTATGGAATCTTCCGAGAAGAACCTCGACAACAAAAAAGAAAAAAAAAAAAAAAAAAAAATTGCCCTTGAGGGAGATGGATCGATGGAGCTTGAGGCTCGATTGACTGAAAAAATAGAGCAAAACACTTAGAAAAATCGCAAAACGCTGTAAAAACCTGAAGATGGCTGCCAGAGGAGGGGCTTAGGTAGAGGGCAGTCATTGGCTGTGGTCAGTATGACCCATAGACCAGTGATTGGTTGTTAGGAGAAAGACAGTTCAGAAGTGAAACTGAAACTGATTTTTTCTTTACCGAGGATTCCCAGCCTGACGACGGGGAATATTCATGAGCATGTGAATCCATGCCAGACCCCATGCTGGAGAAGACGTGATTCAGAAAAACATGAAACACTATAGTTCATATAGGCCCAAACAAAAGAAAGGGGGCAATGAATTGTTAACAAGAGTACATAATACATTGTAATTCGTGAAAGCCCAGCAGACGCGTGTTTCGAGCCAAAGCTCATCAATGCTGTTTGCTAGGTTATGTTAGGCAACTGTTGGCGATTTCAAAAGCAATGCCGATTGGCAGCCAGTAATTCACTGCTACCGTGATCAGGTCCTAAAATTAATAGTGATGCCACACGGTAGTGTGCAGAAAGATAGGCGGTTGAATGCAGTACGATAGCTGCGATGTTTGAGGATGCGGATGAAGGGCTGACCCTTGGTTTTGTGACATGTTGTAAGGGCTGGTTAGCTTCATTGTGGGCAAACCGACATCTTGAGTAGGTGTGAGTACCTTGTCTGACTTGCCCACATTGGAACAGTTGGGATCTTTGTCAAGTGTCCCTGATGCATCAAGTGGTTTACTGTCTTAAAGAGTGGGCTTGGAGGAAAAGCAGAGGCGGTGCAAGGAATTTTGCCAACCTAGGGAAACTGTCAGATTGGCGCCCCCCTCCAGAACCGAACACTTCTCAACCAACCGTCCTCATTTTGTTACCAATTGCTGATTCTGAAGCTCCACTGGCCTGTTGAAGGCTGCGGTGCAGACAAGCTTTCAGTGCACTTAAGGACCTGATTGCACATAGGGTTAATGACTACAAAGGACCTATGCTTCTGCTCATTACTTTTGTGTCTCACTTTGGAGCACCACTGTGAATGTTTTGGCGCTGTTAGACGAGTCCCCGGAGAATCGTTCTTACAGGTGCCGCTGTATTCTGAGAGGGCACCTTAGCATTAGGGGAAGGTTTAAACCCCAATGGATTTTCCCCCAGATTGGAGCAGCCCCAATTTGAACAGTGTATATTGCACCCCCATGGTGGGGACCGCACACAGACCTCTCACCTGCTGATTCTGTAGTTCAAATAAGTATTTGTATTTGTTTTATTTATAACGCGCAGATCATCAGGCCCGGAGGCATCAGGGCCCAATTTGTACAAAGTTACAATAATGCATATATACAGACATAAAAATTACATTAACAATACTAACAGTGTTTCTATCTACATACATTACAGTGCCGCTAGACTTAACAGTGGATAAACCCATAGGGTGTACCGAGAATAGTAACGGAGGTCAGCGCAGCGGGCCATCGTATGTAAGACAAGGGCGCAGAGTATGTTTAGTGTTGGTCAAAAAGCCAAGATTTGGTTTTGGCCTTGAATGTGTTGAATGAGTCTTCAGCTCTGATTGCAGCGGGAGGGAATTCCATAGCTTAGAAGCTAAGACAGGGAAGCTAGAGCCCCCCCCCGCTTTTTGAAGTTTAAACCTGGTGATCGATAGACAGTGAGTCTGGGCAGAGGTCGAGTGGAAAGCCAGCCGACTGCAGAGGTAGATAGGAGCCTTGTTAGCCAAGCATTTGTGTGTGAGGGCAAGTGTTTTTAGAGAGATTCTCTGCTTGACTGGTAGCCACTTTAGGTTGCTTCTAGATTCTGAGATGTGGTGGTTGCGGGGGATGTTAAGGGCAGCTCGAATGGCATTGTTCTGGGTTGTTTGGAGTTTATTCAAGTTCTCTTGGCTAGTACCTAAGTAAAGGGCACTACAATAATCAATTCTGGCCATAATGAGAGTTCTAGCTAGTGTAACACTGTTAGTGGTGGTAAGAAACGGTCTGCAAGCTGCAATAAGTTTGCACGTGTATGCAGAGGCAGATCGGACTGCATTTATTTGTCGAGATAAGGATAGGGTGGCGTCAAGGTAAAAACCTAACGTTTGGGTGTCTTTCAAGACAAGTATGGTATTACTGTCTATGGTGAATGACTGATAGGACGGCTCTAGTTTGCTCAGGCGTTGTGAGGTACCCAAGATAAGGAGCTCCGTCTTGTCGTCATTTAGGCATAACTGGTGTTGGGCCATCCAGGCCTGGATGACCAGATAGACGTCGTTAAGGGCCTTGGTGTCAGCTAGATAATCACCTGTGATAGAAATGAGTATCTGGGTGTCATCCGCATTGTTAGTGTAGGAGACACCCAGATAGTCAAGCACATCAAAGAGTGGTTTTGTGAAGATGTTATAAAGTATAGGTGACATGCAAGATCCCTGAGGTACGCCGCAGTGAATTGGGGAGGGGTCCGTGGCTGCAGATGGGGCAAAGACCCTCATGGATCTATTACTCAAAAAGGATTTGATCCAAGCCGCAGCAGACGACGAGAAGTTGGCAGCAGAGTGGAGGTGCCTGCATAAGATCTGGTGGTTGACCAAATCAAATGCGGCAGAGAGGTCGAGAAGTAGTAGCATTGCAAGTTTGCCCTTATCCTTCAATACCTCAATTTGGGTTTTTAGATCTATTAACGCAGTTTCTGTCGCGTGTCTAGGACGAAATCCGGATTGTCGTAGACCTAGCAGATTGTTAGATTCCAAGTAATCTTGGATCTGAAGGTAAGCTGCACGGTCTAGAATTTTAAGCAAAAACGGTACCGTGGTGATAGGTCGGAAGTTAGTAGGTATGCTTGGGTCTAGGGATGGTTTTTTGAGCAGTGGGATCACCCAAGCGTCCTTAAGGTTGTCCGGGACAATACCTGTTTTAAAGGAGGAGTTGATGAAGGCCGTAATGAATGGGGCCAAATCACGTGCAGAGTCCTTAATGATGAGAGCTGGGCAAAGGTCGCCTTGGCAGTTGGATGGTTTCATTCTCAGGATGATATTTTCTACCTCGGTAACGGTGACAAGGCAAATGGTTTGGTGTTAGCAGTGTCTAGAGGGAGGCCCCTAGCAGGGGAGAGTGAGTGGTTGTCGAGCTTCAGACTGTCCTGCTGGTCTTTGATTTTAGATTGTAGCGTAGAGATTTTATTCAGTAGTGCTGCTTGAATGTTAGCACACCATTTACTATCTTTCGTGCAAGTGTCTGGGGGGGGGAGAGAGACTGGAGTTTCTAGCTCTTTTAGGATTCTGAAGAGTTCCTTTGTATTCGAATCAGCTTGCAGAATACGAATGTTAAGAGACTCTTTTTTTTGCAGTGATGATAGCATCTTTTTAAGTGAGTGCGGCAAGAAGGAAACCATCTTTATGCTCATCAGAAGGGTGGCTTTTCCATCGATTTTCAGCACAGCGTTTAGCTTTGCGGAGCATTCTTAACTGTGGGGTGAACCATGAATTAAGATGTGCTCGTGGTTTGGCCTTTCTAAATTTGAAGGGTGCTATAGAGTCTATGGCCGTGAGCATAGTTTGGTTATAGGTGTCTGCTAGGGAGGTGGGATCAGAGCAGGTGTTGGTGACCACATTGAGGGAAGGGAGTAACAGTGGGAGGAGTTTCTCCTTAGTTATGTCCTTTTTACTTCTAGTAGGGAGTGCTGGGGCTATCTGTGTCGGGGCTCGCGGGGTTGCTTCAATATTGAAAGTTATGATGTGATGGTCAGACCATAAGCAAGGGGTATTGTCGAGAACCTTGATATTGCAGTTAGAGCCAGCTAACCAGTCAAGGGTCCTGCCTTTGATATGGGTGGGTTCTTGAATGAACAAGGTGAGGCCGAGGTCCGTTAGAACATTCTCCAGATCTATTGCCGCGGGATCATTAGGGTCACCAAGGCCTAAGTTAAGGTCGCCTAGGATGATTGATTGTGAATTATTTTTAGTTTTGTCAAGGAGGAGGGTGGAATTTTCACCGACAAAGGTCGGTGCCGGACCTGGGGGCTGTAGATAAGGTGGAGGGTGGCAGTTTGGTTAGGCGTTAGTGATAGTTTGACTGACAGCGACTCGGCTGATTCGAGTTTGGAGTCGGATACCACCCTTAGGTCAAGAGAGTTTTTATGGATGAAGGCCACGCCACTGCCTCTGGATTGGGCACTGGTACGGTCACATCGCGTGATGCCGTAGTCAGGCGGTAAAGCCAAGGATAGTGAGGGGCCAGATGCGGCATGTAGCCACGTTTCGGATATAGCGATGAAGTCAAGGTCAGAGGTGGTGAGGAGGTCAGCAATGTCTAATGTGTGAGCTGTGAGAGATCTAGCGTTGATAAGGGCGCCCTTGAACACCGGAAATTTAACCCCTGTGGTAGTGGATTTGCAAGTAGCGGTAGATGGGGGTGAGCCATGTGGTGTATGTGAGGTTTGCTTGATGGCTTTGTTGCGTGAATGTCGTGGGCGGAATCTAGAGCCTAGTCTCTTGCTTCTAAGAACAAGGGGGCAAGGTTGGTTATGAGTGGGCTTCCTGGCGAAGTGTTGCAGCCACAGGGCTGGGTCATTAAGGTATTGGTTAATATGGTTGCTGGAATGGTGTAAACCTGCAGAGGTTGCTGTAGGGCTCATTATAGGAGTCACAGTCGGCAGTGCCTGGTGGTGTAGGTTCAGGCCGGCCAGACCATTAGGTGGCTGATCGGGTTTAGCCAGATCAGCCACCTCAAGACTGATGCCGGGCGGCCATTGCAGGATGAGGGGGCTCCTCGTGTGGGGCAATGGCGGCGGGGGCTCTGGGCACAGACTGTCACAGGCTTGTGCAGACTGTGGCTGCTGGTGGGATGCCTTTCACAGGCGGGTAGGCAGCTCTTAATGTGCACGTAATGTCGCACGTAGCTGAAGTATTGAAGTATTACTTAAACCGGCATCACAGCTGAACACCTTTACCCAATTGAAGCACCCAGAACAAATGCCCTGATGAGATGAAAAGGGACTGGAGCTGACATGTGCTGTACTATGCGCAGTGTGACATGGAAGGAAGGCATACAGAAATGAGGCAAAGGTAGAGAGTGGGAGAGGAAAGAGCACAAGAAAAGAGCAGAAGAGGAACAGGAGTGGAGGTGAGATTGTAGAGAAGAGGTGGAAAGGTTGAGAAGGGATAGGTATGGAAGTGAAGGAGGGAGGGACCACAACAGGGACACGGAGACAGGAGGCAATGAATTGAAGATTCAAGAAGGGAAAGTGTGAGACAAAAGGGAGATGAAATTAAGAAGAACAATGGGGAGGAGGTAGAGATTTGGAGAGACCGGAGCAGAGAGAAATGTGACCCAGTATAGAAGGAACTAGCTTCATGGCCCAATGGCTAGAATGGCAGAGACTGGTGAGGAGGGCAGGATCAGAGAAAGTTGTAGTGAGAGAACGGCTGAAAGGGAGAAGAGGAATAAAGGGGGAAGCATATAACAGGAAAAGAGTGGGGAAAAGCCCCCAAAAGCTTGTCCCTAAGCAGAATCATATATTGATGGAGGCAGGCCAGTTAGCAGCTGAAGGTTTGGATGGAAACACAGCTGATCAGGACCAACAAAACAGGCACTGGGAAAAGAAAGCTTGCTAAGCCTGGCGTCTGACGAGTGAAAGAGTGGTGCCTGGAAACAGTCTTGCTGGCCCATGGTACCAAGGGTGTTGGGTGCCAGGTATTTCGTAAGTTCAGGGGAACCAAGGGGACATCCGGAATAGACCAGCTCAAACCAACTGATAACCTGAAAGGTTCCAAGAAAGGAATCCAGGACACTCGAAATCCCAAAGGATTGCGAGGGACTGTTCAGGAGAGGGAGGGAAGGGTGGACCTAATAAATAAATAAATAAATAAATAAATAAAAATTGTCAAAAGAAATTGTACCTTTTCCACAATCATGCCATCTAGTCTCATTAAATCATAATCCCCTGTTGTGTTGCATCCATTAAAGGTGAACTAATACCTTGGCTTTAAATAGTCTGTTGATCTGCAAACACAGTTGGGCAGGTCATTAAGTCACTGCCTATTTCTGTGAATTACCAGGGCAGGGGCTTGGGGTGCCACGTCCGGTCCCACCCTGAGCCTGTGGATGTTGGATCTGAAGGGGAACTTGGAGAGGATCCCTTGGCCACATTGCCACTTCAGTGGCCAGTCTCGGGGGTCCAATCCCTCTCCACCCCACTGTCGCATCTCGTCATACCAGTCCTAGAGGCTTAGACCGCTCTCCTTGGTTTTACTCAACTTGTCAACTTTAGCCCAGACTAATCCCTTCTCTCTCTATTGCTGTCCACTCTGATTACGATTGTCCTCTTTAGCTTTTGTTGTCTTGTCTCGTCATGTTCTTTGTGTGCTCTGAGGCCTATTGGCATGTGGCGTTCTATAAAAAATAAAATCAACCCTTGTAATACCCTCCAGGCTAGTCAGATACCTTTCCTTTTCAATTTGAGGAAGCCTAAAGCTCAGTTTATCCAGACCTGAATTTCTCCATAACGGAAAGAAGCGTTTTTCCCTACAAGGGAGACCCATTCTATGTGATAGACTGTAGACAAAGAGAGCACATAGTTGTAATGGTGGTCAGTTGTCAGCCCAAGATCTGAAGTCCTGTTGACAGACAGTCCGTTTTGGAAGGAGCATCTGCTTTAATAAAATCAGCCACCAGTGCTGTGCGGAACGCAAACAAGAGTGCCTCCTTGGTGGTCTGAGTCGGGCTGTGAGGAAGGGAGGGAAGCATATCGCAGCACTGTGACTGAACCATTAGAATACTGATGAAAGGCTAGACATGAGTTATTACTAATTTTGACATTGTTTGAATCTGAATAAATGCCCTAACGAGTAAATATTTTGCGATTTTGCTCCCCTCCTTCTGTTCTGCAGAAGCACTAATTTCTGACCCAAGGCCTACGTTACTGTCTTAAGCCGCGGCCCCCAGCGAAGCACCAAACATGATTATCATACTGTTGCAAGCTGTCGAGCCTTTCACACGGACATTGCGTTGTGCACTTAGCCATGCGCTGACCTCACTTTTTGAATTTCTACCCAGGCCAGCGCAAGAGTAATTTGTTAATCCTCGGTCAGTTGACCCCACAAATCATCGATGTCCTGCGTGTCTGAAAAACGAGGTTTGGGAAATGGTTTGTTTTATTCTTATTCAAATCTTTGCAGGTGTAGTGCTAGGTGTGCATTGAAAGCTGCAGTTCGCTGTCAAAATGTTTATTTCTGTGTCAGACGCTTCACGTTTCTCACTCTAAACTGCAATTTTTGAAGAAGCGCGAGAGCAGGATCTGCAGAATGTTCGTCCTTGCAAAGTGGTAACAGTTTAAAACAGCATTGGTAAAGGTAACAGTTGGGGCTTTTGTGTGGGAGTGCGATAGGCTGAAAGTCGCATTACAACACAGTGACAGTCATACACTGGAGAAACAGTGGCAGGGTCCCTGATAGCACAATATGGACAGTGGATATGAACATCTGGATAGCTGTTTAGTCAGTTAATTGCGCACAGGTAATGCCATAACCCACAACCCAGAGGGGCGAAGAGGAGAAGAAAAGAGGCAGGCTGAAAGGGACATGTAAGAGAAAGAGCGAAATGGCGAGGATGGGAATCAACAGGATGGCTGAGTGAGGCACAGGAAAGAGGAAACATTAGGGGAGGAGTAAGGCACAAGAAGGAGTACGAACGAAAAGAAAGGAGGGCAGAGGTAGGGTTAGAGTGTGAAGGTCGGGATGAGTAAAGAATCAGGAGAAAGGGATGGTATAAGAGTAAGGAGCAAAGAGCTTAGAAGAAGTAAGACAACGAGCAGAGGAGGGAGTAAGAGTAGTAAGACAGAGGATGGAGGAGGAGTAAAGAGTGGGAAGGGTACAGAGAAACCTCTGGCTTGGAGGAAGGGTGGAAGAAGTGTAAAGAATCTGGAGAGTCAGAAGGAATAGGAGTGGGGTAGCAGAGGATGCAGCATGAGGAAAGATTTAGAAGGGCACCCATATACAGTGAGAAAAAGGTGAGCAGGATGAGCAGAGGGACAGGATGGCAGAAGAATGAGTAAGAGGAGAGGAAGGGGCAGGGAAGACAATAACGTGGGTAGGGCCCCATACATGTGGATTTTAGGATTTTCCTTAACATGAGATTTCTCTGAGTTCAGGTGCCATAAAATACTCATTTTATTACAACATATATGAAGCATTGATACACAAGGTTTATATAAACTCTAGCCGCTATCCACAATTTAAAAGATCAGTGGGGCCAGAAACACTTTTCCCCACCCGAGGAACAAGCCTGGGTACCTTTAAAGCAACAACAGACTTGGGGGAGAGAGGCGGGAAAGCACATGGAAGGTAAGAGGAGACACAGTAACACAAGGATGGGAAAGAGAAAGAGAGAAAAGAGGAGCGCGATCAGGGCGATTGGGGACTGTACAGGACCCGCAGAGAGGGAAAGAGATGAATGAAGCCTGAAAACAGAGGGCAAGAGAAGGAGTAATAGGGGAGAGTACGGAGAGCAGGATGAAGGCAAGAGGGAAGAAACAGCAGGCACATAGAGAGTGAAGTAGGTAGAAAAAAGAGGGAGGCTGAGGAAACATGAAGGCTGCCAGATAGGGGGAAAAAGCCAAGAATGGCAGAAAGAAAACCTGGTTTCTTTGCAGGCGTTGTGTGTTCTTTGTAGGTATCATGTACGGTAGTATCTTGACATCCAGGATAGCGTGGATGAATGGCTTCAGAGAACAGGCACCCCGAAGGAGAGAATGGGTTCCAGGACTGATAGTCAAGGTTTGGTAACCAGGTACGAATCGACGCTGGGCAGCGTCCCAGGGAGAATGAGAGCCTGCCCAGCGGAATACAGCAAGGGATTGCATCCGAGCAGAGACGGGCCAGCGAGTCCGTGAACTCTGAGGTAAGAAGGGACAGCAGGCGGGCAGAATATCCGAAGGAAAGAGCGGATACACGAAAGGGAAGCCCGAGAAAGGGGGAACCAGAAGAAAGGACGGGAGAGAAAGAGTGCTCTGATGTGGTCGCGGAGAGAAAGCAAAACCAGCTGGAAGTGCGAGCAAAGCAGGAAGCCGCGGGGGTACGCGGCTGGTGAACATAAGCAGGAAGGCTCAGCAGAGCAACAAAAGGGGAAAACAGTGTGTAGACCCACAGGAGAAACCTAGGCTAAGGGTTGCAACACGCTGACCGCCAGGAGGGCGGGGATTATGAACCTCCCGGCGGCGGCCATGCTGCAAATGACTAGACCGCGGCTGCAGTGAGGAAGAAAACGTGATGGGTAAAACAATGGCGACGAGAGCGCCAGTGATCCCATATGCGCCAACCATTGCAGCGCATGACCGTTTTTCACAATGTTCTTGTATCAAGACCAGTCTCTTAAAGGCATTACTAATGTTTCTTTCACCTAATACATGCCTCAGGATGACAAACAAAGGTTCCTTTGATAGCACTGGTTCAGATAAGACAAGGAAAAGTCTTTACTACTTTTCAGGATGGCAAAACAAATGTCTTTTTCATAACAGTGATTTAAGTATGGCAAAAGGCATGTCTTTTCAAAACTTCTGGTTAATAAAATGTTCAATAGAAACAAGAACTTAATATGACAAAGTCTCTTTTCAAAACATCAATTCAAAGTAGGTTTCCTGGTACACTCTCCTGCCAAGAAACTTCTCAACTTCAAATGAAAAAACTCTATAGATATCGTGGTTTACAGGAGCCAGGACTCAGATCCCCTGGTGTACACTCCTGCCATGCATCTCTTTTCAAACAGGCTTCACTACCTGATATCCTTATCAGGCTAATCTGCAACATTCACTCTCTTCTTAGATATAGTTGTACCTCTTCAGTGGCACAACACTTGTTGACTTTAAATAGCACTTGCCCCAATCCCCCTCACACTGGCATCCCTTGTAGGAGGGTGTGTTCAAGCTCCTTCTGTCAACCTCTCTTATAATGTCTCTTGGCAATGAGTGTTCCAGGTTTCCCCCAACTGACATCTCATGTCAGGAGAATTGCACCAGATTTGCTTTTTTCATTCGATTATATTTGGTTGGTAAGTACTTGCACAATGCTGTTTAGCATATTCGTTCCAGGGCCCCCTTCGATACCAGGCTGACTCACTGGTTCACTTTGCGTCAGATGAGATGTGCTTGCGAGGTGCTACTTCTCCTTATGAACAAAGTCTCTCTGGGTCTTCGCGTTGGCTCTCCTGGCCTTTGCCGTTAAGACCTGCACAACTTCCCAGGACCACAACTCCTCTTCCAGCCCCACTGTGCGCCATCTGCTCTCTCTGGCTCTAAGTGACGCCAACCTGCTTTTGGCAGGCGTCTCTCGTTCTACCCATGGCCCTCCGTAGGTCTTCCTCTGCCACGGGTCACGCTTCCCGCTCTGTACACTATGCAACCTTCCTTCTCTCTTTTTCCCCATTTTTTCCATTCCTGACATGCTCCTCGTCTCCCTTTCCACAGCTGATCTGTGGATTTAAATGTCCCACGTAATTGACTTGGCTGACAACAACTAGACTGCACATTGTTTTCAAGTCATATCTCCTCCACATGAACTCTGGGTGCCACCTCCTCGTAACAGTACTTAGAGCTTTCTAGGACTTAAGAGTTCCAATATCTTTCAAATGCTTTTGGATCACATTGTTGAACAGTTGTGTTTGAAATACAATCACCAAAAACATCAGATGTTTCATATGCTTTTTGTTCATTATGTATATATGGATATTGCATAGGGTTCTGTTTAAAAGGGGTTTTGAGTAATGCCAGGAAGCCATCAAGAAGAACAAGTTACTTCTTACCCGGTAAAGTTCTTTCGATGGGATGTTCCTCCGACGTATTCCTTATCTTGATAGATCATCTCCAGCTTGCTGGCCTCGGAATTTCTTTTTCAGTAGAGGGCGCTGCGCGTCGATGTCCCTCGAGCCGATGTCCCTCGACAGCCTCCGTATCGGCGCCGACGTCATCATGCGTATAGACTCGCGCAGCGTCCGTTGCTCAGTTCCGTTTTGACGTTAACAGTTGTTTTACATTAATTGGTTAGTGACCCAGAAGGAGCGTAAGCTGTAACCACAAGGGAAGTTTTACTGAGCGGATGGATGGGAGGGGCGATAAGGAATACGTCGGAGGAACATCCCATCTAAAGAACATTAGCAGGTAAGAAGTAACTTGTTCTTCGAAGGGATTGTGTCCTCCGACGTATTCCTTATCTTGATAGACTCCCATAGCAGAGGTGTGTAACTGGAGGTGGGAGTAAAATTGCCATGTTTCCCTTCAAGAGTGAACAACACAGCTTTGCCAAACCTAGTCTCTTGGCTAGAGGAGGAATCCAGGTTGTAAAATCTTGTGAAGGTATGTGCAGACGACCATGTGGCAGCCGCACATATGTCTCGAATCGGTACCCCTCTTTGGAGGGCCGAAGAGGCTGCGATACCTCTGGTTGAATGAGCCCTAAGATTTTGAGGAGGCTCTTTCCCTGCCAGTTTGTAACATTCCAGAATGGCTAAAATGATCCATCTGGAAATGGTTTGTTTTGTTATCAGCAATCCCAATTTGTGCCCTGAGTAACCTATGAACAGTTGCTCTGCTTGCCTAATCCTAGAAAGTCTGCTGATGTAAAAGCTCAAAGCCCGCCTTGGGTCCAGCCTCTGCAGCCTTTCTTCCTCTTTCCCTGGATGGGGAGGGGGATAAAACGAAGGCAAGGTAATCTTCTGAGTGATGTGGAATTCAGAAACCACCTTTGGGAGAAAATTAGGCTTCACTTGTAGGACAACTTTATCTTTATTAAAAATTGTATGGGGGGGTTTACAAGATAGAGCCTGTAATTCGCTCACCCTCCTAGCAGATGTCAATGCTACTAATAAGACACTTTTAAGGGTGAGAACCCTTAGTGAACAAGAGTGGAGTGGTTCAAAAGGAGTACCCATCAGGAAATTTAAGACTAAATTTAAGTCCCATAAGGGAACTTGGAATGGTCTTGGAGGATAGACACTGGTTAATCCCTTTAGAAATTGTATTACTAAGGGTAACTTGAAATACAATGGTTCCTCTGCATTGCGCTTGAAGATCGATAGCGCTGCGAGATAGCCCTTGATAGTGCCAACCTGAAGGTCCGAATTTGCCAAATAGAGTAGAAAAGATAACACCGTTGGTGTACCACATGAAAAGGGGTGAATATTCTTTTCTCTACACAAGCTGCAAAATTTGTTCCAACAGCAGCAGTATAAAGTCTTTGTTGCTGGCCTTCTTGCCGAAAGCAACACCTCCATGACGTCATCTGGGAGGTCCCAATGCTTGTATCTCAACCTTTCAGATACCAAGCGTCAAGGTTGAGGGTTCTGATGTCTGGATGGAGAACCTGACCTCCCTTCTGCGAGAGAAAATTCTCCTTGAGTGGAAGACTAATTGGAGGGCAGATGGACATGTCCAGAAGGTCCGGGTACCACGTTCTCCTGGCCCAGTCTGGGGCAATTAGGATCATGGCTTTCCGGAACCTTCTCAACCTCCTGATCATTTGAGGAATGACAGGGACTGGAGGAAACGCGTACAGAAGTGGAAACTCCCAGTCTACTACGAACGCGTCCCCTAGAGCTCCTCTCGGGGGAAATTCCCTTGAACAAAATTGATCGCACTTCCTGCTGATGCTGGTGGCGAACAGATCCACTTGAGGGGTTCCCCAAAGGGTGAAGATCTGTTGAAGGACTTCCTGAGCTAGTTCCCACTCATGGGAGACTGTACTCTGCCTGCTCAGAGCGTCCGCTGTCAAGATTTTCTCTCCGGCTAAGTGAACTGCCAACAGAGAGATTCCTTCTTGGATTGCCCAAAACCAGAGCTGCATCACCTCTCTGCACAGCGGCAGTGATCCTACGCCTCCTCTTTTATTGAAGTAGTTCATGGCCACTGTGTTGTCTGTCATTATCAGGACATTTTTCCCCTGTACAGATGGCAGAAAAGCCTTCAGCGCTAGTCTGATTGCTCTCAGCTCTAACAGGTTGATATGTAGTCTGGACTCCGATGGAGACCAACGACTGCTGATGGTCAAGTCGTCGGTATGGGCTCCCCACCCCGTGAGTGAGGCATCTGTGACTACTGTTATCTCCGGCCATGGTTGCCAAAACAGTTCTTCCTTAAAAGATGTTTTACTGGTAGGCCCACCACTGAAGGTCTCGAGCCACCTTGTCCGGAACCTGAAGGAGGTCCGTCATTCTCCCTGAGAACTGCGACCAGTGAGTTCTCAGTGCCCACTGAAGAGATCTCATTCTCAGGCGAGCCTCTGGCACAAGGAAGATGCAGGATGCCATGAGGCCTAGCAACCTCAAAAGTCGAAGACGTTGGGCATTTTTAAACTCAGTGACCATCTACAGAATATCTTGGGTCCTCACCTCTGGTGGCAAGGCTTTTCCCAGGGAAGTGTCCAGGACCGCTCCAATGAACTGGAGTCTCTGTGATGGTATCATCTGTGACTTCTTTAAAATGAGGGAGAAGCCCAGTTTGTGAAGGAAGTGGCAGACATAATCTAGCTGGATCTGAGCCTGTTCCGGAGATACAGCTCTGATCAGCCAATCGTCCAGGTAGGGGTAGACGTGAATCCCTTCCCTCCTTAGACTTGCAGCCACTACCGACATTAGCTTGGTGAAGACCCTCGGGCGGAGGTCAGCCCAAATGGCAGAACTCGAAATTGATAATGAGAGTCGCCAATTGCGAACCTCAGGTATTTCCTGTGTTTGAGATGGATTGGCACATGCAAATAAGCACCCTGAAGGTCCAGAGATACCAGCCAGTCCTGGAGCTGGAGGGCCTGAAGGATCTGAGAAAGAGTTACCATCTTGAACTTGTCCTTCCTGAGGAACTTGTTCAATTCTCTTAAGTCCAAGATAGGTCTCAGTCCTCCGTCCTATGGTATAAGGAAGTAGGGGGGAGTACCAGCCCTTGTTCCTCTCCGCTACAGGTACCGGTTCTATGGCACCTTTCTCCAGCAGGTCTACAATTTCCTGCAAGAGGAGCGGATCTGGAACTTTCCCAGAGCTGTTCCCCGGTGGATGACTGAGGAATGCGTAGAAAAGGCAGGCAGTAACCTTGGGCAACTGTCTCCAATGTCCAAGCATCTGACGTAATAGCCTGCCATTCCGTCAGATGTTGAGTTAGTCTGCCCCCTACTGTTGTCTTGTGAGGAGAGTCCTCAGAGAGATTTAGAGGCAGCTGATGCAGGTGCCAATGGTAAAGAGGTACCTGCTGCTGCTGCTGCGGCTTTTGTATTTTTACCCCGTCCACCTCGGGTGAATCTTTTTTTACCTCTTTGAACCGGCTGTCCTCTGCCTTTTCCGAATGCGGAATAAAAGCGAAAGGACTTACCTCTCGAAGAAGTTCCTGAGGGGCGATATGGCGTTTGGCGGATTGCAGCACCCAGCGATTTTGCTGCTGCTTTGGATGTCTGTAACTTTTCTAGGCTGTCATCCGCCTTCTTACCAAAAAAGAAGAGTCGTCAAAGGGCATATTTAAAAGTCTGGCTTGTACATCTGGAGCAAACCCAGACTTTCACAACCACGCAAATCTGCGGGTTGTAGTACTTGGCGGCATGGCCCTACTGTCAGCAGAATCAATGCCAGTTTGAAGCAATTCGCACACTGCTTCTTTACCATCCTTAATGATGTTTAGAAACGCTTCCCTTTCTTCTCCCTCTGGGAGGCAGTCAGCCGCTGATGAAGCACACTCCCAAAGTGTATGGCTGAACCTTGCGAGCATACAAGTAGCGTTAATAGATTTCAACGCCATGCTACATGCAGAAAAAACTTTCTTAGCCATAGTGTCGTATCTTTTGTCATCTCTGTCCTGTGGAACAGTAGGGTATGCTGATCTACTGCCTGATGCAGTTGCTGCTTGGACAACCAGACTCTCTGGAGTTGGATGTTTAGACAAAAATTCCGGGTCAGTAGTAGATACCCTATATTTGGCTGATAACTTTTTGTTAACCGCCGGGATAACCTCAGGAGTTTCCCAGTTAGCCAATATTTTTCTTTGTAATGCAGCGTGAAATGGAACCACAGGATCCTCCTGTGGACCTTTCACTAAGATGTCTGTAAGGTCATCCTGTTGGAATGCAGGTGAAGGTGTAGACCAACCCATGAATTCTACAATTCTTGCCATTAAAATTCTGTAAGGGGTCTCAGCATGTTCCCCTGGGTCTGGTTTGGCCAATTCTATTTCTGGGGAAGTATCTAACTCACTTGCCTCATGTAGGGATTCTCTAAGGTCCTTCAACCTATTTTCCTCAGAGGTAAATTCCTCTGGTTCTGGTGTTGCAGATCTCTGCACCCCAAATGGTCTTTCTTGATCTGAATCCTCCCCTTCCTCATAGATTGAAGACAAAGGTCTGAAATGATCAGACCTAAAGAAATGGCTTAAATCCAATTTCCAGAGCAGAAGGGGCTAAATTTGTCGTAATCGGTTGGGAAAACGTCGACGTCGTCGACGCGGACGTTAAAGGCTTCGAAAACACTGAAAAAGGCGTCGAGAAGATTGGAAGTGGCCTCGAAGAACTCGAGAGGATCGGGATCCTACTCGAGGTTGTCGATAACCTTGACGTCATGATAGAGGCTCTGGGTATGACCACTGGCTGTGAGGTAGTGACGGCCGTGGGTTTGCTCTTTTTCGGCGTCGAAGACGGCGTCGATTCGATTGACCTATGCATCGATGAGCCCTTCGATAATGGCGTCGATGATGCAGATTTATGCATCGAAGGGACCTTCGACGATGGCGTCGATGGCACAGTGCCTTTGCTCGAGGGTTCATGACGCTCTCTAGTAGTTTCTTTCGCCGGGTGCGACTCGCAGCGTTTAGATTTTTCGGGTCTTTCACCCAGGGTATCACCCTCAGCTGTCTTCGAGGGGGTCGAGGCTGCTTTCTCGAAGACGCTAAGCATCCTTTTACGGAATTCCTCCCACTCCGCCTGAGAGCTATGTTTTGTGGGGCAGGTGACTCTTTCTGGAAAAACAGAAGACGACGACAAGGAAGGGGATCTTCGACGTCTCTTACTTGAATGCTTGGATCTCGAAGAGTGGTGGGAGCTGCTTCGAGACCTAGACCGAGAATGTTTCCTGTGTCGGTGAGGAGACGAATGTCTCGACTCTGCTGAGGAAACTTTCGAAGGAGTTTTAACTGTTTTACCTCTCTCAAGCTTCCCTTTACGCTCCTTCAAGGCTTTCGTCGTCATGGACATGCAGTCCTCGCACTCCGAACATTGGTGCTCCGATCCCAGGCACCACAAACAGATCCTGTGAGGATCTGTCAATGACATTTTCTTTCCACAGTCTCGACATCTTTTGAAGCCGGACTGTGGAGTCGTCGGTTCGGATGAGGAAGCCATCGAGTAAGAGTTGGTTTATTCTCGAGGAATAATTAAGAATATATTCTCTGAGTAACGAACTGAGCAATGAGATTCCGAGGCCCACGAAGCACGGAAAAACGGAACTGAGCAACGGACGCTGCACAAGTCTATTTATACGCATGATGACGTCGGCGCCGATATGGAGGCTGTCGAGGGACATCGGCTCGAGGGACATCAACACGCAGCGCCCTCTACTGAAAAAAAAATTCCGAGGCCAGCAAGCTGGAGATGATCTATCAAGATAAGGAATACGTCGCAGGACACAATCCCTTCGAAATGTGGAATTAAGGGATTCTCTTTACAACTCAGACTTATACGGTTTCCCTCTGGAGTCACCACTCTTCCCTGATAGCCATGACCTCCCATGTGATCTACCTTAAGAATACCACCTCAGGGTCAGGATTAGGTAGCGGCTGCCTTCTCCTAGCCACATGGGAGGAGACTTTAGACTGGGCATCAGCAATGACTCTGCATGATTCATCACACTTCCCTTGGCCACTACCTTTCCTGCTCTATCTGCAGCATCAAGTGAGTTCTTGATAATGGCATTAGCTGTTTGTTTGCCCTCAGCTTGAGTCTAAGGATCTGAGGGCGCAAGGGTTCTGGCACCCCATTACCACCACCTGATCCCATTGGGCCCCATTGAATGGAAGGGTAATATTGTTGGCAATACGCATTTGAAAATCTGCAGATGTTGGGACCTTCTTTCAAAGAGCATATAACCTCTTGCTTTCCTTATCTGGTGGCGCTTGCCGCTGATTGTCACTACCAGGGAATCTGGTTTTAAGTGACCATTAATAAACAGATGGTCTGTGGGCACAGGTTTTAATCACTTCTCTATTCGCCAGTTGACTGCTCTCGTCAGGTCAGATATAGAAAGCAAAGGGTAACAAGTGTCCCTTGATGGACCGTAGTAATTGTATGTACTGACCGATCTGCTTCTTCTTGCTGAGGATGTTGTCAACGAAGTTGGTGTCCTCCTCTGACTCGTGTGTGTATTTTAAAGGGATTTCCCCTTCAACAGATTTTCTCTTGTCCACCAGCGAAGATTTTGTACTAGTGTTGGCGAAACCACCACTAGAGCGTCCCACTGACCACTTGCCTGAGGCCACTGTTTCGCCAACCACTCATGCATGGGTCGCATACACAGGCGCACGTGATGTACGAGGTAAATGTAAGATGCCATCATGCCTAGCAAACGCATAGCTTTGCGCACCCTTATCTGGCGGGCGGCCTGATAATGTGGTATCTGCAGTAACATGTTTTGGACTCTTTCCTCTGACGGCAAGACCAACCCCTCTTGTGGGTTTATAACAGCTCCTATGAACTGTTTGGTTGTGCTTGGCACTAGGCTTGATTTTTTCTCGTTGATGGAGAGCCCAATTGAAAGACGGTTGATAGTTCTCTGAATGTTTTGCCTGCAAATCAGGTGAGACTCCCCTGTAATTAGCCAGTCGTTCAGGTAAGGGTACACTGGGATTGCCTCCCTGCGCAGGTGTGCTGCCACCACCGCCAGTACCTTCGTGAATACCCTGTGAGCAGATGCTATTCCGAAGGGCAGCACTTTGAATTGGTACTGCTGGTTTGCTATCTTGAAACACCAGAATCTTCTGTGCGCTGGGAACATTGAAATATGAAAATAGGCATCTTTCACATCCAGTGCTGCCATGTAATTCCCCTTTTTTAGTAGAGGGATTACCTCTTGTAGCGTAGTCATGCAGAACCTTTGTGGATTGACATTTGTTTGCATGGCGCAAATCTAATACTGGGCACATAGTTAGATCTTTCTTTGGCACAAGGAAGTAAGTTGAATAAATACCCTTGTTTACCAGGTTGGCCGGGACAATTTTAATGGTGTCCTGGAGAAGCATGGCGATTTCCTCGAGAAGGATGCGCTGCTCTTCTTTGGTGTGGGTCTTTTGGGGTCAGGGGTGGTTCCGGGGTCGCTCGAGAAGCTCTATACAATATCTGCCCGCTACGGTGGACAGCACCCATCTTTCTGAGGCGATTCTCTCCCATGCTTGGGTGAAGTTGGAAATGCGCCCTCCTACTGGAGAGGCATGGGAGGGCACCTTAAGCGTGACGTCACTGCTTCTGAGTTGTGGTACCACCTCTGATGTAGGGACCCCTTCCCGACCGCAAAATCTGCGCGGTCCTCTCGAGTAATTCTGAGAGGCTTGACCTTGATTACTTCCCTACGCTGTTCCCTGGCTTTGGTTATAGCTGGAACCCCTCTGGGAAAATTGTCAGCGTGAGTGCCGAAAATTGCTGTTTCGCTTTTGGCCAGGAGGTTTATTGGTCAATTGTCCGAATGACTTCAGCGTGTCATATTCTTCTTTGGCTGTCTTCGAGGCGTCCTCGACGGCCTTGCCAAAGAGAACATTAGGCTTGACGGGCATGTTAATCAGCGTAGCCCGCGTCTCTGGTTTAAAACCACGCGTGACGCTTAACAATGGTTCCCTCCGCTATGATTCTGCCGGCGTGGTCTGCGGCGTCACGACTGCTCTTCAGCAACCAGCAGGAAACTACCCTTCCTTCTGAAGCCACCAGTGCTAATTGAGCCTTGCAGGGCTCCGGGGCCGAGGAGAGTAATGCTAACACCTCGTCCCATTTATGGCAGTTGAAACTGGCTAGTAGAGTAGAGTTATTATCTATTCTGGTCTGGAAAGCAGAGGAAGAGGCAACCTTCCTGCCCATTTTGTATAGCCTCTTACTTTCCTTGTCTGGAGGAGCCTCAGAGGAGGCTAGGGGAGTACCTGCCCTTTTCCTTGTCGTAGTAATGACGAGTGAGTCAGGTTTTAGTTGACTCTTTGTACGGGGGGTCAGATTGGGCAGGCCTGAAAAGTTTTTCTATGCGGGGGATCACTGCTGGCTTCTGATTTGGTGTTTCTAGCGAGGGCTGTACCTTTTGCTGAACAGATTTTAGTAGGGGAATAAACTTGAGACACAGCCTTTTTATCTCCCACAATCTAGTCAATTAAATCCTTGTCCTGCGGATCTTCTTGAGTAGATATTTGGAAGTGCTCGGCCGCCTTAATGAGTACTTAGTTTAAAAGGGGCTGATTATCTATGGGTGAGTCTACAATAGGAGGGTCATTATCCACTGGGGAGTCGATGTTGTACATGACCGTATCTGGATCACCCTCATGATCTCGATAATAAGGATCTGCGGCCTCCTGACTACATACATCCTCATGATCACTGTTCGGGTCATATAGCTCAATGATAGTGGGATCTTGCACTGGCTTATTGGGGCGAGACCTTTTAACAGGGGATTAAACAGGGTTTAGAGACCCAGAGGCCGCTGTTGAGGAAGGTGTGGTGTGAAAACTTGTGAAGTAGTTAGGGTCTTTTTCATAAACATTTGCCATGAAAGACATTCTACTCATAACCCCATCTATATCTTCAAATGACCATTGGGCAGAACTAGGGTAAATCCTAGGTTGAGGTGGGAGACTTAAATCTTCTGGAGTGGGTAGGGCACAGTAGAAGGTATAGCCTTTTTTTTTTTTTTTTTTTTAAGGTTGAAGAAAGGGAATCCTGAGGTTTATTACTCTTGTGAGGGGCCTCCTGTAATTTATCTCCGTGAGGGGTTTTAGAAGAACTCTTCTTAGACTCCTTTGATTTCGTAAGGCCTGATGGAACATGCTTTCTATTAGATGGGCTAGTTCCGCCTGTATGGGCGTTTTTTCAGATTTCGATGTAGGACATCGAATCTCGGCTACGGCCGATCCAATGTCTCGTCATCTGATTCACCATTTTCGGGAATCTCTTTATCCATGACATCTGATCTGTCTTTCGACAGTCGGGATTTGTCATGTGGCGATCTGGAGTGCCCAGAGGACAAAGAATCAATGGACCTCTCCCTAGACATCGTGCGTTGCCGTTTGATCGACACGCGTGTCGAATCTCGGCTGTGGGTTGTGTGTTTGGTGTGCGGGTAGTGGGAGGGCTTACGCCGCTGAGTTTTGTCCCTGTAACAGGGCTGCCGGTTTGTCTGTTGGGATTGGGTCCTGCGCTTGGGAAACTGGAGTAACCCTGTCGCCTTTGCCGTCGCTGAAGGCACCCTCCACTTCCATGGCCTCGAGCTGCTTAGCGTGGTGGGCCCAGCGTTTAGTTTATCGGTCCTTCAAAGTCTTGGGTTTGAAGAGTCTACACGCTTGACAAGAACCCTCGACGTGGTCTCGCGGGAGACACAGGTTACACACAAGGTGTTTATCGACCCACAGGAACTTCTTGTTGCACTTGAGGCACAATTTAAAGGGGGTTCTTTCCATAATGGAATGACATGGCAGCTAGGCGAATGTAGTGAACGAAAAGGGGTATATAAATTCTAAAATTACACCCCCCCCCCTCTCTCGCCCTACTGTGAGGGCCTGTTGGGGAGAATTCTCTGTTAAGGCTAATTTCCCAAACACAGTGAGTCCCCCTGCAGCTTTGCTGGATAATTGGGGTTTAATTTTTTTCTCCTGCTAAGAGTGAGACTCTTTCTCCCACTCTTGGCCATGATTTGAGAATGTCCTTTGACTGTGAATGTGTTTTATGGGCTATGGGGTCTTTTACTCCATAGGGCTTCATGTGTTTTTGCTATGTGTGTTACAAAGCACCCCCAGTGTAGTAACACAGGGGTGTCATAGTGACCCCCAAACATAGATTCCATACCCTGTGACTGACTACTGCCTCCCAGGGCATGTAAAGTCACCATTGGCTTTACTAGTCTCAAATTGCGAACAGAACCAGTACAAACCATCATATTGTGGAAGTACTGGTAGGGGTAATTCGATTGCCCCTGTGTCTGTTTTCCAAGGGGGGCACTGTCCAGTCCCCCCTTATCGATTTTCTGGCTGGTGGCAGTGGATACCACGCGAAATATTCCGCCACAATATTTCCTATGGGATTTTCGCATTGATTTTAAACGCACCACTTTTTGGTGCAATGTTAAAGATACCGCTGGGTTATTTATTTAATATTTATTCCCCGGTTGGGTCTTTTTGCCAGGACTCGCTTTTAAAATGGCGTTTGTGTTCGCCTCTGAAACTCTAACCCAAGTCGAGCCCTTTGTTCCACTTTTTGGCGGGCTTCTCCACAGAAGCCCTCCAAATGTTGCCACTCTTCTGGGGTCCACAGGATGTGCGGGAGGGGATCACCACTACCTTTTAATCAGGATTTCTGCGGCTGGTTTCTTTCCTGGCAGTGCAACGACCTCCAGCTTTCCTCCTCGTCGAGATCATCTCTTCCCCTGGACGAAGCAACGACTTGCACCCGCTGCCAGGAACAACTGCCACCGCTGGAGCTTTCTCACCATTTTAGGTAGTGTCCCACCTGGTCTCCCTTGCAACAGATTGTCCAAGGTGCCCCGTAAATCCTTGACTTTGGGTTGACCTCAGACCTGCTAACTTTGCCTTTCTGAACTGATCCAACCTCTTTTTGACTTTCCTGCAAAGACTGAGTGCATTTCCACTGTGTGATCTTGGGCACATTCCGCCTTGCTCTCTCCAAGAATGGGCCTGGCCTATGAACTTTTTGCTCTACAGTAGACCCTGCCTTTCTTGACTTGCTGTGGTTTCTTAAAAGTGTTGGTACTGTGTTATTTTCCTACTCTGCCTTTTCTCTCCCTTTTTAAACAAATTATTGGAGTGCCATCTACGGTTACGTGCTCACCTCTGTTTTGCTAAATAAGTGGTGTCTTAAGCTAGACTTGTCTAATAATTAATTAGGGAGGTGTATATACTTATAGTGACTGTGTTTGAACTTGCTTGATATATTAGTCTCAGTGTATTTTCTTAAGTGTGTTTTTAAATAAATAATTATATACTTTTATACCAAAGCTCTGGTCAGTGTTTGCTTGTTCTACTGTATTTTTAGCCCTATTGTGTATACTCTATATACTGCCTAACTCTTCTTGAGAGAGGTCTGACTGCTCAGCCACAGCTACCAGGTAAATCTGGGCGGTGCGGACTGCTACCAATTGGGTTTACTGCTTACTCCTGTGGTCTTAAACTGTTTGCAGTGGTCCCTAAGGGAACTGCACAGGTTTCTGCCTAACACAGAAGTCCTCGGCTGCATCTTTTTCTTCAAGATAAGGTACTGTGAAAACCCGACCGAGAGAACTTACCTCTCACTGCCAAAGTGCGTGAAACTTTGGCAACTTGCAGGCCTAGTCTGCTTGTGACCCGACATATCAAGCTTTCTTCTATGAACTACTTCTGAGAACCGTGGCAACGAATTTTCCGTTTAACTACCAGAACCATTTTTACTTATACAAGACTCTAGCTCATTGACTTTGGCCTACCTATTGCATTGGATCAACTCCTCTGGTGAACTGTTTTAGAATAATTCTACTATTCGTTTTATTAATTTATGCCTTTTTTCTCCTACCTCAAATGCTCTGAATGCCATTTTGCTCCTCCTTCAAAGTAGTTAAGATGCATCAGAACCGGATAGTGTGATGTACTGTAGAATATTTTTGTGCGATATTGGTTGGCTCCTTTTAGTGAATGTTTTCTAACTGACTGTGTAATAGATCAAGTGTTGTACCAAGAAACCTTGAGTATAAGAGTCTATTTGAACACTTGTGATTGTAGACCTCTGTGTAACATCATTACAGCTCACATTCCCTCTTGAGATAAGCCTGGCTGCTCAGCTCGCTACCGAAAACTGTGGTACAGACTTATACCAAAGGTTGGTTTTGCTTACACCTGTAGTCATAGTTATGTGTAGCGGTCCCAGTGGGTTCTGCATGCAAACTTTGCCTAACAGTTATTCTAGGGGAGTTGGACCTTGGGGTGTAATATTCAATTACAGTTGCTTTTCAGTTCACAGACTAAGGGAAGCAATAACTAACTTCTCCCGCATTTCATAAAGCTGAGTCAGACATAGCCGAGAAAATCTCACGAGCAATACCCCAGATGACAAAATTAAATCTTAAATATTGCAAATTCTCTATTGTGCCATTAGTAAAATTCTACATGGCAAAGGTCGTTCCAGTGATTTTATATGGTCTGGAGGCGAGGCCAAGGTTCTGGCAACTAAAATGGAGCATACTGGAAGGACGGTTATGGAAGAGGGCTCTTGGCCTCCCAGTGAGTACTCCATCCTGGTGCCTGCGTTTCGAACAAGGCCTAAAGCCACTCAACTGCATTGCAAATTGGAAACTGATCTCACTTTATCGAGATACTGTCACTAGTCACAACTCTACATTATACAGGGATATTAAAATACATCTCGAACATTCAAGAACAAAGATTCTGGTAAACCTTGAAAATAGAGTGAACGAGTCGATATCAAAGGTTGACTCCAACTTACAGATTCTAGTGACAAACCTACTGAAAGTAAAACGAGAGTTGGAAATTCTCAATTGGATTGAAACAATTGCAAAAGTGAGGCAATCAACCCCAGCCAATCCTTTCATATCGGTTGATAAAAAACTCAGTTGTCTCCCACGTTATTTAGTGAAATTTCCAGATAAACAAGTAAGAAACAACTTTTTGAGGATAAGATTAAATGTAATACACCCTGGGGAAGTGCTGAGCAAACGGAATCAAGGGGACAAAGTCATTAAGCTCTGTAAAATCTGTGATATCCCCTCAAACCAATCGTTAAAACACCTTTTAATGGTATGTGAGGGAACCTGGAATGTGCTATCAGCCCTCTTTAGGAGGTTTGTGATTCAAGAGGAGGGGATTATAGAATATTTCTGGGATAAAGTAACTTCTGGAAACGAACAAGTTTTAACATCTACTGTTGTGCAAGTTCTGAAACGTTGCAATATTAGTACCTGAATATAGGCAGCTTATGAAGTTGGGTTATTGCTTAAAATGGATAGCATATGCCATTTGGCTAAATATGAATTTAATTTGAGCAAATACCCACTGTGTTTTCGTTTTAAGGATACTAATAATTTTGCTGCAAGATATGGAAAGTGGGCATAAAACCTGTATCAAGCAACGTTGTGTTTTTATTGATGAGCAGCAATTTATGGATTTTGTGTAATTATGCTAAATGTTTCTTTTTTTCCCTCTCTTCCATATATGTGTCCAATTTGTAAAGGTTTTGTACAAACTATAAACACATTTTAAAAAAAGAACAAACTTACTTTAGGACAACACAGTTATACTCAAGGTAAGTATAACCTATATACTTTCGAAAGGAGCTACCAGCAACCGAAAAGATAAGTATGACCTAGGCAGACTTATTCTGGACAGGCTAACAGCAGGTCAGGGGAGCGAAGAACCAATTAGGGACACTCAAACAATTATCTTAACAGGTATAATAAAGTGAAAACAACAGCATTACATTTAGGAAGAGGGGAACCCAATTCACAGGTGAGTAAGCCTGGCAGAACATATCTAAGGTAAGTAATAACTTTTTTGCAACTATTCACTCAGAGTTTAAAGTTACCAACTAACCCATTCACAAGTAAGTAAACGTTTCAACACTTGTTTTACTTGTATTGTATTAGAAGTTGATAAAGCGCAAACAAGACAGCAAAGGCATCAAGGCGCCGAGCAAGCGAGAGACTAGGGACGTTAAATGAAAATAAAATAGAAAGGTTTTCAAACGTTTGCGAAATGAGAGAAAGTAAGGAGTGTTACAAATTTCAGCCGGAGAGCATTCTATAGAGTAGGGCCGAACACAGAGAATGAGCGGCCTCCAGCCAGAGTATGAGAAACTCGGGGGATACGCAACAAAGAAAGATTGGATGAACAGAGTTCTACTCGGGGTGTATTGTATCAGTTTGAATTGTAGGAACTCTGCCCCACCATGGTGGGTAGCTCTGTGCACCAGACAGAGCCTTAAACTGTATATGACTTTTCACAGGGAGTCAGTGAATTTGATGGAGCTCCTCTCGGGAATGTGCCAGTTTGGGGGTATTCAAAGCAAGACGAGCAGCTGAATTCTGCAGCATCTGCAGACGTTGAAGGAGGAATTCAGGCTGGCTGGGAAAGATTCCATTGCATTAATCAACGGAACAATGATAGAGGCTGTTGCAATTTTAGATCTGGAGTGACCAAGAAGAAAAGGGAGAACTTTTAAAAAAAGTTTAAGTTTTGCAAAACCAGCTTGACAGGTTGCCGATACTTGGGCCGACCTGGATCCAGAAGACATGATTTTTATGCCCAAGCTCTTAACAGAGGCAGGTTCAGGGCAGGGACCAAGGCAAGAAGGCAAATAGGTCGAGGTCCAGGAAGAGTTAGAGCAGGTGGAGCCAACCATTATGTTAAAAATAATGTTTGTATTTTACAAATGGAAGCCCCTGGGCTCTGGCGAAAGCCATGTGGCTTTTTGAGCTATTTGTCTTTCTGGAATTCCATACAATAATTGCTAGACTCATTAAAGGTTTATTTCAGGCACACTTCAGGGGATAAGTCACTGATTTGGTCTGTTCTTATGCACCTCAAATTCACAATGCAGACAAAATCCTCCAAAAAGTATTTAGAGTAGAATAAGCATCCATTTTGGACTATGTATTTTGATTTTCGCAAGTTGCAATTATAGCATGTTTTTTTCTGCCGATACATGTGGTGATCCATTCTTGTATGAAATGTACATCACGTTACAGTAATATTGTAACCATATTTTTCATAGTGTACTTAGAAACAAAGCTATGTGATGCCACTTCCTGTTTTGTCAAGGGGTAAACTGTCGTGATCCATTGCTTCCCATGATGTCACTTCGGGGTGGGGTCAAATGACATCACTTCCTGTGAGGTCATCAAGGGTCATGTGATGTCACTTCCGCTACCCCAGGCATTTTGGTTAAATGACATCCCTGCATAAGGTCTCGGAGATTGCAAATCTTAGTCTTGGAAAAAAAGCATGATTTGATCACAATATTTTTGAGAAAGCAAAGAAAGAGGGGGTTGGGTGGCGGGGTTTGAGGACAGATCAGAGTGGTAAGTTCCTTTGCCATCCTAAACAGTTCCTTAGAGAAGCAGCTAGCGTTTAAAATGCGACCGGCAAAATGTTGCGCTTTAGCGCTTTGATTAAGTTTACGTTCGGAGACGCAAGCCATTTTTGCCAGAAGGTCGAAGCTACAGTGCCATCTGCGTTCAGCGGGTCTGCAGTTTTATTTTATAATGTGTAAGTCAGGGGAGTACCATGGGCAGACTTTTTAGTATGAGTGGTAACACGTTTAGAGGGGGCCAGGAGATCAGCAGTTGACAGTAAAGCTTCAATATGTCTTGGTCCCAATAAGAACGTTTTGGTGAGTGATGGATTCAATAGATGTAGCAATATTTTCAAGAGGAACATTGATCCATCTGCGTTGGAGCTTAGCGGAAGCAGTGGGTCTAGTTTTTGGCTGAGCAAGAGGGACAGAAAAAGGTACCAGAAAATGATAAGACCAGTAAACTGGTAAGGAAGAAAAGGACAGAGTCCCAAGAATATCTGTAATGATGGGGTTGAGCGGATTACCCGCCGAATGAGTAGAATCAGGATTATTAAGGTGTAGTCCACAGTCAATCAAGGACGCAATGAATTTGGCCGCTTGCAGGTCCTGGGGATTGTTTCGATAGAGATTAAAATCTCCCAAGATGATTATGTTAGGGTAGGTCACTGACAGAACAGCTATGAATTGAGAGAATCTATTAAGAAAACAGTTAGTGGCATAGCAGGGGGTCGGGGGGTGGGGGGAATAAACAATAAGGAAATGAAAAGACAGTTCAGACAAAACTTAGGGTCTAATAAAAACAGTTTTCAGGCCAGTTTATGAGGGAGTTCAACAATAGAACAGCTCAAGATTATTTTTAAAACAATGGCCAGTCTGTCGCCAATGGTAGGAGCAAGAAAGTCTAAGTGGAGAATCTCCTATTGAGCATGAAGCATCTGCATCACGTCTGGTTTTCAAGGCAGACCACTTAAAGTATCCAGCCCTTCCCAACTGTAGTTCATGAGTTCTCTCCGATACAGACGAGGGACCCTAGTGGTCGGGGAGCCAGCTGTAGGCAGGGTGAGATTGGTCTCAATTGCAGGCAAAGTTAGAGTTCTAGGGGAAGACTGTTCAAACAAGTAAGTATTTTACTTTAGAGTTAGATGAGGGTCCAGGGACTTCAGAGAAGACACCACTGGCGGATTCCAGCAGTGGGACTGGGAGAACTGGACGAGAGGCCTCCCAATCACATTAAACACCCCAAAACTACACAGGAATCACAAGAGACTTAAGGTAAGTAAAAATCCATGCCATCACAGACCCCAGCACAGAAGATTTTGCAGCAGGAGGATTTCAGGAACTGCAGCCAAATACCCGGTCGTTGAAATCCTTCAAGAAGACAGAAGACAAGACATGAAAGACTTTTGCAGCAAGGATCACGGGGAAGGCTATAGGCAAGGTTTTCCTCGCAGCTGGATGCGGTTCTGTGGATTTGGTGCCTTTTAGTTGGTCGGATTCTCGTCATTTGCAAGATCCAGTACTCTGGTGAGGGGACTTTTTGGACTCTATTCTCGTGTCTGGAGATCCAGCATGATGCCCACAAAGTTTCAGCAAAATGTTTAATTGGGAAGACCGTGCAGCGCACAATGGCTTGAGGTCCCAGTGTATTGCAGCCCTGCAAGGACGCAGCATGGCGCGGGATGGCACAAAATGCAGGTCTTCTTGAGTGAAGTGGGTCTCACCAGGCTCTGGATCAGGGCTGTCGTTTTCGGAGTCCCCAGGTTGAATGGAAGGAAGGGTAACAGCAGGCTCTTGTTAGACAAAAGGCTCTCAGGTCACTGGAAATTGTTTTTTGTAAATTCTTCATCTTCTGCTGCAGTTTTGGTTCCAGTGGCCGACTACCTCTTCAGCTTCCAGGATCAGACTTTTATGCAGAATCCCAGCCAATCAAACAGCCTTGCAACATTCAAGCATGGGGGTTGGCAATCCTTTCAAGACAGGCAGCTGCCCAGTTTGAACCGGATTCTCACAGGCAGGCTGGAAGACAAGGGGCTGCAGAGTTTTGGACTCCTGCCTGGCTTCCTGCCTTCACAGACACTCTGGAGCCTGGGCAGGGAGTCCACAGGACTCCCGCTGAAGATAGAAATCACACAAAGGAATTTCCTGCCCTGGATGTCAGTGGAAGGAACAAGAAAGGACACGAAACGCTAAAATGGTGAAAAAAGAAGAATACAGGGTGTCATTTTGGCAAAATGAGCACCCCTGGGTGCCTTTACCTGTGCTGTGCAAACAGCCCGTGGTAAAGGTGCACCAAATTAATAAAAAGGGTCACTGCAACCAGCCATTAAAAATTAAGTTTGTCCTTGTAACATAAACTTTACATTTAAATTGAGAAAGGGGATACTAAGTATCTCCCCAGCACTCTGCATAAGGTGGGGGGGGATGCTGGTCTCACCTAATAAAATGTAAAAGGGTTCCGAAGATCCTTTCCACCCTTTTGTAGTTCCCACATGGTTAGCCAGAGAAAGTTAAAAGGGGAGCCCCTAGGGCAACCCAGCAACAAAAAGCACTTCTTGGCAAAAGGTTGTCAAAGAGGATAACCTTTAAAAGACACCATGGCAAGTCTTAAAAAGGACACCCAAAAAAAGAGTAAAAGACTGAGTGCGGAAAAAGGTTCCAACTCACTGAGGCACGGGACAAGAATTATCTACCAGCCCAGCAAAAAGTTCTGGGGTTGACACAGGTCAGGGTCTACTTACCCTTATATTACTGAAAGTAATCTAAAAAGTAACTATTGGTTTGGCTTCCCTAGAACACCTGTTAGCTGTTGCAAAGGAGAAATTACTTACCGTAATGTTCTTTTTACGGATTCTTCTCCTGCAGATTCCTCATCCGATAGATATTCCCTCCAGCTTCGCTCCTTCGGGAGGTCTTGCTCAGCGTCTGGTCGTCGGCTCCGGAACTGTGTCGTCAGGTGTTGTATAAATACCACGTCACTAGGCCTCAACCTGAGTTCCCTCCTTTTTTCCTCAAGCACCACAAGCTGCACAGGAAAACAGAGAGAACAAACGGGCTGATGAGCCCATAAAAAAGAACTATAGAACTCCGAAGGAGGAACGATTGGACAAACACTACAAGTAGCATTAGAAAAATCTTTGTTTTAAAAACTGTGGCAGGAAGAAAGAAAACTGACACAGGGGACCATCACCAAGTCAACGTGAAAGAGAAGATGCGCGCCAACCACCGACTTTCTGAGCGGGGATGTATCGGAGGGGAAGATGAGGAATCTGCAGGAGAACAATCCATAAAAAGAACATTACGGTAAGTAATTTCTCCTTCAATGGGTTGCCTTTCTCCTGCAGATTCCTCATCTGATAGACTGCCAAAGCAGTAAATGAAGGAGGCGGCAGAACATTATACCAAAACATTTTGCAGCACTGCCCTGCCAAAACGCGCATCAGTAGTACGAGCCACATCCAGACTGTAGTGCTTTGCGAATGTATGCAGGGATGACCATGTTGCAAGGCGACAATCTCCCGGACAGGGAATCCCCTCTGCAATGCTGTTGATGCTGAGACTCCCCTTGTCGAATGGGCCCCGATGCCTGCTGGTAATTCCTTCCCAGCGGACTGGTAGCATTCATCTATGCAGACAATCAGGATAAAGTCGGCATGGTTATGGGCAGGCACTTACAGTCTAAGGAAAAGGCCACAAAGAGCTGGTCAGCTTTCCTGAAATCAGCTGTCCTGGCGATATAATAACTCAACAACCTCTTTGGGTCTAGGCGATTTAACCGTTCTTCCTGCCTAGAAGGATGCGGAGGAGGGTAGAAGACCGGAAGGTCGATGGATTGCGACATGTGAAATTCTGAGACAACTTTGGGGAGGAAGCCAGGTCTTAACCCGGTTCTCCCGGAAAAAACACAGGAAGGGGGGCTTACAGCATAAGGCCTGTAGTTCACTCACCTGCCTAGCGGATGTAATAGCCACCCAGAAGGCTGTTTTCAAAGAGAAAAGCCGTAAGGGACAAGAGTGCATAGGCTCAAAGGGAGCCACTATCAGGAATGTCTGAACCAGATTAAGGTCTCAATCCGGGACAACAAAGGGAGTTGGCAGAAACTTATTTACAAGACCTTTTAGTAAGTGTGATCGTAAAAAATGATTGTTGATTCTGGGATCTTTTAAACATGGACAAGGCCGCCAAATATCCTTTGAATGTGGTGACCTGAAGGCCTGCAGAGGCCAGTGACAGAAGGAACTCCATCACTCTAGTGGTGGGGCAAGCAATGAGGTCAATCTCGCGTTCCCTGCACCACGCCTCAAATCTTCTACATCTGCACACGTACAAAGATCTTGTAAATGGTCTGCGTGCAGCCAGCAATACCTCAAGTACTCCCTTAGAGAGGTCCCAGTCATCATATCATCCTCTCAAGAGCCACGCATGTAGGTTTAGGGATTCCGGAGTCGGATGGAGTGTCAGACCCTCCGACTGGGTTAGGAGATACGCAACTGGTGAGGTGGACAGATGGACAGATCCAAGAGGTCACAGTACCACGTTCTCCTCAGCCAGTCCGGGGCGATCAAGATCATGGTCGCTCGAAAACCTCTTCAACCTCTGGAGAACCCATGGAATGACAGGAATCGGAGGGAACATATAAAGGAGAGGGAATGGTCAATCCACCTGAAACGTGTTCCCCAGTGCACCGTTCGCTTCGGAGTTCCCTTGAGCAAAACTGAGAAGCCTTCTTAGTGTTATGGCTGACGGCATAGATTGGCCCACACAATCGGCGATGTCCAGGACCATTCGCAGCGACTGTCTTTCGCCATCTTTTTTTTTTTTAATATTTGTTTTATTTGTTTGTGGTTACACAGTAACCTTTACAAAAGTTAAAACATGATAAGAATACATAGGCAAATATGTTTCCTGTTAGCTTTACAAAATAATTTTACAGAATAAAATACATTAAAATAAACATTTGTGCAGCGTATTAACAAAACTTCACATTTCCAAAGTTACATTAATTTCATGGGATCGACAGTTACAAACCACAATGTATTTTCAAGAATCTCAAAACTGATAATTGTAGTTTTATTCGATTCCTGTGAAGCATATCTAACCATAATAAGTTCAAATCCACACAGTCAGTATTTGGGAATGAATTGCGAGAAAGACTTAATTCGTTCCGATCTCAAACCATCGCATTCTGTTAGAATATGTCTTAGATTTTCCAATGGAACGGTGGATTTACAGTATCTGCATATAGGAACAGGTGCACAAGCACCAGACCTAATGTTCAAAATTTCCCCTGTACCCAGTACATTGAATCTAAACCTCATGAAGGCGTGCCTCCATGTTCTATCAGGAAATTTAAGCAAATACGACTCGGTAACACCCATTTTTTTTAAATTGGACACAAGTTGACAGTATAATTTCTTAGTCAAAACTTCTGCAAGCGTGGAATTCCAATCATGATGAAGGAGAAGAGTTTTTACCTTCATAGGGTTGGAAATCAAAAGCTCTCGGGAGACACCAACTGTTTCTAAACAATCAAGAGCTTCCCTTTCCATGTCTTCAAGAATCTTCGAAGTAACCTTCCCGCGAAGAAACCCACTGCCTATAACACCGTATAGAGTTGTGTCATTGCTGACAAGGAGCTTCCTATATAGCACAAGCCTACGACGCCACTCTATTGTACTTTAAAGAGAAAAGAGTCCCAGTTCATAACGGATAGCCGTCAGAGGAACACACTTCGGTAGACACCTCACCATATGTTTTAAAATCCGAGACTCATACCTTACAATTTCTTCCCTGCACCAGCGTGGAGCGAATTCCAGACCGTAAGAAACCGAGCCACAATTTTATTACGGTACAGGCGAAGGCAAGGCTCCATAGTGAATTTCCCGTACTTAGTCAATTTTCTGCAGTTGACACATCAAGGGTACAATTTTCATTTCAAGAAACTCCTGGTAGTTTGACTTTTTTTTGTTTTCATAAACTGGATAACCCAGATATCTCCTGGCCTGTCTCACTGGAAGTTTGACATGATCTAAAAACCAAGAATATTTGTTGGAACACCTCCTGTGACTTAGGCGAAGTATGACAGTTTCAGTGCGATTGATTATTAGGGAGTTCACACTAGAGTATTCTTTAAATGAGGTCAGAAGACGTTGTAGGCCAATGGGTGTATGGTCATATAAGGTAACGTCGTCCGCGTAGGCAGTCCAAAAGATCTTAACCCCCTCCACCGTGGGGGCAGCAAAGGAAGATTCTTTTAGGTGTGAACCCACATTCGAAAAATATAAATTGAAAACAGTGGGCGCAAAAATGCAGCCCTGTCTAAGCCCACTGGAGACCTTTATTTCCTCCGACAATAAGCCATCTGTACTCAGTCGGACCTTATTTTGGTGTCTTCATGTAGGTGGTAAAGAATTGACAAGAGGGTGGGGGGGAGGATCCAGGAGACGTAGTTTGGTCCATAGCGTAGTTCTGTTGACCATGTCAAAAGCTGCCGTCAGATCTATGGAGGCCAGATATATAGGCAAAGTCCCTACAGTCCACGCCTGATGTTGCAAGATATTGGTTAATAGACCACTGGCGTCTGCCCCCCACATATTTTCTAAATCCAAATTGGCAGGGAGACAAAATACGGAAGTCTTTAATCCACACATGTATATGTTCAAGAACAATAGACGCAAAGATTTTTGAGTCTGCGTCCAAAAGTGCGATTGGTCTATAACAGAGGAGACGACCTGTCGCCCTTTTTATAAATTGGAACGACAAAAGACAAATGCCAGCTAGTTGGAATGGCCCTAGTAATTACAATGTCTTTAAAAAGGAAAAGCAGAATTTTTGCCCACAAGGTGGAATTACCTTTGAATACCATATTTGAAAGCAGGTTGGGGCCAGAGGCCCGAGAGGCAGAGAAACAAGTGATTTTATGATGAATATCAGCCAAAGTGAAGGGGATGTTCCATGGACACACTTGAATGTCCTTAGGAACATTCCAGACCAGTTTTGGAGAGCTGTAGAGAGAACAACAATGTCCTTCCCAAATATCAGAGGAGATACATGCGGTTTGAGCTCTAGATTGACCCTCACCTCTGTTATCAATTAAGGACCAAAATCTACGAAAGTTGGAGGCCATTAGTGAAAAAAGCATGTCTTCAGCGTCCTTCTGATAAAGCTTGGCCCATAATGATCTCAATCTAGATTTCCATTTGTTTTTCAGATTATTCAACTGACCACCTAGAGTACCATTACCTTGCATTTTCCAGAATACACGAATTTCACGATTCCTCTCTTTCTTTAAATTTTGCATTTCTAAACTAAAGGAATGCTTGTGGGTCTTAGTTACTGTAGATGATTTCTTAATACCAGACGGGCTTCGAATCACAGAATAGACATAGTTCTCAAAGACTTCATGTGAGTAAATAATCCGTTTCTTGTCAAGAGCGTGCTTATGATAGTCAGCAACAGATTGACTTTAGTAATGTTGTCATTGTGCCAGGTGAGTCTATTGCAGGAGGCGTTAACCTCCAATGTTGCTAAAAACTGGTCGTTATGAGGGTTATGATATGCGTATCGATAGAGTTTGAGCATTTTGTGATCGCTAACTGTAGAGGGAGCAAAATCAGAAAATTGGTTTAAGATCTGTGTGCTAATGAAAACATAGTCAATAGTGGAGCACACAATCCCATTGGACCAGGTGGAATGGTCCTGTAGTGCACCCAAAAGATTAGACACAGGGAGCAGTCCCCAACCAGAAAGAAATTGAAACCAAATGTCCCCCTGTAGAGTTTTCCTCGAAGAACTGTTCTCAGCAAATTTCCCTGAACACACATCTGCATTAAAGTCACCTGCCACAATGATATTCAAGATATCACACATCTCTTGGCAATCCTGAATCACTGAGTCGATTAGAGTAATAAACTCCTTTAGGACAAGATCAGGACTCCAGTATATGCTAATAATCAGTAAATTAACACAGAATTGGCAGGGTGTCATATATTAATAAATGAGACAAGTTATATGCATATCCAATCAATCAATTGGCAGGTTATCCCAAGGACTCACCGTTACCTCTTCCTCCGACAGACCCCCTTTCGGTAGTGGAAGGCTCTTCTTGTTCCAAATGGAGAGAAGATAATGAAAGCCTCCCAAGTACCTCTTCCCCCTCCCGGATAAACCAGGTAGAAGAAGAAGTCCCAGGGAAACCCTCTGGGGAAGAAAACCCTGTTCCGAAGGTAGCGGTGTGTTGTCCTCCGTTGCAGTCGGGGATTTCGGCGAAGTCAGGAGGGCGTTCGTCTTTGAGAAGAAGAAAGAGACTGGTAAGTATCAGAGTGTAACAGAGGGATAGAATGTAAGGTAAGAGGAATGTGGATTACCCTTAAACCGGAACAATAGGGGGAAGATGATGGTAGTCAGAATCTTCCGAAAACCTCTGAGAAGCAATCGAGGCGGAGCTAAGATCTGTTTTGATGGTGCAGAGTCTTGCCAGTGTGTTTGAAATGCCGGTGCGTGATGTGCCTGTTACTAAGCGAAGAAGAGGATAATAGTGAGTTGTGAATGTTAGAATAAGCGGGATTGGAGGTAATTGGTTATATGGGATTGGGATGAGGCTTACCACGGTCCGGAATGGGACCGGATGGCAAACTTGGTTGATGAAGAGGAGGAGACCGCGAACTCGGAAAACAAAGAGGTAGTTGGAGAGACGCTAGAATTTGAAAACAGGAAGTTTAGAAGCTGAAGACAGTATTTCGCAAGTCAAATTCTAAGACCTAGGAACGAACTTACGTAGCGTTGTTAATGAGGAGTAGCAACGCAATGCCGTGTTGATCTCCGGGACTGATATACCCACCCTCGGGTAGGGAGGCAGTACTTCCGGGAAATCAAGGTGTGCTGAGGCTAGACTCGCAACTCCAGTTACGGCGGCCATCTTGGTAGTAGAAATGGCTGACACCCGCCGTCCTATGGTCCATCGATGCCACAAAGCCCAGCGTCTCCGAAGGGGCGTGACAGTATGCCCCCTCAAATGCCCCGGGCCTCCCGGTTTGGACGGATGGGACAAAAAGAACCGGCGGACCAAAGTAGGAGCATGAACCGCCGATGCCGGTTCCCAAGAGCGATCCGCCGGAGAATAACCCTTCCAGTCAATCAAGAACTGTAGACGACCCCGGAAAATGCGTGAATCGCAAATTCCCGCCACTTCATACTCGGGACCTGTCGGGGTGATGACAGGAGAGGGTAATCCTTTCCGTGCACGGGAGAAACGATCCGCCACGTCTTTCTTCAACTGCGAGATATGAAACACAGGATGAATCCTGGACCAGGATGAAGGGAGATTGAGCTTGAAAGCTGATGACCCTATACGCTTCAAAACGCAGAAAGGGCCGAAATATTTCGGGGACAATTTGGATGGTACCAGATGACGAGGCAGAAATCGAGATGCCAACCAAACCAAGTCTCCTGGTACCAACCGCGGAGCCGGAGTACGATGTCTGTCAGCAGAGCGTTTGACCCGGATCTGGGCCTCCCGAAGAGAGGTCTTGGCTGTTCGATGTCCCAACTGGATGGCATCAACGAGAAGATCCACATCGGGAAATTTTGAAGTGGAGACCGGTCCGCTGGGAAAACACTGAGGATGGTATCCGTAGGAGCAAAAAAAAGGGCTGAATCTCAAGGCTGAATGTCGAGAGTTATTATACGCGAATTCAGCCAAAGGCAACAAGGAACACCAGTTATCTTGTGAGGAGGAGATGTAACAACGCAAATATCCCTCAAGGGTCTGATTTAGGCGTTCCGTCTGACCATTTGTCTGCGGATGGAAACCTGAACTCAATGCCCGGGAGATATGCAAACTCTTGCAGACTTGCTGCCAATAGCGAGATGTATATTGTGAACCTCGATCAGAAACAATGGTCTCAGGTAATCCATGAAGGGAAAAAATCCGTGAAAGAAAAACTCTTGCCATCTGAGCTGCGGTGGGAATCCGCGGAAGTGGAACGAAATGTGCCAATTTTGTGAAGTAATCGATTGTGACCATGATTACTGTACAACCGTCTGATGGTGGCAAATCAACTATGAAATCAGTGGAAATCATTTGCCAAGGACGGTCCGGGATCGGCATTACTGAGAGGAGTCCTGAAGGGGCGTTTCGAGGGCATTTTGACTGCAAACAGATAGCACAAGCGGACACATAGTCTATGATGTCTTGAGTCATTTCCGGCCACCAGAAGTTACGTTGGATCAACTCTTTAGTATTAGCCACACCTCGGTGACCCGCTAGGTATGAGTCGTGACAGAGATTTAGAACTGTCTTTTGCAGTTCACTCGAAGGGAGGAAGAGCTTCTTGTCCTTATAAGCACATCCTTGGACCAAGTTGAGTTTCCAGGTCGCCAGTAACTGTGGATTCAACTGAATAAATTGCAAAGTGGAGTTAGCCACGTTCTGTAAAAACGTGGTAACTACTTGCACGAATGTGGCTCTGGGAAACAGAGGTTCCGATCGAAAAGGCGTAGAAGAGGTATAATCCTTTCTGGACAATGCATCAGCCTTGAGATTGACTCTCCCGGGAATGAAGGTGAAAACAATCTCATACGGTGAAAAGAAGTGTGCCCAACGTGCCTGCCTGCTATTTCGGGTCTGAGCATACTGTAGGACGCGTAAATTACTGTGATCAGTCCTGACCTCAACTGGGTGTCTTGCCCCCAGGAGAAGATGTCTCCACTCTTCGAATGCCTTTTTTATAGCTAATAGTTCTTTTTCTAGCACTGAATAATTGATTTCAGAGGGAGACAGTGTTTTAGAAAGGTAAGCTATAGGACATTCTATTCCTTGATCATTTTCTTGAAGCAAAACGGCCCCAAGGGCCTGATGAGACGCATCCGATTCCACAATGAACTTCTTGGTTTGATCTGGAGTAATCAGTATGGGTCCTGTGAGAAAATGTTTCTTCAGGTTCTCAAAGGCAATGTGTGCCTCCCCGGACCAAAGGAATTTTACATTCTTTTTAAGAAGTGTCGTCAGTGGAAGTATCTCTTGCGAATAGTGTGGGATGAAACGTCTGTAGAAATTGGAGAACCCCAGAAATCTCTGCAGATCCTTAATGCAGATTGGTATAGGCCAATCTGTAATAGCTGATACTTTTTTAGGGTCCATGGATACCCCATTTGCAGAGATTATGTACCCTAGGTAGGCAACCTGGTTTCTGTGAAACTCACATTTCTCTAGTTTGCAATAAAGGTGGTTGTTGAATAGTCTCCGTAGTACTTCTTTCACGTGCTGACAGTGTTCTGATGGTGATGAAGAAAAGACCAGAATATCATCTAAATAGACAATAACTGTGTGAAGAAGAATGTCTGAAAAGAGGTGGTCCATAAAGCGTTGGAAGACTGCGGGGGCGTTGGATAGGCCGAAAGGCATTACTTTATATTCATAGTGTCCCAAAGGAGTACGGAAAGCTGTCTTCCATTCATCGCCAGCTCGTATACGAATGAGATGATAAGCCCCGCGGAGGTCCAGTTTTGTAAAGATGGTAGCTCCTTTAACGGCTTCTAGTATATCTGGGATGAGAGGCATAGGATAGCGATCCGGGATGGTGATCTTATTTAAGCCTCGGTAATCTATACACGGTCTGAGTTCCGTAGAGTCTTTCTTTGGGATGAAGAACAAAGAAGCCCCCGCTGGTGAGGTGGATTCTTGAATAAGTCCATTGCAAAGATTCTTTTGAAGATATTCTTTAAGAACTTCACGTTCCCGTCCAGATAGGACATACATGCGACCGAAAGGAATCGGTGCATCTGGAACTAGTTCCAGGGCGCAGTCGTCTCTCCGATGTGGGGGTAGTTCAGCATATTGAGATTCGGAGAACACTGTCTGATACTGTTTGTATTCAATGGGTAATTCCTGGATATGGTTCAATACAGAGATGGAACCCGGATTTTCCAACATGGAGATAGTGGGACGAAACCCAACCGCACCGTCCGAAAGACAGTGCGTCAAACAATGTTCAGATCCCAGAAAAACCGTGCCCGCCTTCCAATTGATGTATGGGTTATGAGCACGAAGCCAGGGTAGTCCTAGAATAACTGGATAGTGGGCTGTACGGATTACATCAAAGATAATGGATTCTTGATGGGAGGAGATATTCATCTGCAAAGGTATAGTTTGTTCCTTTATGGGACCTGATGTTAACGGACTACCATCCACGGACTCAACTGGGATTGCCATTGTCTTGACTGAACATGGTATATTATGAGCGGTCTTCCAGAGGGTATCAACAAAGTTCCCTGCGGCCCCACAATCTATTAAGGCCGTGACCGGAATGGGGTCTGTATCTCCCCATTTGATCTGGACATGTAAGGCCAACATAGTAAGATCGGGGATCTCCGTAACTTGGGAAGGTATCAGATAAGATGAGGAACCGTTTACTGACTCCCTAGCCGCGGTTCCCCTGGCGGTTGGGAGATGGCGTTTCCCTGACTTTTGGCTGGGATGAGAGGACAATCTCGAATTGCGTGTTCTTTGGAACCACAATACATACACAGGCCCTTGACTCGACGTCTATGACGCTCCTCTGGAGTAAGGCGACCTCTGGTAGTCCCTATCTGCATAGGTTCATCTGTTTGTGATCTTCCTACACTAGGAGGGTATGTCATAGGTGGTCTCATGGAGCGGCCACGACGACGTTCCTTCACTCTTTCTTGCAGTCGGTAATCCATCTGCATAACCATGGTGATCATCTCTGCCAAATTCGGAGGTCTGGGTACTCGGGAGATCTCATCCTTTAGCTCTTCGTTTAATCCTCTGCGGAATATTGTGATTAGAGCATCGTCCGCCCATGACGTACCAGCTGCTAACTGCTTGAAATTGGTGATATAAGACAATAGATCTTGAGATCCTTGTTTGTAATCTAATAACTGCTCTTGGGCTGAAATCGTGATCTCCTGACGGCTGAACATGGCTCGAAGACTATTCAAAAAGGCAGGATAAGAATCTAATAAGACATTATTGGTAGTAACAAGAGGCGTGGCCCATGCTAACGCGGACCCCGTCAAGTTTGCAATCATGTGTCCTACCTTATCACGGTCGCTTTGAAAAAAGGCTGTCTTGAAAGAGAACTGAACGGTACAAGCCTCGATAAAAGTCTTGAGTTTATGAGGATTACCATCGTATAAACCTCCTGGGATAGGGCCAGGAGGCACTTCGGACCAGCTAGGGACTCTGCCTGCCTGTTGTCGGAGGTAAGCATTCTCTTGTTTTAAAGAATGCACTTCATCTGTCAGAGCCTGTACTGCAGTGACTAATTGCTGTTGTTGTGAGGCGTCCATGTTTCTTAGTAACCCTGAATCCCTGAGACAACCTGCTCAGATATACTTTATATTTTTAGGCGTTGCTAACTGTCATATATTAATAAATGAGACAAGTTATATGCATATCCAATCAATCAATTGGCAGGTTATCCCAAGGACTCACCGTTACCTCTTCCTCCGACAGACCCCCTTTCGGTAGTGGAAGGCTCTTCTTGTTCCAAATGGAGAGAAGATAATGAAAGCCTCCCAAGTACCTCTTCCCCCTCCCGGATAAACCAGGTAGAAGAAGAAGTCCCAGGGAAACCCTCTGGGGAAGAAAACCCTGTTCCGAAGGTAGCGGTGTGTTGTCCTCCGTTGCAGTCGGGGATTTCGGCGAAGTCAGGAGGGCGTTCGTCTTTGAGAAGAAGAAAGAGACTGGTAAGTATCAGAGTGTAACAGAGGGATAGAATGTAAGGTAAGAGGAATGTGGATTACCCTTAAACCGGAACAATAGGGGGAAGATGATGGTAGTCAGAATCTTCCGAAAACCTCTGAGAAGCAATCGAGGCGGAGCTAAGATCTGTTTTGATGGTGCAGAGTCTTGCCAGTGTGTTTGAAATGCCGGTGCGTGATGTGCCTGTTACTAAGCGAAGAAGAGGATAATAGTGAGTTGTGAATGTTAGAATAAGCGGGATTGGAGGTAATTGGTTATATGGGATTGGGATGAGGCTTACCACGGTCCGGAATGGGACCGGATGGCAAACTTGGTTGATGAAGAGGAGGAGACCGCGAACTCGGAAAACAAAGAGGTAGTTGGAGAGACGCTAGAATTTGAAAACAGGAAGTTTAGAAGCTGAAGACAGTATTTCGCAAGTCAAATTCTAAGACCTAGGAACGAACTTACGTAGCGTTGTTAATGAGGAGTAGCAACGCAATGCCGTGTTGATCTCCGGGACTGATATACCCACCCTCGGGTAGGGAGGCAGTACTTCCGGGAAATCAAGGTGTGCTGAGGCTAGACTCGCAACTCCAGTTACGGCGGCCATCTTGGTAGTAGAAATGGCTGACACCCGCCGTCCTATGGTCCATCGATGCCACAAAGCCCAGCGTCTCCGAAGGGGCGTGACACAGGGGCAAAGTTTCAAAAGAAGTGCAATGCATCCCTGATGAATTTTGAATGTTTTGAGGCATTTGACATAGGAGTTGGTTTTAACAGCAATGAGGAGTCCGCCCGAGGGTCTACCTTTAGACTTTTTAACTGAAAGTTCTTGGTGTACCAAAAAGCCATCTAGAGACAGGGGGCTAGGGCCCAGGTTTCTTGCAAGCAAACAATAGTGGCGTCATGTAAGATAGCACAATAGGCCAAGGACTGCTTAAGAGCACAATTACCTCTAGAATTCCATGACAAGAGGAATAAAGAGCATGTATTCTAAGGGTTGTCTTTGATTGTTTGTATTTTGGATATGGAGTCTGAGTTTTTGGGCCAGCCATCTCAAATCAATAGCAGAGGAAGAGCTCTGATGGATGTCCCTCTCTGTGTTCTGGGCTTGCGTTCCCATGTGTGAGACATTGGAGGCCCTCCCTTGCTCCCCTTCCCATGACCTCAAGAATCCCTCACTGTAAATCTCCAAATCGAAGCTAAAGCGTTGCAGGGACTCAATTTCAGAGAAGACAAGATCCAAAATGGTTTTTGAATAGAAAACCACCCTCACATAGTCAAACCTAGTGGGGTGAATATAGTGGATAAGTTTGATGTCACCGGAGGAGATCAGAGAAAGTCTAGGAACTTCACCAAATAAGGACAAAATCCTGCTCCGATTAAGTGATGGAGGACCATCATGTGAGAACATAAAATTTAACATAACACTGGGGTATTCTTCAAAATGGGCTTGCCGCCATTCAACTCTGGTACCAGAGGCAGAATTAAATTGTGTTTGTCTTTTCACCTCGGATGGAAAGGCTACATTGAAGCCCCTCTCGTTTGGGTTTTCATGTCGAACACCGCCCTCCCAATCCTTATATTGGGAGTAATTTCTTCCGGCTTCAGTGAACCTACCCACAGTTGACATATCAGCTCTCCCAGTTGTTGATGCCTGCTGATAATCTGATCCTGAATTGGTCTGCTGAATGCGTCCAAAGTCAGTTCCCATGAACTTATCCCTGAGCTCTGTGTCACTAGTCGGCACAGTAACATTAGTGCCCCCGTGCCTCATGCCTCAGTGGGATACTCAATTGGGCTATGGATGGCACCGGATTCTTGTGCTCAGATCGTGTCTTTATGTCCAGAGCATCTTCACAGGCGCTGTTAGAGTAGCCTGGAAGTTGGTAGCCGGACTTTGTAGAATGCTCAAGAAGGTTCGAAAGGGCCTGCTGGACTAATATGTTTATGTCCTCGCTGGGTGTGAGTTTAGCATTATTGCTTGCACAGGTCGCCTCAATCACTATCCCTTCTTGAGCTGTGGCAATTGGAGGTCCACTCAAAACGTCTTTAGGTGCAAGATTAAGTAGACACTCTGGTGCTGGAAGTTTTTTGATGTCAAGAGGGTCCTGGATTTTCACATCCATTAGATCGTTGTTTGTTCTAATTTCACAGGCACTATTGATATGTCTTGGTGGTTGGATACTAGACTGTGGGATGCTCAAGTAGGTTCAGTAGGGCCTGCTGAACTAATATTTTGATATCCTCACAAGGTAAGTTTAACTCATTTGCTTACCAAAATCTCCTTAGCCTCAATGCCACGCTGAGCCGTGGCTGTTGGAGGTACACTTAAAGCATCTTTAAGTGCCGATTTCGGTGAAGACACTACTGGTGCTGAAAGATGTTGGATATCACAAGAGTCATGGGTTTTCACCTCCAGAACGATGTTGTTAGTTGTTACTTTAGGTTTTGACTCGAATAATTGTTTAATGCCTTGACTCTCTGTTGCGCCCGCAATTGTTGCTGGGCCAGAAGTGGAGTTTCCCCCCTTTTTTTTTTTACTATGTTTTTTTAGAGGCTTGAGTGGCTGAAGTTAGTTTGGTGCCCTTATGACTCATTGCGTCAGTGAGGGTATTTTTGGCCTCACCATACTCTTTCCACCTTTCCATAACAGCCTTAGCGCAAGCTATGGAATCCTCTGCGATAAATTTGCCAGATGGAGGGAGATCCTTCAGGTTCAACGCCCGTTGGCTTTCTTCATCTAACTGTGTAAAATCAAACACACCCTCTTCCGCGGACAATCCACAGATGTCTCCGATATTACTATTTTTATTTAACACTTTCAGTGACGGGAGATTTTTACTTTTTTTAGATGGATTGTTATTTATGGAGCCTTGTGTCGTGGCTCTGTGTTCGAGAGCCCTGGCACGCATTTTCCTCTCTCTACGAGAGGTGTGTTGGACAGGGACTGTATCGGAGCCCAAAGTAGAGTCCTCCTCTGCGGTGCCACCTTGACCTTGTTCCTGCATGGCGCCCTCTGCAATAGCAGTCACTAGAACAGATGGGCTGTCTGGAGTTGGAATGACACAGGGAGTCTCAATATTAGCGCCACCTATCTTCAAATTTGAGAATCCTAAAGTAATCTCAGAGGACAGTAAACCTACCTATTTGGACTTCCATACATTTTAAGTGTTCTGCATTAAGTAAAACCAAGCTCTTTAATTCTTCTTGTCCATTAGTATGAGAAAGAGGTACCTCTTTATTACCACAACCCAAAATGTCAGCATACGATTTGTACCCCGGTTGTTTCACATCGTCAGTTTGTGTACACTGATCATGGGTAACTTTTGTGTCGATCATTGCAGTATGCCCCAAGGAAGGGATAAACTTCTCAGTTGCAAAAACAAAACCCTCTAGTCTGCTCAATTTCTCGGAGAAGTCCAGAATAAAAAGTCTCAATTCCTGAACCTCTGTATGTGTCCGTTCATGTCCCCTATCCAGAAGATTCAGTATTCTGGTGAGAACAGGAAAGGCTGCATATGTTGATGCCGTATCTTCAGTATTGAGCCCTTCAAAAGAGGGAATAATGTGTGAGGCTTCATGATCCTGAATAGGTGGCTGAGTGAAGGAAGTTGGACTAGAACATGTTCGGGGAATAGTGGCCAATGGACTCTCTCCCATGCCTCCCATATGGGCCTGTTCTTCGCCCAATATATTAGATAAAGATTTAATTGGACGTCCTTCTTCATTGGGTTATGTGAGGGACTCAAAATGTCCAGCTTCATGAAGATATACTTTGTCAACCCCACCCCCTCTTGCCCGTGCAGGGGCGGAAGGACCCCTAGAAAGGCGCATCCTCCTATCCAGCTCAGCCAGAACAGCAGGAGACGAGAGAGGTGTCTGTGCGAGGTCTAGGGATAAAATTTGCTTCAATGCTCTTGATTGGTAAGGGGGCCATGTCATCGTAAATACTTGAGGCTTTTGTGGGCCAGGTTATTCGGGCGGTCAAACTTATTTATTGCATCATCACTGCCCGTGGCATCGTTTTTAAATGGTGAGCTCAGTACCTGGCCAGGGGTTTGTTCATTACCGTTGGCCAGCGGAAACTGTATTACCTTTCCAGTATCCATACTGGATGGCTGTAAGAATATGGGCAAGCCCTTAATGTGCCCTCCCCTGCAGATGTCAGAGCTGTCGCAGGCAGTAGAGATAGGCAATGTATATATTTTCTTTGCAACAGTAGGAGATATGCCAATTTTGCCACTGCAAAGCAGCCCTACCATAATTTGTATGTTGCACTGCTGTGTGTTTAAGTTATTCCCCGAAACAGTAAATTACTTACTAAATGAGAGTAGAAACCCACAACACACAGTAATTCTGTATATAGGCGAACAGCCTAACAGCCCAACAGCCTTGACACTTCTGATGCACTTCCGGATGCAGCTAAGTCAATATGCAAATAATGCATAAGCAAAAAACTTCCATGCTCCTGCAGATTCCAACCCAAAACGGCTTTACAATTCTCAATTGAAACCAGCTCCCCCTACCCCAGATTTGTAGCCTGTAAGTTGGTGACAGAAAGATTGCACAGTTCCTAATAGAACACAATAGAACACAAGTCCAAAAAAAAAAAAAAACCATACCACACAGGCTTCCACCCTCCTTGCGTATTTCAAAGACGCCCCAGCCCTCCAGTACCCTACCCAGGACTGGATAAGAGACCACCCTTGTGGAGTGTGACAGTTCAATCTGGGTACAAGATCATCCAGGTCTATGGGTACCCAGACAGGAGCATATGATCGATTTTTGTGCAACCAGGTTGGCCAAGATAAATTACGATCCCAGGCTGGGGTCTGTTTACCAGTCCGTTTCTCGCAACAGTGCCTCGCTAGCCCACAAGAGAACAGGCGAAAACAGGCACTTACTTGGCACTTCCGGGGCGTGCGCCGAGGGCGCTGTCCCAGTGCCTTTTATTTGGAAAATGGATGCCGGGTCATGTGTTCGAGGCGGGGCTAGGAAAGTGCCTAGAAACAGCGTCGCCTAGGGACAAAGGGTAGAGGTTAGTATGGGTATTGTAGTCCACAACACCAAACCATTAGGGACAGTTTACTTTCTTCTCCTTTAAAACCCGCTCTGAACCTCTAAAATTAAACATATGTTCACCAACTGAGCACACCTTGTAACACGTACCAACCCTAAATTCAAAGAAATATTGCACATATCAACCCAATTAAAGCAATATTGCACATATCAGCCAAAAACCATTAGCTAGTGTGCATGTCAACACATTTAGTTTTTGCGTGATTTAAACATTATTTAATCTATATATGAAGCGAACACAGTATAATGAGCAATGACGTTCTGCTTGCGTGTCCAGAAAATCTGTGCTAATAGGTCATTAAAGCTCCTAATACACACCTAACAAAGCGTGGCAACAGAGTTCCAAAGCTCCAATGTGGCAATGTAGCTCCGTTAAATTTTCTTTCTGCTGCAATCCTCAGATGGCAATGAAGACAGATGAGCAGTTGTGCAGGGAAACAGGCGAAAACAGGCACTTACTTCCCATCCTCTTCTAGCTGTAGGAAGCCCTCACGCTTTTCTCCTTCTGGGACATACTGAGCAGCATTTTCCACTGCTGTCCATAGACCGAAGGAGTACTTGGCAAAACTGTTCGTCACATTTGTTGCTTTTAGGGCCATGCTACCAGAAGTGAATGCCTTCCTCGTTAAGGCATCTGCTTTTTTTGCTTTCCTGTCGGGAGGCAGAGTGGATGTAGAAGATGCAGGTCCAGAAGAGACTGTAGTAGCCTACATAAAAAGCCCCTCCGGGGAAGGGTGAGAGGAGAGGTATGAAGAGTCTCCTCTAGCTGGCCTGTATTTCCTGGAAATGGTGGAGCTGACGGGAGGAATGGAACAAGGGTTTTGCCACATAATTGCTGAAGGATCGGCAATGGCAGTGTTTAAAGGCATATTACGTTCTGTGGTAAGGTCTTCATCTAAAATGTCGGTAAGGTCACAACCTTGTACAGGCATCACTGATGAGTGCAATCCCAGGGTGTCAATAACCCTTTCTACCAAAGCCCTGAATTTAGAAGTATTATGAAGGTAGGGCTGGGACTGCTAAAATTCAAGTTCTAGAGAGGTGTCCATACCGCTGGCATCCTAGAGGCCTTGAGCCAGTTGTAAAAGCTGGTTCTGGACGTCAGTCAAAATAATAGACTCCTCCCGAACCCAAGTAAATCAGGTTGTCATCCCCCTGGTCATCTGCGTCATGACCGCAGAAAATACCTGCCATAGTATCAAAAAATTCAGACCGGGGCTGTGGGGTGAATGTTTTCTCGACAACCGTCGACGTCTATGGTTTGTCTCTCGGGGCCAATACGGTTGATGTCAGTGTTCATCGGGGTCGAGAGGCTGTACCGTCATCCTTGGATGCACAGGGATGATCCGGCTTCCATTAGACATCTTTCGGGGTCGAAAGATTTATCGGCACCAACATCGTCGGTACTGGGACACTAGAGGGGTCGGGAATACCAACCGCTGCTCTTGGCTCCGAAGCCTGCTGCGTGGGGGAGCGGGGGGTTAGCTGTAGCGATTGCAGAATGCTTCTTGAACATTTGAAGCGCTGAGTAATTTGAAATCCTCCCACTCTTTGCAGGTGGTAGGCCCAGCCCACTGCTCAACTTTATCCGTCGACGACTCGGAGTCCCGACGGTGGTGGTCAAGCCATTTTTTATTTCAGGACGAGGACAAGTGGCTCCTCGAGAGGGACCGTTTCTTCTTCCGCCTGTGTTCTCTCTCAGGGGTGTGTATTTTGAAAAAAGTTAAAGGTTTTCTGACGAAAACGTTGAGAGTCGAAGCTCTGTGTTTCCCAAGCAACTTGTTAGCACGCAGAAAAAAGGAAATGAGGTTGGGGCACAGTGACATGGTTTTTATACGACGTCTAATGCCAAGTCTCTCTTGGGAAGCCTCAAAAGAACCAAGAGTATTCTATCACTCTCACACAGACCAAACATCTTATAAGTGAGGTCAAATGTTTTCAGCCATACAACAATGTAACATTCCATATCATACTGAATCACCAGTCTGAATCACCAGTGTCCAGAAACCTGTATTTGACAGACAGATTATATGCTCTCTCACTTTACCAGATCTGCAGGTTGTGTTTTCACAGGAGTTTTATAAAGTTCCAGAGACATTTCAGAAGTCATGGTACGAGGTAACGTAGAGGCAGGAGAGGGGGGGTTAACTAACATCCATCTCATCAGAACCCTCAAATTCTCCTCAGAGGAGTTTGGACAGCTGTCTGAACCCTCATCATCCTCTCTCAGCAATATTTTTAGATGTGGACATGGGTTCTCTGGAAACATTCTTATGGTCCCACAACGTTTGTATTAAATCAAGCTTACTTCCTCTACAATTGAGGCCCTCCTCTGTACACATTGTTAACTATCTTTCTATTGTAAACCTAAGAGTAGTCCTCAGGCCTGAAGCAGGCCATGATGTTGGTTCTTGTGTTAAATACAAAAAGTACACTTTACTTTGGCTAAACCAAACCTACTGGATAGTTTCCTTTGGACACAAAGTACCTCAATAATCAATGTAATGCAATCCACATTTATCACAGCCCATGCCAACAGTGTTAGGACAGTTTTTCTGAACTCCAACTAAGGGCTTCAACTCAGGTGGTAGAACCTTATACTAAGAGTGAGTCTTGTACTGCCTCAGTTGAATGGTTCTGCTAAGCCCTTAGATGGACTTCAGAAAAACTGTCCTAACAGGGATGGTGACGTGAAACCTAGTGGAGGAGAATCGATCAGAAAGAACATTTGTTATGCTAAATCGAGTGCAAACTCGCACAGATTTCTTATCATAGATACACCCCCACATCAGTAAATGAAACTTGGCGAGGTGGTGGGGGGGCGCAAGAAAAAATCCAATCACACTAAGACATTTTCCAGGACCACCCTTGTAAAATAAGTGTCCTAACCAGCTATGGAGTTTAGGCAGTAATGCTTTGAAACGGAGTGGGGCATGCCCCATAGCTGACTGACGGATGTCGGAGGTCAGAAGTCCCCTTTGTAAAGCTGAGGTTTCTGCAACACACCTAGTATAGTGGGCCCTCAAAGCTAATTTGTATCATACAGGAAAGCAGAGAATGATCAATCGAGTATTGGTTTGTTTGGAGAGTGCTGATCCCAGTCGGGCTTCTGCAAAGGCCACAAAGAGTTATTAATCATTTCTGTATTCTTTAGATCTGGCCACATAAAAGGAGAAATTACTTATCAATGTTGATCGTTGTACAAATGGGAAGCACTACCCCTCTGACCCGACTGGTAAGTAATTTCTCCTTCAATGGATTGCATTCTCCTACAGATTCCTCATCTTGACTGACTGCCAAAGCAGTGTCATCAACGGAGGAGGGATGAAAGTCACACCAAGAAACTTTGAAGACCTGCTCTCCCAAAACTATTATCGGCCCCTGGGGCAGCACCTAGGATGTAATGGTTGGCAAAAGTATGCGATGAAGACCTTGTTGCCGCTTGACAAATATCCCTTAATGGCACACCCGTCTGGAGAACTAAGAAGCCACAATCCCTCTGGTTAAATGGGCCCTAAAGAAAATGCATTGCCGCCATTCAGGGAGCACTCAGATTAATAACACTATCCATCAGGAGATGTTCTGTTTAGTAACAGCCTGTGCCCCAGCCTGTATTAAGAAAATGCAATAAGCAGGTGATTATCCGTTCTGAAGGAGCCTATTCTGGCCATATAAAAACTGAGCACCCTCTTGGGATCCAGACTATGGAGCCTCTCCTCATCCTTAGATGGGTGAGGCAGAGGTAAGAATGCCGGAAATATCTATACTCCGAAATATCTATACTCCGACACCACCATCAGTAAAAACTTTGTGCATACCTTCAAGGATACAGTCTCTCTGTAGAACTTCAAAAATTGAGGCTTGCAAGAGAGTGCTTGCAACTGATGCAATTGCCACCAAAAAGGTGGTCTTCAAGATGAGAAGCCTGATGGAAGTAGAATGTAAAGGCTCAAACGTAGCCGCTATTTAAAAAGTCAGAACCATGTTCATATCCCAATCTGGGACAACAAAAGGAGAAAGAGGAAAAGAGTTAATTAACAAGGCCCTTAAGGAAGTGGAGCACCACTTGTATAGAAAAAAAAAAAACCTTCACAGTTCCTATTTGTAGGCCTGATTTGGCAACGACCAACAAAATCCATCACTGTGGAGATGGGACACGACATAGGGTCCATGCCTTACACCATGCCACAAATGTTCCCCACCTGCACGCGTACAGTGATCTAGTTGACAGTCTGTGCACAGCCAACAACACCTCTAATACCTCATCGTCCAAGTCCCAGTCCGTGTATCTTTGCTTCTCAAGAGCCATGCATGTAGATTGAGAGGTTTCGGGTTCAGAGTAAGCACCACGCCTCACAATTGCGATAAGAGGTACGGCCCCTGAAGAAGCCAGAGAGGTGGGCACATGGCCAGTTGCAGGAGGTTCAGGAACCATGTCCCCCACTCTTAGTAGCCATTTGCGTTAAAAAGTCAAAAACACATGTTGGAAGAAATCTGCTGCCACAAACTCATCCTAGACACATATTTGTAACACAAAAGTTACAAAAGAAAGAGTTAAGGATACAAAGTATCCTCACTGCCCTTCACTCCACTTTAGGACGATGTGTGCAGTTGTAAAAATACAAAAAAATGTAGAGAGACATATGACCTAATTCACAGAAGCGTTTTATAATGGCAAAACCCAGCAGGAAAATGTTCTGTGAATTAGGCCCATAGTCTCTTAACACCGACAGACTTATGGTCGGATCAGTCTCCCGACAACAATGAGCACAAAGGAATAAATCCAAAGTATTTAATTACCCCGAAAAGCAAAAAAGAAAGGGTGTGCGACAGAAGTCTATGGGAGCAAAGCAGCAAAAAAAAAAGTATCAGCAGCGGATCATTTTCTATTCTTTTTTTACTGGCATGCACCTTTATGATTTAAAGCATATTATACGCAAAATGGCCGTGCCACATGCCCTGTCCTTTGGCCATCTTGGGTCAGGAAATGCAATGTATGGCATACACTTTTGTGGGCTCCAGCTTAGAGTTCCTGGGCAAAGTGGAGGTGTGTGCATCATGGCCGGACATTCTAGCCATGGGGTGTCTGTTGCTGGGCAAATGTGGGGCAAAGGCTGTTTATGGTTAGACAGCTCTTACAATTTCATATGGTGCAGATCTTGAACATTGGTGGGATGGGGCAATTTGGGATAAAAGGAGTACAGCAGCCGTTCCCCTAGGTGATCAAGTGGAGCTTCATACTAAAGACCCAAATACTGCTGCTGACGATGACCAGCACTGCCTACAGCCAAGTCCCTGTGAAGCCTGACCTCTCCTGAAATGATCCAAGAAGAACCTAGTTGGTGCTTTGAGAGCTGGCCTTGGGGGGGGGGGGGGGGGCGGAAACCAACCAATCCGGACCCCTATATGAGAAGATTGCATTCAGAAGTGTACAAGAACCATCATGTGGGCTGACCAGCTTCATCCAAGTTATCTCCGGTACATTGGTCACCGATGAATGGAACTCAGCAGGTCATCGAATTGTGACTCAAGGTCATTACTCCTGCACCTGCTGCTCCCCTGCATGAAGTGTGGCCTTCCTGGAGTGGTTTTTCATTTGCCGCCACCGGTGTCACCTCCTGATCAGAGTGAACATCTCTGCCGTCTGTCTGTCATGGCCTAGGAATCCCATCTCATCCTGGGACCAGCTGTGGAGGCTGTCCCGAGGTGGCTGGGTGGTCCTGCTGGAAGACACCTGGAACTGATTTGTCGGAGGGCGAAACCGCCACCTAACCAGACCCAATCCCAAAGCAGAGGCCAGCCACTGTACTCGTGTCACTGGAATCTGACCTGTGGGGTTGGGTAGAGTGACTGTTAAGGCAGTTTGTGTACCATCCTTTGTTAAGGGAACTACAATAAAGGACCATCATTTGGGGCCGACACCTGGCAAGAAAGAGAAGCCAAACCTCTCTAAAGGTAAACTATGTGGAGAGAGGAACAAGGCTCAACTCTCAGGCAGGGGGTTGCAGTTCCACACAAAGTTACAATTAGGCCACACAGATATAAGAAGAAAATACACTACACTGATATACTGAAATAAATATATACTTTATTAAGTCACATATATCAATCTATCAGACCAAATAAGTATATAATGTACAGTATTAAAATGACATTCAGTATATATATATATATATATATATATATAAATATATATATATATATATATATGATACATTACTCACCATAATCGTATTTCTGATGCTTGTATCTGCTTAGATTCACATGCTGTGCATAGGCCGACATCTAGTGGAAGCTGCGGAGTATTACAGTTTGTTTTTTCGAAACTCGAAAATGGGCGTCGACACAGGGCGTGCCAGTAATACTATCCCTAGTGTGACGTCCACTGTACCCAAGATGTCATGATGCATACCTCCAAGGAGCCAGGTCCGACCCAGCAACCCCAGAGGCAGGCATCATTTCCCCCAGGGGAGTGCCAGCGGGCCCAAGCTGGGGCCCTTTGCAGGCTCATGTTGGACCTCTGTCCTGGCGCCTTAGGCACCAGGCTCATAAAGCTAGACATGTGTTCAAGTGTTTTACTGTGCACTTACCTGATGCAGACCATGCTGCCACATCCAGGCCCTCTTGAGGCCTGAATGGAACTACTTTACCTGTGGGACTACTTTCCACCCGGGTGTGGTCGGGGAAGGATACATACCTGATCGGAGGAAGGATACACACTTGGAACTTCTTCCAAAGCTATTTAAACCACACCCGATCAGCAACTCACGCTTCGCGTTGTTCTGCTCCTCGCAGCTGGACGCTCACCGTGTCAGCTCCTGCATCTGGACTTCAGCCACGCCTGTCAGCATCCTGGGTCACCTGCAAAGGGAGACAAGAGACCTTACCAGCTAATCTGCACCACGGAGACATCACACCGACAATCCTGAAAAGGAAGACATCATTTTTAAAAGCATTTCGTTACGATCGCTGCAGCGCTGCATTTCACTCACCTTTCCTGGGTGCCTCCATCTTCAGCAGCGATCATCCGGATACACAGCCCCTTCCCAGAGCCTAGAGAAAAAGACAAGAATAAGAGGTGAGAGAAGGAAGGGAATAAGACTTACCTGTTGGGTCATTCCCATTTCATTTCGGGTCTTGCCGTTTCCAGGCATTTTCCAGACCCCGGCCCCTATGGGGAAAAAAGACAAAGACATTGAATGAGCGTATGCAAAGACAGTTCCCGAGCGCTCATCCAGAACTAACCTGCCATTTACTGGAACTTGAACTGAACGTTTCACTTCGGGTCGGCGCCATATCTCCGGCATTCCGAACCCCGGCCCCCAAGGGGTAAAAAGACATAAGCATTAGCGCTTGCTGCAAAAAGACAATGAACATTATTATTAAGCTTGGACTTTTGAACTTGCAACAGAACTTTTACAGAGCCTTACCTGAATAGTCAAGCTTACCTGAACTCCCATCAATCCTCAATCCAGTGAAGTAACTGGGTTTCAACGCGCCCCTGCATCAGAAGCAGGATGGAGAGCTCATCCTTCCTGACCCTAAGGTGAGACTTCACGGGGAATCGTGGAAGGGTATCGTGGAGGGTTGGAAGAGAGTGGGAGGCTTGAGCATAACTCAGTCAGTAGGTAATACTCCCTTTTCACGCACAGGGGAATATTCCTGCGAGCCGGAGAAGCCAGAGTAGAGGGCCCTTCCTGTCCATCTTCAGAGTCCTGCGCTTCACCATTGAAGAAGCATCAGTACTCGAAGCCAGACCTGCGCCTCCGTGGGAATCAGGTGAGCGTTACACAAGATCCCTCACGCGTGTAGGATCCTCAGATTGTATTTTTCTGACATGAGGTAGCATGAGGAGTAGCGCGAGTACAGATAATCCAAGCAGATAGACAGAAAGGTAAGACTACAAGCAATCATGCGCCTTCTCTCGGAGGGGAGGAAGGGTGGGTCGCATGTGAATCTAAGCAGATACAAGCATCAGAAATACGATTACGGTGAGTAATGTATCCCTTTTGAGGCTTGTGGAATCTGCTTAGATCACATGCTGTGCATAGATTAGCGAGCAGTACCAGAAGAAGGAGGTGGGATGTGAGAAGGGTCATGAGCAAATAAATGTCTTAGAACCGCTTGTCCCACTTGTGTATCTGTCTTGGAATGGGTGTCAATGCAGCAATGCTGAGTAAAAGTGTGAATAGAGCTCCAAGTAGCTGCTTTGCAAATGGTGTCGAGGGGAACATTTGCAATGAAAGCCAGAGTGGCCCCAATGCCTCTAATAGAGTGGGCCCTTGGCGTAAAAGGCAGAGTTTTTTCAGAGAGTGAGTAACACAGCTGGATACAGTTAATAATCCACTTCGAGATGGCTCCTTTAGAGACGCGATCCCCCTCTCTGCCTGTAGTTACGGAGACAAACAGTTGATCTGTTTTCCTTAGCAGTCTTGTTTTATTTACATAGTAGAGGACCGCCCTACGCACATCTAGGGTGTGTAGTTTCACCTCAGCCGAGCTTTGCGGGTTCTGGAAGAAAGCCGGAAGCTCGATGGACTGGTTTACATGGAATTTTGATATAAATTTAGGTGAGAACCTAGGGTGTGTGCGTAAAACCAGTTTGTCTTTATGGATAGTAAAGAAGGGATCCTGCACTGACAGAGCCTGAATTTCACAGACCCTTCTTATAGAAGTAATAGCTACTAAGAAGGCCGTTTTATAAGTCAGGTGTTTGAGACTGCTTTTATGCGTGGGTTCGAAAGGGGGGCCCATGAGCTTGGCTAGCACCACATTAAGGTCCCACCCTGGCGGTGGGTTTGAAATAGGAGGGTGAAGTCCCTTTACTCCTTCCATGAAGGCTTTAACTACTGGTACTTTCCACCACGAGACTTTGCTATGGGAAGTGGTGTAAGCCGAGAGAGCTGCCAGGTGTACTTTCAGTGAGTTAAAAACCAATCCTGCATCTAGCAGGTGGAGCATGTATGTAACAATAGTGGAAGGAGTGCAATCAACTGGGTTGATTTGTCTACTCTGGCACCAGATAACGAACCTCTTCCACTTGTCAAAGTAACAGTGCCTTGTGTTTGGCTTCCTAGATTCCTTTAGGATGTCCATACACCTCTGTGGCAATTTGAGGTGTCCAAACTCTATGGCCTCAGGAGCCATGCTGCCAGGTCCATTGAATTGGGTTGCTGGTGCACTGTTTGACCTTGGTGCTGGGACAGTAGGTTGTACCAGGCTGTAAGTTTGATGGGCTCGCACACCGCCATCCTGCGTAGGTGTGGGAACCACGGTTGTCTTGCCCACATGGGAGCAACTAGGACTAGCGTCATCGATTCCCTGTTCATCTTGTTCACCACTTTCCTGATGAGGAGTTGGTGGAAAAGCGTACGCAAACATCCCAGATCAGTTCATCCACAGGGCGTTCCCCTGGGAGTCTGGTTGGGGGAACCTGGATGCAAATCCTGGGCATTGTTTGTTTTCGTTTGTGGCGAATAAGTCTATAGTGGGGAAACCCCACTGAGAGAAGAGATCTTCTACGACCTCTCTGTGAAGAACCCATTCGTGTTCCTCTGGGAGGGAGTCTCTGCTCAGAGCATCCGCTAGGGAATTGAGCTCCCCTGTAACATGTTGTGATGACAGGAAGATGTTCCGTCTGAGTGCCCATATCCAGATTTTCTGGGCAAGCTTGGACAGATTTGGCGAGCGAGTCCCTCCTTCAGGTAGAACATGGCTGTAGTGCTGTCCGTCCGGATTTGCACTGACAGGTTTAGTAGATGGTGCTCGAACGCCTGAAGCGCTCTGAATACTGCCAGAAGCTCTAGCAGGTTGATGTGGTTCTTGGCCACTGAGTGAGACCAGAGACCCGGAGCTGTGTGGTGGAGATGGTGAGCTCCCCACCCCGTCAGACATGCATCTGTAGTGACTACTGCCTGTACTTCGGGATCGTAAAAGGGTTTCCCCTTTGCGAGATTCTCTCTTGTCCACCAGTGAAGGCGTTGTACCAGTGTTGGCGAAACGACCACTAGATCGTCCCACTGACCACTTGCCTGAGACCACTGTTTCGCCAACCATTCCTGCATGGGACGCATGTACAGGCGCGCGTGGGGGACCAGGTAAATGCATGACGCCATCATGCCCAGTAAACGCATTGCTTTGCGTACCGTTATTTGTTGACCGGACTGATAATGCAGAATTTGCAGAAGTATATTCCGAATTCTTTCTTCTGAAGGAAAGGTCAACCCCTCCTGGGTATCCAGGATTGCTCCTAGGAATTGTTTTGAGGTGCTTGGCACCAGGCTTGACTTCTTCTCGTTGATTGAGAAGCCTGATTCGTGGAGGAGGTCGATAGTCCTTTGAATGTTTGTCCTGCAAATTTCTGGGGTTTCCCCAGTTATGAGCCAGTCGTCCAGATAAGGGTACACTGGGATTGCCTCCCTGCGTAGGTGTGCAGCCGCCACCGCCAGTACCGTGGTGAATACCCTTGGTGCTGAAGATATCCCAAAGGGCAGTACCTTGAATTGGTAGTGGCGACTGTCTACCTTGAAGCGCAAGTACTTTCTGTGCGCTGGGAACATGGAAATATGAAAATAAGCATCTTTCATATCCAAGGTTGCCATGTAATCCCCCTTTTTTAGGAGGGGGATTACCTCTTGTAGCGTGGTCATATGAAATTTTTGGGGCTTGACATACTTGTTGGCAGGCCGTAAGTCCAATACTGGGCGCATTGTCAAGTCTTTCTTTGGCACAAGGAAGTAAGTTGAATAAATATCCTTGTTTACCTGGTGTCCCGGGACGAGTTCTATCGCGTCCTTTTGTAGAAGAATGGCGATCTCCTCGAGGAGAATCTTCTGATGTTCTAAGGAGTGTACTCTTTGTCGTGGAGGATGGTTCCGAGGACGCTGCAGTAGCTCTATACAATATCCCGTGGATACTGTTGACAGCACCCATCTGTCTGATGTGATCCCTTCCCAAGCCTGGGTGAAGTTTGAAATGCGTCCCCCTACTGGGGTTGCGTGAGAAGGGACCCTGAACGGAGCGTCACTGCTTTGGTGGAGGCGTGCCGCCTCCCTTGCTGGGGCTGCCTCTGCCTTTACCACGACCTCTCCTATTACCTCTGCCGTAACCCTGGGTAGACTGTTGGTTGTTGTTCCACTGTGTACCCTGCCCCTGGGAATAGTTAGATCCTCTGTGAATTTTGGCCGCGTGGGCGACGAAAATTACTATTCCCTCTCTGGTTAGGGGGTTTATTGGTTAACTGGCCAAGGGATTTGAGTGTCTCGTATTCGTCCTTGGCATTTTTCAGTGCGTCCTCGACCGCCTTACCAAACAACAGATCGGCTTCCACCGGTTTGTCTAACAATGATGCCTGAGTTTCTGCCTTAAACCCAGACTGCCGTAACCACGCATGTCTCTTGATAACAGTACCTTCTGCTATCAATCTGCCTGCGTTATCCGCGGCGTCGAAGGTTGCTTTCAAAATGCAACCAGACACGGCGCTACCCTCTGCGGAAATCCGAGCTAATTGGCCCTATAACGGTTCAGGAGCAGAGGCTTTGAGAGCCGCGACTTCTTGCCACTGATGGCATTTGTAGCTGGCCAACAGGGTGGTGGAGTTAGCAATCCTTGCTTGATAGGCGGACGTTGAGGCTACTTTCCTGCCGAAACCGTATAGTTTTTTGCTCTCCTTGTCGGGAGGAGCTTCTGACGAAGACAAGGGTGTTCCAGCCCTCTTACGAGTGTTGGTAACTAGGGAGTTTGGCTTTAGATGCCCTCTTATATAGAGAGGGTCAGACTGAGCTGCCCTGAAAAGTTTTTCAACCCTGGGATTGACTGCTCTGGTGAGGTTTGGGTTCACCAGGGACGGATCTATTCTCCGCTGAATGGATTTAAGGATAGGGATGGTCTGGGCAACCGGCCTCCTTTCTCCCACTAACTCTTCTGCGAAGTCCCTTTCCTCCTGTACACCGTGGGTGTCAATGTGGAAATGTTCTGCTGCGCGAGCGAGAACCTCATTTAGGAGGGGCTGATTATCGACCGGGGAGTCAGTAACCGGGGCTTCGTTCTCTACCGGGGAATCTACTCTGTATGTTTACGGGTTATCCTCTTCTTCTTCCTGTTCCTCATCATCCCCATAGTAGCCCGTCCCGGTTTACTCTTCTATCATACCAAATTCTTGGTCTCCACAAAAGGAAGCCTCTTCTTGATACCGTGAGTACGGTGTTGCGTAAGGTTGTACCTCGAAGGGTTCAGACCTCATCGGGGTTTCAAACCGGGCCTTCTTACTCGGGGGGATAGGATCAGTAGAGCCTGAGGGTGTGGCCCCTTGTGGATCATACGAGAGGAAATGTTCTGGATTTTTATCATAAAAATCAGCCAAAGAAGACATTCTTGACATGACCCTATCTATGTCTTCACTGGACCATTTTTGGGAACTAGGAATGACTCTCTCAGCAAGTCTATGGGATTTGTCTTGACTAGCTTTGCTGGTTGTGGACCTATCAGCAGACCTGGGCTTGTCTGTCTGTTTAGGGGGGGTGGAGTGTTTCACAGGTGTGGAAGAATGTACAGGTAGTTTCTTCTGCCGTTTTCCCCCCTCCCCGTGCGTAGAAAAATGTTTTCCCTGTCCCTTAGTGGCTCTGGAGTTTTTCGACGCCTGGCGTCGAGGATCGGGAGAGGTGTCCCTGTCCTTCGAGCGTGGGGCCTTGCTGGCTTTAGTTGCGGGCTCCGTCTCCTGGAGCGTGGCCTGGGGGTGGAAGTCGTCTTCGTCTTCCGACGATCGAACTTCTGTTAGCCTAGGGAGCGAGGCACTCTTGGCAAGAGTGGATGATTGCCTGGAGTCATGCGGCGATCTTGATCGAGAGCGCCCAGAGGACACTGAATCGGACCGTTCTGTCTGTGCCTCTTTCCGAGAACTCGACGTCGTCGAGTCTCGGTTGGACTTAGTGTATTTAGTGTGTGTAGTATGTGAAGCGCTTGCGTCGCCGGGGGTCTTCCCCATAGCCGACCTTCCGAGGTCGGGGACCTGCGCTCGGCTGTCTTTCGACGCCGTAATGCCCTCGCCGTCCGAAAGTACGGCGTCGCTGCCATCGCTGAAGGCGCCCTCTGCTGCCATGGCCGCCTGCCTGGTGTGGTGGACCCAACGCTTCGTCGAACGGTCCTTATGTGTCTTAGGTTTAAACCTACTACACGCTCTGCAGTTCGCTTCGGGGTGGTCCCTCCGCAAGCAGAGATTGCACGTGGCGTGCCTGACGACCCAAGGGTATTTGCGGTTGCACTTGGGGCACAATTGAAAAGGGGTACCCTCCATACGCACCTTGAGGCAGCGGGCTGTTAAGTGTAGGAAATGTATAGGGTGTACCTATATACCAAGAGTGTAGAGTATGTACCACCCCCCACTCTCCCTACTTGCAGGGCCGAGGCCCAAATCCGTCGTGCAGCAGCCGACGGTCGATTTCTTCTCAAGCCGGCGTCGAGTGTCGAAGTTAGACGTTGGGGTGGGGAAGGATGTCAATAGATTAATAATTTTAAATTTTAGCAAAAGTATGGCTAAGGCCAGGGGACTCCGCAAGATGCTTCCGACCAGTATGGCGGAAAAAAACAATCTGAGGATCCTACACGCGTGAGGGATCTTGGGTACAGTGGACGTCACACTAGGGATAGTATTACTGGCACGCCCTGTGTCGACGCCCATTTTCGAGTTTCGAAAAAACAAACTGTAATACTCCGCAGCTTCCACTAGATGTCGGCCTATGCACAGCATGTGATCTAAGCAGATTCCACAAGCCTCAGAAATATATAAATATACATATATTTTTAAATGTTTTATTGGTTAAATGATTTTCAACCTTTAAGATGATCACATATCCTATTTAAATCATTATCAGCCTTTCTATGTCCATTAGTATTCCTCTATAATGACCTCTTGTCAGATCATTCTATTTAAAGTCAAATGAGTTCCTCGATGGTGGTCTTGCTCAGAAGTTTCTCTACAAGTTTTAGTGCATCAATTGTCTGACCTAATCTATTTGCTGTTAGAATGTTCTTCCACACTTCTTCCTCCTCCTTAGAATCGTAATCCTGAGTCTGGAGATTCATTTCCTTTTCCCTTATCTGATTTAAGGCAGGACATCTCAGCATCCAGTGTGTTATAGTTCCAATGTATTTGCTTTCCTTGCAGTATCTACAACTAGCTTAATTTCTTGTTAATTTCTTCCTTTTCAGCAAAACGACTCCTGTTCCCAAGGTATTTAACCTAATTCGTAATAGTAGGTCTCTGTAATATGCGGATGAAAATTTTAACATGTAGAGTGGTAATTCAGTGATTTTAGCGCGCTCCCAAGTGAAGCTGTAGCATAGTTTACTTTGGCTCTTGAAATCAATAGTTCCTATCCAACCCTTTTCCTGAAGCTTTTTCTTCACATGATCAGGATTTCCTTTCAGGGTTTCAAGATCAATGCTTACACTGTCTAAGACTACTTTGCATCTGTTTCTCCATCTCTGAAGGCACCTATCCTTTTGTAAACTCCTTCCCATAAGTATCACAAAAGGACCAGGCAGAGTATCTAACACACATTTCCTGTAAAGAGAAATGGACTTCCACAGGACTGTTGACTCTAGGGAGTGCAATCTCAACTCATATCGGATTAGTACCACAGGTAGGGAGTTGGGTAATCTCAGGATCTTCCTCCAAAAGTAACCTTCACAAGTCTCCCAGACTTTCCAGGTTAAGTTTACCATGGTCTCAGCCCGTATGTTAGGAACGCTGCTACCTTTTATTTATAAAAGGTCACACTAGGAGTCAGCAAGAAAGTCCCATACCTGTGATTTAAGGCCCTTCTTTGGTTCGTCAATTTCAGTAGCTTTTCTTTGACCAGCTTATAGTGACCCATCTCGTTGATGTTTTCATTAATCTGTATTACAAGATAAATTATTGAGTCAAATACCTCCAATTGTCGTTGGTCAATAGTCCATTTAAAAGGCAGATTCTTTCCCATCTTACTGGATGCAGAGCTCATGATAAGTACCTTAGATTTATCAACATTGACTTTCATTTGATTTACTTCCAGATAAATCTTAAAGGCTGCCAGTCTTCTGTGGAGACCTATTGTGGTTTGGTCAATAAAGACCAGGTCGTCCGCATATAGGATCCAAGGAATTTCACCTCCTTCAATTTTTTGGTGGCGAAAGCTCTTATTTGCTGCTGGGAGGTCTTCATGTCCACCAAGTACAGGGCAAAGAGGAATGGAGCAAAGGCACACCCTTGCTTTATCCCTCAACAGGTGTGTATTTTCCTTCTTATAGTCCTATCTCAGGCCAGTTGGATCTAGATAGTGGTGCCAGTGTAAAGGGCTTTTAATGCATCAAGAAGGTCCTCCGGGCAGTTCCATGACTTTAGCTTTTTACAGAGCCGTTCTCTACTTATAGCGTTGAAGGCTTGTTCCAAGTCTATGAACCCTAGATACACTCTTCACTTTGTTTCCAGAGCCCGTTGTTTCAGGAGATTTAGAAGAAATAGATTGAGTGACGTACCTAGTCCACTTATAAAGGTCGTTTGACGCTTGTCCAAAATGTTCTCCTTAATTGCCCAATTTTTAAGATCTTTTAACAGTATTCCTGCAAAGATTTTACCGATGGAATCTAATAGGGCAATTGGCCTGTAATTCTTCAGTTCACTACGGTCTTCTTTTTTAAAGATTGGGACTAGAACCGCCTCCTTCCACAATGGTGGCACTGTTCTTGTTTCCTTCACCCTGTTGAAAATCAGGTATATCAAATTGGCCCAGTCTGCTTTGCTTTCTTTTAGCATCTGATTGGAGAAGCCATCGGGCCCCGCTGCCCGCGATAAACTAAGTTTATTTATTCTTCCTAGTATTTCCAGGCGATTAAACTCAATGTCCCATTCCTTCAAGTTTTGGATTTTCCCTGCGATGACTTTTTGCTGTTTGAATTCAAAGAGGAATGTATAATGTTGTATCCATCTTTCCTCAGGAACTTGATTTATTGTTGAAGCTTTTTGGAGGTCATCCCCTTTATTTATTATATCCCATAGATGTTGAGGATTGCATACGCGCACCGCCGCCAACGTTCTTTCTGCGTCGTTTGGCAGTCTTATGATCTTGTCTCCTTCAACCAGTTTTTATATGATTGTTTAGTTTTCCTAATCAACTCCAATTTCTCAGGCAGATCACTCTCTGCCAACTTTCGTAAATTAGCTCTGTATTCTTTCCTTTCCTCTACCAGATCTTTTTGGTATGCATGTTTCTATTAACAGTCACAATCTTAATTGAATTTCAAAATCCTTCAACAGCCATCGATAGTCCACTTCTGTCGGATTTACGGCCAGACGTTGATCGTAGGACTCTACCATTTTAGGAAGCAAATCCTGTTTTATTCTGATTTCATTCCTGCCTCTTGAGACTTCAACTAAGGTTAAATTAGTTTTTTTCAGTTTATTGACTGTCCAATTCATTTCAATGTCCAACATGGCATGATTACTCACCTGTTGTTTCCTAACAGTTAAAGATGTAATATATTTCACAGAATTTCAAGCCACAAAACAATAATCCAAGCATGCCCCACTGGATCCGCTGAACCATGTATTAGCCCTTTTAAGATACCCCTTAATCGATCCATTTAGCATTTTCATCGAGCAAATGTCCATCTTGGTTTTCCAGTGTTTAGCCTTTTGTTCCAATTCTGTGATCTTTTTTGGCTTTCCATCCTTATTTAGTAGCTTAATGTTCAGATCACCACATATCACTATCAGCTTATTTGGATCCTCTATCATGGATTTATCAATTGCTTCCATGAGATCTCTGATGTATTTATTATTTTTTCCCTCCACCTGGCTCCAATAGGTATTTATCAATAGTATCTTAACTTTCTCACTCCTAGTACCTTTATTGATACTAAGGATCTGTACATAGGGATTTGGAATGGAGCACTCCTCTACATGTAAGTCATTATTTATTTTTACCAGGACTAGGAGACCTGCATATGGCCTCCCCTTTTCACATTTTCTTGTGGGGTTCATAAATACCTCATGGCTTTCATATACTTGTTTTTCACTGGTCCAGGTTTCCTGGAGGAAACTATTCTCGTATTCTTCAAGGAAATTGTCTTCACCGGTGCATAGGTGCTTGAAGCCCCGCGTGTTCCAAAATGCAATTCTGATTTTCTTTGCCTCCTTTCCATTTCCGATCTATTGCTTCTTCTTGGTCGCCAGGACCTTGGCCATCCAAGACTAGTCGGCCTCTGTTGAGACCTTTTGTTGTGGGGGCTTCTTAACCCCTTCCAAGTTCCCAGAATTATCGATCGTAAAGGTTAACTTTACAACTACGTCCCTTAAGGGGGTAGATCTTTTATTTCCTCCCATTAACAGTTTTTTCGGTCGATTATTCCCACCCTCTTTCTTCTGTGTCTCCCTCTCCTCCTTTTCTGAATCGGATTTTCTTTTTTGTGTCAACATGACCATTTTCTTTGTTCATTCTGTCCCTTATTTCGTGGGAGGTTTTTGATGAGCCCTTTCCCCCTCCCCCAATATGCTTCTTTAGCCCTCTCCTTCTCTCTAGATATCAAGTTCTCCACGGATTTATAAACCGTCACTTTATAACCCAGTTGAGCAATTTTGACCTTCATTTACATCGAGTCTTTAATCATACTGCTTCTTAAATGCAGTATTACCCGGTCCAACCTTTTCTCCGTTTCGAATTCCACAATTGTAATGTCATCAGGAGTTAGGTATAGCAGAGTTGGAATTTGCCAGAGGAGGGAACATCACTTTTTTGCGATTTAACAGTGTCTCCCATTTATCTTTTCCAATTTTCTCCATTTTCACTTTGTGAGCACTTCCAGAGTTTTTTTTTTATACCTTTTGTTTTCTGGCCTTTCTAGTCTATCATTGATCTTTCTTGGCGTCTTCTCAGAACTTATAAGGGCATGGTCCTTTTTTTCCTGCCGTCTCCATTTACTCTCATTGTCACACCTTTCTCTTTTCTCTTTTAATGTTTTGAAAGCCTCCACCACAGTTCTTTCCTCCGTATTTAATCGGCTATTTTCCCCTATGGACGTTTTCTTCTTTTTCTTTTGTTCTTTTATTTTTTCATCCTTTGTCTTTTTACATGGCTCCTTTTGTCCCGTTTTGCCTTCCTCAGAGAGGTCTTAGACCTGTTTTTCAATCTCCAACCAATCTTAAGGGTCGAAGCTGCCCCAGTCCTCTACCTCTTTGTTTTCATCCAGGAGGTCTATGAGATCACTTTGGCACGATTCTGAAATTGCTGACTGGTCAATATTTAGAATTGTCCCACTTGTATCCACTCTCCCCAATCCTTCCAGATCATGTGGGTCTTTCTCTAAAACCATTTCTCTTCTTGGTTTGTTTGCCTTTTGATGCACTTCTAATCTTGGAGGAATTCTAATCTTGGAGGAGTTCTCATATTCCTTAGGAAGGCTCTTGAGCCATTTTGTTTACTGGATTTAGTTATATTTTAAGTTTTTATCTTTTTTCCAATTCCGAGGGTTGATTATCATTATGTTTCGCCGCCCCATCCAGGGGTTGAAAGATTGGGAAGCTTGATTTGTTGATAACTTTCTCTTTCTCCTTCCCAACCTTAGTCGATGTTTCTTCTCCTATCTCTGCTTGCTCCTTTATGTTGTGAACATTTTCTGACAGTTTCATTGGGCCGGACTTCGACCTATTTTGAGGAGTAGATTTTTGTTCATCAGTTTGGCTTTCCTTGTCGGGGTTCAGGCAGTAGCATTCTGATTTCCTATTTTCCCTTCCATTCCACAGTAGATCCCCGCTCTTTCCTTCGTGCAGACGGCCTTTTTCCAATTTGTGAAGACCGCCTCCATTAGAAGCGTTTTGTCATTGACTTCACACCTGGCTAAATCACGTAGGCGGTTTTGCCACTCTCTAGTTTGCTCCACTTCTATATCCGACCTTTGGTCCACTGTTTTCACAAAATTATTCAAAACTGCCAACTGTGCTTAGACTTAAAATCCTTTGTGAGGAGGTCTTGGAAGGTATCATTCAAATTTCGTATAACTTGAGAAACGGTGCAACAGATATCGTTAATGCTGCCATCATCGTGTTTTGTGTATGGGACAAGTCTTTCATTCTATCGATGTTTGAATTTTCATACGATTTTGAGGGGTCAGATTTTTGCGTCGGAGCACCGCCCTCTCTGTCTGCCAATTCTGAGAGGGGAACACCATCACCATTTACCGACTGCACTAGTCGTGGTGTCTTCTCACTTTCTTCAGGCAGCAAGATCTCGTCCATATCCAGTGCCACTATCTTGTCCTTAATAAAAGGACAGGCTTTTTTGTTTTTCTCTCACGATTTTGTCCGACAAGGCTGAGATGTCTTAATTAGTTTTTCTGCCAAGATTGAGTTACTCATATTTCTTTCACTCTGTTCCTCAGGCGGATTGATCTCAGGAGTACCAATCATAAATCTTGGCTCATTCAATGGATCATTAACGGACTTCCCCTTGTTCAAGGTATTTGTGTCCCTTTTTTGCTCCTGCACATGGCCCTCTTGTGGGGGCGCTATCAAACACATCCCACTCCTCCAAGTCTTCCCAGTTTTCCATTAACATTGTTTCGTCAGGTTCTTCACTTGGTGGAAAAAGCAAATGTTGTATATTTTTTCTCCCATGTTTTTCCCTCATCTCTGGGGAATTTTGCCCCTCCTTCATTAGTTGAGAGAGGGGGATTTCCATTGGGCGGGTTTTCCCCTTTCTTTGCCCCACATTTCCCCCTTTTCCAATATTTTAAACTTTTGTCCGCAGCCCCTCCTGCCCCACCACCTCCCCTGCAAACTTCGATCCTTAACACAGCCTGCAATCAACAACTGTGCCTCCTCGCCTAGCCGTGTCTTTGCAGGTGTGGGATCGGAGGTGCTGGAAGGGGAGGCAGAGGAGGGCGGAGCGGGAGGGACCGCAGGGCGGGCTTAGACTCTCCGGGTCTGCTAGCCGACAGTCCAGGTCTCTCTCCGCGAGCCTCATTGGCACCCCTGCGCTTCCATCCCACAGGACGCCATCCACCAACAGACATAGGTCCCCCTGGCTCAGAAGAAGCACCAAAGACCTCTCACCCTCCTAAACGTTTTTGGCCACCTCCAGGAGAGCGTCTCTCGCTCTCCACCGCTCCACGGCAACGCCCAATCAGGAAAGGGAACCGCGCGGCCTGGGCTCTACATCAGCACTTCTACCGCGGGAAGAGCCTCCCCCACCACCTACCCGGCCGCGAGATTACGCAGATCACACTCCAGGGGGGGGGGGTGGAGAGGGTGGGCATTCCTCCCTGGCCGCCATACTTTCTTCCCCCGCTTGCATCTCCCTCCGACAGCGAGCATGGTTCAGCCAGTGCCGCGCTCAACTCGCACACAGGGGGGGTTCAGCTCCATCCACGATGGACGCACAAGCCTGTTGCTTTGTGTCCATTGACAGTAAGCAGCACTGTTTAATTGCTTTATTTTCTGTCCCCAGCAGTTTTTCTTTTAACAATGTGTGTGCTGGCACTTCTACCCAGACGAGATCTGGGGCCCTCCCAGGGGAGATAACTTTCTTTCCAGTTGTCATTGAGACATAATGCTGTATGTTATTTACCAGCGAGTTAGCACATTTTGGTGTAGCATTTTCTTTCCCCATTTGCATTTGGTTTTGAGAGTGGAATCTGTTCATCTGGTATAGAATTGAGGTCACACACATTGAAAGAAAGGCGCGTTTGTTTTAAAGATGGGAGCTCTGATTTTAAAAGGGCAGAAGGGGATTTTTTTGATGGGCAAGAAATTCCCCTTTGCTTCACCTGAAGCCTCGTTCGAGATCCCGTTGTATCCTGTATTTCTGACAGGATTCTTCCGGCATTCTCCTCCACCCTTTTCATCCTGTCGTGCAGCTCCTCTCACAAACATCCCACGAAATACACGGCCACCACTCCCACCAGCAAACACCAGACGACACCACCACTTGCAGGCCACTTTTGCGGTGGTCAGTGGTTTTATGGGTAGTTCCCAGCAGCCCACAGGATACAGGCCCCACCTCCAGGCAGGGTTAAAGTAGCAGCAGCAGCAGGTCCAAATACCAGACAGCATCACTTGCAGACCACTTTTGCGGTGGTCAGTGGTTTTATGGGTAGTTCCCAGCAGCCCACAGGATACAGGCCCCACCTCCAGGCAGGGTTAAAGTAGCAGCAGCAGCAGCAGGTCCAAATACCAGACAGCATCACTTGCAGACCACTTTCGCCTTCAGTAGATTATAAAATACACAGTAATGGTCTTAGATGACTGTTTACCCCACCACAAATATGTAGGACCACTACCATAGGAAGGCACTGTGACTAATCGTAGGAATGTGTCCCTTCTCCCCAAGGGGGAGCTCCCAATTCCCCCCCCCACCTGTGAGACCAGAGAGGGGAGCCCGCTTCGCAACACCCTCCCTAGAGAATAAGGCAAGTGTACCTCACCAGGAGAGACTCTCCTTTGGGGACTATAAGGAACTCCCAAAAGGATATCCTGTTTTAAAACCTTAGAAACATCATGCCAAAGTTTGTATTCAGAGAGACCGGCCATCTGCTACTGTCAGCAAGAAGAACAAGTTACTTACCAACGGGTAACGTTCTTTCGATTGGATGTTCCTCCAACGTATTCCACACCTTTGACATGTAATGTCCACAGCTGTGTACTTCGGAAACTTTTTCGGCAGAGGGCATCCTGCGTTGATGTCCATCGAAGGCCTCCGCCGAGGGCGACATCACTGAATGTTATAAATAGGACGCACAGCGCTGTAGCAACAGTTTATATTTTTTCCCCCATAACGTGTGACATGCACATATCGAATGCCTGCTTGACTGCACACAGCCTTGCGGAAACCTAAGCTGCAATCGCACAGGAAATTCTCCAGAAGGGCAGACTGGGAGGGCGATGTGGAATACGTTGGAGGAACATCCAATCAAAAGAACGTTACCAGTTGGTAAGTTACTTGTTCTTCGAATGGATTGTGTCCTCCAACAAATTCCACATCTTTGACAGACCCCCAAAGCAGTACCAGAAATGGAGGACGGAAAAGAATTGAGTACCCAATCAGATGGCAGAATAAAGAACCGCCTCATCGGAGCCTATTGGAGCCTCTTGACCATGGAGCCTATCCAGGGAGTAATGTTTAACAAAGGTGTGGATGGAAGCCCATGTGGCTGCGTCACAAATATTCCTAATAGGCACTCCCCTTTGTAGGGCTGTGGAAGTAGCCACGCCCCTAGTGGAATGAGCTCGCAACCCTTCAGAAGGGTCCTTGCCCGCCAATCAGTAACATTCAGTAATGGTGAGGATAATCATCCTGGACAAGGTCTGTTTGGTAACAGCCTGGCCCAATCGGTGTCCAGCATATCCCACAAAGAGTTGATCGTCCACTCGGACCCTGGACATCCTAGAAATATAAAAGCTCAGAGCTCTCCCAGGGTCCAACCTATGGAGTCGCTCCTCTTCCTTACCAGGATGAGGAGGAGGCTAGAAAGAATGAAGAACCACTTTCTGGCTCAAATGATATTCAGACACTACCTTAGGTAGAAAGGAAGGACATACCCTTAGTACAACCCTATCCTTGTGGAACACAGTAAAGGGCGGCTTAGATGAAAGTGCCTGCAATTCACTTACTCTGCGAGCGGAAGTAACCGCAACCAAGAACACTGTCTTGACAGACAATCTCAAAGGACAAGAGTACAAAGGTTCAAGCGGAACAACCATGACGAATTTCAAAACCAAATTCAAATCCCAAACCGGCACCTGGAAAGGGGACGGCGCAAACACATTAGTGAGCCCTTTAAGAAATTGGGAAATCAAAGGAATCTTAAAGTAAGAACATTCTTCAGACGAGCGCTTGAAGATGGACAGCGCCGCCAGGTAACCTATAATGGTACCCCACTTGAAGGCCCTTATGAGCCAAAGAAAGCAAGACAGACAAAACCACAGGAATGGAACACTGAAAAGGATCAACATTTTGTCCTCAGCACCAGTCGTAAAACATACGCCAACGGTACAGGGATTTTGTTGCTGGCCTCCTGGCCGAAAGCAACACCTCCAACACGTCATCCGGGAGGTCCCAATCCTTATACTTCAACCTTTCAGATACCAAGCGTGAAGGTTGAGAGTCCTGACCTCTGGATGGAGAACCGGACACCCTCGCGCAAGAGTAGATCCTCTCGGTAGAGAAGACTGTGTGGAGAGTAGAGGGACATTTCTAGAAGGTCCGGGTACCATGCTCTCCTGGCCCAATCCGGAGCAATGAGGATCATGTGAGATCCGAACCTCTGCAACCTCCTTAACACTTGAGGAATGACGGGGACTGGAGGAAACGTGTACAGCAGTGGGAATGACCAATCCACCACAAAGGCGTCTCCTAAGGCTCCTCTCGGAGGAAATTCCCTTGAGCAGAATTTCTCGCACTTCCGGTTGGCACTGGTGGCGAAGAGATCCACTTGTGGGGTTCCCCAAAGGGTGAAGATCTCCAGGAGAATTTCCTGGGCCAACTCCCACTCGTGAGAGATCGTGCTCTGCCTGCTCAGAGCATCCGCCGCCGCATTGTCCTCTGCGGCCAGATGAACTGCAGAGAGCGAAATTCCCTGCTGGATTGCCCAGAACCAGAGCTGCATTGTGTCTCTGCACAACGGGAGTGACCCTAACCCCCCTTTTTTGTTGAGGTAATGCATAGCCACTGTGTTGTCCGTCATGATCAGGACACTCTTCCCCCGCACAGACCAGCCATGTGGAGATTGTACTCCGACGGAGACCAATGACTGCTGGCGGTCAAGCCTTTGGCATGAGCGCCCCATCCTGTGAGGGAAGCGTCTGTCGCTACAGTCACCTCCGGCCACGGTTGCCAAAACGTTTCCCCCTTCATCAGGTTCCCTTTGTTGGCCCACCACAGAAGATCATGGGAGACCGAGCTAGAAATCTGAACGGGAACCGACATGCGTGAGAACTGCAACCACTGCATCTTGAGGACCCATTGCAGGGATATCATCCTCCACCTGGCCTATGGCACCAGAAAAATGCAGGATCCCATGAGGCCTAGCAATCTTAAGAATTTGAAAGCCGGGAGACTCTGGGCATGTTGAAACTTGTCCACCATCTGCACATTGTGATGAGCCCTTACCTTGGGTGGATAGCACTTCCAAGGATGTGTCCAACACAGCCCCGATGTACTGGAGCTGTTGGGAAGGGGTCAGATGCAACTTCTTGAAATTGAGGGAGAAGCCCAGCTTGTGGAGGGAGCGGCAGGTGAGACCGAGGTGATCCAATGCTTGCTCGGGAGAGCGCGCACGGGTCAGCTAGTCATCCAGGTAGGGGTAGACGTGATTCCCCCCCTCGCCTGATATACCTGCCGCCACCACCACCACCATTAGCTTGGTGAAGACCCTCGGGGCGGAGGTCAATCTGAATGGCAGGACCCGAAACAAAGTGCGAGTCGCCAGCCGCAAACCTCAGGTACTTTCTGTGCTTGGGATGAATCGGCACATAAAAGTAAGCATCCTGTAGGTCCAGAGACACCAACCAATCCTGAAGTTGAAGGGCCTGGAGGACTTGAGAAAGAGTGAACATCTTGAACTTGTCCTTCCTGAGAAGTTTGTTCAACCAACACAAATCCAGGATGGGTCTCAATCCACCGTCTTTCTTTGGAATAAAAAAATAAGGGGAATACCATCCCTTGTTCCTCTCCGCTACAGGCACCAGTTCTATAGTTCCTTTCTCTAGCAGGGTTAAAATTTCCTGCACAAGGAGGGATCTGGAAGCTTCAAAGAGATTCCCTGGTGGATTGTCGTGAGGAAGGGAAAGCAGTAGCTGTGGGCTATTGTATCCAGAACCTACGCATCCGACGTAATAGCTCGCCATTCTTCGAGATGCCGACACAGTCTGGTCCCAACCGGCGAACCATAGCACATGGCCTCATGACTGTTTTGGAGCAGCTACGGCAGCGCCCGTAGGCAAAGCGGCTTTGGCACCTCTATTTCCCAGACCACCACGGGTACTTTTACGCAGACCCCTTTGATTGGCGGCTCCTCTCGTTCTACCAAAAGGAGGAGTAGTAACAAAAAGAACCTCCCCTCCACTGCTGTCCCCTAGGACGAAAAGGCGGAGGTTGACGCACAGCTGCGCTTAAAGATTTTGCCGCAGCTTTTGAGGTTTGCAACCTCTCAAGGTTCTCGTCAGCCTTGCTGCCAAACAAATGTGTGCCATCAAAGGGCATGTTCAAAAGACAGGCTTGCACATCCAGGGCAAAACCCGACTTCTGCAACCATGCAAATCTGCATATAACAGTGCTCGCAGCCATGGACCGGCTAACACTGTCTGCCCTGTTCAAACCCGACTGAAAGGATTCACACATGGCATCCATGCTATTTTGCACGAGAGCAAGGAACTCATCCCTTTCTTCCCCCCTCAGGAATATGCTCAGCCACAAGAGAAACACAATTCCACAGTGTGTGTGAAAATCTTGCCAAGGCACAAGTGGAGTTGGCCGATTTCAGCACCATACTCCCCACAGAAAACATCTTGCGTGCCTAACCATCAAAGCGTTTGTCGTCCCTATCAGGAGGGATGGGAGGGGAGGGTACGCCGCGTGCCTCGAGGTGGCCGTAGCCGCCTGAACCACCAAACTCTAGGGAGTGGGGTGAGATGAAAGGTAGCTGGGGTCGCTACCGGAAGGGCGGTATTTCTTAGTTAACGATTTGTTAACTGCCGGAAGAGATTCCGGGGTCTGCCAAGCAGCTGCCACCCTTTTCTGCAATGTCAAATGAAAAGGTAACACCGGGTCAGAGGACGGACCTTGATCCAGAATATCTGTCAAGTCATCCTGAACAAAAGCCTCAGGAGGAATTGACCAACCAAGACATTCTTTGACTCTAGCCATCAGTCTCCTGTAGGACGACTCAGCACGAGCCCCAGGCTTAGGCCTGACAAACTCCACCTCAAGAGAAGTGTCTAAACCACTGGCATCATGAAGAGACCACTGGCATCATGAAGAGATTTCCTTAACTCTTCCAACTGACTATCCCCTGAAAAGACAGGAGCCATATCAGGCTCAACAGGGTCAAAATGTATATCGGACCTCTCCTCCTCCTCATAGATGTCATCCAGAGGGAGGTAAAGTCCTGTCTCGGGACACCCGAGGGTCTGGAGTAGGTAACAGGCCTTACAGATTTGGAAGTAGCCTTCCTTGGAGGATCCACCGTACAAGGGATCTTCGACAGCAAATCCCAGCCAAAAGGCATCGAGGGCGCTGACCGCTTCGGCATCGACAACAGTGTCGACGGCGCTCAGGGCTGGTACGAAGGCAAAGCTTCCATGTCCGTATCTGACGGAAACCGCGCCGGCGGAGTCCCTGCGTTTGGAAAATTGGCAACATCTGCACCCTGAAGGCAGCCCATTCCTCCGAAGTCTAGGACTTTGTTGGACAAGCCACTTTCCTCACGGCTCCATCCTCTGAGGAGGACGGGTAAGGCGACCGCGCTTTCTAGAATGCCGAGACGAGGAGGATGAATGGCGGGAACCACTACGGGACCAAGACCCCCGGGACTCCTTCCGATGCAGAGAGTCGCCCCTCGAATCATCGGTGGACATCCCCTTGGACTTAGAATTACGGCACTTAATGGGTTTAGAACCCCTACCTACCTGAAGCTTTCCCTTACGCTCCGGCAAGGCCTTAGCAGTCAGCGACTGGCATTTCGAACAGTCGTCAGTGTTGTGACTCTCACCCAAGCACCACAAACAAATGCGATGCGGGTCGGTAATCGACATCTTAGACTTGCAGTCCCGGCAAGTCTTGAATTCAGACCACGGAGTCTGAGGGGTCTTCGAAGAAGACATTCACGAGGAATACACGAGGCGCACCGAGTCTCTGAAGCAAACACGTTGTAGAAAAAAAAGAACTGCGGCTACAGGCGCTGTGCATCCTATTTATAATATCCGGTCACGTCGCCCTCGACGAAGGCATTCGAGGGACATCGACCTAACACCATCGACGCAGGACGCCCTCTTCCGAAAAAGCTTCCGTAGTACAAAGCTGTGGACATTACATGTCAAAGATGTGGAATACAATGGAGGACACAATCCATTCGAAGCAGGGTTAATTTGCACTGTGGACAGATTCTTTTTGGACATTCACAGATAATTGACAAGCACCTTAGTTTATTAGGTGGAAAGACCCATAGCCAGTGCTCCAGATAAGAATTGGAAGTGTCAGTATTTTTATTTCGGGAGCAAAAATGTAAGCCCAATTCCCAATGGAGTATTTTATAACCAAGTAAAATTATGTTGTAACTGGAAAACAGATTTGTTTTGTAATAATTATTTCTTTGTACGTAGTTATTCACGCACCATTGAGCACAGTATCATAAAGAAACAACCCATCCATGGTATATGTGGAAGGCCCTAGAACTGATGGTCAACACTTCACATTAAGTTTGACCCCAAGGGCATAGTATTAAAAGTAACCCAAATGCACACAAGCTAATCAATCAGCCATAGAAAGAAGGAAACATTTTCAAATCATAGCCAAAAGCTTAAGAATTAAGAAAATATTTAGCAACAATTACCTTAGCAATGCATTTCAGGGACAAATATCTACAATGCTATCAAAATTAGCTAAAGTGTTGAAATACGAAAAAAATGCAGAGCATAGCTTTAAAAATGCATTAAAAAGAAAATCATAGGAACGTACTAAAATGATAGTTCTTGGTGCAGAGCTCAATGGACCGTAAGGGGCAGGTAAGTACCCCAGAATCCATTTAAAGAGAGTTCCTGAGCAGGTTGAAAGATCCAGAGGAAAGTCGAAGAGCCATCCTTTTTAATGGAGGCAAGACAGTTCTACACCCCCACAGGTGTGTGCTAAGGTGGATTTCCAAAATCTACCCTGTGGTGGATTTTGGAAGGCCAACCTATTATGGTGAACAGGAACGACACTGAAGTCTAGCCAATCCAAATCAAGGTAGGTTGCGTATTGTCACACAATTTGGGGTATCGATTAGAACACTGAGGAATCTGAGGGCATCCTCACTTCTTTCCACCTAAATATCCTCCTCCCAGTGGGCCAGGGAAAGATCGTCGCTATCGGATTCTGACCCTGGGGGTGGATATGCGAGGGAAGATCACCTGTGTGGAGGAGACTTGGGGAGTGGGGATGGGGCTCCCTTGGGTGAGACACAGTATCCCCCCCCCCACCGCCAATTTCCCTTTTGTAGTGAACCCAACATCCCCAATGCCTTTATAGGTTACTATCAATCCCTTCCTTATTCTATCCATAAATCATCTCTCAGTAAATGTCAGACAGGTACTGTGACAAGGAAGAGACACCCCAGAGACATACATTCTCTTTTTGTAAATTCTAACTCACATGAACACCAATTGGGTACTGGGACGAGGAGGCTACTATTAACACAGAATACAGAATGGACGAAGAAAAAAAAGAAGGTATCTTTCCGAGAAGCTGGAAGGTTTGGAGAGCGTTCCGGTGCAGCGAGAGGGGCTCACTGGCAGTCTGAGGCGGTGTTGTGGAAGCAGTGCGGCTCAGAGCGAAAATACCGGGAGCGTCAGAAGGACTCCCGAAAGCTCACAGGTGCAGGACCGCTGACTGCAGACTACCAGAGCTCCAACGGGGGAAGCGAGGAAGCCGTGGAAGAAGCTGTCCACCCGAGGGAACCAGCGCGAGGGGACCGCGAGCGGAGAAGAGTCTCCGGAAAGCCACAGGAAGCAGAAAGCCTACCGTGACAAGACCGGCGAGTCCGCCTCGGTGAAAAGGGGGTCACGGTGGATTGGTTGCATAGTGGAAAATGCTTTGAATTTGTATCTGAATTGAAGACAAGCGTGTCCCAATGTGAAATCGTAATGAGTATATTAAGGAACCATGAAAGCAAGCATAATAAAGAATTGATTAAGTACGCATTGTTAAGAGTTGAATAAGCAAACATTGCCATGAATTGAAAAAGCATGCATGGCTAAGAGTGGAATAAACACGCATTGTCAAATGTCAAGAGTTGAATAATCAAACATTGCCAAGAGCCAAGAATAATGCGGAAGCAAAGATACTTGTAAACAAAATCTACAAGCAAAAGGAACCTGAGGGAAGGACGCCAGGTGTGAGTATTAAGAATTGACACAGTGAATAAGTTTCCTAGCAGGAGTGTACTGGGGAGTTTATGAGGAATTGTTCAAAAGAACTGTAACCATAATTGGGTTTCCTAGCAGGAGTGTGTACTGGGAATCCTATGTTGGTTTTATAGTGAAAGCTGATGAACAAGTGAATGATGAGCAAACAAGTAATAACTCAAGCTTCAAGGGCACTTGAAAGGAGATTAAGTCGAGTCTTATGGTGATGCTGAAACTGTGGTAAGATATTTATGAAACAGATGCAAGTAAGATGTGTTGATTGCGTGACCTGTAATTGGGGGTGGACGGGGTGGTCTGATAACTGCGCCTAGACTGAATACATCCACCTAAGGAAAAAACACTGATTGTTGTGACTGAAAAGCGATAAAGGAAGAACATCTGTGTGAACTGCAATTGAGGAACTGAACATTTGTGTTTCTGGAACATTTTACAACACAAAGAATGGTATTTTTGTGAAACCTTGAAAGACTTGAAAGCGTGGGGAAGGGCACCCCTTTTTCAGAACCTCAACAGTTTAAATCTTGGGGAAGGGAGAACCCTTTTCCATTTAAGAGCTGGAAGACGCTCTGAACTTTTATTTTGAACACTTTTCAGTTGATGCTTACATCCCAACACATTGTATACAATTAGATGTGAGGGCAAGTATAGGTTTTGGACACAGACAGATATTTGCTTTGAACTTCCTGACAGACTATCCCTAGTTTCAGTTAGGTAGGGAAATCCCACCTTAGCATAGGGCAAGATCGGCCTTCTAACCTTTTTATTTGAATAAACGTGTGTAGCCCAAACTTCAGTCCATCTTCTGTGGCACCTTCTCGATGCATTTACAACACCTACACTTTAAAGACGGTTAAAACTAAAGTGCATAGCATAAGCAACAACTGTGTGGCATAAAATGTGAGTAGAGAGAGAGAAACAGTTGTTACAAAACCAATAACACAAGTGAGTAATCATATTAGCAATTTAGGGGTAATACACATATTCGCAAACCTAGAATTAGTTCCCAAAACTCTTAGTAAGTCCAAAGCAAAAGTAAGAACCGGCTTAGTGCCTTTAAGTCACCACTTCTACAAGATCTACTGCTCAGGTTGTTTTGCCATTGGATTCTAGCAATGCCAGTTGTTAGGAAAGTTTGTCTTTTTACTACATTCCTCCCAAACCCTTGCTTTCTGCTTATTTTTAAACATGGCCTATCTTTTTGGAGGCAAGCAAAGTCCACTGTTTTACTTCCCTTACCCGTTTTGCTCTTTTTATGTGGAAACAGACAATCATAACTGTCTCTCTGTGAATTATTGTATTGTTACAATTGCAGGCATCACCTTACAGTGAAGTGCAGTTAGGATACTTTGTATCCTTCTTTTTTCTTATATAATGGCTTATTGGTAACTTGTACAATGTGCCCAAGACATGCTGGTGGCAGCTGTGGTATTTGTACAATTTATATACATTTTACTCATTCACTTTTGCATTTACCGCAAATGGCTACTAAAGGTGGCTAGCACCGTAGGATGGCAGTGCCATGTGGTTTTCACTTGTTCTTTGGCCATATTGTTCTTTTGCCTTCTTCCCGACTTCTCATGTTAGGAAATAGCTTATATGGAAATAATTTCCCCCGAAAAAGCTGTGGCTTTCGCGGGCTAAAGGGCGGTTTATGTGTGTGCCAGAGAAGAGGACTGGGATTGTCCAGTCCCAATCCACATCTCTGGTGCCTGAATGTCTGTTGCTGAGCAGATGTGATGAACCCTGCCTGTTTGAACGGTGCAGATCCTTACCACTGGTGGGCTTGAGCATGCTCCCAGCCTGAATCTTGGATAAAAGGAGGGCTCCTGCAACTGTTCATCAGATCCCATTTTGAGCCAAGATATCTACAAAGAAGGGCAGCTGTTGACTACCCGAGGCCGACCCCTGAAGCTGACCAGGATCGACTTAGTACTGTCGCAGTGAAGCCCTGCTTCTCTGCTTGATCTCCAGACCATCCTCATTGGTGCTTTGACCCCTGCACTGGTGGGAACAACCAGTCTCGACCCCTGCTCGAAGATGCATGCATTCTGAGCCTTCAAAAGTGTCCATGGACCAACCCGTGGAATGACCAGCTCTCTCCTGGGCTACCTTGATGTAGTCTTAGCCGTTCCAAGTTCATCCTTGGAACTTGGAGGATCTCCAACCTGAGTAACAAGACACCTGTTCCTGCATTTTCAGCCTTCTTGCATTAACGGAAGCTTTGCTGAGCCTGCTCCTATGTTCATCCATTGGATATCTCCTGTCGCCGCCTGACCATGGTGACTCCTGTTGAAACACTGCTTCATTCCCTGGAGGTGTCCTGAGGTGGCCTGCTCCGCAGAAGTAGTCATCTTTTCTCCTTGGACATTCTACTAGAAGCTGTCTGGAACATATTCTAAGTACCGCTACCTACCGTAACTAACCCAGATGCCGAAAGTGACAGCTGAACCTGTGACCTACAGGCCTTCATTACGGGACCAAGCACAGAAGAATCGGGAAAAACCAGCAGTGGTCGCTGGAGAAATGTCAGTCAGGGGTGTAAGTTAACCTACCTGTTTCTGTCCCCAGTCCCCCACCTGTTCTCCATAGGGTTACATGGGAGTGAAGCCCTGTCCCTAAATTACTCTTTCCTGACTTTGGTTGGTGTAGTCCTGGTCGAGGATCTCTTCCTAGAACTATGCTAAGCACTGCGATCGAGTGATTTTACTTACCTGAACTTTCCCTAACCTTTTGAATCTTAGCAATCATAACCAGTGGCATCACCAATCTCTCCATAAACCTATCTGGCAAGTATCTACTTTAAACTTGTGACTTTTGGGCACAGGGCCCCAAATCATATTAGGGTTACACTTTAAAAGGAGGGAGGGATGATTTTTATCTTCTCTGAACCAAATGCTATTTATTTCTCCTAAGGGTAAACGTATAGATCTGTTTTTATTAGTGTTGGTGTGAAAATATTTGACTAAAGGTTATACTTAATTAGGGTGTATTTTAAAGGCCTAATGAACTATTGTATATTGTTATACATACCGGACTAACTAGAAGTATTGGTGTTGCTCTGCGTGTACTCATTGTAGCCCTAGACCACTCTTGCACCCTTCCTGAGACTAACATTTGCAGCTCTGCGACCTTACCTTGATGGGGTTTGGCTAATCTCTAAGTGTGTTCCCTGTTCAACATAATTGGGTGGCCTCCCAAAATCCTCAAAAAAGGAACTGATGTCATCTGGTGTGGTGTGCCCATTATTGGCGCTGGATGGAGTCACTTCTGGAGCTAGGGGGTGGACCGCCGTAGAGGGTCTGTGCTGAGACACACCTCACTCCCTGCTGGTAAAAATGTTTTCCGGTGCCCGCTGTCGCTGCCTATAAATGATCTCAGATGTGAAATCTGCAGGAGAATGCACTCCATTTGAAATATAGAATTTAAACCCAATAGTTTCATAATGTTGAGGGGCTAACCCCTGCCCGCCCCTCGAGCAGTGTCCTGGATGGAGTAAGGCTCGCTCTCATTTAAAGGTTTGCCAGCCACCACTGCCCACCATAAACCAAATCTGCCTCATGGAAATAATTATGGGATCCAACATAGTCATAACCTAGCAAAAGGCAAAATTGAATGCCATATGACGTCAATGTAAAGCTCTAATGGTAATGGAGGGACGTTGCTCCTATACTAAAAAGACAACCCCCTTTATTGATGTTAGGCTTGGCATCATTGATGTTGTCACAGCCTTATACATTGAGAAGATAGAAATGTATTTATAACAAGTACCTCCATAGGAAATGTTGGATAGTGAACCTCAACCTTTCCCTGCAATACCTTTTTGGCAAGATTTAACCTAGCAATTATACCTTTTAGAGTGGGAATTACAAATAAAAATGTACACACATATTATAATTGCACATTTTGTTAGTATGCCCATGCACACTTACCACAGTCTCTTCCAAACCCTTCAGGTCCTGCCTGGCTTGCTCGCGTCTGTCCTGCATAACCCTAACATGGAGAAGAAAAAAAAATCACTACTTCTGGGATGGTATTGCAAACATTTCAACATATCATGGGTTTACCTAATATGGTGTTACACACTTTAAGACCAAACAAGAGGCAGAAATTGTCACATTACAAAAAACAAAGAACAATTACTTAGGTTTTGTGGTTAGTCTCTCTGAACCACGCACAGTATGAGAGACCAAAAAGTAACGCAGCAATATCATTTGCAATTCTGACTGGCACCACACAAAAAGAAAAGCACAAAGGCTAGTAAATTCCTATGCCAACGAAAACTTGACAAGGTTTTGGTTTCTTTGAACATTGTTAGGTTTACAGAACCACAACGGTAGGGGAGTTTTGGATACCAACTTTAGTGGATCTGCAAAAGATTAACTCAAAGGTTTAACTAAGTCCTCACTCGATAAAATTTGCATTAAGGCTTATACTACATAGATCAGGAGCATGGTGTAAAGTGCAGCTAATATAGAGCTATTTTTAAAGCAATATTCCTGTCCACATGTACAAGTATGAAAATAAACCAATTTAACACTGACGCATCATGCTAGAATCCTACATAGAAGTCAAAACCCAAATACACACACATACAGTGACCAATGAACAATCACCAGTCTTTAGAATGAATACAGTCATTGGTAAATAAAGTTACAATTACCCTAAGGTGGAAGGATGTTAAACATTTTATTCCATGTCTTAAGAAAAGTATAAAGGCAACAGTGGAACAATATTATTCAACTTAATGAGGAGTACAAACGTAACTGAGAAGTACGTTGTCAAAGCAATTGCAGACAAGTAACTGTGTTTTGGGTACTTTGGGGAGCTTTAGCAAGTCAGTCAAAGTTCTTCCATAGAGAATAAGGGAATAACAGGTTACATTACAGTAGGTGCACCCAGATTGCACCACCAAAGTGTAGCTTCTGGATGGTACTTTAGACCTAAAGTTAATGAAAGGGGAGCAGTGGGAAACAAACAGTTATGGTTAACAGCCCCTCAAACCTTGAGCAAGATGAACAAGACCCCTAGGTAAGTCTAGACCATTGGGGACAACTGCTCCACCCATAGGCTGCGAGTTGGAGGTCTAAGGGTCGTGGGTGCAGAGTGTTTTTTTGTCAACTAGAGAGCTGGGTCCGCCTGTTCCAGTCTCTGTCAGCGACCTAATGGCTCCGAAGATCACCAGGCTAGACACAGGCCTGAAGATGAAGAACAGCCTCTGCTTAAGATTCCACAATATTGAAGGACCACCAGGCTGCGACCCCTGTTTTCTTCCTTGCTACCCCCGTCATCTCCCTTGCTACCCCAGCTATTTCCCTTGCTACCCTGGCTGTCTTCCTTGCTACCTCTAGACGTTCCATCTCCTGTTGGGCCATTTGCCCTGTGCCAATGAAGGGGTGACCCCTGGTACCACCCATGAAGACCATCTTCAGATGTATTCTGCATGTCAAATGATGTCCTACTTTGGTGTTTGGACAGATAGAGAATTCTATTGTTTAATTGTACAAAGTAATCGGCTAAGACTTTCACTTTGAGGTTTTTTTGTGTTTGTGCCCAGAAGTGACCACTTTTAGAACTTGAGAATACCAGATCATGGCTTCTCGCAGGTTTCATAGGTCACATTTGGTGTGCAGTGGATACTGATCCTCGCTCTTCCTTTGTTCCTCCATGTCGGATCCTTTTTATTTGTGTAAGCCAGAAAGAAGATAGATTGCCTTCCACACTTTTCCCTTCCTAATGCGCAATGTACTGGCTGAAGATGCCATTCCTTTTGAGCCTCTTCTATGAACCCTTTTTTTGTTGCATTTTTTTTCCTCATGGACTTCAATTGAATCCCCAGCATATCTACGTATTTGGACACTTACTCACTTTTTAGGGGGAAGTGAGGCCTAATTCATCTGCTCAACTGACATCTCCGAGGTGCACTGGCGTAATGTCCTGTTGTCACACGCAACAACCCTTTTTAGTCATTCGGATCACTTACAATGGTGTCGGGACCCCACATGTTTTGATTATGCGTTTTGAAAAGGTTTCTGTCCATGTAGTATTCACCTTTTGATGAACTGGGCTGCTGAAATGTTGGGATAGCTGGCATATCTAAAGATAGACTTTGCGCTGGACTTCAGCATAGCTGTGAGCTTCATGATGTGAGGTTGGAAACAAATTGATGGTCTCTTTGCTGAACAAGCAAGGCTAGTACTTAATCAGGAAGACTTTTGTCCATCGAATACCACTACTAAATAAAGAACAGCTCCAAGCTTCTGAGCAACACAACTGAACCTCCTGTCCTGAGGAAGGCCATGGAACTGTGCTTTGGGGACTCTAGGGATGGGTGGATCCTCAGTATCTGTAAGTCGAAACACCTGCGTCGACATGTTTTTGTATATAGTAATGAGTAACAGATTTAAGACAAAGGGCCCTGCAGCCAGGGTGGGCACAGGGACGTCATTTGAAGTTGCCAGGGGTAAGAATTGCTACTCCTGGCTCGCTTGCTGCTACCCCTAGAGCTGTCTTTGCGACCCCTGGGCCACTGAACAAAAGCAGTGCCAAAAGCAGATATCTGTGTTGCACTTGAAAAAGGCAGTTATAAATGCAGCTAAATGTGCCACAGCTTTTTTCACCTGGAATCTAGATCTCGTTAGCTGGAGAAATAACAGGGATGCAGGAAAAACCATGAAGCTGCCATCACTAACGGGTTGGCAGTCCATTAGTGAAGAATGCCTGAATGTTTGGGTTCAGGGGAGGGCTGTCTGTGCAGCTCATACCCAGTACTGTATTAACAGGAAGGGTATGGGTGCTAGGTCTAGCAAGTTGGGAATGGGTAAGAGCAGCCTGCAGTACTCAGTGACAGCACAGCAAGAACACAAATCTCACCAGTGTTTACTGTTGTCTGCTTTGCACATCCAGTGGACCAGTGATGAGGGATGTGCCTCAGTGGCTTCTGCCACCAATCCTGCCCGGGCACTGTGTGACATAACCCAGATCTGCCAGACCTGCATCACAGGCACACTGTAGATAGACGCAAGGTGAGATAATTAATTTACATGAAGTTGCCCTGCGTCTTTGAAGTAAACCATCTGTTGCGTCCTCAAGCAAAGAAAATATATATTTGGAAGCAAAGCTCAGGGGCAACGCACTTGCTTTGGGAACACGAGGATGCAGTGCAACATGGCTTCAGTTCCTGTTTCAGTGCTTAGAAGCTGTAGGAGGCTGGCATTGAGCAAGATATAAAGGACCAAAGAAAATAATAAAATGTGCCTTTTCTAGGGGTGGTGATATGGAGCTGCTGCTGCGGTATACATTTTAAAATGAAGAAAACTGCAATTAATGTGACCTGCAAAACCTCCTTCCTCTCTTATCGCCAATCTAACAATGAGGGGGTGGGGGGACCGTGGTGAAAATCGTTTGGGGATATTCAGGCTCTGGGTGACCGGCGGGAGTGGGTTGCTTTGCAATGGTTCAAAGTGCACTATGAACAAAAAAATCCCTGCACGTATTGTCCAAGTGTAAAAGCATGAAGTGGTAAAGCCTTTGATTGTCTTCTGATTGGACTTATTGGCCCGTTGCCGTTTCCAGTCATTGGCCAGACACTTGGCAGGCACTGGGTGTCTGCGCTTTGAGGTTCAGGCCTCTTGGGGATGCTCTGTCTGTTTACAGATTAGCCCGAGTGATGTACAATAGTCCAGGTTGTTATGTTGGACGTCTGCTTACATTCACAGTAATTTGGTAATATGAGCCTATACACACAATGATATTAACGCTCCATATAGTGATCCATTCTTGTACGAAATGTATATCATATTACTGTGATATTGTAACCATATTTCTCTTGGTGTACTGAGGATCTATTCTACGTGATGGCACTTCCTTTTTTGGCAAGGGATGAAAGGCTGTGTGCCATCACTTCCAGGGATGTCATTTGGGGGATGGGGTCAAATTACATCACTTCCTGTGATGTCACCAGAGACCAAGTGAGGTCACTTCCGCTACCCCAGGCATTTTGGTGAAATGACGTCCCTGCCACCAGGATGCCTCAGTTGAGATTAAACGATCAAGTGACCCAGCAAAGGGTTTGCAGGCATGAAAAGGAAGGACCATATGAATCGGGCTATAGCAAGGCTCCTTTTTTATCAAGAGAGCAGCAGAGGTTTTGTGTACAAATCCAGCAACGAGTGTGCATGGCAGGTTTCACAGCACCAGGCTTCAGAGGGAATGTGCCAGCTCCAGGGCCATGACTCTTTAGACCTCCAGGAGGACAACCACAGGGATATAGCATTCAGATCTGGTTTGGATCAAAGTGTTAGGACTGATTTTCTATACTCTGGCCTAGTGGACAGATGTATAGAAGGTCAACCTAGAATTGTGACAGGGACAACTCTGGGAACTGTAGCTAAATCAGATCAAGGCAGGAAGGAGAGTGGTCTAGGCAAGGTCTCAAGAGGTGGTGAGCTCGTGAGGGGTCCACAATGAGCTCACAGAAACAGTCCAGAAACACACTTAGACAATCATGTATAAAAATACTTCTTTACTTATGGACTACTAACAGGTAATACTATCACACAACACTAATAATAGATACATATTCACAATCACTGCAATAGGGCAAAATACACATCAACGCCATAAAAAGGAAGGTACAGATTAGTATAAGCAATACAGGTCCACAAAGCTACAATTCTAGCTTCAGAGTTCCATCCCTAAGAGGTCGGGAGACCTGTGCCCAAAAGTAATCAAAGTTACATACAGTTTTGTGAAACTGGAAAAAATAAAGACAGGGTCTCTGGGGTCCAATGAACAGTTCCAAGTGTTAGGGGACAAATTATTCTAACAAAGGTGTCCCCCAACTTTTGGAGTGCTTGTGCAAACAAGCAATGGCAAAGCCAAACTAAAATGTATAAAACTTTTCAAAACTTAAGAGGGAGTTAGGGGTTCAAGTCAGTATCGCTACATCTAACCCCTGTACTCTGATTCTTAGTAGAACTTGGCAGGTCTGCTGAAGAGGGCCCCAAGGTCGCTTTTCCCGCCATCAGCCTCAGCCCTTGATTCCCCGGGTTTGCAGGTTCAAGCACTTCTCCAGTTGGCAACTAATGCTGGTGCAAGGTCTTCCGGTTGTTGAAAAATACAAAAAGAACTTCTCGATGCAGTGCCCCTCTCAGAACAGGACTGGACGCAAGTAAGCAGTTTCGGATGGCAGCCACTGATGCACAGCGACGCAAAGGGATTCACTTGCCGCTGTCAGACTTTGCCTCCTATCTTGGGTCCCCTTGATGCTAGGACCACAACATTTCACAGAGTTAAGTCTTATTGCACATGCTGAGGATACTCAAAGTTCCCGGCTTCAACTCGGAATCGCGATATCTCCAGCAAGGTAGCCCAAACTCTGAGCTGGTCAGCCACTGGACGGTCCAGGGGCACTTTCCGAAGGCTCTTCTGCATAAGACTCCGAGCTGACGTCGAGAATGTATGTTCTCTCCACTCAAAGGGTTACAGTCCCTTTGTAGGACTGCTGGAGATCTTCCACGAGACAGGGCTCTACCAGGACAGCAGCATAAATTGGTCACCAGGCCTTCTTCCAACGGGTCTCCGGTCTCCTTGCAGGTCTTAATGCTGGGCAGGATTCTTTGCTCCTTCAGTTTCTTCCAGGATCTCCCTAGAGTGGGTGCAGGGGTCCTCTTCTTATCCCAAAAGCCAGGTAAGAGCTGAAACCCGCCAATGACAGACCTGGCACACACACAAACACCCCAGCAGTGGTCCAATCAGGATCATTGGAGGCAAAATACATCCATACCACTCAGACAGACTGAAACCAGTTTGTGGCTGGGGCCCAGACAGTCCCAACCCACTTCCTAGCAGAAAACACACATGGCCCTCCAGTAGCCTGCCAAAAGCCTCCGTTTCCTGTGCAATTGAAGTCCATATAAGGATTTTCCTGGCCTCGACGGCCAGGAAGAAGGTTAAAGACAAGATGGCCTAAGGTAAAGGAAAAACCATGTAGCTCGGCCATGTTTGGACACTAGCCAGTTAGTAGTCAAACGTGGTAAGGCGAACACAAAATATACCAAAAAATAGCAGAAAGTAACTGCTGCTACCAGCATGTCACTTTAGCACACCAAGAGTGACCAAAAATCCCCTGTGTGTTAGTCTAGGGCAAAACAAAAAGTGTACCCCATTGTAAGAAGCATTGTACAGTGATAAAAAGATAAAGTGATAACAAGTTACCAAAAGTAGTAACAAAATAACAAGACTAAGGGAAACAATGTTTCCCAGTACTAACAGCCTGAAGGGCGGAACAAGTTACTTACCTGTAACTGTTGTTCTCTAGCATGGGTCTGGCATGGATTCACATGCTCATGAATATTCCCCGTCGTCAGGCTGGGAATCCTCGGTAAAGAAAAAACCAGTATCAGTTTCGTTTCTGATCTGTCTTTCGTAGTAGTAACCAATCACTGGTCTCTGCGTCATACTGACCACAGCCAATGACTGCCCTCTACCTAAGCACCGCCTCTGGCAGCCATCTTCAGATTTTTACCGCACGTTCATGTGTTGGGATCCTCGTGCTATTGCTCTCGAGCGTTAGTGCTATTTTTTCACGTTTTATTCTCAAAAACTTCGTTTTTTCGGTCAAAAGAGCCTCAAGCTCCACCGACTCTCCATCCGATCAACAGGGACCCGTGTCGGATTCGTCTGCGCCCCCCAAGGGTGAAGATTTCGTCGAGCTACGCTTTTGGAGGACTCCAGAAGCTTCTCAGGCCCGGACATGGCCCAGGAGAAGGGAAGCTCGACGCCCGGAAAGCTGTTCAGGGTCTGCCCTGGATGCCAGCTGCAGAACGTCTTTAAGGAGGACGAATACTCCTTTTGTCTCTACTGCTTACATGAGGACAAGACGCACGTACAATGTTAGTACAATGTTAGTACTGGGAAACAATGTTTCCCAGTACTAACAGCCTGAAGGACATGTCAGTTTCCCCATGATAAATGAGCAATAGCCAGTGTAGTGAAGCTTTATGTTTCACTGCAAAAAGAGCAGGTAAAATACAAAAATGAAAGCAAAAGGTTTGCACACGCGCGCACACACACACCCACACACACACCCCCACACCCACCCCCCCTCCCCTTGCAGGGTTCCCCAATGGGTGAAGATCTCTTGATGGACTTCCTGAGCTAGTTCCCACTTGTGGGAGACCGCGCTCTGCCTGCTCAGAGCGTCCACCGCCATGTTCTCCTTTCCGGCTAGATGAACCGCCGATAGGGAGATTCCCTTGTGAATTGGCCAGAACCAGAGCTGCATTGCCTCCCTGCACAGAGGTAATGACCCTACAACACCTTTCTTGTTGAGGTAATGCATCGCCATCATGTTGTCCGTCATTATCAGGACATTCTTCCCCCGTACAAACGGCAGGAAAACCTTCTGCGCCATTGTAATGACTCTCAGCTCTAAAAGACTGATGTGAAGTCTGGACTCCGATGGAGACCAACGACAGCTGATGGACAGATCGTTGGCATGAGCTCCCCACCCTGTCAGGGAAGCATCCATCACTACTGTGACCTCCGGCTATGGCTAACAAAAAGGCTCTCCTTTCATGAGATTTTTCTCGTCGCCCCACCACAAAAGCTCCTGTGAGACTGAGATCGGAACATGAAGCAGATCCGACATCCTGCCCGAGAACTGGGACCATTGAGTCCGTAGAGCCCACTGAAGGGATTGCATCCTCAATCGGGCCTCTGGCACGAGAAAAATGCAGGATGCCATGAGTCCAAGCAACCTTAAGAATTCGAAAGCCGCAATACTCTGGGGCTTGTTGAAATTTTTTGACCATCTGGAGAATGTAAGGAACCCTCACCTTGGGTGGCCAGAACATCCCCAAGGACGTGCCCAAAACTGCCCCTATGTACTGGAGCTGTTGGGTAGGTGTCATATGCAACTTCTTGAAGTTGAGGGAGAAGCCCAGCTTGTTAAGGGAGTGGCAGGTGACGCTGAGATGATCCAAGGCTTGTTCAGAAGAACGTGCCGTGATCAGCCAATCGTCCAGGTAGGGGTAGACATGAATCCCCCTCTCCGGAGATGCGCTGCCACCACCACCATGAGCTTGGTGAAGACCTTCGGGGCAGAGGTGAGCCCGAATGGCAGGACCCGAAACTGAAAGTGCGAGCTGCCAACGGCAAGCCTCAGGTATTTTTTGTGCTTTGGATGGATCGGCACATGAAAATAAGCATCCTGCTGGTCCAATGACACCAACCAATCCTGAAGTCGAAGGGCCTGAAGGACCTGAGAAAGAGTGACCATCTTGAACTTGTCCTTTCTGAGGAACTTGGTCAAGCGACGCAGGTCCAAGATGTGTCTCAGTCCTTCGTCTTTCTTCGGAATCAAAAAATATGGGCAATACCAGCCCTTGTTTCTCTGCGCCACAGGCACTACTTCTTTAGCGCCTTTCTCCAGCATGAAGAAAGTTTCCCTGATGGATTGTCGTAAGGCCGATTTAGGAAGGATGGGGAGTAGCCGTGGGCTATTGTTTCCAGAACCAACGCATCTGAAGTAATGCCACTGAGACAGTCTGCCCCCAACTGGGAAACAATGAGACCTGGCGTTATAGCTGTTTCGGAGCGGCTGTGGCAGTGCATGAAGGCAAAGAGGCAGCTGCTTGAGCAGCTTTGGCACTACATCCCCGTCCACCGCGAGGATCCTTGTGGTGGCCCCTTTGACTGGCCGCTCCTCTCGCTCTACCAAAAGAGGAGTAGTAATGAAAGGAACCCCTCCACTGCTGTCCCTAGAATGAAAAGGCAGAGGTTGACGCACAGCTGCTCCCAAAGACTTCGCAACTGCTTTGGAGGTCTACAGCCTCTCAAGACTCTTGTCAGCCATGCTGCCAAACAAATGAGAGCCGTCAAAGGGCATCTTGAGAAGACTGACCTGCACATCCGGTGCAAAGCCAGACTTCTGAAACCACGCAAACCTGCGTATCATGGTGCTCGCAGCCATGGACCAGCTAACACTATCTGCCGTGTCCAACACAGACTGAAAGGATTCACACATGGCATCCTTGCCATCCTGCACAACCGCAATGAACCCATCCCTTTCTTCACCTTCGGGAATATGCTCAACTGCCAGAGAGAATTCCACAGAGTATGCGAAAATTTGGCCAAGACACAGGTGGAGTTGGCAGATTTAAGGGCCATACTCCGAGCCGAAAATACCTTGCGTGCCCATCCATCGAAGCGCTTGTCGTCCCTAGCAGCAGGGATGGTAGGGCACAGCGCCTGCCTCGAGATGGCTGTGGCCGCCTGAACCACCAAGCTCTCAGGAGTGGGGTGTGTGGATAGGTAGCTGGGGTTGCTACTGGATGGGCGGTATTTCTTAGTCAACCACTTTTTGACCGCCGGAAGAGACTTAGGGGTGTTCCAAGCAGCAGCCACCCTTTTCTGTAACGCCATGTGAAAAGGCAACACTGGGTCAGTGGACGGACCCTGATCTATAATGTCAGTCAGGTCATCCTGAACTAATTCAACTGGCAGGCCGGACCACCCCAGGTACTCCGTAACTCTCAACATCAACCTTGTATAGGAGGATTCATGATGAGCCCCAGGCCCTGGCCTGCCAAACTCCATCTCAGGAGATGTGTCCAGGCCACTGGTATCATGTAAAGATTGACACAGATCCGCCAGCTGACTGTCCCCAGAAAAGACCATGTCAGGAGCTTCAGGAGTGTCACCAGGAGCCCCAAAAGTCTCCAACTCCACATCACACCTCATCCTCAGATATCCTGCAGAGAATGAAAGAGCTCCCTCCTAGGTACAGGAGCAGACCTGGAGTCAAGAAGAGGCATCACGGCGACAATGGCGCAGAGGGTCCGAGGGCCTGAACAAGGGCAAGGCCCAGACATCCACACTCGATGGGCACGGGAGTGATGGTGTCGACACCTTCCCAGACTTCGACGGTTTCGTCGGGGACGAAGACCGCAACCTGGATCTGGCACGTCTCTGGCGATCTACCAGAGCCTTGTCTGAACGGGACCTCGACAGTTACCGAAGTTTATCGCGCCGACTGCCCGGACCCGAAGGCACGCGAGTGTCGGACCGAGACCGTTCCTCGCCGGCTTCAACCTAAGGCGCGGATGGGACAGTGCCCTGAGATTGAAAAATCTCCAGCATTTTCTCCCTGAATAACTCCCACTCCTCCGGAGTAGAGGATTTAGTGGGGCAAGCCACTTTCCTCGCTGAGCCATCATCCGACAAGGACGGGGGAGGCGACCGATGATGCTGCTTCCGGGAGTGCCTCGACGAGGAAGACGAGTGACGAGAACCACTCCGGGACCGAGATCCCCAGGACTCCCTCCAACAGGGAGTCTCACCCCTGGAGTCGTTGGTGGAAAGACCAGTAGTTTGACTGGATTTATGGGGTTTGGATACCCGATGTACCTGCAACTTCTCCTTATGCTCCTGCAAGGCATTAGCAGTCAACGACTGGCACTTCGAGCAGTTGTCCATGTCGTGGCTCTCGCCCAGACACCACAAGCAGATCCGGTGCAGATCCGTGATGAGCCTATTGGACTTACAGTCCATGCACTTTTTAAAGCCCAACCGCTTCTATTAGTGGTAGAAGAAGAAGACATTTTCGAAGTAGATAAAACGAGGCGTGCCGAGTTCTCGAAGCAAACACGTTTGCGGAAAAAACAGAACTGAGGCTACGGGCGCCCTGCGTCCTACTTACAACATCCAATGACATCACCCTCGGCGGAGGCCTTTGAGGGACATCGACCCAACGCCATCGACGCAGGACGCCCTCTGACGAAAAATCTCAAAAGCAGCGCAGCTGTGGGCATTACATGTCAAAGATGTTGAATCCGTTGGAGGACACAATCCATTTTAAATAGAGATCCTTAAAGGCACAGTAGCAGTGTGCACGGCAGCGTTAAAGTCCAATTATCTTCTTCTCACCAGCACTCCGGGAGGAAAGGGCTGTGTTCCCCGACCTTGAAGTCACTGCTTCTTGGCGTCAGAGGCGGAGGAGCAGAAAAAAACCCACGCAACATCCTCTGCCGCTTCCTCCTGTTGTCGCTGGGCGACCTGTCAGGCCTTCATGTACCGCGGTCCGGGGACCCCTTGAAGCCAGAGAAAGCACAGGGTTGAACTCAGTCATGCCCTGGGACTGAGGGAACAAATTCCAACCTGGTTTTGTCAGAATGGAAAAGGACTTGGTGGTTTGAGTGGAGGTTTTCCTCTATGTCAACTCATCATTGGTCGACGAATGAAAAAGGTCCACGTCCTCTAAGAGCAGACCCACGATTCACTCCTGCACGTCAAATGAAAATGTTGTGGCGTGCATCCACGCTGTCCTCATCTCGACCGCAAAGCACAGCCCTCTGCAGGCTGTGGCGATGTGGGAGAGCGAAGACTCCATGAGGTCCTGCGCAATTGTCCGGGCATCTGCCAGACCGGCTTTGAAGGAGGCTTGCTTATCCGAAGGGAGGTTAGGCAGAAATTCCCTGAGCTCCCACCAGAGCTTCTGGTTAGCAACAGCCAAGAGGGTGTTCGCATTGGCTTTCCACAGATGCAGTCCTGAGATGGAGTTACATCACTTTCCCCAGGACTTTGTCCTCTTTGGAGAGGCAGCTGGAGGTGGTTCTGGTAGAGGAAGATGACAAAGACGATAGTTTAGAATACAACGAGGCCGCAGCCACCACAGAGGAATGGGGCTGCGGGTGGGAGGCAAAGAGCATTGGCTCCCCCTCCGTCAGCCTAAACCTGCTATCCAACTTCTTGTTCATCTGGCGGTTGGCCCTGGGCAGGGGAGTTGCTAGGTCTGGAAAAGACCCGGGGCTACGCTGATGTCGGAACTGTTGGGACTGGGGGCTAGCTAGTCTTTTGGCTGTAGCTCCTGAGATTCTATCCAGGGCTACAACCAAAAGATCAGGGGCTATATCCCCCTTAAGCCCCCCCCCCCAGCAATGCCCCTGGCCCTGGGCTTCTCCCAAACCTTTTGTGCCACCTGCAGGACATCCTTCTGAAGTGGAATGCAGGACCAGATTGTGGTGCATTTCCCCAAGACCTCTGCTAGCATGCCCTAATCCTGGGGGGCTTCCTCTGAAAGAGGGACCTGCAAGAACTCTGCCAGACCCTGAGGGGGGTCAGGAAAGGCCTTAACGGATGCTGAGAGCACACCGCCCTGCGTGTCATCGTCCACCCCCTTTTTCACAGACCGAGGGGAATTTGGGCCCTGGAACACAGGTGCCGTTGGGGCCCTCCACAGGTTTGGAGCCGGAGACAGGTCCCACGGCTGTTGAGGGGGAGGTGTTGTGGTAGAGGAGGAGACGGAGAGGGTCAGAATGACCAGTAAGGCCTGAGCCGGTAGATGGACCGTCACCGAAACCAGGAGCGCAGGAGGACCAGGAGTACCACCCAGAGGAGGGGGCTGAGGCAGCGCCATCTGCGGGATGGCCTACTTTACAACGTCCTTCAAGAGCCCCTTCATCTGAGGGGAGCACATGAGGAAGAGCTCAAAGAAGCAGACCTCATAAGTCGCTGGGCCCGTATGGGCCTGACCCTCCGAGGTGTTGGGCCTCCACTACTGGTCAAATCGCTGAGGTGCTTGATGCTTGAAGCCATGCGGCTGTGATGGGTAGATGTATCCCTGAGGGTACCAAAAGCCTGCACCGTAGGATCTGCTGCCACTTCCAGAGGGAGGCTGGGATCATCCTGCAAAGCCCATTCGATGGGCGAAAACACTGGCGGACCCCAAGCTGGATCCAAGATGGCTGCTTGCCTGGCAGGCTCTGCCATGTGCTGTTATGCCATGTTGAAGCCTTGCACCATGCCATGGGCAGGAGGGCGCGAAAGCCCTGAACAAATTGAGGCCTCAGAGGAGAGAGAATACAGCAAGACCCAAGCAGTATGCTCTCCTCTGAGGCGGAGTCTGCACCCGAAGCAGAGGCGTCGACCTCAGAGACCACTCTGGTAGACGCTGAGCCCTCAGCCGGATGGCCCATAGTCTTAACGCCCTGACTCATGACCTCAGCGAGAGCACAGGTAGGATGGAAGCCCTTGGCACCTGTGCCGGTAGCTGTGCTGGCTCTAGCAGAGGACAGACTCTGAAAGGTGCCACTCGACGATCCCTTACCCCCTGGGGTAGAAGAAGAGGATGAGCTAGATCGCCTCGCAGCTTGGGAGCAGGTAGCCTGGACGGCCTCAGGTCTGTCCCCAGAGCGCCCAGAAGAGTCCCTGGGCCCCTCTGCTTTGGAGCATGCCAGAACCTGAATCCAAGGAACCCTGGGGAAGGAGTCGCCGTGATGTGGAGCCATGCTGAACAGAGGGCCTACCTTGTCTTGATGAGAGGTCCTGGAGACAAAGTCCTTAAGGTGGGGAGGAGGAGAGGTGTGGAAGGTCTCCTTCCACTGCAACAACCAATTCTTCACTTTCCAGTGACCGAGAGCGGTGAAGGCCGAACTGAAGACAATGGGTCCAAGGCCAAGAACGAGTGGTTGCATGAAGCACATCTCATGAATCCTCCTGCGCCCGACATGCATCGGGGGAGGCGAGACACTGAAGGGAAGTGAAATAAGAACTGAAAAAACAAATGGGGGAGCAAGCAGAAAGCTAAAAAAGTTCTCTGCGCTGGCTGCCAGGTCTGACACCGTCCATGTGGAAGAAGGGACTGAGGCGCCGGAGGGCAGGGCGTTTCCACGCCTGAGGCTGCGCCCCCGCGTGCTATACTAAATTTAAAGGGGAAGCTCAATTTTTTCCTGCCAAAGGTTCCAGTACCGTCCCCATGTTGGGGGACGCCCACAAGGATGGTGGGAAGGGGACGGGAGGTATGAGTAAAATACAGTTATTTATTTAGGCTTTTAGAACACAATGAAAAATTAAACTAGCAGGTAGTAATATCACACACACATATAAAACAAATATATACATTCACCAGTAAGTTCACATATAATACACCACTAAATCACTAACCAGGGGAAACAGGTAAGTATTGCAGATAAAGGTAAAATTATGCAACAAGTCACAAGTTCAATTCCCTGTACGTGGTGATTCAAAACAGTGTCAAACTATTTAAAAGTTCAGCAACAATTTACCAGACAAGTCAGTTTGCCTCTCTTCCAGACCCAAAGCTATCCCAGGTTCGACGATCAAAGTAAGTAAGAGGGAGATAGGAGACAGAAAGCTTTGCACCCAATGTTAGCCTATGGAAGACATGGGTTGGGAGGTCAGGGGACAGGCACAGGTATGCTTACCCCCACTGACTCCGATATTCCCCAAGGGTCACAAAAGATCATCTAGGGGGTCAAAAGAAGCACAACCTTCCATTGTTTGTTCGGGTCTGAGGTGTCTAGGTACAAATGCTCTTCCGTTCGGGTGCAACTGCAAGATGCAAGCACAGTCGAAGAAATGCAGACTTTCAGGATGCAGGCCTCAGGACACTTCATGAGATGGAGGAGGGAGAGTTCCAGTGACAATCATACTTTGCAGGCGACGACAGGTGTCCTTTCAGTCGCGGTTAAAGAAACAGCTTGTTAGGCAAGATTGGGTGGACTACAATAACCCTGACCTCCTAGCAATAGGGACCCAACCTTAGGTATAAGTCTGAACTACATAGGTTGGTTGTGTGGCTGAGCAGCCAGGCATATCTTACAGTTACTCAAATAAACTCTTACTCTCAAGGTTGATAAAACAATTACAAATTTATTTCAGAGTCAGTTGTATAAGCCTTCTTCTGCAAGGAGCAATATATGTAACCCTTCAAAACACACTCTGTTCCTCTAAAGCAGACGATACCCATACCCTCAGGTGACTTAAAAAGCTAGGACACTGTTGACATTGGTTTATCATTGGTACATTTAGAGCAATACTGAGTTTGGTGTAAAAGATAGAAGAAAGGAATAAAACAAGGTTAACAAATAATTCACAAACTGGTAAGTACTTTTGGAAACCTTCGAATGCAGAGTAAAATTAACCATTTCCTGGGGAAAAAGCCAAAGAATAAAGTCAGAGGTAAAGAAGAGTCACTCAGGGAGCCATGACAGCCAATGTTAATTGTACAATGTCTAGGGGAGCTGAAGATCTTCTTTGCAGGTAGGTAAAAAGTCTTGCACAATGTTTTTACAAAAGTTTGTAGAAGATCGAACACTTGAAGGGCCACAAGACGGGAGGCTTGTGAGGGGCAAACCTATAGCAACTCTGCAAGGTAACCAAGACAGGTCTCAACTGAGAGCAAGCAAGGCTACACAACAAGAGTTAAGTTCTCGTAGATTTTACAGTACCTCTGGTTAGAAGAAATGGTCCCAGTTGTAAAGCTCTGCTGATCCTATTCCTGGGCCTTAGTCGTGGGGACAATTATAAGTTACTCACCGTAGCAACTAACATACTCTTAGTCCCCTTTCCTCCATACTGCATGGGCGCCCCTTCCAAGGGACGGAACACTGAACCTTTTTCACCAGTAAAAACCTTCTTCCCCTTTAAATTTAGAGGCGTGCAACCTTGGGAGCATGCGCTGCCCTGACTCCGCCCTCCGGCGCCACACCTCAGTCCCCATTGACACATCAACAATAGAGTTAACATTGCCTAATGACACCAGTATTATTGGGGGGGGGATGGTGGCACGTATGGAGAAAAGGGGACTAAGGACTAAGTACTTTAGTCACTACGGTGAGTAACTTATAATTACTCTTACATTCCGTTCCATTTCCTCCATATTGCATGGGCAATTACAACTGAATGTAGCCCCAGGGTTGAGAGGAGACCCTCCTTAAGCAAATAGGTTCCTGAGAACCGCAACGGATCTAGAGCCGGCATACAAACAGTAATGCTTGCAGAAAGCCGAGAGAGTGGCCCAAGTGACCGCCGTGCTTATGACTTGCCAAGGGACGTGGCGCTGGAATGTGATGGCCGTTGCCTTGGCCCTGACTGCGTGGGCATGCATGTTCGCCGGAAGCGGTTTGTGCTAGCCCTCGTATGCTTCTTTGATGGACAAGACCATCCAGCGGGATATGGAGGCCTTGGAGTCCGGATAGCCTGGTTTTGCACCTGGTTTTGCACCTCCGAAAGTGACTAACAGGGTGCCTGATTTGCGGAAGCCCTTGGTCCGGTCAAGGTAGAATTTCAGGGCATGCCTGACATCCAGGCAGTGCAGCACTCTGTGCCTCATCCTTAGTATTGGCAAAAAACATAGGAAGGACTATTTCCTCGTTCAAATGGAAAGCAGACGGCACCTTAGGTAGAAATGCTGGGTGTGCCCGTAGGACTACCTTGTCCCTGTGAAAGGTAGTATATGGTTCTGAGGCAACCAGCGCCTGGATTTCGTTGACTCTACGAGCCCAGAAGAGGCCGACTAGTAAGGCCATCTTAATGGTGACCAGCCTGATGTCCACGGATGCCATTGGCTCAAACGATTTGTGCGCCAGATCGCCCAAGCCTATGTTCAGGTCCCACACAGGGTGTGGCCTCTTGATGTGCGGATAGAGCCTTTCGAGCCCCGTCAAATGTTTGACAATCGGATTGGAGGAGGAGAAGACCCCCTCCTCCGAGTTCCTGAAAGCCCCTATGGCTGCGAGGTAAGTGTGGCAGGTGTCCACCTGCACGCCAGAGAGGGCGAGGTGCGCCGAGAATGAGAGCACATCATCCAAAGTACATGCCAGGGGGTCGATTTCCTTGGAACCTGCCCAGTGGCAGAAACTGGTCCATTTACTTTTATACTGGGCCCTGGTTCTTTTTCTGAATGGTGAAAATCCTGGAGTAAAAGCCCACGCCCCGCTGGGAGGCTGGGACTTCCTCCACAGCCTGGCTCTCTACGAGCGACCAGATCTCTGCCAGAAGAGTTGCTGTCCCGACTTGAGGGAGTGGAGGGAGGGGAAGGCTGTACCCCGTGGATACTATGGAGAGGATCCAGGGGTCCGCGAAATTCTGGCACCAGAAATGTGCATGGAGAGCAAGCCTGCCCCCCACTGGAGACATGTGGACCCGGAGGGGCGTGTCATGCCTTCTTTCCCTCTGAGGCGGTTGCGGAGGAGGGGGACTGGAAAAAGCTCTTAATCCACTCCCCATCCCCCACTTTTTGTTGCTTGTGCCGATTTTGAGTCGGCAAGCGGTCCAGCTACCTGGACCTCCGTTCCAGGAAGCCGCGGAACCCCCCCTTAAGTATGTCCCTGGTTGGAGCGCTGCTGTGACTCGGTGTACGATTTGGCTGTGGTATTTGTCAAGATGGATAAAGACTTGGCTGATTGTGAGCCGTTTTTCTTTTTGTCCAGCTCCTTGTCCATGGTGGAGTGGAAGAGGTCCCCCCTCTCACCTCCTCCAATGGCAGGTCGAATATGCGTTCCTGGACATCTGGGTTGAATTTCGTTGCAGAGCCTTCTCATGTCCGTGGCGATACAAATGGCATGGCCAGAGGTGTCAATATGGGCCACGGTGGACTCCATGAGGTCCTGCGCCACCAGCTTGGCCTCAGCCAGTCCCGCCTTGAAACGTGATTGGCTCTGCGTAGGGAGTTCTGGGAGGGAGGAAGTCTGCAATTTCCTGCCTTAACCTCTGGTTAGCAGCAGCCAGCATGCCATCAGAGTTGGACTGACGAAGATGCAAGGAGCGTTGGAATACAGCTTCTTCCCGTAAGCCTCCAAGATCTTCTCCTTGCCTAGCAGCGTCGCAGAGGAGGAGGCTGAAGACGACAGGGTTGGAGTATAGTGATGCTGCAGCGATCACCGAGGAGTGTGGCTGAGGATGGGCTGATAGCAAAAGTGTATCACCCTCCATCTGCCTGTCCTTGGCGCCGAGGCGTCGATTGACCGGCTAGGCAGAGTGGGGATTGAGCAAACCCTTTTTGGCCAGGGAGACTGCATCGGTCTGCAGTGGAATTCCCGTTTTGGCAGAGGGGCTCCTCATCCGTGTCCTGTTGGTCAGGAGGATCCTGCGTCTGTGGGGGAGTAGCGGGAGCCGGCGGGTGGGGTACCAAGACCAGAGCAGGAGGTTGTGGAGGAGGCTGGTATGGAACCACCTGAGGAATTGGCTGGGGGGCCGGAGGCAGAGGCTGCTCTGTAGCGGGGGGCGCCGGCGGAGGAGCCTGAGGTGCTGGAAGCATTGGAGGGAGCACATCCCTGATGGCATCCCAGAGGATAACCCCCATCCGAGGGGACTTCATGAGCCTGAGGAACCTCTCACACTCCTCTCTTCACAGGCCGGAGGCGTGGTAGGGGATATAGACAGGGTAGCGGGAGGCTGTTGGAGCTGCTGCATACCCTGCCCATACGGACGCAGTGAGAAACTGCCCTGCACAAATGAAGGATAGGCTGTAGGCCACATAACTGGTTGAGGCCAGTCCCACCTTGAAACTAGTTCCTCGCCGAACTCCTGAAATGGCGTTGGACGGGTGCTGGATGTCCGGCACAGTGGTCATTTTGGCGCGCTGCCTGCCACGTGCCTGCGTCGTGTTGCTCTGCTCGCTTGGCCCAGCCACCTCCAAGACTTGTGTGGATCACGATGCCTACCCTGCTGCTCTGGCCTAGTCCCGGGAGCCGGTAGAACTGCATTTGGCACCCCCTCAGGCGTATTGCTGGTACTAGGGTGTGGCCCCTCAGACATAATGTCGGTACAAGGGCGGAGCCCCTCGGGTGACAACCCGGTACAAGAACCTTCGGGTCCCTCAACACTTTCACCGGGAGGATCCGAGGATACCTCGGCCTGTAGGCCGGTAGCTGGAGCAGCCTCTGTGCACATGCTGGTACGAGGACCTGAGCGGTCCCACCCGCGCGGGCGAGTCCTTGGGAAGGAGTCTTCTTTGCAGGGTGCGATGGAAAATAGAGGCTCTACCTTGGGCCTGGATCGATGTTTCACGAAGTCCTTGAGGTCCTCTGGAGGAGACTTCTGGAAGAGCTCCCTCCACCTGACTAGTCTGTTCTTCAGAGAGCTCGATGACAGGGCGTTGCACGCTGTAAAAGCTTGCCAACTGTGGTCTGGGCCAAGGCAACGTAGGCAGAGGGTGTGGGGGACTGAAGTTGTGAAGAGCCCGTCGCAGGATGGACACCTGCTGAACCCTGTGGAAGTCGACATTCGCCGGGGAGGAGTGTGACGCCTGAGGACTGAGTACTTGTATGATAAAAGACAAAAAAGACAGAAGAAGTATCCGCTCGTGGAATTAAATGGCCAAAGCCTAAGCCAGGAGCGTCTGAATTCGGCTCATTCCAGTAGACGCGAAAAAGGGGACTGAGGTGAGGCGCTGGAGGGCGGAGTCAGGTCAGTGCATGCTCCCAGGGCTGCACGCCTCTAAATTTAAAAGGGGAAGAAGGTTTTTTCTGGTGAAAAAGGTTCAGTCTCCCGTCCCTAGGAAGGGACGCCCATGCAGTATGAGTAAGAGGGAGGATGTCTGAGGACTCCTGCTCTGCAATGGGAAGGTCAGCGGCAGCAATGGGCAAACTACGATTCAGCGGTTCTTCTGCGTTTCAGCTCCTTGCCTCCCACAGCAAAAAGCAACACTGCGGTTTCCGGATACCACTCTGGACTTTCCTCGCATCTGGCGTCCAGCACTCTGAGGTGGCTCAGGCTTGGTCAGTCCTGCTTCAGTAAAGTCTGGAGGATCTTCCGCCGCTCAGGTCCGACTTAAAAGCAACTCACACAATCTGGTGTTCCTCTCCCTGGCACTTCAGCAGCAGAAGTAAAGCCAGCTCCGAGAGGATGTACAGACAGGCTTATGTTGGAGTTGATTGGTCCCAGCAACTCAAGGGGAGAAGTTCTTGGAGGGCTTTACTAGTCAAGGTGAATTCGGAGCTTCAGCACAGCAGCAAGGCTTCATTGGGCAAACCAACGGCCCAGGAGTAGCAGCAGGTGTCTCTTCCAAGTTCTTCTTCGGATTCCTTCGTCCAGTGGTCGACTCCGACTTCCAAGACAAAAAGCCTTGCCTTTTATGCAGGTATCTCCCATTCATTCCAGCCTAGCTGTCAATCATACAGCAGGGTGGCTGTCCTTGCCGGACAGCCAGCAGGCCAATCACCTTTGGGTGCATTCCTGTAACCAAGCACAGGGAGTTTCGGGCACCTCCCTCACTTCCTGCCCCTGCCAGACATACTGGAGCCAGAGGCGGGCTTCACTCGTGAATCCCGCCAAAGACAAAACAAACAAAGGGACCAAACCTGGTTTGGCACGCCGAGCAAATCTCAGGAAGGACCTTTCCAACAAGAAATGGCGAAAAAAGAGGACCAGGGCCATTTTGACAGCCCGCGGTAAAAACACACAATAGCAGTAAAAAGTAAACCACTGCCACCAGCCATTAATTGTAGAAAGGATAACAAACATATTATATGAGAAACTAGACAAAGGGGATACTAAGTAACCCCTCCAGCACCCTATGGTAAGATGGTGTGAGCTGGGTCTAGAGAGTTACTAAATGTAAGTAAAGTCAATTTCACTTCACTTGGAAACAATAGTTTCACCAAGAGAAGGTATTTAAACCTTTGGGAAATCTAAGAGACTTCCCTGTGGCACTGGACTGAAGGTGCTGTGTGTCACAATGTAAAGATTATGCCTATGGAGTTTGTCAGACTCCAAAGTCAAAAGAAACAGAGAAAACAGATAGAATTAAAAGTGCAAAGTCCCAAAGTTCAGCAAAAGAGCTGGGGGTCTCTACGGTGGGAGGAATTTAGCACTAAACTGAAAATTCTCCCTAATACAGCTCTAGGACAGGTTCACTTGATAGGAAGCTGAACATTTGGGAGAAGGCAATGTATGGCACAAGCTGGCTGTTAGGCAAGATTGTGTGCAGTATCCTGTGGAAAACTGCAGCAACCTTGACCTCCTGGCAATAGGAACGCAACCTTTGGTATAAGTCTTTACTACACAGGTTGGTAGTGTGGCCCAGCAGCCAGGCTTATTTCAAGATGGGTCAATGTGAGCAGTAGCGTTGTAACAGTTTCACAGTGACAGTTCTTCAAATAAACACTCCCCCACTGACGAAAACCAACTGCAACTTAAACTTTTCACCAAGAACTATAAAAAAAGAAATTCTATGCACCAGAAAAGGCTTATTTAACGAAAGAATTTCCAATGCCAGGTCCAACACCAAGGAACTGTTCACTATGCTTAGGGAATTGGAATCCACCATACCTCCCCCCGACAACACCCCCAAAGACAAACAATGGTGCACCAGCATACAGAATGCCCTAGCCAACAAAATAACTCTTCAAATCAAAATTGCAACAAAAAAAAAGCTTTACTTGTCCCCTAGCTCAACATCACCTATAACCCCCACTAAAAGTATGCATGGCCAAGCCCCATTTAAAGTCACCACAATATCCATCCAGGAAACTGAAAAAATTATTGCATCCCTGAAGCCCTCGAATTGCAAGGGCGACAACTGCCCGGTGTTAGGGAGACATCTCATTTATGGCTAACTTCCCTCACCTAGTGAGTGCCCCAGCAGCTTTGCTGGACTTCTGGAGTTTATTTTTTTCCACTTGGTAAGAGTGAGCTTTTCCCCCACCCTTACCTATGTTTTGCCATGTGTATTTCTCTGTTTTTATGATTGTGGACTCTGAAGTACACCACTTCAGTAGCCCCTTCTTTCTGTGTGTCGCCCAGCACATTCAGTGCCGTGTCACAGGGTTGTCTTTGAGACTTACCCCGATTCCATTTCTGAGCCGGACTACAGTCCCCCAGAAAAAGGTAAAGTTGCCATTAACTTTACTTGGTCAATCTACCACAGATACAGTACACCCCATCTTCCATGGAGTACTGGAAAGGGTTAATTCGTATCCCTTTTTATCTGTACCTCCTAGAGCATTGTTTCGCTCTTTTAACATTTAGACTTGGCTCGTGGCAGTGGTATCTACCCTAACCTTTCTACCGCGATTATATTAGATAAACGTGGTATTGTTCTTGGCTATTATATTAGCCTCAAACATAAACCCGCTTGACCAAATAGTCTTTCTTTTGGCTCCGGTTGGGTTTATTCGCCATTTCTTTTTGTTAAAGTCCTTCTTGTGTTTTACTTTGCGCTGCAAACTAGGTTCGCCTTCTTTGTTCACCGTCTTTTGGCGAGCTTCTGCTCAGAAGCCCTCCACCAGGCACCTGGGTGTCTAGGTGGGCTGAATGTGAGGGAGGGGTGTAGTCACCCCCTGCACAGGGTATCCTAGGAAACCCAAGTCGCACTTTGCCATGATTGGCTGAGGTGGTTGTCTGGGCTGGACAACTCCCCTGCTGGGTGATTGACAGCCAGGCCTTGTGAATGGGGGTTTTGCGCATAAAAGGCAGGTCTCTTGGGCTAGAAGTCAGAGTCGCCACTGAAACTACAAGGAACCGAAGAGAAGCAGAGAGAACGACGGCTGCTGCAACTACCCCATCCCAGTGAAGCCCTGCTGCAGTCCTGAGCTATCTACCCTTCAACGACTAAAGGAAGATCCAGTCCGGAGTCTTCTTCCCTTGAGCCTGGTGGGGATTACCAGCTCATCGTCCACAGCCAGAGGATCCTCTTCCTTGGTCGAAATCGCTGCACACAGCTATAGTGGTCCGGATAGCCATTTGAAGAGCCTCTCCTGTTTTTAAGGAGCGCACCTTTTATTCGTTGTCGCTGCCGCTGGCTTCACCCCTGTGTGGTGCAGACCCCCTTCAGAGGTCCTCCTTCACAACGAAGCTCCAGGAATCGTGGGTTCGCGGGAAACCAACAGGAACAACTGCCAGGGCACCAGCTGCACCATTGGAATAAGGTACTGTGCTCTGCTTGAGGAAACTGGGTGAACCCCTTTTCTTCATTTCCAAGGCTTGCCCTCGTCTTCCCTCCTTCTTATAACTTTTGCTTCCGAACATTGACAATATCTAAGTACTTTTGGCTACGTTGAATCGTGAACTATCTGACTGTGTGATCCTCGGCAACAGGCCCCCGGTGTCACTTGACCCTAGCTCCAGCCCATCGACTTTTGAACTCTTGTCTCTGAGTGTTTCTCGATTCTGTCTGCCTAACCAAAATATTTCCTGTGATTTTTGCCTCCAACTCCCTCTGGGTATCTCAGGTGCTAAGTGTGTTTTTGCCCCGGTAGCATTTCATGTCACGGATATGCGTTTATTTAGTAGACCGAACTGTCAAAAAGTGATCGCAATCGTATTCACGGTAACGTGTTTTGTTCATAACACCGGTTCATTCAAACACAGGGTACTTACCTTGAGACATACTGTACAAAGTGAATTGGTTAGTTGTAGTATATTTGACGTGTGGTTTGTGTTTAAGTTTAATAGAAGTGTTGTGTTTATAACGAATGGTTTAAAAATAAATGTACTTATATTTTTCTACCTGAAATCTTGAGTCAGTGTTTGCTTGAGTCACAGTAATTGTGGTCCCTTTGTGTAATCTCTGCTACTGCTCATATACTCTTGAGATAAGCCTGGCTGCTCCGCCAATGCTACCACTCTGACAAAGTAGTACAGGCTTGTACCAAAGGTAAAACTTGTATTGCCACCTGTAGTCTTAATTGTGTGTAGTGGTCCCTAAGGGCACTGCACAGGATTCTGCCAAACACCCGGCCCAACTAATTAAAGATGCAGCAAGGGACCTAGCCCCTTTTATAACTAAACTAATCAACGCTTCCTTCTCCACCAACACCGTCCCGAGAAACCTAAAAGATTCTTGGCTCTTACCGCTCCTAAAAAAACAAACATTGGACCCTGCTATCCCTACTAACCATAGGCCCATCACCACGGTACCGTTCGATCTCAAGATAATAGAGTAGCCTATCTACAAATCCAGGCCTATACTGAAACAAACCAGCTGCTAGGCTCCCGTCAATCTGGGTTTCGACCACAACACGGTACAGAGACAGCCTTAATCGACCTAAAGACACAAATTGACGAGCTCAATGACAAGGGAAACACTGCTATGCTGCTCCTCATTGACTCGTCGGCGGCCTTTGACTTGGTGGGCCACACAGTCCTGTGCGAAAACCTGGCATCGGCTGCCCACTTCTCAAGCGAAGCTATAGGTTGGGTCCAGTCATTCCTGGACGATAGAACAATGAGGGTTTTCTCCACATCGGCCTCAGTGGACCCCATCAAAACAGCATGCAGTGTTCCTCAAGGTTCTTTCGTCTCGCCAACCATGTATAACATATTTACCAAGCCCCTATTCGACAAACTGGACAGACTGGGTGTCACCTCCACTAATTATGCAGACACCCAGATCCTCATTCCCCTTTCGAGGAGTTTTGTCTCTGATACGGCCTTGGTAAATGAAATATACATCCTCATTCAGGCATGGATGGCAACCCTTGGCCTCTGCCTGAATGACGACAGAACAGATATCCTGCTCCTCGGATCCACAGCCAACCTAAAAAATCTCAGCCCCAACTACTCCACGTTCAACATTGATAGCAACACTATTACAGTGGCCAAAGAGGTGAAAACGCTTGGCTTTTATCTCGACTCAGAAGAAACAGGCAAACTCAATAGCATCCTCCACTGCCTATACTTGCAAACTTATTAGGGCATGCCAAGCGTTCCTATCACAAGGCAGTTGTATGATAATCGCCAACGCCCTAATACTCTCTAAATTAGACTACTGCAATGCCCTTTACCTGGGAGCCAATAAATACATTATTGACAAAATTCAGATATTGTAAAATAACGTCCTTAGAACAGCCCTAAACGTACCTACTAGAGAACATGTTACTAACAAAAGAAGACAACACCACTGGCTAAAAATTAGAGACAGGATTGCACTTAAAACAGCCTCACTAACTTTAAAGTGCCTCAACAATGCAGCTCCCCCCTATCTTTCGGAGAGAATAGTCAAAAAAAGTCATCCCGTCCCTATAGCTTCCTACTCCCACTGCCTACAGATACCTAGATTTAGGCTAAAAACAAACGGCGGATGTAGTTTCCCGGTCAAGGCAGCAGAGTATTGGAATGCACTCCCACTCGACCTTAGGATAGAGCAATCCTACTATAGCTTTAGGCGAAATATTCTTAAATGGCTACATTCTAAAGACCTTCACGACTAACTGACGCACCCCTTACCAACTATCCATTCGTGCTCACTACCAGCTACCCCTTCTATGTGCTTGCAGCTAGCCCGTTGTATGCTCTTTATGTATATTCCTTACTAGATGTGCCAAATGTATATGTAAATATATAATGTAATTCTCGCATGTATACCTCTGCAATTCTGTAAATTTTTAATGTAATTCTCATATGTAGACTTTGTAACTAAGCTTGAAGTATCCTTACAAACTTGTGCTCTGTTGCGCCCAGTTACCTATGGGTCTGGTGCGCATTTCAATTTAATGAACAAACAAACTTACACTGAAGGTTTCTTGATTAAACAATTATTAATTTAACAGTCAGTTATATAAGCCTTCTTCCGAAGAGAGCAAAACATGTAACAATTATAATACACTTCAAAACACACTCTGTTTCTCTAAATCAGATGATACCCATTGGGGATGGCACACAGACATTTCCACTAAAATAACGAACAAGTTCACCTGGCTAGGCCCTGATAAATCCAGGTGGTCATATACTTTTAAATAATCACAAAAATCAGGATAGGCAATCACACACACATTTCTTGTTGTACTCCTACACAGAACAAACACTATTTTCGAGTTTCATCAAGGTCAGTAAGGTTTTTGACCATGAGTTTTTTAATTTGCATATATTTATCAAAAATTAAATGACAGCACCCGAAGACACTTTACCATTTACAATTTTGTATACAATGCAGATATGTACAACCCAGTCAATTGGACTGGATTTTAGTGAACATATAACATGTTTTGCTTTTGTTCATCGACATATTTAACTTTACAAATAACATGTGAACACAGAACAGAACATTTTTGGGTGAACAAAAAGAAATATCAATGTAAAGAGTGGACACTGAGTTTGTGCAGAAGTCGTCAACACTATTGTGTTTCGGCCCAAGATAAAGCTGCTTGATGGAGCTTGTGTGTAGTGGGCCTTCATCAGGACGTGTGGTAGATGGTATGGCCGTGTCGTGTGGGTGTCTATCTAAAAGTAACGAATGGAGATGTGTGGGTTAGAACTGGTGTGACTATTATGGCCCACGACACTCGATAGCACATGCAATACCCATCGGCCGACTTATCCGACGACCCACAGGGATTTTGTTTAACCTGGACCAGTGCGTATTGGATTTGTCGCTTGGCAGCTCCAGCTTCTATATCATCCACATTTATTTCACAGGAAAGAAGCAGGAGAGTCTGTTTATTTTGAACCTCGGCAGCACACGTTGCGGTTTAGAGGCATGCTATACAATTGGGAAAGTACACTGTGTAGCTTTGCAAACTCGGCACTTTATGGGGTCCCTTTAACTATTCAAAGCACACGCGGCTTTTCACACATTGTGACTCGCGAGCTCCTATGCGGCTCCATGGCGACTAACACCTACATTATGTGTTTTTCTCCTCTTCTGAAGCCTGAAAATATTTTTCTCTGGGACTTGAACCTCCATGCAGGATATCGTCATCCTGCCAGGACCTTAACCAAACCCATGGCAACACAGGCTCTTGCCCACTGAGGTAAGAGCTTAGTCACACCAATTAATTTCTATACCTTGACAGGACCCTTTACCGACAACCAGCGTCATGGGGTCCAACCCTGTGCTTTGTCTTTTTTTAGGCAGCCAGGTTGCAGCACAATCATCAAGTTGCCAGCGTCGTTGTACCATGTTTTTTTCCCCATCCACTCAAGAGAGGGTTTTTACATGAGACTTCACCGTAGCAAAGGACAGCTTACGGTAAGCCATACGATATGCGACTCCGACACTATCGTGTCTCTTCTTTTCTGAATCAAAACATCTGCTGAGCTTTTTTGAAAATCACGTACTAAGTATACGAGATCACACCAGTTCTAACCCACACATCTCCTGTCATTGATTTTAGATAGAGACCCACAGGACACGGCCATACCATCTACCACACGTCCTGATGAAGGCCCACTACACATAAGCTCCATCAAGCAGCTTTATTTTAGGCCGAAACACAATAGTGTTGACTTCTACACGAATTTAGTGTCCACTCTTTACACTAATATATGTCTTTTTGTTCACCGAAAAATGTTCTGTGTTTACATTTTATTTGTAAAGTTAAATATGTCTATCAACAAAAGCAAAACATGTTATATGTTCACTAAAATCCAGTCCAATTGACTGGGTTGTACCCATCTGTATTGTATACAAAATTGTAAATAGTAAAGTGTCTTTGGGTGCTGTCATTTAATTTTTTATAAATATATGCAAATTAAAAAACTCATGGTCAAAACCTTACTGGCATTTGATGAAACTCGAAAATAGTGTTTGTTCTGTGTAGGAGTACAACAAGAAATGTGCGTGTGATTTCTCCCACTTCCTGGGACCAAACAAAAATGGCATGCAGTAGCCAGTGGAAGCTGCAGCTTTCCCAGGCAAATGCATGACCATATAAGGCATTTCCTGACATGAGATGGCATGAAGGCAGCAGAACAACAATATGGCCTAAGGACAAGCAGAAAATCTTGTGGCACAGCAATTTTAGGTAGCCAGACGCATTAAAGGCGAATGTGCACACTAAAAAAAATGCAAAAAGGATAACAATGTACCTGCTGCATTTAGAAAAACATAAAACAACTCTTAGCAATGAAAAACCACAAGTATCACACTAGAACTTTCACTGCCATCATATACACACATTCACCTTGGTGTGCTCTGCTAGGACCACACATCAACACTTTTAAAATACAGTTAGCAGTGTTTTCAAATAAAGAAATAGAACCAGGTAATAAATAATTTGAGAACTAATAGGCTGAAAATAAAGGAGTTTGGAAACACTATACAAAACCTTAGAAAAAGGTTACCATTAAAAGTCCTTTTCTAGCTAATAAATAAGGGGCATAGTGCCCTGAAGTCAGAGGTTCAAATATGTCAGGTTTCGGGGGTAAAAAGCTAGCAGTAACCATAAACAAGGTGGGAGGATGTTTCACCTATAAGAGATTCAGAGTGTAAAAGACAGCTAGGAGTGTATGCTGAGTTGATGAAGTGGATGAGTTAGGAACTAAATAATTTCCCCCAACTAGATGTTCTTTACAGGAAGCTGGGACTTTCCCTTCTGAAGATGGAGGAAGTATTCAGGAGGTCAGGAGAATTGCGATTTTAGCAGCATAGGTTGTTGTAATCTTAGCAATGGTTCTAGAACTGCCTTTCATCTTACATCGCCTGAAGGAAGGACCTATTTGATTGAGCTCAGCATGGTATTTGGAAAAGATAGGTTATTAATCGAAAACGAAAATGTTTATTACCAGCAGCAGCAGTAGTAAGGTGTGAGATATCATACTAAGATACTTTTGTAGCGATTATTTCAAGACATTCTTTCAATGTGGATACTGCGTAGATTCCTATGTGGAATTGTAAATAGTTAACAACATCATTTTGGCATAAGCACTATTGGCAGAGGATAGCCAAGTTACAAACTGTTTTTTTCAGGACAGTAGGTGCTGCAAAAGGTTAGTTTGAATGCTTGTGTTACACCCGTGAAACGCGGTCAACGAGCGATGTGAAATTGGGCGAGGCCTCAGGCGCGAGACAGAGTGCGGTCTTGTAAGGTACTTGAAGTCGTACCTCCCAATGAAAAACAGTGTATTTTTCTCACTCAAGACAGTGCAAGTCTTCAGTGAACCTTCGGAAGCTGGGACAGCGAACACCGTTCTGGTTTTTCCTTTTTGCAGCCCGATTGGTTGAGCCTGCACTGCTTCATTGTACATTGTGTAGGCGTCGGGGAACGCAATGACGTTTCTCAAGCATCAGGGCAGACGAGAGAGAGACTATTGTTCCAAATTCAAGGTGACATTAAACTGTCAGACAGAATTAAGACATTGCACCAGAGTTCTTTTTGTGTTTCAACCACTTAGTTTGTTTTAGAAATAGTACAGTAGTATTAGAGAGATTAGCAGGTTTTCAAGGCACGTTACAAAAACTGAACAGTAACATGGATATAGTAGCCATTGGCAAGTGTGTACCTAACGTATTTTACAGGGAGACTGTTGTGCTGAACTGCAAATTTGAATTTACAAAGCTGCTTAAGGAGTGGTGGTCAGAAACTCAGGAATACCATGTATAGTGGGAAAACCGTTGGGAAAGATTTCTCTTTTCCGTGCAACATTCCCTTCCATAGTTCCTATTGACCTCCATTCTTTTTGCTTTGCTTTTAAACCTGTTCTGACTTTTTGAAGGGAAGTAAAGCCTTCAGTGTCACTTACCATGCCTTTTGGTCATTGTTATGTGGAAATTGATCAATCCTTCAGACTATCAGTTCTGAATTCTTGCACTTTTTAACATTGAAGGGCCTAGAAAAGCACTCATTTGGGTTTGGGTTATAGGAGTTGCACAGTCCTGTACAGTGTGTACTTTACTGGGTTGAGGCTGTATCTTGCCTCCACCAACCTCATGCCCAAGGTAGGCCACTGAACCTTGACCAATCTGGTATTTGGTAGCCTTTATTGTCCAGTGGGCCTGCAATACAATACTAAGGTGTCACACATGCTCTTCCCAAGTAGGGCTGAAAACTGCAGTATCATCCAGATATGCCATGTAGCAATCCAATCATCTAACCTATTCAGACATGGTTAAATAGTCTCTGGAAAGTGGCAGTTGCATTCTTTAGACCAAAGGGCATAACCCTGAACCGGTAAGGTTGCTCAGCCATTTCAGTCAGGGATATTGTCCAATACACTGCAGTTAGATCAAATGAGCATCTGTCTTCGTGACAGCACTCAGAGCTCGGTAGTCCACACAGAACCTCACATTTGTGGTGCCTGCTTTTGGTACAAAAACCACTAGGCTGGAACCAAGGACTTCTAGAAGCATCTTTCACATCAAGATCCAAAATCTTGTTGATCTCAATCTTGATGCAAGGCCTTACTTGGCCCGACATTCCACACTTCCTACTGGTGGTAGGCACACTATCTCCAGTGTCAAGGACATGCTCAATACAAGGAGGAAACTGTATAAGCAATGTGTTCCCCTCACCCTGTTCTTGAGGAGTCAGTTAAGGAGTCTTAAGGACAGCCTCAAGGAGTTCGAGCAGGAACAGATAAGCTCCCAGTTTCTTCTTCGGGGCTTCTCAAGGGCTCCACCCATGCTCTTGAGAGTTTTAATGACTCGCCCAATTAGACCAGTTGAGCGTGCAGGGGATGTAGATGACAAATAATAAGTCAACTCCTCTCCCTCTAACCTGGCCTGGCTACATCAAGAATTGGATTTACAGCTATATCTTGTATTTTACCTGTGTTTGTCATTTTTGTCAGCATATTGTGTGATGATCTTTACCATTATTGTTTTTCTACCGTTTGGACTCGATATTTGTTTCACAATTTTCAGCACATGTTTTTTTTGTTGGAAATATTTGCCACCACAATAAATAAAAAAAAGTGAATACTGAGTAACACATGGGGTATTATTCGTGACTTCTCCAGCAAATTATCATATCTATGAAATAATTAGAACAGCTGCGACATATTGAGTTGTTTTGCAACATGGTCATATTTGTGTTTTTTTTTGTTCTGTATCCAGACCCGCACCACGTTTGCCCACCAAGGGTCTCCCCAACTCGTAATATTATATCAAGACTTGAAGCTGCTGCCCTTTTCAGGCACAACTTCAGGGAAGCCAACACCGATAACAGGGTCGAGTAAAGCTTGACTAACTGACTTGGCACTTACTATGAGTGGGATGGTCTCAGGATACCTTGTGGAGTGATCAATTACCACTATGGTACTCCTGTTGGCAGAAGATGTAAGAGGATTTAAGGGACTAATCAGATTAAATCACTACCTCTGGAAAATGTACATCCACTACTTGTAGCCCAGTCTAATAAGATGAGTAGCAAGTTATGGAACCCCTATAGTGCTGTTCTACATAAGCCACCATCTTGGGCCAGTAGACGTGCAGAGTAACCGCTCTTTGGTTCTCGATGTCAAGATGAACTGCAGCCAACTCCAGGAGGACGGGACACGCATCCGGAGGAACCACCAACCTCTTCCGGTCTCTTCTAGTGGGCTCTGTGGGCTTACTAACTAGTCCCCCTCCTTCGTTTGGGATATGATTCCAAGATGAATTAACCTCAAACTGGAAGCAGGCCAGTCTCCTTAGGACTTCAAGTGATGGACAATGTTCTTGCTGACCCTTACTAATCTCATCCTCCATAGTGTCCTCTTCTGCAAGCAAGTTTGACAGTTCAGGATGCCCATGGGGAATGATATTATCTGACAACACTTCTTCCTCGTCAGGTTCAAGGGTTAGGCCAACTACCTCATAACATTTTACTTCCATCTTCTTGGATATTTAACTCCTCTATCCTTACGTTTCCCCTTGCTTAGGCTGTCCCTTGGACTTTGCAAAGGCAGCCTTGTTTGAGACCTAGTGCATGAAAAGTCTGCAATGTCCTCAGCAAGACCCAAGTCATTGGAGACATTCTCTGACAGAAAGTTTCTTGGAACTTTCCTCCTCACACTGACAGGCGCCCTTGTTAGGGAGAATTCTCATAAATGTGCTAATTCCCTTCACCTTAGAGACCCCAAGAAGCTTTGCTGGATTTTTGAGTGTGAGCCTTTTTTTCTCACGCTCTCATGTATTTCGATGTGTGTTTTACTCTTGTGTTCTTTGATTATGTGATTGAAGATAACTCCATAGGCATCATCTTTTCATGTGTGTTACACAGCACCCTCAACGCAGTAACACAGGGAAGCCTTTCCAGGCTGTCCCAAGGTTTAAATACCTTTTCTGGGATAAACTATTGTTTTTAAATTCCTAGACCCAGCAGACATCTTACAATAGAGTGCTGGAGGGGTTACCTAGTATCCCCTATGTCTAGAAACTCATGTAGCAGTCAAATGCTACCCTTTCCTATCGAAATGGCTGGTGGCAGTCATTTTACAACAAACTACCATGATTTTTCCCGACCGCGAACACCGGTAGCTAAAAAATGCGGGAGCCATGTTTTTCAAGATGGCGCCTAAGCCCCCTTTGTTTAAACTGTCCCGGTCTTCTTTTTTCGCCATTTCTTTTTGGAAAGGTCCTTCTAGAGTTTGTCTCTGCGTGCCAAACCAGGTTTGGTCCCTTTGATTCGGTGCCCTTGGCAGGCTTCAGGACTGAAGATCGCCTATGGCGCCCGAGTGTCTGGGGTGGGCAAGAAGTGAGGGAGGTGCCCGAAACTCCCTGTGCTTAGTCTCCTAGGAGACTCAAATGCACTCTGGCGTGATTGGCTGGCTGACTGTCCGGCAAGGACAGCCACCCTGCTGGGTGAGTGGCAGCTATGCTGGAATTAATGGGAGAAAACTGATTAAAAGGCAAGTCTCTTGGCTTGGAAGGCAGTCTACCACTGGAACGAAAGAACCGAAGTCGAGCTGAAAGAGGACGGCTGCTGCAACTACTGGACCATTGGGGTTTGCCCGGTGGAGCCCTGCTGCAGGTCCGAATCGCCACGTTCATCTCAACAGAGAAGCCCCTTCAAGGACGACTTCTTCCTTTGAGTTGGTGGGACCAATCAACTCGTAAGCCACCTGGATACCATCAGCGGAGCTGGTTAGGATTAACCAGGGGGAAGGACACCAGCTTGTGTGCTTGAACAGCAACCGGAATCGAAGATTTGCCAATTTGCCAGCTTTTGTGACCCGCGCAGTGCAGGAGTCCTCCGACGTCCTCCCTCTTGTCCCCACGACTGAGGCTCAGGAACAGCGAGATCTGCAGGAACTGCCAGGAACAGAAGTCTTCAGCTGCATCTTTTTCTTCAATATAAGGTACTGTGAAAACCCGACAGAGAACTTAGCTCTCACAGCGAAAGTTCGTGGAACTTTGGCAACTTGCAGGCCTAGTCAGCTTGTGACCCGACATATGAACCTTTATTCCGTGAACTACTTCTAAGAACCGTGGCAAAGACTTTTCCATTTTAAATACCAGAACCGTTTATACTTATACAAGACAATAGCCCATTGACTTTGGCCTACCTATTGCATTGAACCAACTCCTCTGGTGAACTCAAACTATTTGCACTGTTTTAGATTAACTAATATTAATTTTATTAACTTATGCCTTTTTGTTCCTACTTCAATGCTATTTTGCTCCTACTTCAAGGGAGTTTAACTGCTTAGTAATTAGTACTGTAGTATACTTTTTGTGTGATATTGTTTGCCTCCTTTAGTGAATGCTTTCAAATGATTGTGTAATACATTAATAAGTGTTTTACCAAGAAACCTTGAGTAGAAGTGTCTATCTGAATACTTGTCATTGTAAGCCTCTGTGTAACACCGTTACAAGGTCACATTCCCTCTTGAGATCATCCTGGTGGCTCAGCTCGCTACCAAAAACTGTGTGGTACAGACTTATACCAAAGGTTGGTTTTGCTTACACCGGTAGACTTAGTTTTGTCTAGTTGTCCCAAAGGGTACTGCATACAAACTGCCCAACAGCCCTGACCACTTTCCTATCGACAGATTAAGTGACAAGCATAACTGGGAAGTTGAGTGGGGGATCCAAGGAGCTCTGGCCAGATCCTCTGGGTTTATCAATGGGGAATTCACCAAAGTTTGACTGGCCCCAGTGTCCCTAACACAACAGGTGCCTACACCAGCCACCAGTACACTATCTCAAACATAATTCTAGGTGTTAACAGATATACAAGCTGGGGTTTCAGCAATTCTAGATTACCAGGGTAGTTAAATTTCCCTCAGATCCAACCTCATTGGGCAAGGTGTCTGAAGAAAATGATACTCCTGTGATAATCTCTTGCTCTTCATAACGAAGTGCCAGTTTCACAGAATGAACCCCCAAGGTCTTACTCTTATATCTGGGGGACCTCTTCATCTGGTCACATCGTGTTAAACAAGATACACTGGACCTTTATACATAGGGAGGCTTATAGTGTTCACCTTCTTGCTTGGGATGGTGGGTCCAACTACCATTTAACATGATCATGTGACTTATCCCCCTTATTAAACATTTTGTTAGCCTTATGGGAAGAAGAGGTTTGAAAATAGCTACCCTCTTTTTGCCCTCCCCATGCTTACCAAAACCATGTGTGTCCTTAATGGACACTATGTGAAACACACAAGTCAGCAACAACGGCCAGCGTCTTAGGATCTAACTCCTTTGAATATGCCAAGTGCTGTTTCAGCACAGGGGAAGAGGCAAAAATATGTTCAACCATGACAAGGTTAATCATACCTCCAAAAGTTGTTACTCTATGGCCTTCAACCCAACCACACATGTTGTCAGTCATAATCCAAGAATTATCTTCTTTTTGTTGTGTTCTCTAAATCTCTTGAGGTATTGGGTAGGAGTTTTCCCAAACTTCAAGAGCAAAGCCTGTTTCGATTTCTCCAAGTATTTTCATAGACAACTCCATATTGGCACTACAGCCAGTATGGGGAAGTCTGCTGAGCAACCATGCAATCTTATCAGGCTCTCCTACTTCTTGCACTTCACGGGCACATTAAAAAGCAATCAACCAATCTATTGTATTATTTTTCTCATCATACATGCTCAACAGATCCATAGGAAATCATAATCTCATTCATGAGAGAAGGACCCAGAGCCTCTTCCAAGACAAAGTGGAGTCATCTTGAGACCCTTGTAGTCTGGTCAACTTCAGCTGGAATTCTATGTCCATCTGCCTTTTAACCCTATCAAACTCCACTTGGAGTTGTTATACTCAAGTTCTTTCTCTCCGAGCCCAAGTATTTCTTTCATCAATTCAAAAAAAGCTTCAGAAGTAGTGATTGAGATTTCAGATGCCCCCTCTTCTTCCTCAACTGCGTTTTCAATGGTAGCAGTTACCACAAGACCATTCCTACTGCTAGGCCCTGCCCCATCATCAACTGTTTCACTAGTCCCAGGCAAAGGAATAATTCTAGATTCCTGGTGATCGATTATTCTCTGTATCAGACCAGCTTTCACTCTGTGTAATCCTCTCTGTAAACAACTTTTAAAAACGGTCTACCTTAAGAACAGCAAGTGTAGTCATGGTGAAAGTTTCCATTCTATACTAAGAGTTGGTAACTGGCATACAGCCTATGAACATTTAATTTCAGTGTTCGGTGTAAACAGAATTACAGTACTACACAAGTAAACTACACTATGTCCCCAAGACCTTATCCTCACCGCTGAGAAACGATTTGTTAAGATGGATTTTTAGAATCTGGCCTGGTGGACAGATTTTTAGGAGGCCACCCTCGTTATGAAGAACAGGGAGCTCTGAGAGGTTAGCCAAAACCCAAATAAGGTACAAGGATGAGCAGTCAAGGTTTAGTCTGAGGAGACTCTAGAGTCAGGGGCGTGGAGGTAACCCTGCTCAGAACGTACCCGATGGCAGTGTCGGAAAGAGTGGGGGAGGCCGAGGACAGGCTCAGCCAGCCAGAGGACACAGTGAAGCCACTCCATACGCAGGTGCAGGTGCTCCAGGAGAGGTCCTGTACACTGGAAGAGAGCTGAGCATGCGGAAGGGAGATCCTGAAGAGCAAACATTAGGTTTTTGTGTCTCCCAGAGAGAGTTGAGGAACTGGCAATTGACTTGTTTCTAGAGAAGGAGAAATTACTTACTGTAATGTTCTTTCTATGGATTCTTGTCCCACAGATTCCTCATCAGATAGATATCCCCTTCCAGCATCAACTGCTCGGAAAAAACGTCGAAAGGGGGCATAGTGGACCTCAACTCAGAGGTCAGTCGTCGCTCTGTCTCGACTCAGTGCTCGATTGTCAGTGCCGGACGTGATGTCGGGTGTCGTATAGCATATATACTGCACCTTTTATTCCCTCTAAACCCCCGTAGCTCAGCCGCTGCAGAGGAAAACCGAATGGCCAACTGGACAACAGAGGATTAGAAAAACAGGTATCCTAAACCGGGATAAACCGAACTTCATCTTTAATTTTTTTTTGTTTGTTAAAAAAAATAAAAAATAAAACCAAAAAAAGAGGTATGCGGCTTTCAACCAATAAGAGCAACCGACTCTAGAACCATCGTCAACACCTCCCTCTTGGGAAAAAGCAGACACCTACTGCCAACGCTCTGTCAATGGGGATGGATGGGAGGGGTGATGAAGAATCTGCGGGATAAGAATCCATAGAAAGAACATTACGTTAAGTAATTTCTCCTTCTCCTGCAGATTCCTCATCACAGACTCCCAAAGCAGCAGAAATGATGTAGCGCAAAGAAAGCTCTATAGCAGTAAATTCTGCAACACCGGCCTTCCGAAGCAAGCATCAGCCCCACGGGCAACGTCCAGGCTAAAATAAGAAGAGGTGGGCTGATGGTCAAGTCCAAAAGGTCGGAGTACCTTTTCCTCCTCGCCCAATCCGGGGCGATCAAGATTGCTCGAAACCTCTGAGAACCCATGGAATGACAGGAATCAGAGGTAAGGCATAGTGGAGGGGGAAGATCCAGTCCACCAGAAACGCCTTAACTAGCATGCTGTTCGCTGGGAATTCCCTTGAGAAAAACTGTCTGCACTTCCTGTTGGACTCCGTGGCAAACAGATCAACCGCTGGGTTACCCCAGAGAGCGAAAACCGCTGTTAGGACTTCCTGGCACACGTCCCACTTGTGTGAGACCATGCTTTGCCTACTCAGAGCAGCCGCCAAACTTTTCTCTGTGCCCGCCAGATGCACTGCAAAGACTGAGATGTGGTTCTCCAATAGCCAGAACCACAGCTGCATCGTCTCTGCAAAGGGGAGGGAGTGCACGGCAACCTGCTTGTTCAGGTAATGCCTGGCCACTTTATTGTCTGTCAAGATCCGGACATGCTTCACCCTCAAAGAAGGAGCAAACGCCTTCAGGGCTAACCTGATGGCTTGCCACTCCAGCCTGTTGATGTGCCACCTGGCTTCCATTGCTGACCAAAGGCTGCTCACCTGCAAGTCCTTGCAGTGAGTGCCCCAACCCTTCAGGGACACATCCATGAGCACTTTGACTGGAGACCATGATGGCCAGAAGGGTTCCACTGCTAGCAAGTTGCTGCTATTGGCCCAAGACGAAAGGCTGTTGACCACGGACCTGGGCACCCTGAGAACGTCCTTCAAGGTGCCGAAGCACTGGGATCACTGACCTTGCAGGAGCCATTGCAAAGATTGCATTCTCAGCATGGCCTCTGGCAGTAGAAAAATACAGGGGGCACTGAGGCATAAAAGGCAGAGGAAGGAAGCCGCTGGTAAGGTGGCATGGTTCTGGAATAGCCATATCATCTGCACAATGCTGGCTACTCTCTCCCTGGGTGGAAAAGCGTTCCCTGCCCGGGTGTCTAGGACTGCCCTGATGAACTGGAGCCTCTCAGCTGGTGTTGTGTGGGACTTCTGCAAATTCAGAACAGGTATCCCCGAGATGGGACAAGACCTGCTCCGCCGACCTTCCTCGGATCAGCTAGTCGCAAAGGTACGGAATACATGGACGCCAGATCTCCTTAGGTTAGCCACGACTACCGCCATGACCCTGGTGAAGACCCTCGGAGCTGAGGTCAACCCAAAGGGAAACACTTTGAACTGATAGTGCTTGTCCCCTCTGAGGAACCTCCGGAACCTCCTGTGCTTTTGATGCATTGGCACATGAAAGTAAGTGTCAAGAAGATCTTTGGGCACCAGCCAGTCCTGTAACTCGTGAGCGTGGAGAATCTCTCTCAACGTCACCATCCTGGATTTGTCTTTCCTAAGGAACTTTTTCAAGGCCCTTAGGTCCAAGATGGGACGGAGGACTTCTCCCTTCTTGCATACCAGGAAACACTGGGAATAGCAGCTCGACCTTCTCTGTTCAGGCCGTACCTCTTCCACGACACGCTTGAACAACAGTGCTTGCAGTTCTTTGTGGAGCTCCTGCTCTGGCTGGCAAGGAAGTGGTAGAGGTCTGTCCGGAGGTTTTCTTAAGAATGGCAGACAATAACCCCACTGCACGAGCTGCAGGGCCCACGCTGACTGCTCATCTCTAGAGGCCCCCCCTGCCCCATCCGGAGCACGAGAAATGCCTTTGACCCTTCCTGGCTTGTGGGAGCTGAGCCTTCCTGCTGTAGGGGACATAGCACCTGTAGCCTATGCCCTTTGAAGCGAAACTGAAGACCAGTTTGATTGGCTGTTGCGCAGCTAGACCTAGCGACTTTGCAGCAAGCTTGGACTCCTTGAAGTTATCCAAGGAGTCACCGGCCTTCAGGCTGAAGAGATTCTCCCCATCAAAAGCCATGTCCAACAATGTACTATGGACATCAAGGGAGAACCCCGAGGAGTGCAGATAGGCCTGCCTCCCAAGGGCCATAGTTGAACCCATTGCCCAACCAACACAGTCCGCCATGTCCAGGCCCGTTTGCAAGGACTTTCTGCCCACCTCCTTCCCTTCAGGGATGTAACTGGGCTGCTCAACTGCTTTCCACAGTCCAAATAAATAGTTCGCAAAGCCACAGGAGACATTAGTAGCCTTTAAAGCAATGCTCCCAGAAGAGAATATTTTCTTTGCTAGGGGATCCACTTTCTTACCCTCCATGTCAGTAGGCAAATTGGACGTGGAAGAAGCCGCCCTGGTGGACACCGATGCCGCCTGAACAACCAAACTTTCCGGCGTTGGGTGAGAGGAGAGAAAAAGAGGGTCTCCTCTTGCCGGTCTATACATGCTCCTCAGGTTTGAATTAACCAGAGGAATGAAGCAAGTCAGTTGCCATAAGGATGTGAGACTGGGTCGGTTACAGCCGGATTGAATGGCATATTCCTTTCCATGGTGGGATCCTCGTCAAAAATGTCCATGAGCTCATAGCCTTGGACAGGTACAGCAGGGGTATTCAGCTCCAGCGTGTCAATTACCCTGTCCACAAGGGGCTTAAACTTTGTATGAGTATGGGCATGGTAAGCTTGCTGCAATTCGATATCTGGAGAAGTGTCCAGCCCACTGGTGTCATGCAGTCCCTCTGCCAAGGCAATGAGGTCTGCTTGGTCAGTAAAATAGTCTTCTTCGCCAGCCCCCCAATATAAATGGGATCCACATCACCCTGGTCTCCGTCGTTGGTGCCCAAAATGTGCGCCATCAAACCGAAGAAGTGAGGTGGGCTGGAAGGTCATAGACTGGCAAGATTTGCTCGGAGCCAAGCACAAAGGCTCCACTGATGCTGACGGAATCAATGCTACCCTGGGGCCGGAATCACCAGGCACAGCTGGAGCTCAAAGGCCTGCTGCTTCGGGGGCTCGCTGCACCCACAGCGGCCTTCTGCAACATGGCCAACATCTTCTCCTAGTCCTGCCTGGAAGTCAGCCCCGCCGACGACTTACTGCTTTTCGCCGAGGACTCTGAGTCGCGTCAGTGACGTCTATTTCTTTTGTTTTTGCATGAATGACGAGTGGCTCAGAGAGTGGTATGTCTTCTTTGCCTTGCGCCGGTGCCTATATTCTTCTTCAGGTGTGGGGCCTTCCGTTCCAGCCTCCGATGACCGAACGGTCAACCGTGCTGGTGGTTTGGACAGCGGTCAGCTCAATGCGAGTTCGGCTGCCTGCTCCCGAAGGGACTTTGGTTTCTTTTTGCGGCAGGATAGGCACCCCTCTGTATCATGACCCGTGCCAAGACACCACATGCAGATGTTATGCAGATCAGTCACCGACATTTTGGAGCCACTATTGGAGCAGTGCTTGAAGCCCAAAATCTGAGGCGTGGACATGGCAGCTCACGATGACAAAATTTGTCAAAAAAAACGTTGAGTGAAATTCGAAAGAGCGGAAATCGCTAGTATTCAAGTGCAGCGTGCTGAGTGCGTGGAAAAAAGGAACTTGGCTACAGGTTGTAGTGACATAGTATATGTACGACACCCGACGTCGCGTCTGGAGCAGCGGATCGAGCACCGAGTCAGGACGGATTGTAAGATCGAGTCGAGGTCCACTACACCCCCTGTCAAACTTTTTTCCAAGCAGCTGAAGCTGAAAGGGGATATCTATCGGATGAGGAATCTGCGGGAGAAAAGCAAAGCAATCCCTTGAAATGGATATGCAGATTTGGGTTTTAAGACCGGGGCAGAAATGTTCGAGGGAGAAAAGGCCGAAAGTCATTTCTCCGAAACTAACTTTCGGTCTTCTCTCCCTTTAACTTTTCAGACTTTGCCCTTGCCCCCACCCCGCTACTTAGCTGTGGGCGGCACATCTTGTGTGCCGCCGTCTCCAGCCTCCCTCTGCGACGTTGGTTCCCTTCACTTGCATGTATGGGAACCAGCGCCTGTGGGGCCGCTTTTCTTTTTTTCCCCTTTTTTTACATACTTTGAGTTTGGGTTGCAGGGGACACCCCGGCTGACATTACAGTGAAGAAGGGAGCAGGGAATGCCCCTGCAGCCCCCGCTGCTCTTCTCCACTGTAATGTTTCGTATGGCAGATCTGTTTGCATTTTTAGGCTATACGTTTTTCTTTCTTTCTGCCTTTTTGGGTGATACCGGATAAGCAAGGACCTGTGACTGTAGGGACTTACTAAGTTCTTTGCAGTCGTAAGAGCGCACAGAGCCCCAGGCAGACCACCCCCACCAGGAGTACCACCAAGGTCGGTGGTGGCTAAGTTCCCCAACTTCAAATACAGACATTATATTACAGCCCGCTATTAGGACTGATTTTCTATACTCTGGCCTGGTGGACAGGTGTATAGAAGGCCAACCTATATTGTGATGGGGACAAGTCTGGGAAGCTGTAGCCAAACCAGTTCAGGTAGCAGTGACAGGCAGTCATGGGCCAAGTACTGCAGAGGTGGTGAGCTTGAAAAGGGTCCACAATGACTTCGCACAATGGGAATTACAGATTACACTTATGATGTATAACAATACAATTATTATATATTAGCCAAAACACACTATAGAAAAATGACTACTGGCAAGTAGAGTTATCACACAACATTTGTAAAAATAGATACATATATACATTCACTTAAGGGCATACTATTTAACACAAACTCCTACAAAGGAAAGGTAACATTACGCACTTATGGGTCCACCAAGAATGATCCCCAACTCAAATTGTCCAGCCCTAACTTGTCTGGGGCCTTTTGCCCAATAGTTCAGGTAAAGTGACACATGATCTTTGAAACAGTAAAAAAATACAGGTAGGGTCTCTGGGGTCCAGTGAAGTGTTCTTATGGTTCGAGTACAAGTTACACTAGCTAACAGAAGTAGCCCCAACTTTCAGAAGTCTTGTGCAAGCAAGCAAAAACAAAGCCAAAGGTTTTAGAATTAAGTTTATTATAAGCCCATTGTCTTATAATGCGAATATAGGGGTAGGTAAGAAGCTCTGTAACTTACTCCCCTACTCCGATTCTTCCCCACACTTTGCAGGACAAAGGAAATGGGTCTGAGGTTAATTTTCCCACCAAAAGTAACAGTCCTCGATTTGCAGGGGTGCAGGTTCTAGCCGATCTCTGGTTGGAGTATTTGCTTGTTGCAAGGACTCTCAATGGACGAATGCAGCAAAACTCGAAGCAGTCCCCTCTCAGAACTGTACTCGGGTCAGGTAAGCGATTTCGGATGGTCACCGCAGCACGGCAACGCAAAGGGACTCAACTGCAGCCGTCGGACATTCCCTCCTATCTCAGGTCCCCTTGGTACTAGGACGCTGACATTTCACAGAGGTTCGTTTCATAGGGCCAGCTGAGGATCCCCCAAGTTCCAGGTCGGAAGTCCCAAATTCTGAGCTGGTGAGCCACAGGGTTGTCACGGGACACTTCCGAAGGCTCTTCGATACTGGGTACCGAGCAAACGTCAGGAATTCATGGTTGCCTCCACTCCAAGGGTCGCAGCTCCGTCGCAGGACTGCTAAAGATCTTCAGCAAGACAAGGCTCATCCAGGACAGCAGCAGAAGTTGGTAGCCAGCCTTCCTTCCAAAGGGTCTCCAGTTTCTTCGCAGGTCTCACAGCTGGATAGGATTCTTGGCGCCTTCAGGTTTCTCCAGGATCTCTGATAAATGGGTGCAGGAGTCCTCTTTTTATCCTAAAATCCATGTAAGAGCAGCTGCCCTCACTAGCCAATGACAAGACTAGCCCACACACACACCCCAGCAGTGGTCCAAACAGGACTAGTGGCGGGTATATTCATGCATATGACTCAGACACACTGAAACCAGTTTGTGGATTGGGACCAGACAGTCCCAGCCCACATCCTGTCAGCAAACACACACAGCTCTCAAGTAGCCCGCCAACAGCTTCTGCTTTCTCAGGCCAGGAAGAAGGCTAAAGAACAAGATGGCCAAAGGACAGGAGAAAAACCATGTGACACAGCCATGTATGGACACTACCGCGTTTACCACCCAACTGTGGCTAAAGCTACAACAACAAAAAGTCCCAAAAAGTGGGAGAAAATCACTGCTGCCACCAGTTTATCCTTTTAGCACACCTAGAGTAACCAACAATGCTCTGAGTGTTAGTCTGGGGCAAAACAAAGTGTACCCCATTGTACTGCAGTGTAAGCTGCTTTGTACAATGATAAAAATTACCACAAGTGATACAAAGTAACCAAAGGTAGTAACACAGTAACACAACTAAGGGAAGCAATGTTTCCCAGTACTGACAGCCTGAAGGACATGTCAGTTTCCCCATAACATATGAGCAAATGCAAGTGTAGTGAAGCTTAAGGCTTCACTGTACTGCAAAAAGAGCAGGTCAGAAGCAAAAATAAAAGCAAAAAGTTTGTGGTTTCCCTAAAGATGGAAGGAACGGTGCAGCAAAGAGAAATCTTTCCTAACACGCCCCCCCAGACTAAGGGGCAGGGGGAACTAATCCATCCCTGGATAGGTCCTCTGTTCCAGTTGGTTATCCCGGTTGGACAGTGCATCAGTATTGCTAAATTTGGGATCTGGCCTAGACACAACAGTGAAGTTCAAGGCCTGCAACTAATGAACCACTTGCACCACTTTGGATTCTCTCCCTTAACATCTATCAACCACTTCAAAGGTTTAGGGTGAGCATACACAGTGCAGTGAGTCCCATGGAGGTAGGACCTCAACTTCCTAAGGCACCATACAATGATAAAGCAACTCTTCTTCACCTGGGGCCACCCGAGTTCTCCACTCTTAAACTGGTAGCTGATTAGACATATAGGTTGGTCCTTACCTTTGTCATTAAGCTGTGAAAGATTTCCAACTATCCCAGTGTCATGGGCATCTACCTGAACTATGACAGGTCTCTCCCAATGAGGTGCCCTTATAACCCAGGGGCCTGACCTAAGGATTCCTTCAGGACAACGAAGGCCTTCTCACACTCCAGGGTCCATACAAACTCCTTAGGTCCCTTTGAAGTAGTGAGGGCAGTCAGAGGTATTGCTATAGGCTGCCACTTTGCTTCTGTGTTTCCTAGTGAGGCCCATAAAAGTCCTAACTTGGGCTTGGGTATTGGGGGTTGACCAATTCTGTACCCGACGCACTTCACTGAAAAGAGGTTGCATCTTGACCCCACACATACCAACTTCATGCTTGAGGAAGGCCAATGGCTCTTGTTCAATTTGACACTTGGATGTCTCTCCTGAACAATTTGGTCTGATGAAGGTCCCGACACCCAGTCTTGAGTTATTTCCAGTTCCTTCCAAGTGGGGGTTGAATCAGCCATGTCATCCAGAAATGTACTGCTGAGATCCATTTTCCCATTCAGAACAGGGGCTAAGCTCATTTGACAGGTGTCAGTTGCAGCCACCAATCCAGTAGTCCATACACTAAAGTAAGGATCTGAAAAGCCCGAATCTGCTGTCTCCTCAGCATAGACTGCAAGAGATATGTTGCCATACCCTGCAGAGAGATCATAAAAGCAACTGTACTTTTCGTACAGAGCTGATCCACTAAGTTGTTACCTCTTAGTGAAGAGAGTGTCTCTGTCTTGTGGACAGAATACAGAGCTAAAGTGTCCATACAAAATCCAAAACTGGCTTTACCTGTATGTCCCTCCAGATCCTCAGAACTGGACTCTTAACATCTAGACAGCTCAAACACTCCTTGTTCCAATACACAGTGGATATCACACCAACTCTCAGAACTTGTTCGGAGTCACCACAATACCCAAACTTGGTGGGTTCACTCACTCCCAGAATACTGTCATGACGCGCACGCCATGGAAACTATGGAGACAATGGAAGAAGGGCTGATTCCATTCTACACCCGGCGGTCTAGTCTTCCATGCGCCCTCGCACGTCATGTCGCATTCAAATAGGCATCACACGGAAGTGAGGCGTTGCAACCTTGCTATTCCGCTAGGTTCTCACGCTGTTTATTCTCCGCACTTGTTCCGCCTGTGCCTCCTCTTGTTTTCCTACTTGACCGCCCGCTTGAGCTGCTCGTTTGGTTCTGAGCCTCTCCCCATCAGGCTCGGCTTCCTGGATTCCCGCCCCTCTCGAGCAGCCTCTTTCCCCCTTGCTTGTCTTGAGTATTTTCCTTCGTTCCTCCTTTCCTGTTTGCTTCCAGTTCGCATGTTGCTGTCTTGGTACGCTCTTTTCCCTCTGCAGCCTTCAGCTCTCCCTCTTCTACCCTCGGTGCAATATCCTTCCTGGCCACCGCTCCTGTTACCCAGGCTAAACTCTTCCATCCACCGCCAGTATTGCCTTCTGGGAATCGGAGTCCACTCTTCTCACTACAATGGCAAGCCTTCCTGTCAAAGAATCTGTAGTGCTGTCAACATCCCAGCACACCAGGGTTTTTTAGCTGTGCTTTTCCCTGGTTTTGGGGGCAGGCTCCCTGAGGGCCACCTTTGCCTAGCTGTCTGCCAGCTGGCAGGGTGGCCTCCGATGGAGCTTGTCCTAAACTCACTAAGAAAGGACTGGACCACTGGAGAGAAAGAAGAGCCATTCATACGGACAGTTCCTCTGAAGAACCCAGTACAGGTGAGGAGGAGAAGGAGGGAACTAAAGAGGGCATTTATCAAGTACACAATATTTCATCGCATGACAGTTTGCAACGCCAAAAGATGGCTAGCTTAGAGCAGTATCAAGAATTGGTCAATGCCATACAAGGGATTACTGCCGAGCTCCAAACCATGAAGGTTGAAAACACCGCTCTTAAGGCTGACAATGCCGCCCTGAGACAACAAATGATTCAGAGAGAAGATGTGCGGGGTGATCTTCCACCTATGCCATTACCTTGTGGGAAATATGAAGGGAACCCCAAGAGGATCTAGGAATTCCTCGACGCCTGTAGAGTTTACTTCACTTTTCGCCCTAAAATGTATGAATTTGACCGGGCAAAGGTTGGCTTCCTCGTTTCAAATCTTGGGGTTAACACTCTAGCATGGGCCACCCCTTTGGTCACAGAAGCTGACCCAGTGCTGAATGACTACAACACTTTTGTACAACAATTCAGAGAACGACTCGAAAGGACTGAAGCTTTATGCGCTTCTTATGAAAACATGCTGGATCTCAAACAGGGTCTTTCTGATGTACAAACTTATGCCTCAAACTTCCAGAGGATAGCTTTGGAGACGGGTTGGCCTGACTCCGCTAAACAAACACTCTTCAGGAGAGGGTTACATGAAGACTTGAACGATGAACTATCTCGGGTAGCCAGACCCTCCTCCTTCCAAGAGCTGGTAGCCCTAGCCCTCCAGATGGAATTTCGGATGTCCGAAAGACGAGCAGAAAGAAGAAAGACCAAACCCAACCCACTGTCAACTCCCTCCTCCTACTCACCTACTGCTCCGGAGAGATCTCGTCCGCAGACTGAAGAGCCTATGCAAATAGGAGCAGCAAGGCGTCCCCTTATTGCTGCAGAAAGAAAGACGAAAAGACCTAAGTTTCTGTATGTACTGCGGTTCTGAGAAGCACCTTCTAAGAGATTGTCCGGATGTTCCCCCCCAGAAGATCGGGAAACGAAAGACCCCGACCCTGAGCAGGGACACAGAAGGGGCTTCACTGGCTAATCCCTGTGTTTCTAGTCCACCCATAACTTATACTCCCTCTAACAAACTTATGGTCTTGAAAATAGTCCTGGAATGGACGTCAACCCATGCAGTAGAGTGTCTCGCTATGCTAGACTGCGGTGCTGCAGGGAACTTTATGGACGACCTATGGGCTAGTAAATACGCCATTCCCAGAAGAGAAAAACTACAACCTATATCCGTAGAAGGAGTGGATGGTACCCCACTGTCTTCAGGTCTTATCAGACAAGAAACCACAGAAATCATGGTTAAGATGAAGGCTCATCATGAAACACTGGTGTTTGATTTTTGATAAAGGCAGCCCATTTTCCGGTGATACTCGGAATACCCAGGTTAAGAAAGCACAATCCTGGTATCGACTGGGTAACATAGTAGAATTCAGGTCGGACCTTTGTCTGCAGTCCTGCCTGACAGAAGAAGGGCAACATTCACATCAAGGAAATACAGTGCCTGCTAGGAGTATCAACTCTATTCCTGTGGCCTATCAAGAATTTATCGATGTCTTTACAGACACTCAACCCAGACCTTTTCCTCCACATCGAGCCGAGGAGTGCAAGATCGATCTTGTACCCAATGCGGTGGTTACATTTGGGAGAATGTATCCCTTATCCCTTCCGGAGAAGGAAGCATTAAGGGAATATATTACAAGTAACTTACAGAAGAACAAGTTACTTTCTTACCTGGTAACGTTCTTTCGATGGGATGGTCCGACGACGTATTCCATATCTATGACAGTAATCACCACAGCTGTGCTGCTTCGGAAACTTTTTCGGCGTCTGCGTCCTGCGTCGATGACGTCGATGCGCCGCCGTCGAGGACCTCCTCCGACGTCCGACGTCATCCGATGTGATAAGTAGGACGCACGACGCCAGTAGCCTCAGTTGTAGTTTTTTCCCCCAGAACGTGTGACAATAGTCAACTGCCAGTCCGACACAAAGCCTTGCGGAACGTAAGCTGCAAACGCAACAGAAATTCTGCAGCGGGGAAGGCAGGGCGGGAGCGATATGGAATACGTCGTCGGACCATCCCATCGAAAGAACGTTACCAGGTAAGAAAGTAACTTGTTCTTCGAGGGGATTGGGTCCTCCGACGTATTCCATATCTATGACAGACTCCCAAAGCAGTACCAAATCAAGGAGGAGGGAAAGAATTTAGAAACAAAATTTAGAATAGCCAATCAAATAGCAGAGCAAAGGACCGCCTTGCCAAAGGCCAGATCCTGCCCTCTGATGGAATCGAGGGAATAATGCCGCACAAATGTATGCACTGAAGCCCAGGTGGCAGCATCACAGATGTTGCGAATAGGAACACCCCTCTGCAGGGCAGTAGATACAGCCAAGCCCCTGGTAGAATGGGCCCGCAAGCCAGCCGGAGGGTCCTTGCCCGCCAAGCGGTAACACTCCGAGATGGCCAAAATAATCCAGCGGGACAAAGTCTGTTTCGTCACAGCTTGCCCCAAGCGCTTACCAGCGTAACCAATAAAGAGTTGATCGTCCACTCTGACCCGGGACATGCGAGAAACATAAAAGCTCAAAGCTCTCCTAGGATCAAGCCTATGGAGCCTCTCCTCTTCCTTACCAGGATGCGGAGGAGGATAGAATGCCGGAAGAACAATCTTCTGGGCCAAATGAAATTCCGTCACTACCTTCGGAAGAAAAGAAGGACGAACTCGAAGGACAACCCTGTCCTTGTGAAATACAGTGAAGGGTGGCTTAACAGAAAGTGCCTGTAACTCACTCACTCTGCGAGCGGAAGTAACCGCAACTAAAAACACAGTTTTCAAAGTCAACAGCCTCAAAGGGCAAGAATGTAACGGCTCAAACGGAGCACCCATAAGAAACCTAAGAACAAGGTTCAAATCCCAACCGGGCACCAGGAAAGGCGACGGAGGGAACACATTAGTGAGCCCTTTCAGAAACTGTGAAATTAAAGGGATTTTAAAGTAAGAACATTCTTCAGATGAGCGCTTAAAGATGGACAGCGCCGCCAGGTAACCCTTAACGGTACCCACTTGCAAGCCCCTGTGGGCCAAAGAAAGCAAAAAGGACAGAACCATGGGGATGTCACATGCAAAAGGATCCACATTCTGAACTCTGCACCAGTCGCAGAACTTACGCCAACGGCAACGGTACAGAGACTTAGTTGCGGGCCTTCGGGCCGAAAGCAACACCTCCATCACGTCTTCAGGGAGGTCCCAATCCTTATACCTCAACCTTTCAGAAGCCAAGCGTGAAGGTTGAGGGATCCGACCTCTGGATGGAGAACCTGACCCCCCTCCCGTGAGAGCAGATCGTCTCGGTAGGGAAGACGACGTGGAGGGCAGATGGACAAGTCGAGAAGGTCCGGGTACCACGTCCTCCGAGCCCACGCCGGAGCAATGAGGATCATCCGGGAACCGAACTTCCGTAACCTCCGCAGCACTTGCGGGATGACGGGGACCGGAGGAAACGCGTACAGCAGCGGGAACGACCACTCCACCACGAACGCGTCTCCTAAGGCTCCTTTTGGAGGAAATTCCCGCGAGCAAAACCTTTCGCACTTCCGGTTGACACTGGAGGCAAAGAGATCCACTTGAGGGGTCCCCCAAAGGGCGAAGATCTCCAGGAGAATCTCCTGAGCCAACTCCCACTCGTGAGAGATCGTGCTCTGCCTGCTCAGAGCGTCCGCCGTCACGTTCTCGACTCCGGCCAGATGAACTGCCGAGATCGAAACTTCCTGCTGGATGGCCCAGAACTCGAGCTGCATCGCCTCCCTGCACAGAGGAAGTGACCCTGCCCCCCCCTTTTTGTTGAGGTAGTGCATGGCCACCGTGTTGTCCGTCAGGATCAGGACACTCTTCCCTCGCACAGTCGGCAGAAAAGCCTTCAGGGCTAGCCTGACGGCCCTCAGCTCCAACAGATTGATATGGAGTCTGGACTCCGACGGAGACCAACGACCGCTGACTGTCAGCCCGTTGGCATGAGCTCCCCATCCCGTGAGGGATGCATCCGACACGATCGTCACCTCCGGCCAGGGAAGCCAAAACGGAGCCCCCTTCATCAAGTTGCCTTCGACGGCCCACCACAGAAGGTCCCGGGCGACCGAGGGCGGCACCTGAATCGGGTCCGACATCCTGCCGGAGGACTGCGACCATTGCATCTTGAGTGCCCACTGCAAAGATCTCATTCGCAGGCGAGCCTCTGGCACCAGAAGAATGCAGGATGCCATGAGGCCGAGCAACCTCAAGAACTCGAACGCTGGGAGCGTCTGGGCATGCTGAAACTTGCGCACCATCTGCTGAATGTGAAGAGCCCTCACCTGGGGAGGAAAACACTGCCCCAGGGAAGTGTCGAGCACTGCTCCGATGTACTGGAGCCTCTGCGTTGGCGTCAAATGGGACTTCTTTAAATTGAGGGAGAAGCCCAGCCTGTGAAGGGAGTGGCAGGCGACGGACAGATGATCCAGGACCTGCTCGGGAGAGCTCCCCCTGATCAACCAATCGTCCAGGTAGGGGTAGACGTGAATCCCCCCTTGCCTGAGATGCGCTGCCACCACCACCATGAGCTTGGTGAAAACCCTCGGGGCGGAGGTCAAACCGAACGGCAGGACCCGAAACTGAAAGTGCGAGTCGCCAACCGCGAACCTCAGGTACTTCTTGTGCTTGGGATGGATCGGCACATGGAAGTAAGCATCCTTGAGGTCGAGTGACACCAACCAGTCCTGAAGCTGAAGGGCCTGGAGGACTTGAGAGAGAGTAACCATCTTGAACTTGTCCTTCCTGAGGAGTTTGTTCAAACCGCGCAAGTCCATGATGGGTCTCAATCCCCCGTCTTTCTTGGAAATCAAAAAATAAGGGGAATACCATCCCTTGTTCCTCTCCGCTACAGGCACCAGTTCTATGGCGCCTTTCTCCAGCAGGGCTTGAATTTCCTGCGCAAGGAGCGGATCCGGACACTTCAAAGAGAGGTTCCCCGGTGGATTGTCGCGAGGCCTGTGCCGAAAGGGAAGACAGTAGCCGTGGGTTACGATCTCCAGAACCCACACATCTGAAGTAATGGCACGCCACTCTACAAGATGCTGCGCCAGCCTTCCCCCAACCGGCGAACCATGGGACAAGGCCTCATGACTGAGTAGGAGCGGCTGCGGCGTTACCTGAGGGCAAAGAGGCAACTGCCCGAGCGGCCTTGGCACCACGGGTACCCTGTCATCCACCTCTGGTACCCCTGCGTTGGCCCCTTTGACTGCCAGCTCCTCTCGCTCTACCAAAGGACGAGTAATAGCGAAAGGAGCCACCCCTCCACTGCTGTCCCCTAGGACGAAAAGGCGGAGGCTGGCGAACTGCAGCGCCCAACGACTTCGCTGCAGCTTTTGAGGTCTGCAACCTCTCAAGGCTCTCGTCAGCCTTGCTGCCAAAAAGATGTTCACCATCAAAGGGCATGTTGAGGAGCCGGGACTGCACATCAGGAGCAAACCCCGACTTCCGCAACCACGCAAACCTGCGTATCACGGTGCTCGCCGCCATGGACCTACTGACGCATTCAGCTAAGTCCAAACCCGACTGAACGGACTCACACATGGCATCCTTACCATCCTGGACCAAAGCAAGGAAACCAACCCGTTCGTCCCCTTCGGGAATATGTTCAGCCGCTAACGCAACACAGTTCCACAGAGTGTGCGTGAAACGTGACAAGGCACAAATGGAGTTGGCCGCCTGAAGCGCCATACCACCAGAAGAAAACACCTTCTTCGCCCAGCCATCAAAACGTTTGTCGTCCCTATCAGGAGGGATGGTAGGGTACGACGCCTGCTTTGCCGGGGCCGTGGCCGCCTGCACCACCAAACTTTCCGGAGTGGGGTGCCTGGTCAAGTAGCAGGGGTCGCCACTGGCTGGACGGTATTTCCGCGACAAGGATCTGCCCACTGCCGGGAGACTCTCCGGAGCAGTCCAAGCCGCCGCCACCCTACGCTGTAAAGCCATATGGAATGGCAGAACCGGGTCAGATGGGGGACCAACATCAAGGATGTCCGTCAGATCATCCTGCACAAACTCCCCTGGGGGAGCAGACCATCCCAGATACTCAGACACCCTAGCCATAAGGCGCCGGTATGAGGAATCGGCATGGGAGCCAGGCTCAGGCCGACCAAATTCCACCTCCGGAGAGGTGTCCAGACCACTAGCATCATGCAGCGACTGCCTCAATTCGTCAAATTGACTATGGCCCGAGACAATGTCATCCGGCACCTGATCAGGAACCAGGCCAACCGAATCCTCATCCGCCTCCGAAATATAATCCAAGTGGTGGAAAGGCACCTGAGAGTGCCTGCTCTTAGCCAGAGCCTTCCTAGGGGGCACACCCGAGACACGGGGCACCTCCGACACGAAAGGCGTCGATGGCGTCGAGCGAATCGGCGCCGCCGTCGAGAAAACCGGCAACGGCGCCGAGAGGATCGGCGTCGACATCGAGGAAATCGGCGTCGACGTCAGATGCAGCGCCTCCAATATCGGCGGCGTCGACACAGCCCTCGAAGCCGGAGCCCCGAGCGTGTCCCTCGACGACCTGAACGTCGACGGCTTCGACGACTTCCTCGGAGCCGGAGCCTCGAGAAAGCCTGTCGACGCCCTCGACGCCTCAGACGTCGATGTCTTCCTCGAAGACATCACAGGTGCACACGGTCTCGATCGCGTCGAGGACCGGGACCTGGAACGGGTACGGCGAGAACGAGCCTCCTTGTCCGAACGGGACCTCTCCCGTGACTCGTGCCGACCACTCTTGCGAGCGGCGTCTCTCGACCTCACACGGCCGACCCCACTCAGGGGCGCGGACGGTTGAGTACCCTGCGACTCAAGAATCGCCAACATTTTCTTCCCGAAGGAAGCCCATTCCTCCGGCGTCGCACGGCTGGTGGGATAACCGACGTGCCGGGCAGAGTCCTCGGAAGAGGACCTGGAAGGCGACCGGTGACGGCGCTTCCGAGAACGCCTCGAAGAGGCAGAGGAGTGGCGAGACCGACTCCTAGAAGAAGACCGACGAGACCTCCGACGATGACGCGGAGAGTCACCCCTCGAATCATCCGTCGAAAGCCCCGCCGACTTCGACTTCCGGGGCTTGGACACCCGACCTACCGACAATTTCTTCTTACGTTCGCGTAAGGCCTTGGAAGTGAGCGACAGGCAGTCGACACAGTCATCCGTGTCGTGGGCCTCCCCGAGGCACCAGAGGCAGGCGTCGTGCGAGTCAGTCACCGACATCTTGGACCCACACACCCCGCACTTCTTGAAGCCCGGACGCGGGGTTGAAGACGAAGTGGAAGACATCGCTGCGAAGGAATATTCACAAACGAACAGGCTCGAAGAACCAGAAAGAACAGAACTCCAAAGAGTCGAGGCTAGAACCGAGAAACACGAAGCAACACGTTCGCGGAAAAAACGGAACTGAGGCTACTGGCGTCGTGCGTCCTACTTATCACATCGGATGACGTCGGACGTCGGAGGAGGTCCTCGACGGCGGCGCATCGACGTCATCGACGCAGGACGCAGACGCCGAAAAAGTTTCCGAAGCAGCACAGCTGTGGTGATTACTGTCATAGATATGGAATACGTCGGAGGACCCAATCCCCTCGAATGGCTTAATACAAGAATCCACTTCTTCGGCTGGAGCCTCCCTGTTCTTTATTCCGAACAGGGGAACTAAGGAACTCAGACCATGTATCGATTTCAGGGGCCTGAATAGTCAAACTATTCGAGACAGATGACCTATGCCTCTGATAAAGGAGATCATGGAAGCAGTACAAGGGGCAAAATGGTTTACCAAACTAGACCTCAGAGGGGCATATCTCCTACGCATCAAATAAGGGGACGAATGGGAGACCGCATTTCGTACTCCTTTAGGTCATTATGAGTACAAGGTGATTCCCTTTGGGTTAGTTAACGCGCCAGCCCAGTTCCAAAGATTTATGGACAGTCTTCAGTGATCTTCTGTTCAAATCTACTGTAGTCTACTTAGACGACATCTTGATTTACTCCCACACGCTAGGACAACATCGTCTACATGTATGGGAGGTGCTCAAGAGACTCCGAGACCACCATCTGTTAGCCAAACCTGAGAAATGTCTTTTCGAAGTTTCTACAGTTCCATATTTGGCCTTTATTCTGTCGGAAGATCGTATTGAGATGGACCCCAACAAGACAGCATCCATTAACAATTGGCCTGTTCCCAACTCAGTCAAAGACATCCAGAGGTTCTTGGGTCTGACAAATTTCTATCGGAAATTCATCGCAGGCTTTTCCAACATAGTTCTCCCTATTACAGCTTTGTTAAAGAAGGGGGTAAAATTCCACTGGATGTCTGAAGCAGATTACGCCTTTCACCAGCTCAAACAAGCGTTCACCTCTGCACCTATCCTCGGGCAGCCTGACCAATCTCAGCCCTTTATCGTAGAAGCTGACGCCTCACAAGGTGCCATTGGGGCAGCGCTACTACAACGGAAAGAGGACCACCTCCAACATCCCATCGCCTATTACTCCCGAACACTCACCTCCAGTGAAAGAAACTATTCGGTGATCGAAAAGGAACTATTGGCAATCAAACAAGCTTGCGAGGGGTAGCGTCATCTGTTGCAAGGAGCTAGATACCCGTTTCAAGTTCGAACAGACCACAGGAACCTAAGTATTCTCCAACAAATGGAATGCAGAAACTCTCGTCATGCCCGTTGGGCTTATTACTTCTCCCAATTTGATTTCGAACTTACCTACCTACCAGGTAAAGAAAATCACTTAGCTGACGCTCTCTCCCGAAGCTACGGAGAAGGATCTGGGAATTACACAGAACAGGAATGTCTCCTAAATGGGAAGAGATTCATTGGAACCGTCAATAACTATTTACAACAAGTATTGGATGCCCAAAAAAACCACATCTCATAAGAATCCCCTCTCTAGCCTATAAAGGAGAATACCTATTCAAAGACGATTTGCTTTACCTGCCTACCCAAGCTCTCCAGAACCAAGCATTTTCTTGGTGCCATGATCTACCCATGGCTGGACATAAAGGTAGTGCTGCTACACTGGATCTGCTGAAAAGGAATTTTTGGTGGCCTACAATGAACAAAGACGTCGTGGAGTACGTCTCTACCTGTCCCACATGTGCTCAAAGCAAACACAGTACGGCTAAGCCATTGGGGCTTCTACAACAAGAAGAACCACCCATTGGACCCTGGCAACATATATCCATGGATTTTATTGTTGAACTACCAAAATCAGAAGGATGTTCAGCCATCATGGTAGTTGTCGACTCCTTCAGTAAGTTAGCTCATTTCGTCCCCCTCAAAGGTACTCCTTCTGCCACTACCACAGCAGAAATTTTCCTGAGGGAGATTGTCCGTCTCCATGGTCTACCGTCCTCAATTGTATCTGATAGAGGAACACAGTTCAACTCCAAGTTCTGGACAACCTTGTGTAAGCAGTTACATATTCAGAGGGCGTTGTCTTCAGGTTTTCACCCAGAAACAAACGGAAAAACCGAACGCCTCAACGCTACACTTGAACAGTATCTAAGATGTTACTGTAAACAGATTCAGGACAACTGGTATCATCTCTTATCTGTGGCTGCATTTTCATACAATAACACCAAACATTCTGCTATAGGAATGAGTCCCTTTAGATGTACCTATGGGTACGAACCCAAACATATCCCGTTCTCTACTACTCAACCCACCAACGTACCTACCATAGACCAACTGCTGGACACCCTGAAACAAGCTCATAAGTCTGCTCAAGAAACCCTGTCAGTCAGTCGTCAGACATACAAAAGATGGGCTGATAAGAACAGAAGACCTAATCCCACTTGGAAAAATTGTAACAAGGTATGGCTGTCCACTAGATACCTACCCAGGAGAGTACATCCTGGTAAATTCTCACCCAGATATATTGGTCCTTTTGCTATAGAACAACAGATCAATCCTGTGGCCTTTCGGTTAAAACTCCCACACTCTCTTCAAAAAATTCATCCAGTATTCCATACCTCTCTTCTGAAAGACTATAAACCTGATCTGTTTTCAAGACCCATTAGAAGAAAGATACCCAGTTTGGATGACACCCAAAGTTTGAGGTTTCACGCATTTTGGACTCTCGATACAAACACGGAGTCCTGCAATACCTCATACTATGGAAGGGATACCCTTGGACGGAAAGGTCGTGGGAACCAGCCAGGAATCTACACGCCTCCAGACTCCTACGCCTATTCCACAGACACCATCCAGGTAAGCCTGGAGGAAGGCCTTGGTGAAGGGGTTATACTGTCATGACACGCACGCCATGGAAACTATGGAGACAATGGAAGAAGGGCTGATTCCATTCTGCACCCGGCGGTCTAGTCTCCACGCGCCCTTGCACGTCATGACGCATTCAAATAGGCGTCACACACGGAAGTCGAGGCGTTACAAACCTTGCTATTCCGCTAGGTGCTCAGGCTGTGTATTCTCTGCACTTGTTCCGCCTGTGCCTCCTCTTGTTTTCCTACTTTACTGCCCGCTTGAGCTGCTCGCTCGGTTCCGAGCCTCTCCCCATCCGGCTCGGCTTCCTGGATTCCCGCCCCTCTCGAGCAGCCTATTTCCCCCTTGCTTGACTCGAGTATTTTCCTTCGTTCCTCCTTTCCTGTTTGCTTCCAGTTCGCGTGCTGCTGTCTTGGTACGCTCCTTTCCCTCTGCAGCCTTCAGCTCTCCCTCTTCTACCCTCGGTGCAATATCCTTCCTGGCCACCGCTCCTGTTACCCAGGCTAAACTCTTCCATCCACTGCCAGTATTGCCTTCTGGGAATCGGAGTCCACTCTTCTCACTACAACGGCAAGCCTTCCTGTCAAAGCATCTGTAGTGCTGTCAACATCCCAGCACACCAGGGTTTTTTAGCTGCGCTTTTCCCTGTTTTTGGGGGCAGGCTCCCGGAGGGCCCCCTTTGCCTAGCTGTCTGCAAGCTGGCAGAGTGGCCTCCGGTGGAGCTCGTCCTAAACTCACTAAGAAAGGACTGGACCACTGGAGAGAAATAAGAGCCATTCATACAGACAGTTCCTCTGTACAGGTGAGGAGGAGGAGGGAACTAAAGAGGGCATTTATCAAGTACACAATATTTCATCGCATGACAAATACAGTCTGGTTTACACCAACCTGAATAAGGGGTGTCAGTGACCCATAGATACTGTTCTTCATTCACCACGCATTCCAGGGGGGGCTACATACATACACCACTCCTTAGAATATAAATTGCACAACCAGGTTGGAGATAGGGAAGGACGATATATTATGTTGCTGGAGAAATCTCTGAGTTAAAACTGCTGTTGATAAACATACATGCCCCAAACACTGACTCCCTGACTTTTTTCACCACTGCGCCAACCATATTCACAAATTTCCGAATTATGATATTGTGTGGGCAGGCGATTTTAAAATGCCATCACGTTGGAGCTGGACAGGTCGCCCTCAGCACAACATACCTTACCACGAGGAGCCCAGGCGTGGACTATCACAGACTATCATGATTTGCATGATATGTGGCGGGAGACACACCCTACTGACAGGGAATACTCCTTTTCAAGTGTCCACGTATCTCCTCCTCCAGAATAGATATTATGGCTACCCCCCCTGGCTAGAGGTGTGGTGGAAGCTACCATACTCCCCCAAACTCTCTCAGACCACTCCCCAGTGATGATCCGCATTGCGGGACTAGCACGGCCCATGAAACAGCTGCAGTGGCGATTTAGAGCCTGTGCTCTGGATGATGCCGTGTTCTGGGGGAAATTGGATGAGACATATAGACCTACTTTCTAACTAATGAGGGCTTGGTCCCTGACCCAAGGGTTGTCTGGGAGGCCTTTAAAGAGTATGTTGGAGGATGTTGCATAGCAAAGGAAGGGGGTGTTGAAAGCCCTACGTAAATCCATGCGCACACTAGAGGCAACCATTAGACAGTTAGAATCCCAGCAGGGGACCCGTGACTCTGCTGAGGTGCGCAACACCCTGAGAACGAAAAGAGGAGAATTGAACCAATTGGCGATCAGGTAAGAGGTTTCTTGGAGAACCGATTGCAGCGACAAGATATGGTGAGGGTGACCGTCCCAGCAGGACGTTAGCATGGGCTATCATTCCAACAAACGTGAGCATCAAAAGACGCCCATCATGGAGGTTGAGGACCCGAATTGGTGCCTCATTATGGACCTTGCTTGAATTAATAGCTTTTTTCGCGAGTACTACAACCTGTTATACCCATCCCGAACCAATGCAGGGCATGACATTATAGCGCAATACCTGGATAAGATAGCCTTGGGGTGGCTAGACCCAGATCAAGAGGAGACCCTAAATGCACCCACATCAGATGAAGAGATACATAAAGCGGTCCTCTCTCCCCCCAACGGGAAAGCCCCTGGTCTAGACGGGATAACCTTTAAGGCCTACATAGACTACTTACTGCCATTCCTGCGCGACATGTATGAGAGCGCCCTATCCACAGGCATTCTTCCTGAATCCACAAGAACTGCCCTAGTAACAGTGCTCCTCAAGCCAGAAAAGGATCCCCAAAAATGCACATCATACAGACCATAGTCGTTAATTAACACTGACAACAAAATACTAGCTAAAATACTGGCGGACCGACTCTTACTGCATATGCCTGCACTGGTTCTCCCTGGTCAGGCGGGGTTTATCCATGGTAGCTTGACCCTAAACAACTTAAGGCGACTATTCACACTTATGCATAATGTCGAATTGGAGGTCCCAATGGTAGTGGCGGCGCTGGACGCGGAGAAGGCCTTCGACTCTGTGGAATGGCCATTCCTGTTCGAGGTCCTCCACCTGTCGTTCTGGATTCGGACTCGCATTCATGTGCTGGATTTACCTGTTATACAAAGCACCCAGGGCAGCAGTGTACACGAATGGTATGACATCAGAATATATTTACCCAACACAGGGAACACTGGAGGGATGACCTCCGTTGCTACATGTTAGGGAGAATTCTCTTATAAGGCTAATTTCCCAAACCTAGTGAGTCCCCCAGCAGCTTTGCTGGATTTTTGGGGTTTGTTTTTTTCTCCTGCTAAGAGTGAGACACTTTTACTCCCACTCTTAGGCATGATTTGAGGTACGTCTTTGACTTATGTGCTTATGGGCTATGGGGTTTCTTTTTACTCCAGAGGGTATCATCTGTTTTTCTGTACGTGTGGTACACAGCACCCTCAGTGCAGTACCACAGGGGTGTCACAGTGACCCCCAAACATAGACTCCATTCCCTGGGACTGACTACTGCCTCGGCATGTAAAGTCACCATTGGCTTTACTAGTCCAAAATTGTGAACAGAACCAGTACAAACCATCATATTGTGGAAGCACTGATAAGGGGTAATTCGATTACCCCTAGGTCTGTTCGAGGGGGCACTGTCCCATCCCCCCTCGTCGAGTTTCTGGCTGGTGGCAGTGGTTACCACGCGAAATATTCCACCGAAATATTCTCTATGGGATTTTCCCATCGATTTTAAACGCACCACTTTTTGGTGCAATGTTAAAGATACCGCTGGTTTATTTATTTAATATTAAATCACCGGTTGGGTCTTTTTGCCAGAACTCGATCCTAAAATGGCGTTTGTGTCCGTCTCTGTAACTCTGCCCTCCAAATGGTGCCACTCTGTCTGGGTTCCACAAGAAGGGTGGAGGGGGGAATTGGCACCCTGGACTTCATTCCCTTAGCAACCCAAGTCGCACTCTACTCCGATTGGCCCAGTGGTGAGCTGCCCGGCTCACCACTTAGCATGTGTGATTGACAGCTAGGCTGATGAATGGGGCTTTTTCTGCATAAAAGCAGGGCCTTAGGGACTGGAACTTCAGAAGTTGCCACAGGACCTAAGAATCCAAAGAGGGAAGAAGCTGAGCCATCTGCAACGACGACACCATCGGTGAAGCCCTGCTGCAACTACCTCACCACTTTCCCGACGACAAGAGAAGATCTTCTGCTGGACGAGTCTTCTTCCCCTGAGCTGATGGGATCAACCAGTTTGCCCTTTTCGCCTTCCAAAGACGTCTCTTGGTTGAATCACCCGTGCCAAGTACCCCGGCGGCCGGATAGCCAAGCTCACCACTTTTGACAGCGAATAAAAGGATTGCACCTTTTAATCGTGAACTCCGCGGCTGGTTTCATCCCTGCGCATTGCAACGACTCCACGTTTCCCCCACGACGAGATCTTCTCTTCCCGTTGTCGGAACCACGAACTTCAACCACTGCCAGAAACAACTGCCCCCGCTGGCGCTTCCTTTCTCTTTAAGGTACTGTGTCGTACCTGGCTTCCCTTTCTACAGATTGCTAAAGGTGACCCTTAAATCCTTGGCTTCTAAACTGGGTTGGCTCCAGGCCCGCTAACTATATCTTTTGAATCACCCCAACCTCTTTTGAACACTCTGCAAAGACTTTCAGTGCACTTTAAACCGTGTGATCCTGGGCACATTTCGCTTTGCTCCATTTAAAGTGGGCCTGGCAATGAACTTTGGCTCTACAGTATTACCTGCCTTTCTCCCCTTGCTCTGAACTCAAGTGTTGGGAACTGTTTTATTCTTATGCTCTGCCTTTTTCTCTCCTTTTAACTACATTATCAGATTGTCATCTTGGTTAAGCGCTCACATCTGTTCTAACAAATAGTAGTGTTTTAACCCCGACTTGTCTGATAACTATTAGGGGAGGTGTGTATACTTAACCTGGCTGCGTTTTAACTTGCTTTTGATTGAGAGTGCTAGTATATGCCATAAAGTGTGTTTTAAATAAATAATGATATACTTTTTATACAAAGCTCTGGTCAGTGTTTGTTTGCTCTGTGTTTTGGCCCTATTGTGTATACTCCACATACTGCCCTACTCTTCTTGAGAGAAGTCTGACTGCTCAGCCACAGCTACCAGGTAAATCTAGGTGGTACAGACTGCTACCAATTGGGTTTACTGCTTCCTCCTGTAGTCTTAATCTTTTTGCAGTGTTCCCCAAGGGAACTGCACAGGATTCTGCCTAACACTACATGCGAGAATTCCACGCTCATTGGGAATACGCATACACTCGCATCTCAGTATCATCTCTCTATACGCATTTAGTATATATGTTGAGGCAGAAGGGCCTGCTGAGGCAAAGAGGGGCTCCTATCCTGCGACTCCTCTCCCTCTTGTAAAACATTACAGTTAGACTCTGAATTATCATCTTCATTATCAATTTCCACAATTTCTGGATTAGTGGGAGTTGCAGGCCCACTATCCAACCTTTGGTGATCTAACAACCGGTTTATAGTGATAATTTCAAAAACCAAAATTTCGAAAGTCAAAATATTGCGAAAAAAAATATTGAAAAAAAAGTCGCATTTTTTTTTAAATTACGTTTTTTATTCGAAATGGGGGTTCCCTCCCAAGCCCCCTTTTTAAAAATGTTTTTTTCTGTTTTACCTATTTTATTTTTATTCCCGGACCCCAAAATAAATATATAATAAAAAGAAAATTCGATATTTATTTTTTCGATATTATTGTTTCAACATTATTGTCTTTTGAATTTTTTTTTCTCAAAATTATGACTGACCACCCTAACAACCTTGTAAACAATTCATTTTTCTTACCTTTAACAGGGAGATCATTATTTTCAGTTGTTCTACTGTTAGAAAGAGCAGGGCTTCCTGCTTGAAGTTATCCATACTAGGCATGTTACAATTGCTATTCTAGTGTAGCTTAGCCTTGTGAAGATTTTTAGTTGCACAAAAGTTAAGCAAACCCTCAATGTGCCAACTCTACAATAGATTGTCACCGCCTGCCACCAGTGTTAGGCAAGATTGTGTGCAGTACCCTTTGGGAGACTACAGCAACCATGTCCTCCTGGTAATAGGGAACCCAACCTTTGGTAGAAGTCTGTACTACACAGGTTGGTAGTGTGGCTGAGCAGCCAGGCTTATCTCAAGAGGGGTCAATGTGAGCTGTAAGGTTGTAACACAGAGTTTCACAGTGACAGTCATTCAAATAAACCTAGGGCCAAAACATTTAACACTTATGGTACACATCAAAACACACTTTCTCTAAATTAGATGATACCCATTGAGGATGGCACACAGACACTTCCTACACCCTTGGGTGACTTAAATAGCTAGGCAGTCTTCTGGATGTAAATGGGTTGATTATCAACCCCTCGAAAACCAAAATCCTTGCCTTATCCAAAGGGCCGGTTAGGAAGAAAATTAACCTCTGGAATCTGAGGGGCATAAGAGTACCTTGTTCCACCGGCTTTACTTATCTGGGCTATTATGTCGGAGCTAGTAGAGGCTCGAAAGGGCAGATTCATCTTCTCCTAAACAAAGCTAAGGTACTGGCCAGGCAGATCCTTAAAATCGACCGCAAATATGGCTGATTCTCTATTAGATCTGCCTTCCTTTTTGTCAAGGGTAAAATAGCCCCGAAACTGATATATGGTCTGGAGTTCTGTACAGGGTTAACCATCTACAAACTCGATGGTATTGAAGGCGACATGTCTTACTTCTCTCCAATGCTGTCCCTCTGGCTGCAATTCGATTCAAGCTAGGCTACATCCCATTAAAATCCCGAGTTGATTGGAGGATACTTATGCTCTACGCTAAACTTAAGGTACCTATATCCAATACTTTATATGAACTTGTTGGGAACAACTTTAAACAATCTGCTTTCTTAATGAAATTTGCTAAATTGTGCAAAGACATTTTGTGTAACAGCAGCTCAGATTTAGATCAGTTAACCATTAATCCTACAAAAACTAAAAAGAAGTTGTGGTAATATGATTGGTGCCAGACTATGGATGCTTTTCACTCCTATAGCTCTATGTCTCATCTGGCACATGAACACAAGAAAAGAGGCACTCTCTCCTCAATTCTCAGGATTTTTCCTAATCGTGACCAACGACAAATCTTACTTAGATTGTGGTGGAATATTCTACCAACTCTGGACACCAAATTGAAGTGGAAACATATTTTGGTGGCTGACAGCCTTTGTAGATTCTGCCACATAGTTCCTGAAAAGGATAAACATCTTATTTTGTTTTGTACACAACTTAAAACCCTGAGAAATTCCTGTCTGAATGCACTAAAAGCTCTATTCTTGGGTTTACCAACTGAACTGGTATGGCAACGCTGTTTGTGTATTGGAACTATTCGAGAGGGCTTGGCTCTATCTAGTTTTATTCGTAACCTTCAACTGGAACATATGTGATTGACTACATTATGCTGTTTAAAACATATAGTTTCCAAAACATATCTTCTTCTTTAGAGATTATTTTTGCTATCCTAAGGGAATATATTGGTATTTTAATTGTCAATACATTGACTGTATATGCACTTTCATACTTTTTCTATGTATTTGTTTTCTCTTTTATAAAGGTTTAATAAAACCATATACAATAAAAAATAAATAAATAGCTAGTCCACTGCAGACATTGATATCACTGGGACATTTAGAGCAATACTGAGTTTAATGTAAAGGATTAGATATGGGAATAGAACAAAGGTTAACAAATAACTCACAAACTGGTAAGTACTTTTTGAAGCCTCCAATGCAAAGTAAATCACCCCTTTCCTGTAGGAAAGGCAAAAGCACAAAGTCAGAGGTAGAAGAGTCTCTCAGGGAGCCAGGACAGTCAATGGTATTTGAACAAATTCTAGGGGAGCTGAAGATCTTCTTTGCAGGTAAGTAAAAGTCTTGCACAATGTTTTTAGAAAGGGTTGTACAAATAAGATTCACTTGAAGGGCCACAAGCTAGGTGGCTTCTGAGGGGCAAAGCTGCAAGCAACTCTGCAATGGCAACCAAGACAAGTCTCACCTGAGAACAAGTAAGGTTACACAACAAGAGGTAAGTCCTCTTAGGTTTACAGTACCTTTGATTAGAAGAAATTGTGTCAGCTGGCTTCTGTTCTTGTGTGGCTCTGCAGATCCTGTTGTTCCTGGGCCACAGTCGAGAGGACAAGAGGGAAGACTTCTGGGGACCCCTGCAGCACAATGGGAAGGTCGGTGGCAGCAAAGGTCAAACTTCAATTCAGCTGCACGCGGTTTCAGCTCTTTGCGCCTCAGCAAATAGCAACACAGCAGATCTCGGATAGCACTTCAGACTTTCCTCGCATCTGGGGTCCAGCACTCTATGAGGTGGCTCAGGCTGGTTCAGTCGTGCTTCAAGGGAGTCCGAAGGATCTTCCTGGAGCTCGAGTCTGACTTAAAGCGATGCACTCGATCTGGTGTTCCTCTTCCTGGCATTTCGGTTCCAGCTGCAGCAGTAGTGGAAGTACAGCTAGCTCCAAGAGGATGTCCAGATGAGTTCTCTTTGGAGTTGATTGGTCCGACCCACCCAAGGGGAGAAGTCGTCCTTGCAGGGCTTCTCTAGTCGAGGCGAATTCGAAGCTTCAGCACAGCAGCAGGGCTTCACCGGGCAAAACAACGGTCCAGGAGTGCAGCAGGCATCTCTTCCAAGTTCTTCGGTTTCCTTTGTCCAGTTGTCGACTCTGCCTTCCAAGCCAAAAAGCCTTGCCTTTTATGCAGGTTTCTCCCATTCATTCCAGCCTAACTGTCAATCACACAGCAGGGTGGCTGTCCTTTAAGGACAGCCAGTCGGCCAATCACCTTAGGGTACATTCCTGTAACCAGGGGGATTAAGCACAGGGAGTTCCAGACACCTCCCTCACTTCCTGCCCCTACCAGACATGCTGGAGTCAGAGGCTGGCTTCACTTGTGAATCCCGCCAAAGACAAAACAAACGAAGGGATCAAACCTGGTTTGGCACACCGAGTAAATCTCAAGAAGGACCTTTCCAACAAGAAATGGCGAGGACCAGGGCCATTTTGGCAAAATGGGCACCCATGGGTGCCTTACTGCAGATGCGAACGCAGCCCGCAGTAAAAATACACAATGGTAGTAAAATGTAAACCACTGCCACCAACCATTAATTATAGAAAGGGTAACGTAAAAATGTTACATGAGAAACTAGACAAAGGGGATGGAACAAGTTACTTACCTGTAACTGTTGTTCTCCAGCATGGGTCTGGCATGGATTCACATGCTCATGAATATTCCCCGTCGTCAGGCTGGGAATCCTCTGTAAAGAAAAAATCAGTTTCAGTTTCGTTTCTGAACTGTCTTTCTACTAATAACAAATCACTGGTCTCTGGGTCATACTGCCCCCACCCAATGACTGCCCTCTACCTAAGCACCTCCTCTGGCAGCCATCTTCAGATTTTTACGGCACGTTCAAGTGTTGGGAGTCCTCGTGCTATAGCTCTCGAGCTTTTACTGCGTTTTCACACTTTTTTCAAAGAGACTTTCTCATTTTTCGGTTAAATCGAGCCTCAAGCTCTGCCGTTCTACTTCCGATCAACGGTGACCTGTTTCAGAATTTTCTAAGCCCCTCAAGGGTGAAGTTTTCGTCGAGTTACGCTTCTTGGGGGATTCCAGAAGATCTGAGGCCTACCATGGACATGGCCCAGGACAAGGGAAGCTCGACGCCCGGATCCAAGCTGTTCAGGAACTGCCCTGGATGCGGGTTACAGAATGTTTTCAAGGAGGACGAGCATTCGAGATGTCTCTACTGCCTTCATGAGGACAAGACGCATGTGGAGAAGGACTGTGCATTCTGCAAGAACCTATCGGAACGGACCATGAGGGATCGTCGTACCCGCCTCGCCAGCTGGCTGGAGAAGGGCCCAGCAGGTGAGAAGAAGAAAAGGTCCGAGCGGTCTTCTAAGTCCTGTGAGGGCGCCTCAGCGACGGGGGCCCAACAGAAGGCTAAGCACCGCGAGTGCCGAACGGTCGGGCTCTTCGGCTGCCAGGCAGGGCGCGCCTTTCCCAGCACCATCAACCACGAGCCATCTCTCTGGTTCGGGGAAGACGAAATCCGACAACCCGGGTAAGCTTCTGGAGAGGCCCTGGTCGATCTCGATGGATTCAGCCGAGGGGGAGCGAGGCAGTGACCCTCCCCCCAAGGCTGGAAGACTTCGGGGGGACAGCCAGGAAGAGAGTGCTACAGCTCACAGGAAGGCCAGACGGAGCGTTCTTCTCTGGCTGAAGTCTCACCTGACCCCTCCAGGTTTCCGCCTATATATGCACTCCAAAAAAAGGAGTTAATCCTCGAATCTTCTGGAATTGCACCTGCGCAGTTGAGGGACAGCCGTCGGTTGCCGGCTGGGTCAATCGAGAGCTCCCCCCCCCCCAAGGAATGCAGGGCCTCCCTGCTCTAAAACTCAGAAAAAATATGCTCCACGGAGAACAGTAGCAAGTCATAACAAGGTTAGCTTTTCCCAGCAGAAATGGCCTTGACTGCATCCCAAGTTTGAAGAAACATGTTTGTCTCAGCACTGTGAATAACACACTTCAGCAAAACGTGTGCAGCCTTTCACTTCGGAGTGAAGTAAATATCCAACATGGCTGCGAGCACTCCCAGAATGCATTGTGCTCCCGCGCCATTTTGAACTAAGCATAAATTGAGCAGAAGACAGATGCAGGAAGGGATGCCAGGCCTCTTCTTGCGTCTTCTTTGGATATTCAGTCAGCTGTTGGTCTATGAAAGATTCTTGGCTCCAACGCTGATTTGAAGAAATTGATGCAGGAGTCCTCTTATCCAAAATCCAGCCTGGAAGGGGGTGGTGCGGGGGCATATCGATGAGGAATCTGCAGGTGAAGAATCCATAGAAAGAACATTTTGGTAAGGTAATTTCTCCTTCATTCCTTCAATGGATTGCTTTTCTCCTGGAGATCCCTCATCATGATAGACTCCCAAAGCAGTCAGGATAACGGAGGAGGGCAGAAAGATTCAAACCAGCAGATTCTGTAGAACCGTCCTACCAAACCTAGCATCTGCTCCCCGTGCAACATCCAAGGCAAAGTACTTGGTGAAGGTATGTAAGGATGACCAAGTCGCCGCCCAGTATATATCCCCAACAGGACCTCTGGAGGGCCGTAGAGGCTGAGACCCCCCTGGTGTAATGAGCCCCGATACCCGCTGGAAGCTCCTTGCCTGCCGATTGGTAATACTTGGATATACACATAATAATCCACTGTGATAGGGTTTTTATATAGTGATGGCAAGACCTCTTCTAGACGAGGAGGTGGCGGCCACAAACCACTGGTCTGATTTGCTGAACTCTCTTCCTTTGAAGGGTGTGGAGGGGGGTAAAAGACAAGTAAATCAATAGACAGGGACAGATGAAATTCTGAAACCACCTTAGGAAGAAATCCGGGTCTGACTTTAAGAGAGACGTTCTCGCGAAAGAACTTCAGAAAGGGAGGTTTGCAGCACAATGCTTGCATTTTGCTAACCCTACTGGTAGATGTGGTTCCAACCAAAAAGGCTGTCTTTAGGGGATAACAGCCGTAAAGAACATGAATGCATAGGCTCAAACAGAGCCACCATCAAGTAGGTCAAAACTAGATTAAGATCCCAATCTGGGACAAAACAGGGGGTTTTGATGGAAACTTGTTGAGAAGGTCCTTCAGGAACTGAGCCATTACCGGAATAGTGAATAAGGAACCTTGGTCTGGGGACCTCTTTAACACAGACATGGCCGCCAAATACCCTTCAAATGTGGCAACCTGAAGGCCTGAAGAGGCCAGTGACAGAAGAAACTCCATCACTGTGGTGGTGGGGCAGGAGATAGGGTCAGTCTCGCATTCCCTGCACCACACCTCAAATCTTCTCCACCTGCATGTATACAGAGATCTAATAGAAGGTCTGCGTGAAGCCAGCAATACCTCAAGTATCTCCTCCGAGAGGTCCCAGTCATCATACCTCATGCTCTCAAGAGCCACACATGAAGGTTGAGGGAATCCGGGGTCAGGTGGAGCACTGAAACCTCTGACTGGGTTAGGAGATCCGGGCGCCGAGGTAACCAGTGAGGTGGGCATATGGTTAGATCCATGAGATCGGAGTACCATGTCCTGCTCGCGCAGTCCGGGGCGATCAACATCAGGGTCGCTTGGAATCTATTCAACCTCCTGAGAACCCAAGGGATGACGGGAATCGAGGGGAAGGTGTAGTGTAGAGGGACGATCAAATCCACTAGAAATTCATCCCCCAGTGCACCGTTTGCTGTGAATTCCCTTGAGCAAAAACTTTTCGCACTTCCCGTTGGACTCAGACGCGAACAGATCCAGTGCTGGGGCACCCCAGAGAGCAAATACCTCCTCTAGGACTTCGTGGCACACTTCCCACTGGTGTGAGACCATGCTCTGCCTGCTCAGAGCATCCACCAAGGTGTTCTCTGTCAACCCAGATGAACTGCCGAGGGGGCAGCAGTGCACGCTACCCTGTTTGTAGAGGTAGTGCATGGCGACTGTGTTGTCTGTCAGGATGAGGACATTCTTCCCTCCGAGAGACAGGGCAAGACCCTCAGGGCTAACCAGATAGCCCGCAACTCCAGCCTATTGATGTGCCACCTGGCTTCTGATGGAGACCAGAGGCTGCTCACCTGCAATTCCTCACAGTGGGTGCCCCAACCCTTCATGGACGCATCTGTGACCACTCGGGCCTAGGGACCAGGAGGCCAGAAGGGTTCCCCCACCAATAGATTGCTGCGAGTGTTCCACCAACCGAGTTCACAGACTACCTGGCTGGACACCGAAAGACGATCCACATTTTCTCCCAGGTACTGAGACCCCTGTCCCTCAGGAGCCATTGGAGGGATTGCATACAGAGCCTGGCCGCTGGCACAAAAAGAAAGCAGGAGGCCATGAGACCCAAGAGGCAGAGGAAGGAAGCCGCTGGAAGAGTGGCGTGCTTCTGAAACAAATGCACCATCTGGGCTACGTTGCGGACTCTCTCCTCGGGAGGAAAAACCTTCCCTACCCGGGTCTCCAGGACTGCTCTGATGAACTGGAGCCACTGAACTGTTGTCAAATAGGACTTCAAGTAGAAGGAGAAGCCCAGCTTGTGCAGTAGCAGGCAGGTGTCATCTATATGAGACGAGATCTGCCCCACAGACTTCCCTCAGATCAGCCAGTCGCCCAGGTACAGAAATACATGGACCCCAGATCTCCTGAGGTGAGCCGCCATTACCGCCATGAGCTTGGCGTGGAGGTCAACACAAAGGGAAGCAGTTTGAACTGACAGTGCTAGTCTCTTATGAAGAATTTTACAAACTTCATGTGCTTCTGGTGTATCGGCACATGAAAATAAGCATCCTGTAAGTTTATCGACACCAGTCAGTCCTGTAGTTCGAGAGCGTTGAGAATCTCTCACAACTTCACCATCCTGAATCTGTCCTTCCTCAGGAACTTGTTCGAGGTCATGAGGTCCAGGATGGGACAGAGACCTCCTCCTTTCTTGGGAAATACCGGCAATACCAACCAGACCTTCTCTGATCGGGAAGTACCTCTTCCACAGCACCCTTCGACAAGAGGGCTTGCAGTTCTTTCTGGAGCTCCTGCCCCATTTGGAGTGGGGAGGTGGAGGTCTGTCTGGAGGCCTCTTCAGAAAAAGCAGACAATTATCGCACTGAATTAACTGCAAGACCCAGGCATCAGAAGTTATTTCCTGCCACTGGGGCCAATGCCCTGCCAACTGTCCACCAACCGGTGCGTGAGAGGGGAAATCAAAGCAGCTTAGAGGGCGCAGGTGACCCCGATGCTGCTCGTTGGCCTCTAGAGGCCCCTCTGCCGCTTCTGGGGTGCGCAACGCACCTCTGCCCTTGCCTGGCTTGCAGGAGCTGCGCCTTCCTGCCATAGGGCACATAACATCTATAGCCTCTGCCCCGGGAGGCGAAGCTGAAGGCAGGTATGGCCGGCTGCGCCACTAGGCCCAATGATTTGGCAGCCAATTAGGACTCCTTGAATTTCTCTAAGGATTCGTCTGCTTTCCGTCCGAAAAGCATGTCACCTTGAAAGGGCATGTCCAGCAACCGATTTTGTACATTTGGAGAGAAGCCATAGGTTTTTAGATAGGTTTGGTGTCTCATTAGGACTTCTGGATCCATTGTTCTGCCAACGCAGTCTGCTACGTCCAGGCCTGTTTGCAACGACTGCTTGATTACCTCCTTCCCATCATCCACCAGCTGTAAAAATCCTTCCCGCATGGCACCCTCTGGGACGTATTCAGCAGCATGTTCAACTTCCTTCCATAAACCAAATGAGTATTTGGTGAAACCACATGCCACGTTAGTGGCTTTGAGAACCATGCTACCAGAGAAGAACAACTTTCGGGCCAATGTGTCATTTTTCCATGTCTCTGTCCATAGGCATTTTAGAGGTTGATGCCGCGGGCCTGGTGGAAATAGTGGGAGAGTGTTTAACCAACCCTTCTGGGGAAAGGTGTGTGGCGAGGAAAGAAGGGCCTATGAAGGGTCTACTCTGGCCGGGCCTATACTTCCCTGTAAAATTGGCATTCACAGGGGAATGCTACAAGGGTGCTGACATAACGGAGCTAAGGGGTCCGCAATGGCTGGGTTGAAAGGCATATTATGCTCGACTGTAGGTTTCTCGCCCAAAATATTGCTAAGATCATACCCCCGAAGACAGGGTAGTGGACGCCTTCAACCCCCTTGGTGTCAACTACCCTGTGAACCAGATCCCTGAACCTAGCACTGGTGTGGGTATAGGGCTGGCTTTGCTGTAATTCCAGGTCTGGTGAAGTATCCAGACCACTGGCTTCATACAGGATAACTTGGGGGCAACGTGCTCGCCTTGGAAGCAAGATGACATGAAGCAACACAGGTCCGATCCCCGGGTCCGCGGTTAGAAACCTCTGGGTATTAAGTGTGTCATATCATATAGTATGTAGACACTGAGCTAGGGCCAATAGATCGGCCTGATCGTCGAAAATAATCGACGCCGGCAACCATGTAAACGAGGTTGATGGTGTCCTCAGAGTCATCGATGCCACATATGGAATGCAAGGAATCGAAGAAACCCGATCTCGACAGCGGCACAAAAGAACCGTCGATGACTGTCAGCGCTGCGGGCTTCAGAATAGACTTCGAAGCTGAAGCTTTCGATGTCGAAGGTTCTTTGGGCGCTGAGGGACGCTCGGATAACAGATAGGCCTCAGCGTTATGGCCACTTATGCCTGGCAGGTGTAACAATCAAAAACGTTTTCGATGCCGATGATGTCAACGGAATGGCTGGCTTCGGGTCAGTGGCCAGAGCCGCACCTTAAAACTCTCCCACTCTTCCCAAGTGGTCGGCCAGTTAGGCAAGATTGTATGCAGTATCCTTTGGGTGCACTACAACAAACCTGACCTCCTGGCAATAGGAATCCCGCCTTTGGTATAAGTCTGTACTACACAGGTTGGTAGCGTGTTGAGCAGCCAGGCTCATCTCAAGAGGGGTCAATGTGAGCTGAGATTCACAGTGACAAGTATCCAAATAAACTCTTACACACAAGGTTTCTTGATTAAACAATGATTAATTTATTTAACGGTCAGTCAGAGTAAGCCTTCTTCAGAAGGGGCAATATAATAGTAACACACAAATACACTCCAAAATACACACTCTTAATATTTCTAAATCAGTAAGTACCCTTTTGGGATGGCACACAGACACTTCCCTACACCCTCAGGTGACTTTAGTAACTAGGACACTGGACATTAATATATCACTGTTTGCATTTAGAATCAGACTTAAGAGTTTCACAAAGAAAAAGGTTATTAGAACAGAACAAGAGATGAGACAAATATTCTGAAGCAGGCAAGTACTTTTGGTAACCCCCCAATGCAAAGTTAGTTAATCCCTTCCTGGAAGGAAGACAAAACACATTGTCAGAGGGAAGAAGAGTCATTCAGGGAGCCAGGCTAGGCCAAAGTCAATTGAGCAAAAGTCTAGGTGGGCTGAAGCACTTCTTGCAGGTAAGTAAACGTCTTGCACAATGTTTTATAAGTCTTTGTACAAAAGAAGAATTCAAAGCAGGGCCACAAGCTGTTCAGGCTTGTGAAGTAAAGAAGCCATCAGTAACTCTACAGAGCAACCACAAAAGGTCTCATCAACAGAAAACAAGTGCAGTTACACAACAAGAGGCAAGTTCTCTTAGACTGCTCAGGGTTAAGGCCTGCTTCTTATCTCAGTACAGTTTCTCTTTAGGAGGGCTGCTAGGTATATTGCTGATGTAATCATTTAGCAGCAGAATACATTGTTTTGAAAGAAGGAGCACAGGGATCACAATTGTTCTGGGAGCACCTAGTGATTTGTCCAACCTACTCGTCCCTCAGAATGCAGGACAGTGGCTTTGAAATTGATTTCTGAACCTATCAACATGCAATATTAAGATAATCAGAAAGAAGCCAGACCTGGCTGTGGCTGTACCACTATTTCCTTCGAGCAGGTAGCAATTACATGTGCTTTCACACTGTATCCATCTGCAAACATTCAACCAAATACTCAAACTTAGGTATGCCTATGAAAAGTGGTAGAAAAGGTATAATACAAAGACATTCGATTTTGTTTACAGTTTTCACGTGTCACAGATTAGATGGGGACCTGATTGTACTCACGTAAGTTCATGCAACTTTCTGCTTTTTTCCTGGTCTGTTGATTTCAATTTCTCATGTTCAATACGGAGACGTTCTTGTTCGAGCATCATTTTCTGATTTTGGCTGAAAAGACCATATCAAAATTAATCAACATGTCTAGCGGTCATTTCCTCCTTTATGCGATAATGCAAAGACCATTCAACTTTTTAATGACATAATGGAAGTAAGATGAAATACGAATAATTGGGTGATGCAGCAGGTACCAGACAAAGAGAAGTGAACCATAAGTCACGATATGGGAACATCCGTACATAGGCCCAGAGTATTCAAAGGTTTATTACATATGTTGCTTACTGGGTTGTCTGTGGCTTGTGTGAACTGGGCACTTGACAAATACTGGCTAAATAGCAGGTAGCTGGGTTGTGCTTTCAAACGTGTACTGCCCTGCAGAAGTTCAATCGATCCAGCAAGGCAAGTGGAAAAATAAATATGGGCAGAGCTGTCAATAGTTGAAGACGTAAATCCTGGTAGGAGAATCACACATTGTTGTTATTCCTCCCGAACTGGTATCGAAAGTGCTAAACCTAGCACCAACGGGTTACCAAGGCACCAGTAAAACGAAGGAATGATTGTGAGAATAAGTCGGGTTCCCAGATCTGGGAAAGGAAGTTGATGAAGCCCTGGCACACTGCACACGGTGTCAAGCATCAGCTACAGTAACACAGCCACCTCCGACTGACTCACCTGCCAGGAGCAATGAGCCCTGACAGGCCCTGAGCAATGACTTTGGAATAAGTCTCCCGAAAAATGCCTTCATACTAGTCCTTGAATTCTCCAGGTACGTACTCTAGGTCCAGAACAGACTGTCAAGTGTAGCCCATGGCCGGGCTAGTGGGCTACACGATTGCCCTCAGAGGGTACACACACAGAAAACTAAAGACGCAGACACCAACGTAATGACCTACATTACTCACTGTAATCATATTTCTGATGACTGTATCTGCTTAGATTCACATGCTGTGCATGTAGTCCGACATCTAGTGGTAATCGCTGAGTTTGAATCTTTTTTTTGAAGATCGAAAAGGGACATGGGCGTGACTTTAATACCATCCCCAACGTGATGTGTAGTGTACCCAAAATCCCTCAAGCTTCGAGGTCCCACTGGTTTTCCTTTTGCCGTGAGGGAGCCTTGCAGAATGCGTGAGTGAGTACAGAAGAGAGAAGATGTAAGATGTGTATGTTCCTGCTACTCCAAGAGGGGAGGAATGGTGGGCGCATGTGAATCTAAGGAGATATAATCATCAGAAATAAGATTACGGTGAGTAATGTTCGTCTTCTGAAGCTTGTGAATCTGCTTAGAATCACATGCTGTGCATAGACTAGCGAGATGGTGGCAGGATGTGTGAAGGAACAGTAGCAAAGAGATGTGTTAGCCCTGCTTGTCCCACCTGACAATCAGACTTTTGTTTATGTCTAAGCAGTAGTATTGGGTGAAAGTGTGAACAGAACTCCAGGTTGCTGCTTTACAAATGGAATCTAGAGTAACATTTGAAATTAATGCTATGTTGGATTAGCAATGTCGGGTGCTTCCCAGAGTATGTCCATGCATCTCTGAGGGCGTTGAAGGTGTCCAAACTCTACGAATTCAGGAGCCAAGTTGATTGGGGGCATGGGTGCAGTGTCTCTCCCTGGTCTTGAGACAGTATGCTCTACGGGCATGGCAGCTTCCTGGGAGGGGAGACTGACATTTCCATGAGATTGGAGAACCAAGGCTGTCAGGCCCACATTGGTGCCACCAGGATAATTGTGACTTGTTCCTGGTGCATCTTGTGCATTATCCTGTTAAGAAGGGGAATCCGGGGAAAAGCGTAGGCTATCTCCCCTTATCCAGAGACTGTTCCCTTTGGAGCATTTCTGTGGGTACCGGGAGGCGTAATCTGGGTATTGGGTGGTCTCCAGAGTTGCGAACCAGTCGATCTCTGGGCAACCCCATTCTGTAAAGATGTTGAGTACAACGTGCTCTTGTAACTGCCACTTGTGCTCTACAGGTAGGGGGTGGGGGAAGTCTCTGCTGAGCATGTCTGCCAGAAAATTAAATTCGCCTGGAACATGTTGTGAGGAGGAGGAACATGTCGTCTTTGAGTGCCCACTTCCAGATGTTCTGGGATAGTTTGGATAGCCCTAGAGTGAGTGCCCCCTGTTTGTTCAGGTAGCACATGGCTGTGGTACTGTCTGTAAGGACCAGAACTGTCTTCCCCTGAAGTTGTGCTTGGAAGGCTTTCAGTGCTTTGAACACTGCAAGAAGTTTCAACAGATTGATGTGATTGGACGCTACTGATGGGGACCACACTCTGCTGTGTGCTGTCTGTTGGAGGTGAGCCCCCCCCCACCCAGACAGAGATGTGTCTGTGGTAAGAGTGGCCTCCACTGTGGAGGTGGTGAAGGTTTTACCATGCAGAAGGTTTTCCCTTGACCACCACTGCAGAGACTGAACGAGGGCTGTCAAGATCGTCCCACTGGCTACTGGACTGACAACATTGGCTCGAGAGCCACTGTTGCATGGGGTGCATGCACAGACAAGCTGAGGCACTAGAAAGACGCATGAAGCCATCATCCCCAGTGACTGGCTACATAGTGAGGGATCTGGAACAGCATGTTTTGAACCCTTGCGTTGGAGGGGAAGACGAGCCAGTCTTCTGTCCGAATCAGGGCCCACAGAAACTGTTCGACTTGGCTGGGGACCAGACTTGATTTTTTCTCGTTGATAGGGAATCCCAAGCTGAATAGGAGACGTACTGTCGCCTGGGTATTTGCTAGGCAAGTTCCGTACGAGTCCCCTGTTATGGTAGGGATACACAGGGATGGACTGTTTGCGCAGGTGAGCTGCCGCTACCGCCAATATATATGATATGATATATGATAAGGCATTTATAAAGCGCCGATACACAAGTGTTTCAAGGCGCGACGAGGCAGGGGAGGGGAAACAGCCAATACCTTTGGTAAACACCCCCTGGCTGAGGCAATGCCATAGGGGAGAACTTTGAACTTGTAGTGCGTGTCCTCTATCATGAGCCTGCAGTATTTTCTGTGCGCTGGCAACTTTGAAATATGAGAGTATGCATCTTTCATGTCCAATGTGGCCATGTAGTCCCCCCTGCCGCAGCAGTGGAATTACCTCCTAAAGAGTTGTCATCCTGAACCTTAGGGGCTTGACATACTTGTTCGCAGGATGCAGATCTTAAACAAGCACGTTGTTAAATGCTTTTTGGGAACAAGGAGTACACTGAATAAGTACCCTTGTTTACCTGGAGATAAGGGACGACTTTTATCGTGCCCTGGACCTCGTCCAATAGGATGCGCAGATGGTCTGGTGACATTTGTCTGCTTCTGGGTGGATGGTAGCGGGTTGGCCGGAGAACTCTATGCAGTACCCGTGGGCGAAGGTCTTGAGTACTCACTGATCTGATGTGATCCCCTCCCATGCGTGAGCAAACTATGTTAGACATCCCCCGACCGGGAAGTGTGGGTGGGGACCTGCACCATCGGGCACTAGGAGGCTGAGGCCACAGAGCCTCACAAAGCAGAGTATCTACCCCTGCCTTTCCCCCCAATGAAAATCTCTGTTGAGATCGGAAATTACCAGAGGAGCCCTGTCCGGAGGCCCAGTTGGACCCTCCAGAGCCATACTGCGCATGGGGAGAGCGGGAGAAGGACTGGCCACGAAAGATCCAGCGGGCGTTGAAGTTGCTGCGCTGGACGAAGGGCTTAGCCATGATGTGGATGAGCGATTTTAGGGTCTTGTGCTCCTTAGCTGTCTCCAGAGCATCATCAACCGCTTTTCTGAAAAGGTTGGCGTCCTCCACTGGTTTGTTGATCAAAGAGGCAGTCTCTCTGGTTTGAATGCCAAATTCTTCAACCAGGCGTAGCATTTGAGCAGGGTTCCCTGGGCAAGAACACCCCGCAGCCTCAGCGCAGTCCAAGGTGTATTTGAGGATATTCTGGGTGACTTGTCTGCCCTCTGTAACCACAGTCAAAAGGTGGGTGTGAGTAGGTTTACAGGACATCCTGAAGGCAGCCCTGGACAAGGCCCCACGGAACGTCACTACAGCTCGCTAGGAGCTTGGTGTTGTTGGCAATCTTAGTGGAAAACGCTGCAGAGGTGGTAACACACTTGCCAGGGGCGTACAACTTTTTGCAGTCTTGTCACGAGGGGATTCTGACGAGGACAGCGGTACCCCCGCCCTCTTATGAGTAGTGGTGACAACCAGGGAGTCCGGGATAGCGTGGCCCCTGATGTAGAGCGGGTCTGAAGGAGCAGCGCGGACATTTTTTTTTTCCACACTGGGTTTCACTAAACGTGTGAGTGATGGTGTGAGCAGTGAGGGGACCAGGCGCTTTTTGATTGAGTTCAGCAAAGGAATGGCTTGGCTGACCAGGGTCTTTTCCTTAAGGATATTACGAAGTCCGAATCAGGGACAGCTTCGTGTGTAGTAATCTCAAAGTGGTCAGCAGCTTTCTTCAGAAGGTTGTTGATTATTTGGTCGTCTATAGGCGACGAGTCTCTAGGCTGGGAGGCGCATATAGAAAAATGTTGTCATGGTCAGTGCCATGTGGAGGGTGTGCCATGTGCCCTGGTCATTCGCAGGGTTCCAGTTTGGGTCCTGGTAGGTGGGATAGTGGCTGCCCTGGCCATGGCCTTGGACATAGAAAACGAACTGGCTAGGATCATCTGGGTCATCCCCAAAGACATCTTCTTGGGGGTCCTGATGGGATTCCGCCAAGGAGGAGAATTGGTAACCGGGAGAGTGGACTCTCTGGGACTTAGGAGGGTTGGAGAATGGGTCCACATTCCTATGCTTATTCACAAAATCCTCGAATTGGCCTGAGAAATAAATGAACTCAGCCATTTTGTTCATACTGGCCTAAACTTGACCCATGTCGATTCAGAGGAGTCTGAAGGATCTGGAGGGGGAAAGGGCCTTGCAGGAGGAGCTGGGTCATGAGAAGAATAGCCCCCAGGCCAAGATGGGACCTTACTGGGGTCCAAAGCAGGCGAATTAGCCTTAGAAAGCTTCTCCAGAAGCTCCAGGAATGTTTTTCGACGAGTGTAGCCGTTTGGGCGTGGCTTTCTGCGCTGCCACATCTATAGGTGCTACTGCGCTTTTCAATGTTATTGCGTCAGAAGTTGAGGGTTTAAAAGGGTGCAAAAGGAGACTTAGTAGCATGCGTCGGACACGGAGGCGGTTGTGCAGAGGGCGCAAGGTTTGGAAGCCCAAGTCGGGTCCACCAGGGAGAGTTTGGGGGTTGTGTGCTTAGAAGCATTTGGCGCATGATTGTCCCTGTTCATGTGACAGCCCCATAGCACTGCCAGTGGCAAGCCTGTCGTGGCCGGGGATAGACATGTGGGAGCATGAGGGCACAATAGTAAAGCCGCCGAATTCCTCGTCTGAGATGCCAGCGAGGGAGTGACTCCACTGATGCAATAGGTGTCTCCCTGTGGACCACGACAAAAACTTGTGTAAAGCCTGTAAGCTCTTTTGGCCCAAGACCGTGAAAAACAGGTGTACGAAACGGTGGGCTACAAGACATCATGCCTGAAACATTTCGGTTCAATAGGAATCAACGCATGGGGCCCAGAAGATCTGATCCGGGCGCACGACCCAGAGACGTGCTGGTGGCCCTCACTTCATACACTATGCAGGAAAGCATTCTAAGAGAGGCCAGAACCACTACCGATTTACGGTCAATGGTAACCCGGTCCAACTGTTTCAAGATTTGGCGCTTTCGAACCTCCACAAGTGGAGACTCATGCGTCCGGTGATGAAGGCCCTTCGGGAAAAACGCATATCCTACAGCTGGTTGTACCCTTTTGGTCTAACTTTTAGTTGGGAAGGAAAAAAGAGAAGAATAAGCACTTGCGACGAGGACCTCTCCTTGTTGAATCTGGAGGAGGACCAGAACTGCGGGGAATCCGGCCAAACGCGAAACACTCAGCCCACAGGGGCTAACCCCTGGCAATGGTCCATAGCACGAAGATGCAGACCCAGTAGAGAACCGAAACCATTGGGCCCACAAGGCAGAAACTCGCAGCCGGATGGTCAGCGGCGACAGATTAAGTCTTCTATCAAAACCCTTAAACAGATGCAGAACGCCACAACTCAAATCTAACATACAAACCTAAAGACTCGCCTGTGCGGAGACAGGCAAAGCCGAATCCTGGAATCTAATCCGAGTCATGGAACTTTCTGGTTACTCTGAACTTGTGCATCGTACAGTGATCCAACACCGCGGGTTGTTAGCTGGGGGGATTCCTGGTAATCCCGGTCATGGTGGTCACGAGGAGGGGGGGGATCAGGGGGTGGGAGGAAGGAGGAGGGAGGGGATCAGGGGTTCTAAGTATAGAAGGTCAATTCAGAGCTCGGGATGGGCAGTGTGAGGTAGGAGCAGGAGTTCAGCAGGGTATCCAACGGCACAGTCAGAACAGCGGGTCACCACCCCTTACTTAGGAATGGCTGAGTCGAATGTAGTTTCCCTGAACACGCAGGGATTAAACTCACTGATGAAACGCCGGGTAATTCTGGAAAGGCTAAGGGCAATGCAAGCATCGATAGGTATCCTCCAGGAGACACACCTCGTCCCTAAAGATGAGAAGAGGATGGCCCTTCGCACCTTCCCACAGCAACACTATGCCTCTAGTGCAGACTTTTCAAGAGTGCTTTCGCTCTGGTTGAACGACAAAGAGGATGTCGGTGAGGGTTTGTATGGAGGAAGCACTGGAGTAGGTATCAGCGATAAGGAGGCCTGGATTGGAGACCAGGATGTCCCTTTTGAGCTTCTTCCCACCAGACTTCCACTTTTCCCACGCACAGACGGCAGAAAAGCCTTCAGGGCTAGCCTGATGGCCTTAAGCTACAAAGGATTTATGTGTAGTCTGGACTCCGACGGACCCGATGGAGACCAACGACCGCTGGTGGTCAGCTTGTTGGCGTGAGCACCCCATCCTGTGAGGGAAGCATCTGTCACTACCGTCACATCCGGCCATGGTTGGCAAAACGGCTCTCCCTTCATTGGATTCCCTTCGCTGGCCCACCACAGAAGATCCTGTGAGACCGATATTTTGCCCGAGAATTGCGACCACTGCGTCCTAAGAGCCCACTGAAGGGATCTCATCCTCAGTCTGGCCTCCGGCACCAGAAGAATGCAGGATGTCATGAGGCTGAGCAACCTTAAGAATTCGAAAGCCGGGAGAATCTTGGCATATTAAAATTTGTTGACCACCTGGACAATGTGATGAGCCCGCACCTTGGGTGGCGAGCACTCCCCCCGGGATGTGTCCAACACAGCCCCGATGTACTGGAGCTGTTGGGAAGGTGTGATATGTGACTTCTTGCAATTGAGGGAGAAGTCCAGCTTGTGAAGGGAGTGGCAGGTAATCCTGAGATGATCCAAAGCCTGTTCGGGAGAACGTGCTCCTATCAGCCAGTCATCCAGGTAGGGGTAGACGTGAACCCCCCCCCCCTCCTGAGATACGTTGCCACCACCATCATGAGCTTGGTGAAGACCTTCGGGGCGGAGGTCAACCCAAGTGGCAGGACCCGAAACTGAAAGTGCAAGCTGCCAACCGCGAACCTCAGGTATTTTCTGTGCTTTGGATGGATCGGCACATGAAAAATAAGCATCCTGTAGGTCCAATCACACCAACCAATCCTGAAGACGAAGGGCCTGAAGGACCTGAGAAAGAGTGACCATCTTGAACTTGTCCTTCTTGAGGAACTTGTTCAAGCGACGCAAGTCCAAGATGGGTCTCAGTCCTCCATCTTTCTTGGGAATCAAAAAATACTGGCATTACCAGCCCTTGTTTCGCTCTGCTACAGGCACTAGTTCTATAGCGCCTTTCTCCAGCAGGGTCAAGATTTCCTGCACAAGGAGCCGATCCGGAATCTTCAAAGAGCTTCCCTGGTGGATTGTCGTGAGGCCGATTAGGTAAGGATAGGCAGTAACCGTGGGTTATTGTCCACAGAACCCATGCATCTGAAGTAATGGTTTGCCACTCTTGGAGATGCTGAGATAGTCTGCCCCAACCGGCGAACAATGAGAGCTGTAAAGAGGCAGCTGCTTGAGCGGCTTTGGCACCTCTTCCCCATCCACCACGAGGACCTTTACGGTGGCCACTTTGACTGGCCGCTCTTCTCGCTCTACCAAAAGAGGAGTAGTAACAAAGGAACCACTCTACTGCTGTCCCTTAGGACGAAAAGGCGGAGGTTGACGCACAGCTGCACCCAAAGAGTTAGCAGCTGCTTTAGAAGTCTGCAACCTCTCAAGGTTCTTGTCAGCCTTGCTGCCAAACAAATGAGACCGCCAAAGGGCATGTTGAGAAGACTGGCCTGCACATCCAGTGCAAACCCCAAATTCCGCAACCATGCAAACCTGCGTATCGCGGGGCTCGCAGCCATGGACCGGCTGACATGATTAGCCGTGTCGAACCCAGACTCAAGGGATTCACGCATGGCATCCTTGCCATGCTGCACAATAGCAAGGAACCCATCCCTTTCCTCCCCTTTGGGAATATGCTCAGCTGCCAGAGAGCCACAATTCCACAGAGTGAGCGAAAATTAGGCTAAGGCACAGGTGGAGTTGACCAATTTAAGGGCCATACTCCCAGCCGAAAAAACCCTGCGTGCCCATCCGTTGAAGCGCTTGTCGTCCCTATCTGGAGTGATGGTAGGATACGCCGCCTGCCTCGAGGTGGCCGCCTGAACCACCAAACTCTCAGGAGTGGGGTGCATGGATAGGTAGCTGGGTTCGCTACCGAATGGGCGGTATTTCTTAGTAAACGACTTGTTGACCGCTGGAAGAGACTCCGGGGTGTTCCAAGTAGCTGCCACCCTTTTCTGTTGCACCATGTGAAAAGGCAACACTGGGTCAGTGGACGGACCCTGATCGAATTCAACTGGAGGGCCAGACCACTCCAAGTACTCCGTAACTCTTGACATCAACCTCCTATAGCAGGATTCAGCATGAGCCCCAGGCTCAGGCCTACCGAACTCCATCTTAGGAGATGTGTCCAGGCCACCAAGATCATGTAAAGATTGACACAGATCCTCCATCTGACTGTCCTCAGAAAAGACCATGGCAGGAGCTACAGGAGCATCAGAAGGCTCCAACTCCACCTCCACCTCAGATCTCTCCTCATCCTCATATATGTCCTGTAGAGAATGAAATAACTCCTTTCTAGGGACAGGAGCAGACCTGGAGTCAAGAGTAGACCTCACAGTCTTAGACAGAGCCTTTCTCTGAAGATCCACAGCTCTAGGGGCCTCCACCGGCAAATTCAGGCCTGAAGACCCCGATGGTGTCAGAAGGCACCGACGGCTTTGGCGTCGACAAGGGTGCCAAGCGCTCCAAAGGCCCGACGAGGGCAAGGCCTCGACAGACACGATGTCGATGATGTTGACGCCTTCCTCAACACAATCCCAGACTTAGACGGTCTCGTCGGGGCCGAAGACCGCGACCTGGATCTGGCACGTCTCTGGCGATCTCCCGGAGCCTTGTCCCAACGGGACCTTGACTGTTCCCGATGTTTATCGTGTGACCGCCCGGGCCCGAAGGCACGCGAGTGTCGGTCTCAGGCTGTTCCCTGCCGGCTTCAACCGAAGACGCGGACAGAACAGTGCCCTTAGATTGAAAAATATCCAACATTTGCTCCCTGAATGCCCCCCACTCCTCCGGAGTAGAGGATTTAGTGGGGCAAGCCGCTTTCTTCACTGAGCCATCATCTGACAAGGACGGGGAAGGCAACCAGTGACGCCGCTTCCGGGAGTGCGCCGACAAGGAGTCTGAGTGGCTAGAACCACACCGGGACCGAGATCCCCTGTATTCCCTCCGACTGGAATCCGATTCGAGTGTCTCCCCTCGAGTCATCGGTGGAAAACCAGTAGTATTTTTGGATTTAGAGGGCTTGGATATCCGACCTACCTGCAACTTCCCCTTATGCTCCTGCAAGGCCTTGGCAGTCAGCGACTGGCACTTTGAGCAGTCGTCCGTGTCGTGGCTCTCGACCAGACACCACAAGCAGATACGGTGCAGCTCTGTGATGGACATATTGGATTTACAGTCCCAGCACTTTTTGAAGCCCGACCGCCTAGTCGGCGGGGGTAAAAGAAGGAACAAGTTACTTACCTGTAACTTTTGTTCTCCAGCATGGGTCTGGCATGGATTCACATGCTCATGAATATTCCCCGTCGTCAGGCTGGGAATCCTCGGTAAAGAAAAAACCAGTATCAGTTTCGTTTCTGATCTGTCTTTCGTAGTAGTAACCAATCACTGGTCTCTGCGTCATACTGACCACAGCCAATGACTGCCCTCTACCTAAGCCCCGCCTCTGGCAGCCATCTTCAGATTTGGAAGCACGTGAAGTGGCAGTATGACCAAGTGAAGAGCCGCAGAGGGGTAGGCGGGAGGGTTCGCATGTGAATCCATGCCAGACCCATGCTGGAGAACAACAGTTACAGGTAAGTAACTTGTTCCTTCTCCAGCATGGGGTCTGGCATGGATTCACATGCTCATGAATAAAGAATACATAGCAGTACACACATGCACAACCACGGGAGGTGGCAAAGGCTCAACATTAAGCATTACATCAAACTCAATATTAAGCAATCTTACCTCCTCACCAGGCTCACCTCAGGCGAACAGGTTGCGCAGCACTGCTTGGCCGACCCTGGACTCCTCCCTGGAAGCCCGATCGACGCAGTAGAATTTCGTGAAGGTGTGCGTGGACCTCCACGTAGCAGCCCTGCATATGTCCAGCAGGGGCACACCAGATAGGAACGCCGTGGTAGCTGCGATCGCTCTGGTGGAATGGGCTCTGGGACGGCCAGGCAGCAGTCGGTTTGCCAACCGATGACAGTACATGATACAGCCGGAGAGCCATCTGGAAATGGAAGCCTTCGAGAGAGCCTTCCCCTGATTGACAGGTCCAAAGTTCACAAAGAGTTGTGACGTCTTCCGAAAACACTTCGTACGGTCCACGTAGAACTTCAGCGCTCTAGCCACATCAAGCGAGTGCAAAGTCCTCTCAGCCGGCGACGAAGGCGACGGGAAAAACACAGGCAACACCAAGGGTTCGTTGAGGTGGAAGTCCGACGGCACCTTGGGCATGAAGGAGGGGTGCGTCCTGAGAACCACCCTCGTGTCGTGAAAAGTCAAGTATGGTGGCTTGCAAGATAGGGCCTGGATCTCTCCCACTCGTCGTGCGGAGGTGATGGCCACAGGAAACGCTGTTTTCCACGACAGGAACTTCAACGGGGCCGAGTGCAGAGGCTCGAACGGAGGTCCCATGAGCTTGGTCAGCACCACGTTGAGCTCCCACGCCGGGGCCGGAGCCTTCACCGGCGGGAACGATCTGAACAGTCCCTTCATGAACTCTTTCACCAGACGATGAGACCACAAGGACGTCCGCCCCGTGGTTCTGGTGTATCGGGAGATCGCAGCAAGATGAATCTTGATGGACGCGTGTGCCAGTCCAGCCTTGGCCATCGTCAACAGGTACGGCAGTACTTGGGGAGCCGTAATCCTTAGAGGGTTAATCTTCTGTGCGTGGCACCAGACAGAGAACCTCTTCCATTTGTGTCCGTAGCATTTAAGAGTCGAGGACGCCCTGGACTTTGCAAGAACCTCTCTGCAGTCGGCCGGTATGTCGTATCCTCCAAACTCTAGCGCTGCAGGAGCCAGGCCTGCAAGTTCAGCGACTTCGGGTCGTGGTGGAGGATGGCGCCTCCTTCCCTGGAGAGCAGATCCGCGTCCACTGGCAGCTTGATTGACGGGGACGCTGACAAGTCCAGAAGGTCCGGGAACCATATCTGCCTCGGCTACGCAGGTGCGACGAGAATCATCCTGCATCGTGACCTCTTGAGCTGGTTGATGAGCCGGATCAGCAGTGGCAGTGGAGGGAACGCGTAGAGGAACAGGCCTTCCCAGGGGAACGAGAAAGCATCGCCCATGCTCCTCGGCTGGGGAAACCTGCTGGCGAACCTCCGGCACTTGGAGTTCGTCGCCGTCGCGAACAGGTCGATCTGGGGTGTGCCCCTCCGCCGGAAGAGGCGATCCACTAGATCCTGCCGTAGTTCCCACTCGTGGCACGAGCGCAGCTCCCTGCTAAGTGAGTCGGTGATGGTGTTTTTTATCCCTGCCAGATGAAACGGCACCAGAAACATCCTTTGGGCGACGGCCCAATGCCACAGGTCCTGCGCCTCCTTGGACAGCGCTGGGGACCTGGTTCCGCCCTGTTTCCTGATGTAAAACATGGTGGTGGTGTTGTCAGTGAAGATCCTCACCACCTTGCCCTTGAGGGACGGAAGGAAGGACCTGAGGGCCCAAAACACTGCACGGAGCTCCAGGACGTTGATATGGAGGGACTTCTCCGTCGGGAGCCAAAGGCCTCTCACGTGCAGATTTTCGGTGTGCGCTCCCCACCCTTCCAGGGAGGCATCCGTGGTCACTGTCTCCTGGTGGCCTGGGGTCTGGAAGTCCATGCCCGCCGTCAGATGTGCGCGGGTGCCCCACCACCCGATCGCTCGTCGGAAACTCTCGTCGAGTGTGATCCTCTCCTCGAAGTCGCCCGTCGTTTGGATCCAGCGCGCGTCCAGGAACTCCTGCAACGGGCGCATCCGGAGCCTGCACATGGGAATGAGGTAGATGCAAGAAGACATCATTCCGAAGAGGGACTTGATGGACCTCACCTTGGCCGCGTCGGCAACCAACATCCGCTGTACCTTGCCCAGGATGGCCCTGGTCCTTTCCTCCGACGGGGAGGCCAGAAAGGACACTGTGTCGAGCTTCGCTCCCAGAAACAGTGCGTCTTGCGCGGGTACCAGGTGGGACTTGGCGTAGTTCACGGAGAATCCCAGGTCCGTGAGAAGTTGGGACGGTCCTTGCCGTGTGCTCCACGGTGAGCTCCCTCGTCTTGGCTCGGATGAGCCAGTCGTCCAGGTAGGGGTAGACGTGGATCCCCTCTCGGCGCAGCTGCGCCGCCACTGGTGCAAGGCACTTGGTGAATACCCTGGGTGCCGACCGTAGACCGAAGGGAAGGGCTCTGAACTGATAGTGACGCCCTTGGACCACGAACCTGAGAAATTTTCGGTGCCCCTTTAGGATGGGAATATGGAAGTAGGCATCCTCCAAATCCAACGACGACAGGAAGTCGCCCCCCCTCCAGCTGACCCAGGACGTGCTGGAGGGTGACCATCCGGAACTTCTGTGCCTTGATGAACTTGTTCAGCCGTCGTAGGTCTAGGATGGGGCGCCATCCTCCCGTCTTCTTCTTCACGAGGAAGTATCTTGAGTAAACGCCGGAGCCCCGAAGCCTCTTTGGGACGAGTTCGATGGCGCCCTTCCTGAGCATCGCCTTTACCTCCCGGAGAAGCTGAGGGACGTGAAGCTCTTTCCTGGCCACAGGGGGGACGCGCGGGCACCTTCTTTGAAACTCGAGCGCGTGGCCCTGGGCTAGGGCGTCCAGCACCCAACGGTCGGTGGAGATGGACTCCCACACACTGACGAAGTTCGCCAGCCGGCCTCCCACCGGGGTGCTTCGGTGGGGGCCCGAACCCACGGCCGGTTCAATCCTGCTTAGACAAGGCTTTGCCGCCTTGACCTCCTTGGCGACGACGGCGGGGTCCGCCTGACTTGCCTCGTCCCCTGTAAGCTTCCTGAGACAACGAACGGGCCGGGCCGCTTGACGGTAGGTGGAAAATCCGCCGCCGGAACCTTTGGAGGCGCCCTTGCCTCCGCCGCTCCGAAAGGGCGGCCGCTGTTGCTGGAGAACCACCAGCGCCCGGGCCGTCTCTGTGTCTGCTTTAATGGCTTGAAGGGAATCGTCCACTGTTTTCCCAAACAGGTTGTTCCCATCGAACGGCATGTCCAGGACTCTGGTCTGTACGTCTTGACGGAAGTCAGTAGCCTTGAGCCATCCACGCCGCCTAAGGCACACGCCGTTGCCCAACTGGCGAAATCCAGTGTCGGCGATGTCCGTCGCAATCGTGATGGCGTGGTCCGACGCCACCTCACCTTCCTGCAAGATCTCCAGGGCATCCGCCCTCTTGTCGTCCGGTAGGAAGTCCAGCAGGGGAGCCAGTTTGTACCACAGCTCCCTGTCGTAGCGGGCTACGATAGCCAAGGCGTTAGCCACCTTAATCGTCGTCGCTGCAGACGAGATGACCCTGCGCCCCATCATGTCCAATTTCTTTCCCTCGCCGTCCGGCAGGGAAGTCGACGTGGAGGCCGGTCCCCCCCCCCGCTTTCTTCCTGGCCGCCGCGGAGACGACGGAGTCTGGGGTAGGCTGTGCCCGGAGGCACAAGGGTGCCACATCCGGGACCCGGTACTTCTTCTCGTACCGGTCTCTTCTAGCCGGCGTCGTGGATGGGTTCTTGAGGAGGGCTAGGCCTATCGTCCAGTAGAGGTACCACGAGGACCGTCTTCCTCTTGGCCTCGCGCCGCTGATAAAGGAAACCTTCCTTCTTCTCCTCCGGGCAGAGCTGGAAGAGCTTGGATGCCCTGGCGATCATGGAGTGAAAAGATCCAATCTCGTCGGGCGGGGAAGCCCGGGTGGGAGGAGACGACGGCAGATCCTCGTCGTACACCTCGTCGTCCGTACCCGTTGCGGCCGTGTCAGTCCCCGTATCATCCCCTCGAGTCGTGGACGGGGAGGAGGGCTGAACGGGGCGCGACGGCTGAAAAGGAGGTGGAGGGTGAATCCTCCTTTTCTTAGGAGGGGGGCTGCCCGAAGGGCCTGGTTCCGGGTCCCCCGACGGGAGTGGTTCCTCCACTGGTAACGGCAGTCTCGTCCTTATCTCTGAGCATAAGGACTGTATAGCCAACAAAATGGCCGCCGAGTTGTCTTGCGGCACTGGCAGAGGGGAATCCGACGGGCGGTCAGGGGCCCCGTCGGTACCCTCGACGATGTCGTCTCCTGCGTCGGGATCCCTCCCGACAGGCTGGTCTTCTTCCACGCCAACGCCGTGGCTTAAGACCTCGATCAGTTCTTCCTCAGAGGTTGAGGCCGAATCCACGACGACCTCCTGCCCCCCCTTTTTCTTCTCCGTAGGAGGTTTCACGGGGGTCCTGTCGATGGGCATAAAAGAGGACTCCCTCCGCGGTGGCAGGGAGACTCTGAGCCCCGAGGTCGCCACCACTGTCTCGATAGAGGCCTTGGCCGGATGGATTAAGGCTTTCACCAACTTAGGTGCGCTCACCGCCTTCTCCTTGAGGGGGGGGGGGCACTGCCTCGCTCCCCCTCCGCCTTCGAGCTCGACAGGGGCCTCTCCAGGAGCTTCGCCGGGTGCTCGGCCTTCCTCTTACCCGACCCAGAGCGTTGGCTCGTGGTTGATGGTGCCGGGGAGGGTGCGCCCTGCCTGGCGCCCGTAGAGCCCGACCGTTCGGCGCTCCCGGTGCCAGCGGACTCGCGGTGCTTGGCCTTATGTTGGACCCCCGTCGCCGGGGCGTCCTCAAAGGTCTTAGAAGACCGCTCTGATTGCTTCCTCTTCTTCTCGCCGGGCGGGCTCTTCCCTTCCAGCCAGTTGGCGAGACGTTGATGCCGGTCCTTCATGGTCCGCTCCGACATGTTGCCGCAAAACGCACAGTCCTTCTCCACGTGCGTCTTGTCCTCATGTAGGCAGTAAAGACAAAAGGAGTGTTCGTCTTCTTTAAAGACATTATTCAGCTGGCATCCAGGGCAGACCCTGAACAGCTTTCCGGGCGTCGAGCTTCCCTTCTCCTGGGCCATGACCGAGATGGGCCTGAGAAACTTCTGGAGTCCTCCAAAAGCGTAGCCCGACGAATCTTCCCTTGAGGGGCGTGGACGAATCCGACACGGGTCCCCGTTGATCGGATGGAGAGTCGGTGGAGCTTGAGGCTCTTTTGACCGAAAAAAACGAAGTTTTTGAGAAAAAACGTGAAAAAATAGCACTAACGCTCGAGAGCAATAGCACGAGGATCCCAACACATGAACGTGCGGTAAAAATCTGAAGATGGCTGCCAGAGGCGGGGCTTAGGTAGAGGGGAGTCATTGGCTGTGGTCAGTATGACGCAGAGACCAGTGATTGGTTACTACTACGAAAGACAGATCAGAAACGAAACTTGATACTGGTTTTTTCTTTACCGAGGATTCCCAGCCTGACGACGGGGGATATTCATGAGCATGTGAATCCATGCCAGACCCCATGCTGGAGAAGAAGACATTATCGAAGATAACACGAGGCATGCCGAGTTTTCGAAGCAAACACGTTTGCGGAAAAAACGGAACTGAGGCTACGGGCGCCATACATGGTACTTATAACATCTGATGATGTCAGCCCCGACAGAGGCCTTCGAGGGACATTGACCCAACGCCATTGACGCAGGACACCCTCTGCCAAAAAGCTTCCAAAGCTGCACAGCTGTGGACATTACATGTCAAAGATGAGGAATACGTTGGAGGACACAATCCATTCGAAAGATCGATATGTTGCATCTTTTCTTGGCTTGACCACAGCCCGCGAACTTTCAACTCTCGTTCCAGACAGCCAGAGATGAGTTTGTGGTGATGCATTCATGGTAAGCGATCTCTTGGAAGGGAACCCCAACTTAACAGAGTGATATTCTGAGGTTCAGACCACCAGGTAAGATCGTGGGTCATAGACTAAGGAACTGGGATGTACTTGGATGTTTGTCAGTGGATTGATCCCAAACATTGGCCAAACATATTTGAAGCAGTCCAATTTTCAATCTGGCATACGATTGCACCCAGAAGCATCTGGAATAACCAGCCCATCATGACAAGTTTGGTCAAAACAAGTGTAACCGCTAGGCTTATAAATGAAATGCGCTCCTTTGACAGGAATATTTTGGCCAGGCTGGAATCCCATACTAATCGCAGGAAGGTGGCTCTCGAAGTTGGAGTAAGGAACGATTTGTTGAAATTGATTGAAAATCCCAAGTTGAACAAGGTGTCCACCAGTAAGCGGCAAGCCTCTACGGGCTCCTGAGGAGAGCCTCCTTTCACCAGTCAATTGTCCATGTAGGGATATACATGGATCCCATTCAGATGAAGTGAACCGGCCACTGCACGTATAAACTTGGTGAACACTCTTGGAGCTTTGAAAGGACAGAGACCGGTATTGATAGTGGTGTTTCCATATGGAGAATGTGAGGAATTCTTGGTGATAATCTCTGAGGTCCACTTCACAAATCCAGTCCTTTATCTGGACAGATCCAAGTATTTGGGCAGGAGTGATCATCTTCTCATTGGGAAGCAAGAGGTTGAAGAACAAGAGGTCCATGCCACGGTTCAACAGGGAAAGTAACCGAAAAAGCAGATGAGAATGATACATAGAGTGGGGGCGGGGGGAGCTTTGTCCACAAGAGGTTTGGTTGCTGTTAGAGAAACCAGGAGTGAATGACAAGTACCTGAGAACAATTCTTTCCTTAACTTAAATTCCATCAGGAAGCTGGAACAATCCAATTTCAAGATGGTGGGAACATTTCACAACTCTGATTGGTGGGTGGTCCATTGTGAGGTAAAGTGGAATCTTGAGAAAGCTTCTAAACTGCTTTTCAGCCAGGACCAAGATTTTCACAGCTTAGCTGAGCTCCAGCCAGAGAATATTAAAGAGGAGACAGAGTAATCAGAGATTCAGACAACCAATATACAATCCAGAGCATCAAATGAAGAAAAGTAAACGTGTATATAGTTTTGATATTCAAGATATAGTTGTATTTAGTACTTCACAAGTATTTTAATATGTAAGCATCTTTTCAGTGCTAGTTAAGGAAATGATAATGATTCAGGCAACAGAAAAGTACTGTGGAATGTTTTAGCAAGATGGGGACAGTCTCACAGGGTAGCGCGAGGAGCTTCATTAATCACTATAGCACGACCGGGGGGGCTTAGAGAAAAGCACATTAGTATGCCAGTGGAGCACGGCCAGAAAAAGAGTTTGGCATCTGTAAGGAAGAATAGCACAGTCACGCAGTGAATTTCAAAAGAAGAATACGTTTTCCAAGACCGCAGTGAGTTATCAAACGACAAGAAAGTCTCACACAGGAGGTACAGTGATTAGAGGAGAGAGATTATTGAATTTGAAGAACACTGAAGTACCTAAGAGCAAGACACTGTCTCTTATAAGAGTAAGCACAGGCAGTGCAGTTAAGTTTCAGTAGAACTCTTGAAATAAAGAAAGACTACATACAAGTGTAAATACTTTATCCTTAATACGTCACAACACAGCAAGAAAGGGCACCCATGAAAACAAGGAAGTATTTAAACAAAGTAAATAGTATATCCTTTAATGCAAAGTCACAATACAGCAAGAAATGGCATTCATACTGCAAAGAAGCTCTTGAGGAATTGTTGTAGAGAAAGTAACGTAGAAAGAAAGCACTAAAGGGCCTTCCAGTGCTTAGAGGAGGAAGTCCGCTAACTGCGAGGGAAAATAATGAGGCATCTTGAAGAACAGCAGGGTTGAGGAGTAGCCAAAAGTTATAACATCTTTTGTGTTCGCTGGTCATTTAATTGAGTTTTGCTTGGACCAGAAAACAGAGGGCAGCAAGCAGAGATTTTACATTTTATCCACTTCCACTTTCCCCCAGTGCTGTCAAATTCTGCAACAGCAATTCAAAAGTTACAGGTAGAACAGTTCTGAAGGGATTAGTGCGGTTCATCTTCAACCTCCACAGGATTCTTGAGTTGGAAACTGATAGTCCAGAATTGCCTGCATGGCTGCCTGGTTCTTCTTGGGCACCAAGAAGATCCTCTAGTACAATCCTTTACCTCTCTGTTCGAGGGGAACTGGCCCTATAGGTTGCATGAAGAGGAGTTTGCTGATCTCTTCCAAGAGAGGGGTGTAGGGGAGGTTCAGCCCAGCTGAATCAGAAGGGAAGAAGTTGTTGGGAGGTTTTTGTGAATAATATAGCAATATTGTCACAGATTCTTTGGAAGGGAGCTTCTCTTACGTGGCCTGGGAAAGGCAGAAGCTACTCGACTCTGACCCTGGGGGTGGCCATCAGCGGGAGAACCACTTAGGGGAGGACAAACTCCATAGAGATAGGAAAACATTGAATCAAAATAAACCTTCAGGTGTTATTCTGAATGACACCCATGCGCCTTTCCAACATGCCGGTTTGGCTTATTGTGACTCAGATAAAGAATTCACAAGTTTTCTTGACAAACAACCCTTTTTACCCTGCCCCCCCCCTTTTTTAGTACTCAGACGAGGAAGAGGGATTAACAATTGAGGATGACCGGATGCGGTAAGAAAACACTGCATTCTATACTTTGGAAAGTGTTAACTGATGCCAGGAAGTTTAAAAAAAACACAGCTGAACAAAATGCGAGTGAGAGGCAGAAACTGCAGCGGAACGCAGGCTTGTGTTGACGTGGGTTGGAACGCCGGACAAGCACACTGTGGAAGACAGCCCAGAGGCTAACGAGAAGGGCGCACAGAGAGACCGGGCCAAGAGAAGCACACTGCTTTATTGCTATAAGCCGCTAGATCCGCAAGAAGAAAGGGAAGATAAAGCAGGAGCCAAACGGCTAACGGGTTGCACCCCAGTCAGTGAATTGAAGGAGAAGACGGCGGAAGGACGCGAGGAACACCAGAGCTGCCCAGTAAGCCCAGAGAGAGAGAGTGGGTTACCAGAGTGCTTGAGAGCGAGTGTCGCATACCATTAATGGCATGAGACAGCCCAATTAAAGTGAATGGAGGAACGGATACAAATATGAACATTTTAAGAAGGGGTCGGTGACCCAAATCTTGGAAAGAAAGATTGATACAAATACAAACAATGTTAAGAAATGGTCAGTGACCGAAATCTTGGAAAGAGATTGATACAAATACAAACGGTGTGAAGAAAGGGTGGGTGACCCACTACCTGGAAAAAGAGACTGATACTAATACAGTGTTAAGAAGGGGTTGGTGACCCACTATTTGAAAAGACACGTTTATACCAATAAGAACTTTGCTGAGAAAGCGTTGGTGACCCAATACTGAAAAAATATTATTTCTTGGATGAGAGAGTGAGCAGAGAACGGAAAAGCCCCGGCAGGAGAGTAAACTACGCACTGTGCGAGTCTGGGACCTGTACCCAAGATACAGAACTGTGATATCCTGGCAGGAGAGTAAACCAGGAGTGAGAAGATAAGTAAACCTGAAATTTAGGAACAGTAAGAACAAACACAAAAGGGAAGACCCATACCCCTTTTAAGGATCAGTGATAAAGTTGCAATACCCTGGCAGCAGCGTACACTAGGGGTAAAAAGGGGAACAGTCAAAGGAAAAGGGAATAACCATACCCCCTTTAAGGTTAACTGAGATAAACTGAAGATTCAAGGAAACTGTGTTTAAAAGAGACTCAAATTAAGGCTTATTCCCACTGGAATATATTGGATGGTGGAAACAGAAGGAACGAAAGTGTGGAAGCATAATAAGTGCAGAAACTCGAGGGAGAAGTCATCCCCTTGAAACAATGAAGTGAAATAGTGTATAAAAAAAAGACAGAAGGGGAGAGCCCTTTTCAAACAGTGAAACATTATTGAACCATTTATCCGGAAGTACCAGACCAACAGTGAAATACCAGAAGAAACATAGGGAAAGGGTGTAGCCCTCAATTCCTTTTAGTTTTCAGCATGATGGAACTTTGTTTGAAACTCTGAAAGGGTCAGCCTAGGGTGTTTGCTCAAAGGATGGAGGATGCTCTTTGATTTAACATCCTGACCCAGAAGTTGATTAGTTTTGTTGAAGCAGGGAAACCGCTCAAAGACAGGTAGGATTTCCCCAACCCCTCTTATTGTTTTGACAATCAAGGTCCTATTTCATACTGAAACTTGTTACTGTGTCCAAGTCTTACTCTTGATCCCTTACAGCAGGTATACTGAGATAGAAGACTCTGGATACTACCGATAGGAACTAGGCATCCTGAAAAATGGACTGCCAGTGGTTCAGAATGAGGGAGAGCCTGCAGCTGATTGCAACCGGGTGGACCTGTATTTCCGAGTCATTGTTTTTTGCATCTTGAGTAGAGGATGGTACAGAGCCTGCAAACAATTATTTTGCGGACGCTATTGCATGTTTCCTCCTGTGAGCTCTGGGAGATTGCTTGGAGTTTCGGTAATTTCTTTCCTGGCAGCCACAAAACCATCTGAAGGTCTTTTGGTTCGTTCCCAGGAGAAATCTAAGCTTTTGTCCTCGCTTTGTTAGGACTGCAAGAGGTTTTTAGTTTGCAAAGATGTCTTGAGTTTATTTTTCCTTGTTGGTGGAAAAGTGAAAAAGGTCTTGACCTTCGAATCGAAGGTCTACAATGTGGATGTAACCTTCCTGTGTGAATTGTATAGAATACATTTATGCCACACTGCGCATATCCAGACCAAGCACCTTTTCCTGGCTCGCTATGTCAATGTAGTGCAAAGATGCCTCAGGGTCATCTTGAACCATGATTTTCACTTCTGAAAAGCCAGACTTGAATGCTTAACGATTGACTGAAGGCAAAAAGGTTTGGAAATCGCTCAATTCCCTCCTTAGTCTTCCATTTCTAGCAGCCATGTGTGTGTCTGCAATGGCATGTCTGAAGTGCAGCGACGCACTGCCATAGACTTTTCCTCCGTAGGTCCCCAGCATTTTATTTTTTACTGAGCAGGGCTTTAGAGGAAGAGGCCGTCGCTGAATTCAAGGGTTTGGTGAATAGCAATGCAAACGCCACCATCGTTGGGTACTGTTAGGGGTGGGAGGTCAGGCAACGTTTTACTGACTCTGTTCAGATGGATTTTCAGAATCAGCCTTTTGGACAGAATCTGAGAGCCCATCCTATTCTGATGAACAGGGACAAACACTAATGTCTAACTGTTAGGGAGATTTATAATGTTTGTGCTTCATCCCCTCGCCTAGTGAAACGCCCAGCACCTTTGCTGGACTTCTGTACCTTTTACTTTCAATCCTGAATGAGTGAAGCCTTTCTCCTCTCATTCATTCTTGTGGGCTCAGTCTTTTGGAACACTATTCTTTGTATTCTACCTGTACAAGGGAGTCGGTCTTCTCCATAGCTCTTAAAGGCATCTGTGCTTTCACTACTACATCACACAGCTCCTTATGGGCCGTGTACCCTTGGGGTCCTCCTTTAAGATTATCTTTCTATAGCCTCAAGTAACTACAGTTCTTAAGGTTAGAGAGATACTTAGTATCTCTCCCAAAACTCCACAGTCTGAGAGATTGGCGCACACAGCAACTTCAGTGGAGTGCCAAAGGGATACCTAGTATCCCTATTTTCTCTGCTCGTGTGACTTTTCTAGTCACTTAGACGATCACCTAGTTATGGCTGGTGACAGTGGACGTGTTCTACCAAATAGTGTGTTTTTTGTTACGCAGGCCATGTCAATATTCTCGGTAGTGCACAATAGGGGCACTCAAGTACCAACTTTGGGCCTCTTCTATTTTCGTCATTACTAGCGTGGCTGTTCTTTGTTAGCCCTTCATCTACCATTCTGGGAGGGGGAGGTCTGTATATGTTTTGCCTTTGACTGGAACCAGTAGGTATCCCCACCTAAGTTCAAGAGTGTCTGGGCTGGCAGGAAGTGGGGAGGAGCTTTCCACCCCCCCTGTCCTTTGTCTGCCAGAGTGCATGAATAGGTCCAGCTCCCACAAGGGGTCCGGCTGTCCTGATTGATCAGCCAGATGCCCCTTTCTGTAAAATGTTGAGATTGCAGAGTAGTGTGTGCTGAAACTGTATAAAAAGGTGAGGCTTCAAGAGTGAAAAGCATGTCTAGCACACAAAGAAACTGAAGTACCCGAAGAAGAAGACGACCAGAGACGCCTGCAGACCCTTTGCAACACTGAAGCGACCACTGCTGTCCTGAACCAGTTTTCTATGCAACAGAGGAGCTCCGAAGAGGAGGACTCCTTCCCTTTGGCTGGTGGGAACAACCAGTCCCAAGACAAACTTTGAAACAAGCCATCTCCCGAGGTCCTAAGAGCTTGCAGAGCTGCGGAATACCAATACCAGGAGACCTGCTGCCCATTTCAAGGGCATTGTCGTGGAAAGGCTGAATGCATCCAAATCTTTGCTGAACCCGTAAGGACGCTCTAGAGATCCGATCCAACTCGCCCAGACCCCCTCAGTGTGGAACAGCAGGAAGCAAAGAAGAAGATTGACCAGACGATCCAAGTCCATTGCTGGTGCTGCTGAAATGGTGCCAAAACCACAGTGAACCAAGAAGTTGCTGAAAGTCACGCCACAGGTCCTCCCTCGAGACTGCTGCTGAGAGACACTGTCCATTATCCTGCCCTTTGTCATAAGACCAAGGAATCCAGGGGTCAGGTCCAGCGCTGCAACATCGTGGAGCATCCAGCACGAACATTTTCTTCTAACCGAAAGGTACTGTGGGAAAAAAGGTATTGCTTACCCGATTCCAATAAGTCGCTCTAGAGCATTGGAGTGCACGTACAGGTGTCCAGGGCAACCCCCCCTTTTACCTCTGACCCAAGCTGCTGCTTGTGTCCCCTTCTCAAGTCCATTGTAAGGTCACCTTTTGTTAGTGGTTCATTTGCTGCTTCAATAACTCTAGACACTGGAAGAAATCCATTGGAACTCTTCGCAATTCGCTGTTTGTCAAGACTTCAAGCTCTCTCCGAACTGCCTTAGCTAGGGTTGCGTTTGTGGACTTAAGTCTTTCTAGAAACCGTCTCTATAACCTTGTCCTAAGCTCATGTAGCACTAACTAACCGTTCTCCCCCTTTTAATTGACTTTACCATATGTGTTTGCAGAGTAAATGCATAAACTGTATAAACCGTTGAAAAACGCATGAGTGCGCAGTAACTCAGTAACTCTAAGTGTTCTAGTATAAATGTATGAAGTATTTAAGGCGATTCTGGGGTAAATATAATATATACTTTTTATATAACTATATGTGCAAGTGCTTCTTTGTTGTGCCTGTCTAGCTACGGTTCAGTGTACTTGGCTACAGCTCCCGTCTTCCTCTTAAAATAAGCCTGACTGCTCTGCCACACTACCAAGGTCCTGAGCTAGTGCGGACTGATACTAAAAGTTGGGGATCTACAAACCACTGCAATAGCTTACTAAAGTCTTACTACCAGTAGGCCTTTAGGTAAACTCCCCTAATACGAACCAAACTATCTGGGTAGTCAAACTGAACAGCAAGGCTTAGATTTAGGAGGGAGTGAGAATAGTGAAAGGGCCCGTTAAGAAGACACGGAGCACCCTTAATACAAGTTAGGCAAATGTATACAAATAAAGTAATTTATTTAGGTTTTAAACAAACACTTAGCAATGAAAAAACACATTTAAGTAACACTAAAACATGCACTACCACTTTACACATTCACCTTGGTGTGCTCTGCCAAGAGCATTAACACAGCACTTTTAAAATACAGTTAAAATAAGTTTATATAACAATGTAGTTAGAGCAAATCAAGTGAATAATAAAAATAGATTGAGGCAAGTAACCAATACTTGGAGAACTAATAGGATGAAAACCTTGAAAATTCTAGCACTATTCTCAAAAAGTGCTTTCCTAGCTAGAAACAAAAGGGCCTAGTGCCCAGAGTCACAGGTCTAAATATAAGTATTTTCAGGAAGCTACGAGTCTCTTTAGAAAGTTGATCAAGTGTTTGCTTGAGACAATAGGTAATTTTGCAAGTGTTACACAGTACATTCGCTCCAGGGAACAGTGGATTGACCAATCACAATCCACCTTTCCGGGGCACAATTGTGCCTTCACCGCCCACTGTGGTTGGAAAAGAAAAATGTAAACAAAAAAAGCTGCCGCCATTAAAATAGGAAAGGGACTAGGTCCCTTTTCGGATGACAGTTGCTACTTTTGAACATGTTTTTCATGGTCGCTGTCATCCGAAAAGGGACATAGTCCCTTTTCTATGTTTATGACAGCCATTTTCTTCGACTTTTTTTTTTCATTCCAATCGGAGATATGCTCACACTGAGATCATCTCCCGCCAGAATCACACAAAAAAAAGAAAACTATCCGCACCGCGGGAAACCCCAGGATGCGAATAGCTTTCAATGCAATTGCATAAAAAAATGGCAGCCGCCATAAAAATAATTCGATTCGACCTGGTTGATCATGAGAAGCTCCTCAAGAGACTTACAAGTATTGGTACATGCTCCAGAGAAGCATGTAACTGGATCAGATCATACCTAAAAATGATAGACTGCCGAAAATTGTTTGGGGTGGAGGTGCTAGATTGTGGGGTACCAAGGGCCACATGTCTTTCTCAGACCCCATTTCTTTTATTTAAGTGCATATGGTAAATTACCCTTTCACACTACAAAAAGATTAAAAAGAAATTTCCAGGCAAGTTAACACACACATTTTGCATGGTACAACAAAATAAATTATACAAATCCATTGTAAACACTGGCATATAAAAAAATTAATAAAATGTCATGTATACTGTCGTCCTCTGTGTGATCTTCCGAACAAGCTAGGAGTGCGTTTTACCAACTACGCCGATGATACTCTGCTCATTATGGAGCTGAGGGGAAACTATGCAAAATATTTTCAGAGTCTCTCCTCAATCTACAAATCAATCCAAAATTGGATGCCGTCAAACGGGATGCGTCTGAATGGAGCCAAGATTTTGATTTTTGGCTAATTCCAAGCACCCTCAAAGCTTAATACCCGATACTCACTCCAGCTTCATCAAGGATCAACACCACATTAAAATAGCCCCTAAATTTAAGACTCTGGGGGTTATTTTTCAACCTTCCCCAAGTGCTGAAGCAAATGTTAATGTTATAAGCAAGGCCCAATATCAACTGAGGCTATTGCGATTAGTAAAACCGTACGTTTCAGAAGCCAACTGCAGTATGTTGGTTTGAGCCATTGTTAAGCCTAGGATTGATTACTACAGTGCTCTGATAGCTGGTGCTCATAGAAGGGATTTACACTGGCTCCTGGTGGAGGCCAGAATCCACTTCAAGGTAAATGCTATTGTCCATAAATGTCTTTATGGGCAAGCACCTCTGTATCTACAGGATTGTATTACTCTTCAACACCTTGCTAGAACTACTTGGTCCAGTGATTCAATGTTCCTAGCCTGCCCAAGGAGTAAGCGGGTCAGAGGTAATGGTAGATAACCTCCGGTACAGGCAGCCATGGCCTGGAACAAGCTTCCTAGGGATTTGCGCACCAACAGTAATTTATCTACATTTAGGAAGTGACTAAAAACTTTTCAGTTCCAATAACTTATTAGTCCTCACATTTTTCGTTTGGCGCTCTCTAGCCCTCTCCCTCTTCTCCTGCGGGCTCTGGCGCATTATAAACAAATAAATAAATGGGTAATTGTTTTTAACTTTCTCTCCGCCAGGAGATTATCTCGCGTACAGCACATCTCTTATTGGAAAGAAATATATATCTATATGCACCCCAGGAAATCCTGGGATGCAAATAGCTTACACACCCCGCCGGGCAGACATGGGATTTGATGGCCCGCCAGACTGAGCTTTGTAAGGCCCAAGCAAACAATATGAATAGGAAGGAAGTTCTTAATAGACCCTCTCCCAATCCAACTGTTATGCAAAGTTTGAATGCAGTACCCTCTGGGAACACTACAAGCAACTATGACTACAGGTATAGGCAACCCAACCTTTGATGTAAGCTTGTACTACACAGTTTTGGTAGTGTGTTGAGCAGACAGGCTTATCTCAAGAGGGGAAATGTGAGCAGTAGTGGAGTTACACAAAGATTCAGAGTTACAGGTATTCAAATAAACTCGTAAACTCAAGGTTTCTTGGATAAACAATTATTAATTTATCAGTCAGTTATAAAGCCTTCTTTAGAAGGGAGCAATATAATAGTAACACACAAATACACTTCAATACTGTACACTCTTAGTTTCTAAATCAGTAAAGACCCTTTTGGGATGTCCCACAGACACAACCTACACCCACAGGTGACTTCAATAAGAAGGGTGCTGGGAACATCAATATCTTACTGTTGGCATTCATACCACTCATAAAAGTTGGTAAAAGGCAAAGGTTATTAGAACACAAGAGATCGCCAATATTCTTAAGCAGGGCAAATACTTTCAAGTCCTCTTAGAAGAGTCATACAATTCAATAGGCTAAGCCAAAGTCAATGGGCAAAAGTCTTTGTATAGGATGCAGAACTTCAGTTAAGTAAATGGAAAAGTCATTGCACAAGTTCTTAGGAGTCTTTGATAAAAAGAAGTATCAAATGTAGGGCCACAAGCAGATTAGACTTGCGAGTTGTGGAAGTTACAAGCACTTCTACAGTAAGTAAGTTCTCTTAGACTTGTTTTACAGTACCTTGTAAAGAAGAAAAAGATGGAGCTGTTGACTTCTGTTCCTTTGCAGCTCTGCAGATCTCACTGTTCCTGGGCCTCAGTCGTGGGGACAAGAGGGAGGACATCGGGGGACTCCTGCACTGCACTGGGACTGTCAAAACTGGCAACCGGCAAACTTCACTTTCAGTGGCTGTTTCGTGTTTCAGCTTCTCATGGCTACCGCAAATAGCAACAACATGGTTCCTGGCTGTCAAGGTGGACTTCCCTTGCTTCTGGGGTCCTGCACTCTGCTGAGGAGGCTCAGGCTTGGTCAGTCCTGCTTCGTGGGAGTCCGGAGGATCTTCCGAAAGCTTTAGGCCAGCTTAAAAGGCCAGCTTAAAAGCAACGCACACAATCTGGTGTTCCTCTTCCCGCTGGCTATTCGGTTTCCTGCAGCAGCTCTGAGGAAATTCAACCAGCTCTGAGATGGATGTCCAGGTGGCTTACTTTGGAGTTGATAGGTCCCACAAACTCAAAGGGAGAAGTCGTCCTTGCAGGGGCTTCTCTGTCGAAGCAAACTTGGCAAGATGGCACTGCAGCAGGGCTTCATCGGGCAAACCAACGGTCCAGGAGTTGCAGCAGGCGTCCTTTTCAAGCTCTTCTTCGGTTCCTTCGTCCTGTGGTCGACTCTGCCTTTCAAGCCAAAAGACTTGCCTTTTATTCAGTTCTCTCCCATTAATTCCAGCCTAGCTGTCACTCACACAGCAGGGTGGCTTGTCCTTGCCGGAAAGTCAGCCAGCCAATCACCACAGAGTGCACTTGGATCTCCTAGGAGACTAAGCACAGGGAGTTTCAGGCACCTGCCTCACTTCCTGCCTACCCCAGACACTCTGGAGCCAGAAGCGGGTTTCACTCAGAAACCCTGCCAAAGGCGAAATGAACAAAGAGACCAAACCTGGTTTGGCGCACAGAGGAAATCGCTAGAAGGACCTTTCCACAAAGACATGGCGAAAAAAGAAGACCGGGGGCCATTTTTATCAAAGATGGCTCTGCGCCATTTTGAAAAAGATGGCTCCTGCGGTTGCTTTACCGGAGCCGCGAACGGTCGCGGTAAATGCAAACCACGGTAGTTAAAAACGAAAACCACTGCCACTAGCCATTCAGTGAGGAAAGGGTAACATAAAACATGTTATATAAGAAGATGGACATAGGGAATACTAAGTAACCCCCTCCAGCACTCTATTGTAAGATAGTGTGTGCTGGGTCTAGAAATTTACAATGGTAAGTAAAGTCAATTTCACTTTACTGCTCTGGGAAACAATAGTTGATCCGAGAGAAGGTAGTTAAACCTTGGGAAACTTGGAAGACTTCCCTGTGCCACTGCACTGAGGGTGCTTATTGACACAATTGTAAAAGATGATGCCTAAAGAGTTTGTCAGGCTCCATAACCAAAGGAAACACAGGAAACACATAGAATTAAAAGTACAAAGTCCCAAAGGTCAGCAAAAGAGCTGGGGTCTTTAAGGTAGAGAGGAATTAGCACATTTCTGAGAATATTCCCTTTCCCCAACACCAACCAATCTAAGGGTGACGAAGGGGAGGATACCTGATCCAAACATAGCCATTCAAGGCTAGGCAAGAGAGGGGTAGTGCTAGGACCTTACGCCCATACAACCCTATGGAGACAAGGCAGGACTCTGGGGCAAAATAGCAAGGTTTACTCACACCCTGCACTCGGATTCGTTCAGTGACCACTGTAATAGTTCCTGAATTCACCAGGCCTTCTGGATTTGTGCCTTCGTCCGACTGGAGAAAGTGCAGGGGCCTCGGGTGTAGCAGTCATTTTAGGGGTTCGGTTATTGGGCCTGGATAGATCGCTGTTCAGTGCTCCGATGTATTGGTTCTGGACACTGGACACCCAGGAGACACAGACAACTGCAACACCACTCTGGTGACGACCACAGAGGACTCCTAGGAAGCGAGGCAGGGAGGAAACGGCGATGAACACAAGGGCAGATAGTGACCCAAACTGGTCCTGCAACACTCCTTTGAGGTGAAGAGCTGCAACTTAAAGGAAATGCTTCTTGTTCCAAAAGCTGAGGATCTGCTGAGTTCGAAAGCTTAACTCAGGCTGACAATGGTTGCAGAAAAAGCCCAGGACGGTGGCTGGCTAGCCCGCAGGAAGACTCAGACTCACCGGTCCAGGGGTCAAAGCACTGATTAAGGTCTGCAGAGAGAGATAGGGCTTCAAGACGGCCAAGTGAAGAAAGACTGCTGGCAAGCTTCCATATACGAGGTACACGTCTTTAACTGGCTGCCCCTCTTTCGTAGGGGGCTTGGCTCCATCAGTATTCTGAGGAAAGGCTGCAGGAGTCCACCTTTTATCCAGGATCCATGCTGGAGTTTCCCCCAGCCCACCAATGGTAAAGATTGGCACCATTGCAACTTGGCAGAGGATGTCCAATCCTGGACAGCCTCTGGCCACTACATCTGCCCAGCAACAGACACACTCTGGCACGAATGTGGACTAGGTCTAGACAGATGCAGCCCTCACATCCGGCCACAAACACAGACTGCCACTTCGCCAGTGGAAGCGGGTGCATTCCTGGGAAAGGGTTTACTATATATGGAAAAACCAGCCCCTCTACAGCAGAAAGAAGTTCAAATTACAAGAGGGAAAAAGGAAAGGCAAAGCCTTTGTGGCACAGCCATTTTATAATATATGGTACAACTAATGGCCTTATGTAGCAAAATGCACAAGTGCACAAGACTATAAAAAGGAAAACACTACAAAATGATCTGCTACCACCAGCACACCATGGACACATGCAAGTAACCACAAAGTTACCAAATACAAAATGTCAGAGATACTTGTGTCTCTACCGTACTTCGTAGAAGGTGATGTGTGGACGTGAAAATAAACTGAATTTTAGTGAACAGGGCTCTCAATCGGAGATTGATCAGTGTCCCCAAAACCAGATGAGCCTAGCAAGGTAAGTGAAGCAAAAAGGTTTTATTTACCTACAAAAGTCAGGAAAGGTTAAAGACCATAACAAAATGTAGGGTGTCCCATTGAGGTCTCTGGAGGGTAAGCAGCAACAAGAAAAATCTATCCTAACCAACACCATGGGCTGCATCTACAATCCTTTTATTAGTGGATTACAGAGACTGAGGCTTCTCCCATAACTTGTGGCCTCAACCAATGGCACACATTTGTATTGTGAGTCCAGATCTGTTGGAGGCACATAGTGCCAATACCTCAGAGAGATCCCCGGGCTCTTGTTGAGGTTCCTCTGGAACTATCAGGAACTGGCTGAATGTGGGATAGCCTCCTCAGTGTCAATAGCAGAGCCTTTATCTGTATTCTGTGTGTCCTGGACAATGTGATCCTGATGGGAGACTATCTGAATCCTAACTGGTCCTAAGTGGACCATGTCTGGAAGCTTTGGTGCCTCCGCGCTGGGCTGCAGCGCTGCAGGGGGTCTCAGGACCATTGGTGCTGACATTGGGGCATTACTGGCTGATTTGCTTGCAAGATTGTTGGCTGGGGTGCGTTTGAGATTGCAGGCATCAATTCCTGGGCCAGGAGTTACTTTATTAGACCCTTAAAGTAGTCTGCCATCGCCCTGGATCTCATCAAGGTTTGAAACCTCTTGAAGAATCATGGGCTTGCGTGGAACATTCAGCAACCGAGAACAGTGTGGGAGTCCATGCTGATGTTACCTGCGGGGAGCAGACATCGGTGTGGTAGGCACTACCTGAAACCCAGTAGTACTTACAAGGATGATGCGCCCAGGGTGACGATGGAGCAGACAGACAAGTTCCATTGTGACATGTCCCAGCCATTCCGTGGGATGAATGCATCATTCGGGACAATGGATTCACATGCTCATGAACACTCACTTACAAACTGTATTTTCCTCTGAACCAATCACTGAGCTCTGGGTCATACTGCCCCCAGCCAATGACTGCCCTTTCCCCAAGCCCCTCCTCTGGCAGCCATCTTCAGATTTGGTAAGCACGTGAAGTGGCAATATGACCAAGAAGAGCCGCAGAGGGGATGGCGGGAGGGGTCGCATGTGAATCCATGCCAGACCCATGAACAATAGTTACCCGTAAGTAACTTGTTCCTTCTCCAAAATGGCGTCTGGCATGGATTCACATGCTCATGACTAAATTATTCAGACCCTCCAGCTTATAGCGATTTTGCGATCCCGCAAAATGCCGCAAAAACGGCATCTTTAAAAAAAAAAATACTTTTTTTTAAAAACTTTTTTTTTTTAAGTAATCTGCAAAAATTACTGTTTTAAAACAAATAATACTCAGGGTGCCAGGTTCTCACTTTTTTTTTTACACAAGAAATGAAATGCGCTAACACATCTCATCACTTGCACCCCAAAAAAGTGCAGCCCAATCCACAAGGAACACATGAATGGGCACATTTTATATGCGCACCGATTCAGATGGCCTTTTTCACCTTCTTGATCAAATAAAGTGGCGTTTCTGTCAATTTAAAAGTGCATCCCTCATTTCCAAGCAAGATGCACTTTTAAATGTGCAGAAATTGTAGGCAACCCTACGCGCACGGGATGTGGGGCTGCCACTGCATGACAGGGGCCCTCATTACAACACCGGCGCTAAACCATGGCGCTATTAGCACCATGGTTGCTGCCGGTATTGTAACGAGTCCGCCATGGAGAAATGGGGAAGTACCACCCCATTCCAAGGTTGGCGGGGCGGTACTTCCCCATTTCACCATGGCCCTTCCCCATTCCCATTTTTGCCCTATAGGGCATAATGGGAATGGGGAAGGCGGTAATTACGGTACCGCAAATTGCGGTACCGTAATTAGCACCAAGGTCCCTTTGCGGGTCCATTCCTTAACGGCTGGTAAAACCAGCCGTTAAGGTGGGAACCCGCAAAGGGACCTCGTAATCAGGCGCTTAGGGATTTCCGGTACCGGTAATCCCTTAGCGCCAGGGTTGTAATGAGACCCTGCCATGCATTTCTTTTAAGGTATGAACTGCTGCTGTCGCTTGCATTTCTGTTCCTCAAACAGGATAAAAATGCATTATTTGGGTCGCATTTTACAGGGGCAGGCTCCTGGAGGGCCTTCCCCTGTGAAAGGCGCTGGGAGCTTGCAGAACACTGTCGGGAGAGCGATTCTATTCAAAGTACTGGCCATTTTGATGGCAAAAATCTGTCGAATGTTACAATTTGATCTATTTTGTCCAGTACTATTCAATCGATTTTGATAAATACTGAACATGTGTTGCGGGAGTGTCACCTGCTCTCCATGTTCAGTATTTTTGGTCTAGGGTGGTTACAGAAGTGTTTTCCCCTTTTTCCTCAAAATTGGAGGTGGGGACAGAAAAAAAAGAAAATAACGAAAAAGGGACCCTGCAGAGTCGGATCCGACCCGCGTTCGAGGGACGGATCTGGCACCGCAGGGTTGCAGGGGAAGCGGCAGCGACCAAGCAGTTAAGTAGAGGAGTGGGTGGGGTGGTGGTGAAAGGTACATTTTGGGTTGTTTGGCTGAAGTGCAAATCAATTTGCAGCAAAATTGACTACGGTCAATTCCGCCGCAAATAATTACACTTCGGTCAAACAACCCAGAACACCATTCAAGGCAGCTGGCCAGCGCACAATTTGCGCACCCGCTCAAGCCTGTGGAAATGCGCCGGTCACCTTTGAGAATAAGGTGACCTGCTCATTTCCAAAAATGGGTTGTCTAAAAATAGCATATCCTACATTTAAAGAAAATAAAAAAAATGTCTCACTATGAGAGAGAGGGAGTGTGATGGGTGCGATGTGAAGTGATGGGCAAGAAAGCAGAGGGAGAGCAGTGGGTCAGAGGAGGAAGCACTGCACAAGAGAGCAGAGGAAACAGTGATGCGGTGGGCGAGAAATCTGAGAGTGAGCAGAGGTACAGAAAGTAAAGGGAGCGTGTGGTCAGTGAGCCAGAAAGCAGAGAGGAAGCGGTTGGCCAGAAAGAGGCAGTGAGGGAAAAAGGATGAGGGAAGAGTGCGATAACATGGGAGAAGGATGCAAGATGCAGAAGCAGCACAAAAGAATGAAGGACTGTATATTGCGGGAGGAATTGTAGAGTGTAAGGTGTGAATTGGGAGTATGATTTGGAGCGTGGCAGGGGCTGGGCAGTGCAAATTGTGACTTGACAGTGTGACCTAGCACGTGAGTATTTGTATGACAGAGTGAGAGGTTAAGTATTGTAAGTTGTAATAGAGAGTTAGTGAGATGTGTGTTGGTGAGAGAGGTTTGTGGGTGTTTGGGGGATTGGAGAACATAGAAGGGGAATATTTTCAGCATTACAATTGATAATTATCAATTTAGTTAATACTATTAAATAGGCATGCACATTAAACCAGAAATGTAGCCAAATCAAACACTGTTCTGCCATGCCAGAGACATCTGGGACTCTTCCTATTAAATTAATACAAAAGATACATAATAATGATACCCTGGCTCTCTTGTAGCCTTGCACTCTGCCTATTTCCTGCAATGTGGCAATCTTACACCCTTCAGTTAATACAAAATGTCCCGCAAAAATGCTGCAATAAATAAAGGTTTGTGCCGCAAAATTTGCCATTTCATGCCGCAAAATCTGCCATTTCATGCCGCAAAATCCTGGAAGGTCTGACTAAAGAATATATAGCAGTACAACATTACACAACCACAACCACAGGAGGTGGCAAGGCTCAACAGAAGCAATTATCCTCACCTCCGGAACAGGCTCACCTTCAAGCGAACAGGTTGCGTAGCACTGCTTGGCCGACGTGGACTCCTCTCTGGAATCCCTGTCGACAGTAGAATCTTGTGAAGGTGTGCATGGACCTCCACAGAGCAGCCCAGCGACACACCAGACAGGAATGCTGTTGTCGCAGAGATCGCTCTGGTGGAATGGGCTCTCGGATGGACGGGTTTGCCAACCGATGACGGATTGTGATGCAGCCGTACAGCCACCTGCAGATGGAAGCCTTGGACAAGGCCTTCCCATGGTTCACCGGACCAAAGTCCACGAATAGTTGAGACGTCTTCCAGAAACTCTTTGTGCATGCCACATAGAACTTCAGAGGACGAGTCACATCCAACGAGTGCAAAGTCATTTCAGCCGGCGACAAAGGATTAGAAAAGAACACAGGCAACACCAAAGGCTTGTTGAGGTGGAATTCAGACGAAACCTTTGGCATGAATGAGGGGAGAGTCCATAGCACCACACTTGTGTCGTGAAAAGCCAGGTAAGGCTGTCTGCAGGATGGGGCCTGGATCTCCTTTACCCTCCTGGCAGAGGTGATGGCCATGAAGAAAGCCATTTTCCATGATAGGAACTTGAAAGGGGCCTGATGCATACGCTTGAAGGGAGCCCCCCATGAGCCTCATCTGTACACGTTGAGTTTGCACGATGGGGCAGGCGCCTTCACAAGCGAGAATGATCGAAACAGTCCTTTGAGGAACTCTTTGACGAGACAGTGGGACCAAAGAGAAGACCGTCCTGGAGACCTGGTGTAGTGGAAGATAGCCGCGAGATGCACCTCGATAGATGCGTGCGCCAGCCCCGCCTTGGCCAAGGAAAACAAGTACGGAAGAATCTGAGGGGCCGTAACCCTCAGAGGATTGATCTTCTGCACCTGGCACCACGTAGGGAAAGGCTTCACCCTGTGGCTGTAGCACCTGAGAGTCAATGACGCTCTAGCTCTGGCAAGGACCTCCCTGCAGTCTGCCGGCAACTGGTATCCTCTGAACACTAAGGCTGTATCGGCACTGTTTGAGTTGATTGATGACTCGCAGCATGAGCGGCAATGTAGGGAACGCATGCAGGAACAGGCCTTCCCAAGGGAAGGAAAACGCGTCCCCCATGCTCCTCGGCTGTTGGAACCGGCTGGCAAATTTGTGGCATTTGGAATTCGTCGCCGTCGCGAACAGATCGATCTGGGGCCTGCCCCACCCGAGGAAGAGGCAGTGCACCTGATCCTGTCGAAGTTCCCATTTGTGGCAGGACCGCAGTTCTCTGCTGACGGAGTCGGCAATGGTGTTTCGACTCCCACCAGGTGAAAGGGGATGAGGAACATCTCTTGGGCGATGGCCCAGCGCAACAAGTGCTGCGCCTCTCTGGAGAGCACTGGGACTCTGGTGTCCCCTTGCTTCCTGATATAGAACATCGTGGTGGTGTTGTCCATGGAGACTCTCACCACTTTGCCCTTGAGGGACGGAAGGAAGGACCTGAGGGTCCAGAACACTGCGGACCGCTCCAGGATAATGATGTGGTGATCCCTATCCTCCGGCAGCCACAGGCCTCTGGGGTGGAGACGTACGATGTGGGCTCCCCAGCCCTCCAGGGTAGCGTCTGTGGTGACAGTCTCCTGGCACGGGGTGAGGGGGGGCCGGGGGTTCTGAAATCCTGTGCCCACTGCGATGTTTGAGCACACGGCCCACCATTGTATCGCTCGACGGAACTCCTCAAGAGCAATCTTATCTGCAAAATGTCCAGACACTTGGAGCCAGCGAGCATCCAGGAATTCCTGAAGGGGTCTCATCCGCAACCTGCAGAGCCGGATCAAGTAGATGCACGACGACATCATGCCGAGCAGCAATTTAGATCGCCCGCACTGCGGCGCTCTTCAGTGCCAACAGCCGTTGCATCTTGCCCAGTAGAGCCACTATCCTCTCCTCCGAGGGAAGCGCCAGGCAAGAGACCGTGTTGAGCGCGTTCTGCGATGGTATCGAGCAGGACTTTGGATAATTGACAGAGAACCCCAGATCCGTCAACGGCCGGACGGTCATCTCTGAGTGTTCGACGGCTACTTCTCTTGACCTGGCACGGATAAGCCAGTCGAGGTATGGGTACATGTGTATCCAATGCAGACGTAGATGAGCCGCCACTGGTGCCAGGCACTTCGTAAACACCCTGGGTGCCGACTTCAGTCCAAAGGGGAGGGCCTTGAATTGGTAGTACCTTCCCTGTACCACAAAGCGCAGGAACATCCAAAGCTTCTCGTGAATGGGGACATGGAAGTATGCGTCCTCCAGATCCAGCGACATCGAGAAGTCTCCTTCCTCCAGTTGGCCAGGCACATTTGTTTGTTTGTTTGTTTTTATTATTTATAATGCGCAAGCGTACCCAGAGGTATCAGGGCGCAGCATTTACAAGAATTTTCGAAGCTTCGGTGCAGTCATCATAAAAATACATATACGTGGGACAATAATGTAAACCAATGTTATATACAAAGAAGCAGTGCGATAGACAGGCATTATATACAAGTAGACAGGTAAGCACACATGGATTAAGTGTGCGCAGGTGTTGCAGCGTTTATTGTCCTAGTGGGCCTCCGTTTGCAGCCATGAAACTACCTTGGAGCGGAAGTTTTGGTAAGGCAGGTCCATTCAGAGGTTTGCAGGCAATGAGTTCCACAACTTGGCCACTTTTACCGGGAAGCTGTTTCCCCCTATGGTGGCACGTTTGTAGTTGGGAATGGAGAGGCAGTCTTTATATGCCGTTCTTACGGGTCTTAAGGTGATTGTCTGTGAAATCTATTAAGCAGGTAGGTTGGGGCAGCATTGTTGAGAGCTTTGTGGGTGAGAGATGCCGTTTTTAAGAGGATTTTGTCATTAGCGGAGAGCCAGTTTTTCTGTTGGCTGAATCCTGTTATGTGTTCTCTTCTAGAGATGCCCAGAGCTGCTCTAAGAGCGTTGTTCTGGAGGATTTGTATCTTACTGGTAGTGGCCTTGGATGATCCCAGGTAGAGGGCGTTGCAGTAGTCAAGGCGGGACAATTTGAGGGCTCTGGCAAGTGTAAGGCAGCTATTGTCCGAAAGAAATGGTTTGGCTGTGCGGATTAATTTGCATGTGTATGCCGTGGAAGATGCTAGGGAGCTCACTTGTTTTTTAAGGAAGAAATTAGAATTCAGGTAGAATCCCAAATTTTTGACCTCCTTTCCGACTGTGATGTTATTCCCATCAATCATGAAGGAATTATATGCCGGGCCCAGTTCTTTAGGCTGTAGGTGGTGCCTAGGATGATAAGCTCTGTTTTATCATCATTCAGGCATAGTCCATGAGTGGCCATCCATGCCTGGATGATGATGTATACCCTATTTAGCAAGGCCAAATCCTTTCCATAATCTCAAGAAAGCAGAAGGAGGATCTGGGTATCATCTGCATAGTTAGTGTAGGTGATACCGAGATGATCCAGATCATCGAAAAGGGGCTTGGTAAATATATTATACAGAGTGGGGGAGACACAGGATCCCTGTGGTACACCACAAGTGATAGGTATGGGGTCTGCTGCAGCAGGGGAGAGAAGACTCTCATAGTTCTGCCATTGAGGAATGCAACGTGACCATGCTGAATTTTTGAGACTTGAGGTATTTGTTGAGACGCCACAGGTCTAGAATGGGCCTCCAGCCCACGGTCTTCTTTACCAAGAAGTATCTGTAGTACACTCTGGAACCCCTGTCCGGTCCAATCTTGCTTCAAGGCCTGCGTGCTGTTTTGGGAGCGATGTCGGCCACCTCCACCGAAAGCCTTGGAACAGCCTCTGTCGGCCTCCTGGTTCATGGACCCGAGGGTTGATGGTATGAAGAGGACCCTCAGCCGAAACCCTTCGACGATCTGCCAGACTTCCCGCCGGAGTCCCGAAAGGACGGGCGGTGTTGAAGACTGTCAGTCTTAATGGCCTGCAACGACTCGTCAACGGCCTTCCCAAAGAGGTTGTCCCTGTCGAAGGGCATGTCCAGTACCCTCGTCTGGACCTCCTGACGGAAGTTGGTGGCTTTCAGCCAGCCATGATGACAGAAGCAGACACTGTTCCTCATCTGCCGGAACCCCATGCCTGCGACGTCTAGGGCTACCGTGATGGCATGGGCCGATGCCACCTCCCCTCCTGGAGGATGGAAAGTGCCTTGACCCACTTGTCGGGTAGGAACTCCAGAAGTGGGGCCATCTTAATCCACAGCTCCCTATCTTATCTGGCCAGGATTGCAAGGGCGTTGTCTCCCTTGACGCCGCCGAGTAATTACTTTTCTTCCCATGGCATACAACATCTTCCACTCGCTATCCGGAGGGACTGAGGACGAAGATGAGGGGTTAGACAACGACTTTCTCGCTGCCGCCGAGACCACAGAGTCCAGGGAAGGCCGTGAACATAGGCACTTGGGGGCGGACTCCAGCACCCAGTAATTTTTCTCCAGCCGATCACTCTTGGCTGTGTTTTTCATCAAAGTTAGGCCTTTCTTCCAAACGTCGTCCAGGAGAGGCAAGATTGTCTTCCTCTTGGCCTTGCGTCGTTGATTTAGGAAACCTTCCTTCCTGGTCTCTTTCTGGTGTCAATTGTAAGAGTTCCGATGCTCTGGCGACCATGGCATGGTCCGACCCCACCCTGTCCGGGGTTGAAGGGGGAGGTAGCACGTGTGGAAGTTGATGCAGCGGCATAGGGTACTGCTTCCTCTTTTTCACCAGAGATTGGTCCGGGGCCACCAGTGTCATCGCCATCAGTTTCTGATTCTCCGACAACAGGGTCAAAAGGATGTCCAATGATACATCCCTCTGAGGGGTTGGGCGGTAGGCTTACTGGGCCCAGGCCCGCGCTGTCGCGGCGGCAGGTCCGCCGTCACCCCCATCAGGGTTTTCGTTGCCCCCAATGCCCCCTGGAACGTGAGTACAGACGCCTGATCCGCCGCGTCCCAGGAAGAAATATCCGTGCCCTGGAGTATGGTTGAGGTCTTCCCCCCCGCACTCCCCTTTTTTGCATCCAGAGGGGATGGGGTATGGGCTCAGGGATGGCATTCTCTTCTCCGGTGTACTCTTCACCGGCTTGGCCGATGCCTCCCATCTCAGGGGCAGGGATACTCTGGGCAATGCAGGGGCTACCTTGAGTGGATCAGTCCCCTTGACCTTTGAGAGTGCGGCCGCGACCAACTTGCTCATCACCGACGACTTCACCTGGACCCCGTAGGCCTTCTGGGGTAGGTCAGTCACCTTCTCCTGCGATTTAGGAGCTCTAGCTTTTCCCACAGCTTCGCCGGATTAGCCGTTGATCTCGTCGAGGAGGAGCTGGAGCGATGGCTGGAGATAAATGGTGAGGATGAGAGCGCCTTGGGCATCGCAGGACACGCTTGCGCGGTGAACCCGACGGAAACTGACTCAGCGCTTGGCCTTGTCTTGGGCCCCCACGGATGGAGCGCCCTTAAAGGACTTAGAAGCCCGGGCTTCAGACCGGCCGGTCCTGGGTGAGGCATGCCCCTGCTTACTGCATGGGGCAGAGGCCTTGGCGCTGAGTCACGTCGCCAGCATACTGTGACAATCCTTTGCAGTTCGTTTGGAGAACCTGAGGCAGATTTCGCTTCACTTCCCTTTCATCCGTATGGAGACAGTAGAGGCACTGGACGAGTTTGTCCTCTACAAACACATTCCGCAGTCAGAGCTTTTAAAGGGAGCTTCCCTCCTTCTCCTCCGACATGTTCCGGAGTGCGGAGTAGGCCGATACACTTCTGGAATCTTCGAAGAAACTTCGACGATTCTGGCCCTTGAGGGGCGCTGAAATTCACAGACAAACGGATCCCCGCTTTTCAGCCGATGTACAGGCTCGGTTTGACAAAAATCTAACTTTTTACTGAAAGCGTGAAAGAGCAAAACACAGGGACTCAACACTTCAACGTGCCGTAAAAATCTGAAGATGGCTGCCAGAGGAGGGGCTTGGAGAGAGGGCAGTCATTGGCTGGGGGCAGTATGACCCAGAGCTCAGTAATTGGTTTAGAGGAGAAATACAGTTTCTAAGTGACGGGGAAGATTCTCCACCTGGGGAAAAGTATGCAGGGGCCTTGATTTGTTATTGTAGGGCCTTTGTCCCGATTTAGGAATGGTTGAGGGGCGTTTTTTTGTTGTTGCATATTTGGCACATTCATGGACCACCAATTTTTTGGAGTTTACCATTTTTAGTATCTGTGCCACTCCTTGTTTTTCAGCCATTTTGAACTTCTCTGCCCAGACTTCTTTTTGCGGGTTTTCCTGCCAGCGTGGATACCCTTCTATTAAATATGGGAAGACCCTCGGGTGATAACCGGTTAAAAGGAGTCCGATGAGTCATGGGAAGCTACCTTGGAAGTACTCGAGATCACAAGTAGCTGACATACCAGGGACCAAAGTCTGGTACTAGGCTCAGCTGAGCCTTCGAACTGTAGGCCAGTAAAAGCCTCAATGGCCTCTGGCCACCCATAGCGGATCTAGGGGGATGTGACGGACCCCTCCTGACTGGGAATGTCCCAGGAAATGAGTCGCCTCGGTAGGGTATCTGGAAAACAACAGGACCTACCTGTCAGGAAAGGGTAGCAGGCTGACACAAAGATACAATTAGTCCACAAACTTATCCATAGAAAAAACACCACACAGATATGCTGAAAAATGAACAAATTAGTTACCTCTCTGCAATGTTCTTTCTGAGGGATGTTCCTTCAACAGACAACTTATATACGATATACTATCGGTATTGCAGCTGATCTTCAGAAACGTTTCCGCCCCGGGGGGCACAGCGCGGCTCCACATATTTGCCCAATGCCTTCACATGCCCGCACTGCATATGATGTTGGGGTCAATATATGTTGAGGCGCTAAGCCCCAGGACTTCAGTTCAACCCTTTGCCCCAGTACTTTGACGCTGAAGGAATTCGTGGAACCGGAGGTGTACTATCTATCTGCCAAGTGGGGCAGGTAGGGAGGGCGCTGAGGAATCGTGTGAGGAACATCCATCAGAAAGAACATCGGAAAGTAATTTGTTCTTGTAATGGATTCCATTCTCCCACAGATTCCTCCTTTAAGATAGGCTCCCATAGCAGTATGTGGATCTGGAGGAGAGATAAGAGCAAGGCCACAACCTATACCAGGTGCCTCCTGGCAAAGGACCAGGGACCAACATGCAAGGTCTCGAGCCACTCCACTAGATACCTCCAGAAGATCTGACATGTGTCCCTGAAACTGCAACCACAGGCAGAGGAGTAGCCAATGGAGCGACCTCATGCAAAGTAGAGCCTCCGGAACCACCAGAATGCAGGACATGAAATCCAGCAAATGCAGGAAGGTTTAAGCAGGAACTTCTAATTTAATTAATGTAGATGAAATACAATGATGGGAACCAGACACAAGTAAAATATCCTAAATTGAGAAGTCCGCACCCGAAGATGGTTTGGAATTGTATCTTGCCCAAAGTTCACAAGTTCCAACACAACGTTTCTCACAGGTATGAGTGCTCTTTAAATAGGATGTATGGGCTTGTGGTCGTGATTAGTTTCAAACTAATTAAACGTTCCATAACAATTTACCAGAAGATAGTTAAGTCCTCATCTTTCTTCCAGACCCAAGGCTAACCTAGGAGCAGGATATATGACCCAGGTTCCATGACCAAAAGTGAGTGGAGTGAACACCGAAGACACAGGGACTTGCTCTCAATGTTATCCTATGGAGGACATTGTATATTTCCTATGGAGGAAAAGCAACTTTCTCGATTCCAAACTCTTCATGAAATTTCAAATGATGGAGGAATTATAAAATTACTCTCCATAGTGACCAACGTATAGTCCACAGTCCCCTTTCCACCATGCTGTATGGGGGTCCCTCGTTCTCCAACGTGCAGGACAAGTGATCTACCTCTTTTGATTCTGCCCAGTGACGAAACCTGGTCCACTTGCTTTTGTATTGGCTCCTGGTAGCATCGCTCCAAGCTCCCTGTATAATTTCTAGGTTGGGTTACGACAACTGCAGATGCCTCAATGTGACTTGCTCAGGAACCACGCTGCGAGGGGTAACCTCTAGGGGGCGGGGTGGATCACTGTCCCTACCTGCTGCGACAGAAGGTGTGGTGGACCCAGCGGAAGGTACACCGCGGCCTGATCCGACAGGCTGAGTAGTTCCAAGAACCATAGTCTTGCCAGCCACCACAGAGCTATCAGGATGATACAGAGTTGCTGGGCCTCCTGATCTTGCAGATTACCCTGTGGGTCGGGGGGTCGTCGGGAAGGCATACGCATTCATGTCGTTCCACTGGATCTGCATGGCATCGCCCAGGGAGCCTCTTACCTGTCCCTGCCAGGACGCGAACTAAGGCACCTCCTGTTGTACCATGTGGCGAAAGTGTCCACCTGAAGATGACCCTACCTGTCGAAAATCCCTGAAGGACCTGTTTATTCAAATGTGACTCGTAGTTGTCTGCACCCAGCCTGCTGAGCCTGTCCACCTCCAAGTTGGATTCCCCCGAGAGGTGTATTGCTGTCAGGTGTACGTCGTTTACCAAAGCCCACTCCCAAATGTCGACTGCTAGGGTGCAGAGGGGAGGGGACCTGGTGCCACCCTGCTTGTTGATGTAATACATTCTGTTGGAGCCGTCGGTCTGAATAAGGATCGCCTTGCCGCGGAGGAAGGCTTTGAGAGCGAGCCAGATGGCCATCAACTTGAGCCAGTTGATGTGGGCCACCTGCTGCTGACAGGACCAAACCCTGTGGACGCCCAAGGTAGCTCCTCAGCCCTACAGAGAAGAGTGTGGTGATGGTGACCCGAGACGTGGGTTGATGGAAGGGCCCGTGGTTCCCCAGGTTGTTGTCCGTGCTCCACCAGACTAGATCATGGTGGAGATGATGTGGGGTTCTGACCATCTCTGCCTGGGAACCCTTCTCCTGGCTCCAGGAGGCTGTGAAGTGTAACTGCAAGCGCCTCATCCTGAGCCTCGTATGCGGCACAGCGAGGAGACATGCCGCCATGATGCCCAGTAGGTGTTGGTACCACCACAAAGAGGTCACTGGTATGCTGAGAAAATGCCCTGTGGCCTTCTTGATGGCTGTGATCTTGTCCTCTGAGGGGAAACTCCTTGCAACGCTTGTGTTCCAGATGAGGCCTAGGAAGACTCTGCGTGGGCTCCAACTGTGACTTTTTGAGATTGATATATTCATGAGGGCGGAGGCAGAGTTGTGGTGGACTTCCTCCGGAGGCCTTGCCCTGAAGAGGCAGTCGTCGAGGTATGGATAGACGTGGTGACCCTGGGCCATGAGCAGGGCTGCAACCGTGTTGCTCAGTCCTGTAAAGACCCTGGGGGCCAAATTGAGGCCAAAGGGAAGAACCTTGTATTGGAAACGAAAACCCATGATCCTGAACCTCAGAAAGGACCAATGGGGTTTCCAGATAGGGACGTGTAGATGGGCATTCTTCAGATCCAGGGAGCACATCCAGTTTCCCGCACACAATGTCCCCGCTATAAGCGCTGGGGTAACCATCTTGAACTTTTAAAGAGGAATGGAACAGTTCAAGATGTAAAGGTCCAACACAACTCTCATGCCAGTCTGGTTCTTCTCGTGTATGGTGAAAATCTGTGAATAGAAGCCCAGACCCTGCTGGGAGGATGGGACTTCCTCCACTGCCCGACTGACTATGAACGATCTAATTTCCGCTAACACAGTTGCTGTCCCAATCTGTAGGAGCGGAGGGGAGGAGGAGGAGGCATAAGGAGCCAGAAGCCCGTGGACACAGAGGATCGATGTGTCCGTGAACCCTGTCCACCAGTGTTGAGAGTGAAGGGCAAGCCTGCCCCTGACCAGAGACTTGTGGATCTGGATGGCTGTGTCATGCCCTTTTGCTATCTGAGGATAGGGCTGAGGAGGGGAACTGGAAAAAGCTCTTGTTATGTTAGGTTATGTTACTTTGCATTTATATATCACCTTATATACCATTGGTATGGTCTGAAGCCGCTGGTAGGTTGAACGCCCTTGGGAACCGAAGTTCAGGTCAGTAGAGAGAGTCAAAGATGCGTATGAGCACCGGATGTGTGTGCAGCTGGTGTGGCATTCGTGAAATGGCTGCTTCTTAGCGGTAGGTGTGGTGGTTGAGAGGTCAATAGTATGTGTTCGTTCTGGCAGAATTTATCCAGACCGATTGTGGCTGCGTTGGACCTGAGGTGAACGCCTGGCTGGGGGGTGTGTAACCAGCAGTGTTTAGTTAGAGTGATGTGGAGTATGAGGCAGATGTTGGTATGAGAACAGCTATACCGAATTGTGTCATAGTATCGCTGCGTTCTATTTGAGTGGTGGTGTAAAGAAGGGAGTAAGCATGGAGATGTGAATATGGTGGTTTACTGTAGGGGCTTGAGATCGCGCCCACTCCAATAGTTCCATGAACTTCATCCGTTCCATGTACTCCAACTGTTCCGTGCATTACGACCGTTTCAGGCACTCAGACTGTTCCTTTCAAAGTTCTTTCAGACGTTCCATGTCCTCCAAACCATTACATGTACGCCACGCCATTCTGTGCACTCCCATCCGTTCCATGCACTCCCATCTGTTCCATGTCCTACAACCATTTTATGCACTCCATTTTATGCATTACTCCTTTCATTCGTTCTAGCCATGTTATCCTTTCTGCATGCATCATCCATCCACATACGTCATCTTCACACGTTCCATTCACTTAACTAATTGCACCCATTTCACTCGTTCCATGCACTTCATTAGTACCGCTCACTTCACCCATTCTACATCAGTTCATCCGTTTAATCAAAACACTTCACCCGTTCCACACACACACTTCACCCGTTCCACACACACACTTCACCCATTCCACACACACACTTCACCCGTTCCACACACACACTTCACCCGTTCCACACACACACTCCACCCGTTCCACACACACACTTCACCCGTTCCACACACACACACTTCACCCGTTCCATACGCACACACTTCACCCGTTCCATACGCACACTTCACCCGTTCCGTCTGCCCTATGCATTCAGCGGCTCTACGTACTCATCCGCTCTATGCATTCTTTCGTTCTAGGCACTCATCCGCTCTTTGCAACTCCTCCGCTCTACTGCGTAGCTAGTCCACTCTAGGCACTCACGCACTCCTCCATTCTTATGCACTCATCCGCCCGGCGCACTCATCCGCTCCACACACCAATCCGCTCCACACACCCATCTGCTCTATGCATTCGTTCTTTCCATGCACTCTTTTGCTATATACACTCATCCGCTCCATACACTCATCCGCTCCGCACATTCATCTGCTGCAGCGTTCTACATACTCTTTCGCACATCCACACTCATCCGCTCTACACACTCATCCGCTCTACACATTTCTCTGCACTTACGCACATATCCGCTCTACACACTCGTCCGCTTTACATATCCAGTCGCTCTACACACTCATCTGTTCAACATACTCATCCGATCTACACCCTCATCTGCTCAACGCATTCATCCGCTCAGCGCATTCATCCTAAAGATTTCATCCACTCCATTCACTTCGTTCATTCATCATGCATTACATCCATTTCATTAATTTAAATCTCGTTACTGTTTTCGTACGATTTATTCTTATTGTCCACTTCACTGCTTTGATCTACTTTACTTGTTCTATTCTGTTTGTCCTTTTATTTTGTATTAGCGGTTATTAGCTGTCAATTTCTCGCATCTAGTAGTTTGTTGGATTGGTGTCATTCAGATGCCGTTATTCTGTTTGGGTTAGTTTGCGTTTGGGTTAGTTTTAGGGGAAGAGCCAGGTTTTCAGTAGTTTGCGGAAAGACATTAGGTCTTCAGTTAGGCGGAAGTGGGGTGGGAGTGCGTTCCACAGCGTGGGGGCCAAGGCTGAGAATGATGATCCGCCTAACCTGACAGTTTGTCTTAGGTATGACCAGGAGGCAGGCTGAGCTTGAGCTTAGAGTGCGTGGAGGGTGATCGGGTTTTTAGCCTGTCTTGAAGATATTGAGGTCCGGTTTTATGCAACGCTCGATGAGAGATGCATAGGGTTTTGAAAGTCACCCTTCGGGCCACTGGGAGCCAGTGCAGAGTCTTAAGGGCTGGGAAGATGTGGTCTCTTGGTCCGAGCGCAAGTAGTAGTTTGGCTGCAGCGTTTTGTGCCCTTTGAAGTTTATTCAGTTGGTAAGCGTGGACTCCGAGGTAGAGCGGGTTTGCATAGTCCAGTCTTGATATAACAATTGATTGGACCGTGGAGAGTCTGTTGGGAAAGGAGAGCTATGGAAAGATGCGCCTAAGGGTTTTAAGGTGGTAGTGGCAGGACTTTGAGACGTTGTTGACTTGGCGCAAGAGTGTTAGGTCAGAGTCAAGGGTGCATCCAAGGTTTTTCACTGAGTTAGAGGGGTTCGGTGAGTTGCCCATGGCGAATGGCCAGGGTAGTGGGTGTGGAAGAAGTTCAGAGTTGCCACATACCATGATTTCAGTTTTGGAGGGGTTTAACAGGAGGTGGCTTTGGGTCATCCAGAGCTCTATGTCAAGGAGGCAGGAGGCAAGGTCAGGTCGGCAGTTGGGTTTGGAGTTCAGGAGTTTTAGAATTAGATGAGTGTCATCAGCGTAGTTGTAACACATGATGTTGTGTGAATGAATTATTGGTGGGAGGGTGATCAAGTAGATATTGAACAAGAGGGCAGATAGGAAAGCTCCTTGTGGGACTCCCGTGTCGACTGGTCGGGTTTGGGAGGAAAAGGTGGAGAGTATGGTTATTTGGTACCTATCTTTGATGAATGAGGCTATCCATTTAAGAACGGTTCTACGAATTCCTAGGGAGTGGAGGCGATCAAGAAGGATTGAGTGATTGTGTCGAAGGCGGCGGATAGGTCAAGAAGGATTAATGCGGCGCATCCTGCAGAGTCAGCCGTCATTTTAAGGTCGTCCCAGATTGAGGTTAGGGTGGTTTCAGTTCCGTGACGGGCCCTGAAACCTGATTGTACGGGGTCTAGGAGATTGTTGGCTTCGACAAAGGCATTTAGTTGGGAGTAGGCGGTTCGGTCAATGAGTTTGGCAAGGAATCTGGTGTTTGAGATGGGCCGGTAGTTTTTGGGCTCGAGAGAGGATTTTTTTTTATTAGAGGTTTGACATGAACCGTTTTGTGCACGAGTGAGGCGCCTTGTGCTGCTTGCGCCTGTGCTGGTTGGGGGGGGGGATCTGTCCGGTTGCCTGGACCGTCTCTCCTGGAAGCCCCCGAAACCTCCAAAAGAACAACCTTTGAATGCTGGTGTGTCTGACTATATGCCTTGGGTTGGCCTTAGTGAAGATTGATAAGGATTTGAGAGTCTGAATTGTTCTTATCAAGTTCCTCGTCCATAGTGGAATGGAACAGATCGCCACCCTTGAAAGGAAGGTCTAGTATACACTCCTGGACATCAGGGTTGAACTTCATGGCCCATAGCCAGACCGTCGTTCTCATGTTGGTAACGATACATATGGCTCGCCCTGAGGTATCAATGTGAGCCACCGTGGACTCCATTATATTCTGCACTACAATTTTAACAGTCCAGCCTTGAAGCGCGCCTGGCTCTGCAGTTCAGCAAGGAAATCAGCCACCTCTCGCCAGAGCCTTTGGTTGACAGCAGCCAGCATGGCATCAGAATTGGACTGACAAAGATGAAGAGAAGCGTTGGAATAGATTTTCTTTCCGTATGCTTCCAGGATGTTCTCCTCCTTATCCAGGACAGCAGAGGCTGATGTAGCCAAGGACTATTCTAGCTTGCAGTAGAGTGAAGCTGCAGCGATCAGTGTGGCTGGGGGTGTGCTGACAGCAAGAGGGGGTCCCACTCCATTTGCCTAAACTTGCCGTTGAGGCGCCTGTTGGTAGCCTGTGTATAATGTGGTGCAAGCCATCCTTTTTTGGCAAGCATCACCACGTCCTCTTGCAATGGAATCTCAGTTCTAACCGTGGGGCGTAGAGTCAAGATCTCTGCCAAGACCTCAGCTTCTGGTTGTTCCACCTCAGGCTGTGGGAGCCCCAAGTACTCTGCCAGGCCCCCAAGTTGTTTGTGAAAGGCCTTGGCCGACGAAGGGCATGTCAGGGTCCTCCTCCTCGTCCTCATCCGTGTCCACCAATGTGTCCTGTTGATCCTGTGTCGCTAGAGAAGTGCTGGGCGCAGGGGGCTGTGGCGTACTGACAGGCGCCACAGGCTGCTGAGGCAGCGGATACAGGGCTGGTGTGACTGGCAAAGGCATGGGAGCCGGTGTCATGGGGACAGGCGCAGGCAGCTGGGGCTGTATTGGATCCGGAACCGCTGGACACAAGGGCGGGGTGGCCGTGGGTGCTAGCGGCAGTACCGGAGGGAGCATGTCCCCGATAACATCCTTGAGGATGATGCCGATCTGCAGAGACCTCATGAGAGTCAGGAATTTCTCAAAAACCTGTCTTCACAGGCCGGCAGAGCGCTTGGTGGAGCCGGCATGGGTGAGGGGCCCTGTGGTTGCTGAAACCTGGGCACACTCTGTCTTGCTGTATGTGGGGTGCATCTGCCCTGTGACGCTGAAGGATATGCCGGGGGCCAAGTGCCAGGTGATGACCAGTCTCACCTGGAAACTCGTTCTCTAACCAGGTCCCTAAAGGGGGATTGTGTCGGGTGAGCCACCATTTTGTCTGGCACGATGGCCATCTTGTCGGGCTGCGTACCACGTTCCTGTGTCGTGGTGCTTGCCGCACTGGGCCCAGCCTCCTCCAGGACTCTTGCAGGTGAAAGTTGAAGCTTACCCTACACCTCAGGACAGGTCCAGGTAGGCAGAGTTCCCTCGGCTGTGGCGCCGGTAATGCTGCGTACAGGCACGCCCCCCTCAGCCATCTGTCCGGTATTAGGGCGTAGCCCCGTGGGTTGAGACTCAGTAGTAGAACCTTGCTGTCCCTCAGTGTAGTCACCGGTAGGATCTTGCGAGCCCTCGGCCTGGTGGGCAGTAGCTGAAGCAGCCTCGGTACCTGGACTGGTAGTAGGACCTGATAGGTCCCTTCTACCCGTGCACTTCCTGGGGAAGGAGTCGCTTTTGCGGGGTGCGGATGAAAACAGTGACCCAGTGTTAGGGAGAATTCTCAGAAATGTGCTAATTCCCTCCACCTTATAGACCCCCAGCAACTTAGCTGGATTTTGAGGACTTGATTTCTTTAACCTGGAGAGATTGAGACCCTTTTCCCCACTCTCTCATGTATTTTAATGTGATTTCTGAACACTGTTTATTTTGGTTGTGGAGTCTAACAAACTCCATCGGCATCATCTTTTACATTGTGTCACACAGCACCTTCTCTGGGATACACTACTGTTTCCCAGAGCAGTAAAGTGAAAATGACTACTTAAATTTGTAACTTTCTAGACCCAGCACACACTATCTTACAATAGGGTTCTGGAGTGGTTACCTAGTATCCCCTTTGTCTAGCTTCTCCTGTAACATTTTTTGTTACCCTTTCCTCACTGAATGGCTGGTGGCAGTGGTTTCGTTTTAACTACCGTGGTGTGCATTTACCGCGGGCTGCGTTCGCAGCTGCAGTAAAGCACCCATGGGTGCAATTTTTTTCAAAATGGCCCCAGTCTTTTTTTAAACATTTCTTTGTGGAAAGGTATTTATTGAGATTTACTCTGCGTGCCGAACCAGGTTTGGTTCCATTGTTCGCTTTGCCTTTGGCAAGATTCACGAGTGAAGCCCGCCTCTGACTCCATGGTGTCTGGGGTGGGCAGAAAGTGAGGGAGGTGCCCGAAACTCCCTGTGCTTAGTCTCCTAGGAGACCCAAATGCACTCTGTAGTGATTGGCCGGCTGACTGTCCGGCAAGGACAGCCACCCTGCTGGGTGACTGACAGCTAGGCTAGAATGAATGGGAGAGAACTGAATGAAAGGCGAGGCTTTTGGCTTGGAAGGTAGAGTCGACCACTGGACGAAGAAACTGAAGAAGAACTTGAAGAGAACACCTGCTGCAACTCCTGGACCGGTGGTTTGCCCAGTGAAGCCCTGCTGCTGTGCTGAAACTCCAAATTCATATCGGAAGCCACTGCAAGGACAACTCCCCCCCCCCCCCCTTGAGTTGGTGGGACCAATCAACTCCAAAGTAAGCCACCTGGACATCCTTCTCGGAGCTAGTTGAATTTCCACAGAGTTGCTGCTGGAAAGCGTATAGCCAGGGAGAGGAACACCAGATTATGTGCGTTGCTTTTAAGTTGGCCAAAAGCTCCAGGAAGATCCTCTGGACTCCCAGGAAGCAGGACTGACCGAGCCTGAGCCCCCTCAATAGAGTGTGGGACTCCAAGCAAGGAAAGCCCATCTCAACAGCCAGAAACCGCAGTGTTGCTATTTGTGGTAATCCCGAGGAGGTGAAACACCAAAGTGCCACTTGTTGGAAAAATTGCCGGTTGCGAGCGGTGACCGTCCCATTGCAGTGCAGGAGTCCCCAGAAGTCCCCCCTCTTGTCCCCACGACTGAGGCCCAGGAACAGTGAAATCTGCAGAGCTGCACAGGAACAGAAGTCATCTACTGCACTTTTTCTTCAATACAAAGGTATTGTAAAGTCTGAGAGAACTTACCTCTTATTGTAGACTTGCTTGCATCTTCTATCACTCACAAGCCTAATCAGCTTGGGGACCTACATTTGATTCTTCCTTTCTTCAAAGACTTCTAAAACATTGTGCAAAGACTTTTTTACTTACCAGAAGTGCTTCATCCGATATAAGACTTTTGCCCATTGACTTTGGCCTAGCCTATTATACTGAATGACTCTGCTTAAGGAATCCAAAAGTATTCGCCTGCTTAAGAATATTTGTGGTATCTTGTTGTTCTAATGACCTTTTCCTTTTACCAACTTCAACAGTATTCTAAATGCAAACAGTAAGATATTAATGTCCCCAGCACCCTAGCTATTGAAGTCACCTGCGAGTGTAGGTTGTATCTGTGGGCCATCCCAAAAGGGTCTTTACTGATTTAGAAACTAAGAGTGTGAATTTTTAAGTGTATTTGAGTGCTACTGTTATATTGCCCCCTTCTGAAAGACGGCTTATTCTAACTGACTGATAAATTAATAATTGTTTATTCAAGAAACCTTGTGTGTAAGTGTTAATTTGAATACTTGTCACTATGAATCTGTCTGTCCAAAGGGTACTGCATACAAACTTTGCCTAACACCCTACCTTGGGCCTGGTCTTGTGCTTGACGAATTTCTTCAAGTCCTCTGGAGGCGACCTTCCGAAAAGCTCCCTCCACCTGGCTAGTCTGTTATTCAGAGCGTGTGGTGTCAGTGTATCGCACGCGGTGCAGCCCTCCCAGTCGTGGTCTGGGCAAAGGCAGCGGGGGCAGAGAGCGTGGGGGTCTGACGTGGGGAAGAGCCCTTCGCAGGCTGGACACCTGCTGAAGGCAGGAGACCTTCACATGCACCGGGGAGGAACATAGCGCCAGAGGACAGAGGTACTCTATTAAAGACAAGAATAAAGAAGACAAAAGTACTACTCTGGGAAAGAGTGTGTGGAATTACTAGGCCGGAGGCCTAACCCAGGGGGGCTTGTGAAAGCGGTCTGTTCCCGTCGACACAGATAAGAGGACTCAGGAGTGGCACCAGTGGGCGGAGTCATGGGAGTACATGCTCCCAAGGCCGCGCCCCGTGCGCCTCTAAATTTAAAGGGGAAGATGATTTTTCTGGTGAAAAAGGTTCCCTGTCCCGTCCCTAGCGAGGGGCACCCACACAGTATGGAGGAAAGGGGACGGGACATAGGAGTAAGGCGAGTACCAATGACTATCACCTTTTGCAGGCAACAACATGCGTCCTTCCAATTACAGTTAATGAAGCAGCTGCTTGACAGGTTGCCTTGATGATAGGGAAATTAATTTTCAGGAGAAGGCAACTTATGGCAAAAGCTGGCGACCACCAAACCTACGGGCTTGAATGGATTCTGGAGAGGTAGCCCACAGGAGAGCTGGGCAGTCAAGGGACACTTCTAAAGGTTCTTGGGGAATGCAACATCGAGAAGACGTCGGGACTAGTTGGCCCCACTAATCCAAGGGTTGAAGCACTGATGAGGGTCTTCTGAGATCATGCAGAATAGCAGGGCTTCACAGGCCAGACACAGGAAGGGATGCTGGGGCCACATCAGGCATCGTCTTTGGATCTTTAACCGACTGCTCTTCTTCAAGGGATTCCTGGCTTCAACGTAGATATGAAGAATAGTTTCAGAGGTCGTCCTTTTATCAGAGATTTGAGCTGGAAGCAAGTCCAAGCCAACCAATGGTAAGGGTCTGCACTATTCAAACGGCCAGTAGTTGTCCAATCAGGGACAACTACTGGTTTCACATCTGCCCCAGTAGCAGACTTTCTGGCACTAGTGATGTGGACTGGGACTATACTGTCCCAGCCCCCTTCCTGGGCCACACACAAAAAGGCTCATTAGCCCACGAAAGCAGCAGCTTTCCCGGGCAAGCGTATGAACTTAAAAGGACTTTCCTGACCTGAGAGGCCAGGAAGAAGGCCGAAATACCATATGGCTAAAGAACAAGCACAAATCTTGTGGCATGGCCAATTTAGTGCACTAGTCAGATTTAGTGGCCATGTACGGTTAATGCAAATGTGCACACCAAAAATGCATCTGCTGCCACCAGCTTGTCTTTAGGCACATACAAAAGTAACCAAAAATCCCAAGTGTAGAAAGCTAGGGGGATACAAAAGTTTCCATTGCACTGCATTTTAAGATGGTGTGTGCAAGGTTAAAAAGTCACAGAATGGAAAAGGGACACAGTTTCTCATTACTGACAGTGAAAAGGACTGATAGTGTTTCTCCATAACAAATTAGCAAAAGGAATCTTTCTTAACAGGCATGACAGCAAGAGCTAGCAAAACTAACTGGCATTCCAGTAGTGCCCAGAGCATGCATAAAAAAGGAAATGAGGTCATGGGGCAGAGCTCGCTGCGACTTCACATCCTGCTTCTGGACAGGTGACAGGCAGAGCAGATGCAGAACAGTTCTGTGCCCCAGGTGGTTGAAAATGTTTCTGAAGACAGCTGGCGCTGGATAGATAGAACTAAGATGAGGAATCCATTAGAAAGGATAGTAATTGCATGTTAGGTTAGTCTACTAACTTGTATTACTATACTATATTGTATTACTCACAGTGAGATGGAATCTAGGGTTTATCCATTTACTGTGTTTTGCCATGTACTTGGTTAGATGAGTATTCTAAAGAAATTCGACAGTGCATTTTTTATCATAATGCATTCTATATATGGGATACATTACTCACTGTAATCATATTTCTGATGCTTGTCTCTGCTTAGATTCACATGCTGGCATCTAGTGGAAGCTGCAGAGTATTACAGTTGTTGTTTTAAAAATTCAAAAAAGGACGTCGACAGGGCGTGCCAGTAATACTATCCCTAGTGTGACATCCACTGTACCCATGGTCCTTCATGTGTCGCAGTACCTCAGATTGTTTTGTTCTGAAGTGTAGCATGAATACAGGTGTATCCAAGCAGATATATAACAGAAAGCTCATAACATCTATGCACAGATATATCTAAGCAGATACAAGCATCAGAAATATGATTACGGTGAGTAATGTATCCCTTCTGAGGCTTGTGGAATCTGCTTAGATCACATGCTATGTATAGATTAGCGAGCAATGTTAGGAGAAGGTGGTGGGTCGTGAGAAGGAGCAGCAGCAAATAGATGTTTTAGAACCGCTTGTCCCACCTGTGCATCGGTTTTGGAATGGGTGTCAATGCAGTAGTGCTGAGTGAAAGTGTGTACTGAGCTCCATTAGCTGCTTTGCAAATGCTCTCTAAGGGGACATTTGTGATAAAAGCTAGAGTAGCTCCTGTGCTCCGTGTGGAGTGCGCCCTTGGTGTAAAAGGCAGTGTTTTGTTTGATAATGAATAGAATAATTGTATACATCTGACTATCCATCTGGAGATGGCATTCTTGGAAATGCGGTCTCCTTCTCTGCCTGGTGCTACAGAGACAAACAGTTGATCTGTTATCCTAAGCGGCCTGGTCTTATTTACGTAGTAAAGGACCGTCCTCCTCACATCTTGTGTGTGGAGTTTTACCTCAGCTGCGCTAGTTGGATTCTGAAAGAAAGCCGGAAGCTCAATAGACTGGTTCACGTGGAATTTGGAAATGAAAGTAGGGGAGAATCTAGGATGAGTATGTAAAACCAATTTATCTTTACGGATAATAAAGAAAGGGTCCTGCACTGACAATGCTTGCAATTCACTAACTCTTCTTATGAAAGTAATAGCCACTAAGAAGGCAGTCTTGTATGTCAGGTGTTTAAGACTTGACTTATGCATAGGCTCGAATGGGGGCCCCCCATGAGCTTTGCTAGTACTACATTGAGATCCCATCCTGGCGGTGGGTTTGAAATTGGAGGGTGGAGTCTTTTTACTCCCTCCATGAATGCCTTAATAACTGGAATTTTCCACCACAATACTTTACTTTGAGAGGTGCTATAAGCTGATAAAGCCGCCAGGTGGACCTTTATAGAATTGAATACTAACCCTGAAGCTAACAAGTGGAGCATATAATTTAGAATGTGTGAAGGAGTACATTCTATGGGCTTTATTTGTTTTGACTGGCACCAAATTACTAATCTCCTCCACTTGTCGAATAACAGTGTCTAGTGTTTGGTTTTCGTGCCTCTTTGAGGATATACATACACCACTGTGGTAGATTAAGATGTCCGAACTCTGACTTCAGGAGCCATGCTGCCATGTTCATTGAGTGTGGTTGTGAGTGCACTGCTGTTCCCCTGTGTTGGGTTAACAGGTTGATTTGGCACAGGAGTTTGATGGGATCGCCAGTTGGCGCAGATGTGGATACCACGGTTGTCTCGCCCACATTTGAGCAACTAGGATGAACGACATCTGTTCTCTGTGCATCTTATTCACTAACCTGCCCATTAATGGAGTGGGGGGGGGCAGGATCGGGGGGAAGCGTAAAATCATTTCCCTGACCAGTTCATCCATAGGGCGTTCCGCTTGGAGTCTGACTGGGGGAACCTGGACGTGAAGTCTGGGCATTGCTTGCTTTCTCCTGTAGAGAACAAGTCTATTGTGGGGTAACCCCACTGAGAGAAGATGTGGTCTACGATGCCCGAGTCTAGTTGCCACTTTTGTTCTTCTGGTAGGGGATCGAAGAGAGTCTGCTAGCGTGTTGAGTACCCCTGGAACGAGTTGGGAGGATAGAGATATCCCGCGTCTGAGTGCCCATTTCCATATTTTCTGCACCAACTTGGACAGACTTGGAGAGCGTGTGCCCCCCTGTTGATGTAGAACATCGCAGTTGTGCAGTCTGTTAGAATTTGAACCGCCTGGTTCATCAGTTGCGTTTCGAATGCTTGAAGTGCTTTGAATACTGCTAATAGTTCCAGCAGGTAGCTGTGGTTCTGTGCTGTGATGTGAGTCCACAGACCATGTGCTGTGTGGTGAAGGTAATGAGCCCCCCACCCAGAGAGTGACGTGTCTGTTATGACAATCGCTTGTGCTTCTGGATCGTGGAAGGGTTTTCCCTTCAACAGATTTCCTCTTGACCACCAGCGTAGGTTTTGAACTACGATCGTCCCACTGATCACTTGCCTGAGACCACCGTTTCACCAACCACTCCTGCATTGGTTGCTGTTTGCAGAAACCTGTGCAGTTCCCTCTGGGACCACTGCAAAAGATTTAAGACTACAGGTGTTTGGCAGTAAACCCACTTGGTAGCAGTCTGTACCACACAGATTCACTTGGTAGCTGTGGCTGAGCAGTCAGACTTCCCTCAAGAAGAGTTAGGCAGTATACAGAGTATTCACAATAGGTCAAAAGAGCACAGTAGAACAAGTAAACACTGACCAGAGCTTGGTGTAAAAGAGATATAATTATTTATTTAAAACCACATCTAATAAAACACACAGGCACTAATGTTAAGCAGTTCAAAAACACGGTCACTAAAAGATATACACTCCGTTAAACAGTATTAGACAATTCTTAAGTAAAGCCCCACTTATTTTCAGACAGCGGTGAGCGCTTAACGCAGATGACACACTAATAATTCCGCTTTAAAAAGGGAGAGAAAAGCAGAGTATAATTTGAAACAAATCCCAACACTTTCACAAGAACACAACAAGAGAGGAAGGCAAAGTAAAACCGTGAAGTTAGAGTTCAGAAGGCCGGATCCATTTTAAGAGGATCAGAACGAAATGTGTCCAAGGTCACACGGTTGCAGTGCACAAAAGTCTTTAAAGGGTTCAAAAAAGAGTTGGACCAAAGAAAGGGACCAGTTAGATGGTCAAGGCGGCCAGCCCAGTCCGGAAGGCTAAGGGATTATTATTACCTTGTAGCAATCTTTAGAAAGGGAGGCCTGGCGGACACGGTACCGTAAAGTGGTGAGAATACTCCAGCGGGGGCAGTTGTTCCTGGAAGTCGGTGCTTCGTCCGGGGGAAGAGAGGATCTCGTCGGGGAGGAAGGCAGGAGCCTGCTGCACTGCCAGGGAAGAAACCAGCCGCGGAGTTCTCAGGCAAAAGGAGCGGTCCTTTAATTCGCGGTCCAGTGGTAAGTGGCTATCCGGTTGCCGCGGTGCTTGGCATGGGCAATTCGACCACAAGACGTCCTGGGATGCGAGGAAAAGAAGGTAAACTGGTTGTGCCCACCAGTCAAGGGAAGAAGCCTCTCCAGCCGGGAGATCGTCTTTGTTGTCGGGAAGTGGTGAGTCGGTTCCGCAGGGCTCCAACGGTGGTGTTGTCGTGGTAGGTCGGCTCAGCTTCTCCGTTGTCCGATTCTCAGGTCCTGTGGCGACTTCTGAAGTTCAAGTCCCCAAAGCCCTGCTTTTATGCAGCACACCCCCATTCACTCAGCCTAGCTGTCACTCAAACATGCTAAGTGGTGAGCCGGCCGGCTCACCACTTGGGCCAATCACACAAGAGTGCGACTTGAGTTACCAAGGTAACTCAGTCCAGGATGCTTAAACCCCCTCCCACACCCCCTGTGGTACCCAGACAGAGTGGCACCACTTTTGGAGGCTTCTGTGGAGAGGCCCGCCAAAAAGTGGAACAAAGGGCTCGACTTGGGTTGGAGTCACAGAAGAGCACACAACCGCCATTCTCGAATAGAGTTCTGGCAAAAAATACCAACCGGCGAATTAATATTAATTAAATAAACCGGCGGTATGTTCGAGGCTATGAGAATTAAATAATTAAAGTTGGTAGCCTCGAACAATGGGAAAATCCCATAGGGATATATTTGTGGTCGAATATAAAAGTAGTATCCACTGCCACAAGCCAAAACTCGATCAGGGGGACGGAGACGTGCCCCCTTGACTAACAGACCCCGGGGCAATCGAATTGCCCCGACCAGTACGTCCACAATATGATGGTTTGTACCGGTTTCTGTTAATAATTTGGGACTAGTAAATCCAATGGTGACGTTACATGCCCTGGGAGACAGTAGTCTGTCCCAGGGTATGGAGTCTATGGTGGGGTGTCACTATGACACCCCTGTGTCACTGCACGGAGGGTGCTGTGTAACACACATAGTAAAAACACTTGAGACCCTATGGAGTAAAGGACCCCATAGCCCATAAAACACATTAACAGTCAAAGGAACACCACCGCCAGTACCTTGGTGAATACCCTTGCAGCTGAAGCTATTCCGAAGGGTAGCACCTTGAATTGGTAGTGCTGGTTTGCTACTTTGAACCGCAAGAGCTTTCTGTGCGCGGAGACCATTGAAATATGAAAATAGGCATCTTTCATATCCAATGTTGCCATGTAATCCCCTCGTTTTAGCAGGGGAATTACCTCTTGTAGCATTGTCATGCAGAACATTTGTGGCTTAAGTGTTTGCAGGGCATAAGTCTAATACTAGGCGCATAGTTAGATCTTTCTTTGGCACAAGGAAGTATGTTGTATAAATACCCTTGTTTACCCTGTTGGACGGCACAATCTCGATGGAGTCTTTGAGGAACAGTGCGTGGACTTCTTCTAACAAGATGACTTGTTCTCATCTTGTTGTCTTGCTCTGTCGCGGGGAGGGGGGTGGTTCAATGGGTTTTCTACGAGCTCTACACAATAACCTCCCACTACTGTAGATAACACCCACTTGTCCGTTGTTATTCCCTCCCATGCATGGGTGAAGTTTGAAATCCGTCCCCTTACTGGGGAGGCATGGGAGGGGATCCATCTTAAGCTGTCCCCTGATATATAAAGTATCAGATGGCGCCGGGCGGAATAGTTTTTCTATGCGCAGGTTTCCTGCTCTAGTTTGATTGGGCATTCCAGTGAGGGTTGCATTCTCCTCTGTACCAACCTCAAGATGGGGATGAACTGGGTAGCAGCTTTTTTGTCCCCCAGGATATCCTCGACAAAATCTTTGTCTTGCTGAGTCTCCCGTGTTTGAATAACGAAGTGCTCAGCTGCTTTGATTATCAAGTCATTGAATAAGGGCTGATTATCTACTGGAGAATCGGGGACTGGTGAATCTTGTTGAATTGGAGAAGACATAGTATACACTTCTGACTCATCATCACCATCATTATCAACATCATAGTATTGATATTCTTCAAGATCCCCTTCAGTATCTGTATGGATGTCATAAAGGTCAGCAGAGGTACAAGACATTTTTGTTGCTGGCTGGGATGAAGACAGTGGCTGAGAAGTGGAAGACAGGGGCTGAGACCTTGAAGCCTGAGCAGTAGGAGGTGTGATTTGCCTGAGGTTTTTTTTTCAAGGAAATTTGCAAAACAAGTGATTCTGGACATCACCCTATCTACGTCTTCTGCTGACCATAGGTCCAAGCTGGGGATGATCCCTGGGTATGGTATGGCAAGGACTTGGGGTGTAGGAGTGGGTACACCTTTATTTTTTGAAGCCTCACTTAAGGGACCCTCTTCTTCCTCTCTTTCCTGTGGGAAAGTTACAATTTCCTTTGAAGGGGTAGACTTGTTCCTATAAGCTGTGTCTTTGTTCTTATGAGACTGGTCTCTATGATCAGAGCTCTTTGAGTAAGATGTTTTGGAGTTAGTAGGCTGAAACAGTCCTTCTGGGACATCTTTCTTAACCAGGTGAGATAACCCTGTGTTTTTGGACTTCCCAGCTGGTTTCGATGAAATGTGTCGAGTTTCGGCATTGGGAAGGACCTCTGCCACGTCTGCCGACGTTCGGTCGAAGGATTTTTATGGGCGGCGACCTTTGCCTTATGGGGCCGGTCATGGGGCGACCGGGATTTCGAGTGCCCAGAAGACAGGGAATCTACTGATCTGCCCATAGACGCCAAATCTGGGTGTACGGTCGGCATAGCCGACACATTGCCACAGTGTCTGTTTAGTGTGGGACAAGGAAGTGCTCTTGCCGCCGGGTGTCATCTCCCCACAACAGGGCGGCCGGCCTGTTTATTAGGGTCGGGGGCTTGCACTTGGGAACTTGGATGTTTCCCTTCACCATCCGAGAAGACGGCGATGCTGCAGTCACTGGAGGCTCCCTCCACGTCCATGGCAGCCTCGGCATGCATGGCGTGATGGGCCCAGCGTTTTGTTCTGCGATCTCGAAGGGTCTTCGGTCTTAAGAGCTTGCACGCTCGACAGTGCCCTTCGTCGTGGTCACGGTTCAAACACAGGTTGCGCACACTGTTTTTTATCGATCCACAGAAACTTTTTGTTACATGTGGGGCAGAATTTAAAGGGTGTCTTATCCATGTTTGGGAATGGCAGCCGGGCGATTAAGGGAAAGGGTGGGAAAATGCATTGTTCAATGACTGCCCTCCACTCTCCCTACTGTATGGGCCTAGGCTTGGTGGGCCTTCTAAGGCCGAAAGGGTCAGTCGAAACTTGACTTCGTCCGACGGCGTCATCTTATCCTTTGTCTTGACTCTTCACTGCATCGAAGAATAATGTCGGAAGAATAAAGGACAGAAAGAGTAACTATATTTAAACTTTGCATAAGCAAATGGCATCAGCCAAAATTGAACTCTGTGAGAAGCGACAGCTCACGATGGCGGAAAAAAAACAATCCGAGGGACCTCGACGCGTGAAGGACCATGGGTACAGTGGACGTCTCACTAAGGATAGTATTACTGGCATGCCTTTTTGAGTTTCGTAAACAACTGTAATGCTCTGCAGCTTCCACTAAATGTCAGCCTATGCATAGCATGTGAATCTAAGCAGATTCCACAAGCCTAGGAAATATATATATATAAAAGTGAAAAGCTGTTTGTTCGTGTCGAAGAGTTGTTCCTTATACAATTCCACACTTTTTCACCAATCTGCACCACATTTTGTATAGTTACCGGTTACAACCCTCCAGAAATTACTGGCTACATGACATTTGGACACTCCACCCGGTTCCCCCGGATTTCAGCACCCTCACAGATGAGTCGGTTGCCTGAAATCGGCGAACCATCAATGTGGTCCTAGAAGGACCGGCCTCGACATGAGGGAGAAACCTGAGGTCCAGGCCCTAAAATGCACGGTTTCCAAGATATTTGCACCACAAGAAACTGCACCACGCAAGGGTGAGGCGACAAGTGGGGAGAGCGCACAGAAGGACCCAGTATGCAGCAGCACACCAACTTTCGCCTCCTCCAACGTCTGCTCCGGGGTATGTCAGTCAGCCACACGTGCCCATCCTCAGTGCAATTTACTTCAGGGTGCAAAGCACATCAAGCGATAAGCAAATAGTATCAGCGACCTAAAGGATCAGTGTTATGTCTTTCTACAGAACCTATTCTGAATTTGGTACATTTTATGTTGCATTTCTAAGAGTCGAATTGATTTTTGGGGCCTGCACATCCCCTCCTACGAGTAAAGCCAGACTGCTCTCCTACATTACACATTGAGTGTTTTAATCTAATTTGGCGGATATCCTCTCCTCTTATACCCACAGAAACCCTTGGATTTTTTTTTCCACAAGCATTCACAAGATAGAGCAATCACCTTCCTCTTAAGTGGTGAGTGGCATACCTGTGTGGACATATGACATATGCAAAGTTGAATGGATATATTGCCCATAGTACATATGTACAGTGAACTACATGCTAACACACTTACAAAGGAACTTTTAATGCTGCCAAGTTTTTCATTTGGGCATTTCTAAGTGGGCTACCCCTGATTTTAGTTGAAGTGAGGTGAGATCTGCCTGACCCACAGAAGTTACAAGTCTATTTTGTCAATGATCAACTCAGCACTTATGGCGAACTAGAGCTAACATACTTGTACAAACACATACGAGTCACTAAAAACCCAGACATTTCAGGGGCTGTCACTTAACTTGACCAACGAGTATGTCATGAGGTAATTTGCATGGACGAGGAGCTCTATATACTACGTAACCTTGCAGAAGATAATTAATTGCACATACTTCTGGATTTAAATGGTGCTATGATCAAAGTCACTCAGTCATGGCTTCCTTATCTCATCAAATAGCACTGCTCTCTAGACAGCACTTGTGATCATTTAAAGACCATCTATAACAGCATTTCAGGGCAGCTGTTTTGTAGAGTATATACAGTTTGGTTTTAAATACTTACTCCTGCAGATCAGTAATGAGTTTTTCTTTAGCATCAATCTCATCCCTCAGACTGCTAATCTGCTTGTGGTGGGCCTCACGATGGCTCTGAATTTGTTGCTCAACAGCAAGCTGTGGGTTAAGAAAAATAGCTTTATAACTTCTATACAGTGAAAAGCTTCACAAAAGTAGCTTCGCTATAGAATAGGAACCATCAGCAAAATATAAACTCACCTTAACTTCGTTGGCAGTCTGCACCTTATTTAAGTGCTCCTTCTCCATTTCATGGACTTTTTCTACATTAGGAATAAACAGAAAATATCATTAATTAATTAAATTCTAGTGTACAATACAGTTGAGAAGCTGTATATAGCTAGTAAATACATTGAACAAATCATTTAAAACCAATTTGGAGGAACAGCTGTAATTTGCCCTTTTTTCACTTAAAAATGACAACAGTATACAACAAACTGACAACCTTAATCATCAATGTCCAGTAACCCCATTAGCACCCTCGAAGAGGGCGTTGGTCAATCGGGATGCTTTGAACGCGGACTGTATTGTATTGTACAAGCCCACATTCCGAGCAGCCTTGGTGCTGCTAGCCAGCGCCCCCTTCCCTGCTCCTGCTTCCCTTTCCTCCATACCCCTTTAGCACCTGTGTACTTTCCTACATGGGTGCTAAGAGAAATATTTATTTTTTAAAAAGGAAAGAAACTTACTTCAGTACGCAGCCCGTGCCGCACCATGCTTTCCAAAGTCCCTTTCATTATTGATGATGTCACAGTGAACAACACTGAAAACGGACTTGGGAATCAACAGCGCAGTGCCAGGTTGCGCAGCCAGCGAGGTACTTTTCTTTAAAAATAATAATAATTAAAACCATTAGCACCTGTGTAGTTTTCATACAGGTATGAACTGTAGTAGCATTTATCGAGTGGATGAACGTTGTACGCTGGGAGTTGGCTATGGATGCTGGATTCTGTTATCATGGGTTTCGCTTGTGTCCTATTAGACTTAGTGTTGTATCTCTTGTTGTAGTAAGAGTTTCTTTATTCGGTTCTGGATGTTGTCATTGTCATCCTAGATGTGTCAACCTTTTCATTGTTTTCCCGTTTGGTGGTTTGGTTTTTCAGTTTGAATCTGTGATGTTGAAGAGCCAGGTTTTTAGTAATTTTCTGAATTGTAGGTGGTCTTTGGTGTTTCTTATTTCTTTCGGGATGTTGTTCCAGGTTTTTGTGGCTAAGTGGGAGAAGGAGGAGCCTCCACGTTTTTTCTTAAGGTATGGTTTTTTTCTTAAGGTATGGTTTTTTCTTAAGGTATGGTTTATGGGGAAACTCACTAGTCTGTCAGGCTGTCAGTGCCGGGAAATTTAGTTTCCCTTAGTCTTTTCACTTTGTTGCCACTTTGGTGACTATCATTGCAAAATGCACCTTCCAATGCAATGCAATAGGGTTCTCTTTTTGTTTTGCTATAGACATACCCTCAGATAATTTTTTGTTACTTTTAGATGTTCTAAAGAATGGTGGCAGCGGTTCCCTTTTCTCTATGTTTGAAGTATTTTGTGTTAGCCTAAACACATTTACCGCTTTTGGCTACTTACTGTGGCTAGTGGCTACACATGGCCATGCCACGAGGTCTTTGTCTGTCCTTTGGCCATGTTGTAGTTTGGCCTTCTACCCGCCCTTACAGGTTAAGAAATTCCTTTTTACGGGCATGCACTTCCTAGGGAAAGCTATTTTTGCGGGCTAGTGCATTTCACATGTGGTGGCTCCCAGGAAGTGGGTTGGGACTGTCTGGTTCCAGTATGTCTGATGTGCATGCGTGCATGAGGAGCCCCAGTGGTCCCCAATTAAACCACTGCTGGTGTGCACGTGTGAGGCAGATCTTGCCATTGGAGGGCCGAGTGTGATCACTCACCTGGCTTTGGATAAGAGGAGAGGTCCTGCAGCCATGCCAGCATATCAGAAGAAGGAGCCAAGCATCCTGAGAAGCCCAGCAGACGAAGGAAGACCCAGAGAAGAGCTGTGAAGAGGCCGGGTAAATGAATCCTACTGCTGACCTGAAGAAGCCTTGCTTCGCAACTGATCCAAGATTGGTGCTTCGACCCATTGAAATGGTGGACCCAATCATTCCCGACATCTCCTGGTAGCCTAGCAAGGGAGTCTTCTTGGAAGTGTCCCTGGGCCATCCATGGCTGACCAGCTCGAGTTTGGTCTACCATGCTACAAGCGTTGCTGTCCAATGTTAAAGATTGGGACTCCGGGGGTCGACAACAAGTCCAACGGCCCTCCTGCTGAATTTAGTCTACCCAGAATCTACGGGTCACAAGATAGGAGGTGCATTCTGACCGCAACAGTTGTGTCCCTTTGTTTCGCCGTGCAGCGGTGGCAATCACTGAAACCAGTTTTCCTGCATCATTCTCAGTGCCTTGAAGAGGGCTTCAGTGGTGCTTCTTGCATTCTTCCTCCCGAAACGATTGCACCAGCGCCTGTGACAAACTGGACCTGTTTCTACACCCGCAGTGCTGGGACATCTGTGACCCGAAGAAACGGCAGGAAAGGAGAAATTACTTACCATAATGTTCTTTCTATGGATTCTTCTCTTCTTCTCTCGCAGATTCCTCATCTAATAGATTTCTCATCCAGCTCTGCTGAACAGAAACTTTTCATCAGGGGGCGTAGTAGACCTCGACTCAGTCCGCCTTGATTGGTGCTCGATCGTCGGCTTTGGACGCAACGGCAGGCGTCTCATATATCATGTCACTACGCGCCATACCTCAGTTCCCCCTTTTTTCCTTGTGCTTGAATGCTGCAGAGGAAAACAATGGGAGACGAGGCTAACCAGCCTGTAAAGACTTGACAATGGGAAACATCCCAAGATGTGAAAAACAGATTGGGATAAGCTCCCAGTAATTAAAAAGACATTAGAAGAGATTTAAAAAAACAAAAATGTTTAAAAGCAAGCTCCTAGCCAGATAAGAGCGGTCACCTCAGAGCCATCATCAACGTCCTTTCACTTTAGACCAATGTGCCAAGCCGTAGGAATTTTGAGCAGGGATGAATGGGAGGGGCGATGATGAATCTGTGAGCGAAGAATCCCTAGAAAGAACATTACGGTAAGTAATTTCTCCTTCAATGGATTGCCTTTCTGCCGCAGATTCTTCATCTGATAGACTCCCCAAACAGTTAGGACCACAGAGGCGGGCAGAAAGTGTTACAGTAGCAGATTAAACAGTACTGCCCTACCAAAACATGCATCAGCCCCGCGGGCAACATCCAGACATTAGTGCGCGGTAAACGTGTGCCAGGACGACATGCAGCTGCACGACAAATGTCGCTAATGCGAACTCCCCACTGCAAGGCCGTAGAAGCCAAGACCCCTCTTGTCGTGTGTGCCCTGATGTCGGGAGGATGCTGCCTGTCAGCAGACTGGTAGAATTCCACGATGCAAAGAATAATCCATCGAGAATGGGTCTGCTTCGTTACGGCTATACCTTTGCGGGACAATAAATGGGCCACGAACAGCTGCTTAGAGATCTGGAACTCAGACATCCTCGCGATGTAAAAGCTCGAAGCTCTTTTGGGGTCCAAGGGATGGAACCGCTCCTCCTCTTTAGAGGGGTGTGGTGGAGGGTAGAAGACCGGTAGGTCTACAGAATGAGAAAGGTGAAACTCATACCGCTTTTGGAAGAAAGCCAGGTCTCACTTTAAGGGAAACCATTTCCTGAAAGAAACATACGAACAAGGGCTTGCAACACAAGGCTTGAAGCTCACTAGCACTCCTGGCTCGCGTATTCGCAACCAAAAATGCGGTCTTCAACGATAGCAGCCACAAAGAACAGGAATGCATGGGCTCAAAAGGAGCAGCTATCAAAAATGTCAGAACTAGATCCAAATCCCAGTCATGGACAATTAAAGGAGTTGACGGAAACCTATTCACACGGCCCTTCAGGAATTGGGCCATTACCAGAATCGTAAAGAAGGAACCTTGATTCAGGGACCTTTTGAACACAGACAAGGATGCCCAAATATCCTTTGACTGTGGTAACCTGAAGGCCTGCTGAGGCCAGCGACAGAAGGAACTCCATCACTGTAGTGGTGGGGTAAGAGATGGGATCATTCTCGCGTCCCCTGCCCCATGCCTCAAATCTTCTCCACCTACACGTATAGAAAGAACTGGTAGACAGTCTGCATGCAGCCAGCAACACCTCAAGTACATCCCTCCTCAGAGGCCCCAGTCATAATACCTTATACCTACATGTAGGTTGAGGTACTCTGGGTTTGGGTGAAGTACCCGACCTTCCAACTGGGTCAGGAGATCCGGGCACAGAGGCAACCTGTGAGGCAGACAGATGGTCAGATTCAAGAGATCAGATTACCAAGTCCTCCTCACCCATTACGGGGCGATGAAGATCATGGTTGTACAAAACCTCTTCAACCTCCTGAGAACCCATGGGATGACGGGAATCGGGGGGAAAGCGTAAAGGGGATGGAAGGTCCAATCCACCAGTAACGTGTCGCCCAGTGCCCAGTTTGCTGTGAATTGCCTTAAGCAAAACTGTCTGCAATGCCTGTTGGACTCCATGGCAAACAGTTCCACTGCTGGTGTACTCCAGAGAGAGAAGAGCTTCTCCAGGACTTCCTGGCACAAATCCCACTTGTATGAGACTGTGCTCTGCCAGCTCAGAACATCTGCCAAGCTGTTCTCTGTTCCCCACTGGATAACTGCAGAGACAGAGATTTGGTTCTCCAGCAACCAGAAACACAGCTGCATTATCCCCCTATAGAGGAGAAGGGAGCGCACGCCACCCTGCTTTTTCAGGTAGTGCATGGCCACTGTGTTGTCCGTCAGGATTAGGACATGCTTCCCCTTGAGAGACATGGCGAAGGCTCTAAGGGCTAATGCGATGGCTCGCAATTCCAGCCTGTTGATGAGCCACTTGGCTTCCATTGCAGACCAAAGGCTGCTCACCTGCAAATCTAGCAGTGAGCGCCCCAACCCTTCAGACACATATCCAAGACCACTCAGGCCTGAGGCCAAGGAGGCCACAAGGGTTCCCTCGCTGCTGTCGGTCCACCAGCTGAGGTTGACGACCACTGAACCTCAACACCTTGAGGGATTCTGTGAGGGCTCTGAGGTACTGTGACCACTGACACTTAGGACGCACTGTAGGGACCTCATACACAGCCTGGCCTCTGGCATTAGAAAAATACAGGAGGTCATGAGACCCAATAGGCGGAGGAAGGAAGCCGCTATTAAGGTGGCGTGGTTTCAAAACACGTTCACCATTTGTGCAATGCTGTTGACACTCTCCTTGGGCGGCCAGGCCTTCCCTAACTGGGGGTCTACGACTGCTCCGATGAACTGGAGCATTTGGACTGGTGTCACATGGTACTTCAAATTCAGTGAGAAGCCCAGCTTGTGCAGTAGCAGAAAGTGTCCCCTAGAGGAGACAAGACATGTCGCGACTTCCTGCCTTTTCAGGTAAGGAAAGAAATTATAAGGTCATGCACTTACTCAGGAAAACTGCTGCTTTCATGAGCTAGAGAGGCTTTGTGCGTGTATGGCAAGGGAAGGGGGCTGAGACTCTAGTTCCAGTCCACATCACTCGCGCCAGAAAGTCTGCTACTGGGGGCAAATGTGAAACCAGTTCTTGTCCCGGATTGGTCAACTACTGGCTGTTTGAATGGTACAGATCCTCACCACTGGTGGGCTTGTGCTTGCTTCCAACTCAGATTTTGGTTAAGTGGACTTCTGCAGCTATTCTTAATATATACATTGGAGCCAAGAATCCCAAGTGCTGGGGTCGGCTTTACCTGGGGGACAGAGCGTGAGAGGAGAGAAGAAAGTGGAGAGCGACAGTTTTTTTTTAATTTTTTTTTTTTTTTATTGTGTATGGTTTTACTAAACCTTTACAAAAGAGAAGAAAACAATTGACAATGCATAGAAAAAGAAACAAAAGTGTATATACACTTAATGTATAGACAATTAAAATAGCAATATACTCCCTTCGGATAGTAAGGGTAGAGTCTGAAGAAAAGCCTATATGTTTTGAAGCCTATATGTTTTAAACAACAAAATGCATTCAATCACACATGTTCCAGATGAAGGTTACGAATAAAACTAGATAGAGCCAAGCCCTCTCACTTAGTACCGATACACAAACAGCGTTTCCACACCAGTTCAGTTGGTAAGCCCAACTATAGAGATTTTAGTACATTCAGACAGGAGTCTCTAAGGGTGTTAAGTGGTGTACAAAACAGAATAAGATGTTTAGCCGTTTCAGGAGCAGAATGGCAAAATCTACAGAGGCTGTCTGCCACCGAAATCTGTTTCCACCTCAATTTAGTGTCCAGAGTTGGTAGACTATTTCAGCGCAATCTAAGTATGGTTTGTCGGTGGTCACGATTAGGAAAAATCCTGAAAATTGTGTTCATTTGCCAGAAGAGACAGAGCTATATGAGTGGAAAGCATCCATGGTCCGGCACCAATCATAGTCCCACAGCTTCTTTTTAGTTTTTGTAGGATTAGTAGTTAGCTGCTCTAGATCTGAGCCGATGTTACACAGAATAATTTAGCACAATTTAGCAAATTAGTTATTCCCAACAAGTTCGTATAGAGTATTGGATGTAGGTGCCTTAAGTTTGGCGTAGAGCATAAGCATCCTCCTGTCAACTCGAGATTTTAAAGAGATGTAGCCTAGCTCGAACCGAATCGCAGCAAGAGGGACAGCAGTAGGGAGGAGTAGGACCCGTCTCCAGATGTCGCCTTCAAACACATCAAGTTTGGAGATGGTTAACCCTGTACATAGCTCCAAACCATATATCAGTTTCGAGGCTATTTTACCCTGAAAAAGAGGAGGGCAGTTCTAACAGAGAAAAGGCCATATTTGCGGTTGATTTTAAGGATCTGTCTGGCTAGTACCTTAGCTTTGTTTAAGAGAAGATTTATCTGCCCTTTCGAGCCTCTACTAGCTCCAACATAATAGCCCAGATAGATAAAGCAGGTGAAACAGGGTATTCTTGCACCCCCCAGATGCCAGGAGTTAGTTTTCTTCTTACCCAGCCCTTTGGATAAAGCGAGGATTTTGGTTTTCGCGGGGTTGATGTTCAATCCATTTAGCTTAGCATAGTTGGCAAATACATCCAACAGACGCTGTAACCCCAGCTTAATTAGGTCAAATAATAGGAAGTCGTCTGCATAGGCCAACCAAATAAGCTTCACAGACCCAAGTCTTGGTGCTAAAAGACCCTCCTTCAGCAAATGCTCCGCTGCATCCGAGACATATTGGTTAAACACCCATGGGGCTAGGACACATCCCTGTCTAACCCCACGGAATGTACTGACCACAGCAGACATGTCCCCCTTTTTGTTTAGCCAGATTCTTGCACTCGAATTGTGTAAACCCCCTCTATGAGGCTGATTAAACCCTTTAGTAGACCCCAAGCAGAGAGTTTACGCCATAGCCTATTCCGATCTACGCAGTGCAAGGCTGCTGAGAGATGCACTGAGGCCATAAAAGTAGGGCCCCTAGTTGAGGTCCAGGCAGCCTCCTGAATGCACTTAACCGCAAGCCCATTGATGTTGGTAGAGTGGGATTTACGGAAGCCCGTTTGAAAAGGACTCAGGGGATGACTGGGTTTTTCCCATACCTTCAGATGCGAGAGAAGGAAGGCAGAAAAGATTTTGCAACCCGCATCGATCAAGGTAATAGGCCGGTAATTTTTAGGGTCAGACCTACTGCCGCATTTGAAAATTGGGATCACATGTGCAGTGGACCAGGAGATTGGGCATACCCCAGATTGGATGATGTCTCGGAACTCAATACTTAAAAGACTGGCTCAAAGGTTCGGATCAGCTTTGAAAGTGTTGTTTGTGAGCCCATTTGGGCCAAGGGCTCTAGATTTTTTACACTTTCGGATTAGATGTAACACCGTGTCAATCTCAATCGGGGGTTCCCATTTGGAAATAGGGACTAATGTGTCACAATTCATAGAGCGGTTTATTCCCTGCAAAGGGTTAGAGGCAAATCTGTTGGAATAAAAGTCCAACCAGCTTTGTTCCGCAATTGGATTCAGTAAAGCAATGGCCGGGTTACTATCTTGTCCATTGACAATATGCCAGACGGCACCCACATTCGCCTTCATAATAACCTGGAGCATTGATTTAGAGTCCTGTTGTAATAACTGGTGTTTAATTGTTTTGCAGTAATTTTTATAGGCTTGTTTGACCTTCTTAATGAGACCTAAGCGTATGGGCATATCAAGGTTTGCAAATGGAAGTTTCATAATATTCTTATTCTTGATGGATTTTGCTAATGTCAAATCAGAGTTATCAAGATGGATATGCCTACTAGCTGGAGTTTGGCCTGCGGAATGATTGCCCAAAACCTCTACCGCTGTTTGTACCAATGATGTAACCGTTGCGGTGTTGAAAGTTGCCATTTTCCAGTCAAAAGTAGTCTGATTCAGCATAGCGCTCAGATTGAGGTTCAAGGTGTCAATGTTTTTAGAAGTCCACCGAAACGCAGTACCCGATGAATTGGGAGTGACCATGAGTGGAGTACGGTACCGACCCTGTGGATGGCAGATTTTGAATATTGCCGTTAATATGCCATGGTCACTCCAGGTATTCATGAGGATTTCCAACTGCGAGCATCTTATACGTAGGTATTCATCCACAAAGATGTAATCAAGCATAGAGGAAGAATGTCCACGGCGCCAGGTATGTCCAGTGGGGCTTTTAGGTAGTTGTGAGTGGCCAAGCAAAGGTTGTAAGCCTAAGTTGCCCAGCTCAGTATACCAGGTGTAACCATCTTGTTTCTTCCTGAGTCGTTGGCAAGCACCCACTCTAAGATAGTCTTAGAGATAGTGGACACTAACAATTTAACTTCAACAACACCTCTGTGCCAATAGATGTTCATAATTAGCAATTTCAACAAACCACTGCTGGAAGTAAGGTCTACACCCAGAGCCCCATATTGAAGGCCCAAGAGAGCCCTGCCATATAGACAAGAGCAGTTAACGACTGCGACAATTAGACCACCTGATGGTCTACCTCCCAGGTTATGTCGAGCAGGCTGGTCGAAAATTTTATAACCATCCAAGCATGGGGTCGAGGTCATCCAGGTCTCTCGAATGCAAATAACATTAGCATCCCTCAACAACTGTAGGCACTCCAAGTTTGTAAATAAATGCTGATTGCCTCTGGAGTTCCAAGATTTGAGGCAAAGGTCCGAGAAAGATCCTAAGCTTAGGCTTGGAGATGTTGGCCTAGGGCACAGGTTTTTGCCACAAGGTGGAGATAATGGAGGCCCAATCAACGTCCTTGTCCTGCTGTTTAGATTGGATTTCTTGATTAGTCAGGATTTCTGGGGCGCCTGAATTGTCTCCCGATGGTTTGGTTGAAGATTGTATCGAAAAAGGCCTTTGAGGCAACGTTTCCGATGATGTAGCAGCTTCAACTTTAAATCCCAATTCCTGCAGAGAATCTGTTTGGGTAAGGCTCAGTTCCTTGACTAAAGGAGAGGCAAGGAAGATCATGCTCATGTCTAGAAGGTTTCAGTCTGGAAAAGCCACTCTAGCAATGTCTATAGAGGAAATTAAAGAAAGTGCTGGGATTTCAGAAAAAATAGACAGGACATTGCATCTATTCAGACAAATTGGAGCTTCCAACTCTAGCAAGCTCTGGATTTTTACCAAATGCAACGGTTTCAGCTTAGAGCGTTAGTACCCTCTTGGCGTTTTAGAGAACCCACCGGTAAGCTTTGAAGACCCTTTAGGTTAATGTCTTGCCTTTTGTCTGCATCAGAGAACTGAAGCCTCGCAGTTGGTTTGTGCAGGCGATCCACCAAAGCTCGAATACCTGATGAAATTGTTGGATATGTGGAAACTGGCGGGATATTATCGCCCTGAAGCTGCCCCCACTCCGCTCCTAAGTCCAATGGAGGAACAGGGATCAGAGACTGATTGGGATATTTATTCGTAGGTGGTTGAAGTTGGGTAGGCCCGCATATTGAGGAAATTTGGTCGATCCTTGTGTCCGAGGGACCCTGTACCTTATTTGGATTTGTAGCTTGAGGCACAGCAGGTAACCTAGGAACTTCTTCACAGGTCCTAAATTTACCGGTGTCACATCCTTGATGTAAAACCGATGTGGAACAAAGGTTTGCAGTTGAGGGAGCAATTAGGGTTTCTCGTACAATCATTTTCAAGGGGGCCAAGCAATTCTGTAAAGGACTGCTCTCCAGCATAGTAGGGGCCCGAGTAGTTGGTAGTTTGCAGGTGTCAGTTTGGGCAGTAGAGTCAACCAATTTGGCCCTATGTAGAGTAAAAGCACATAAGTGCTTCCCCTCAAGGTAGACCCTAAATTCAAATTTAAAGGGGTAGGTGCAGGGATTTTGGCAAATAGTAGATTAGTTTGTTTTGTAGCCAGGTTCAGCTTGATAAGGCGCGATTTGCGTGGTACTAAGATTCATTTTGGCCAGAACGCTTAGAAGCACTTTCCTGTATAGCTGGATTCACAGTAGATGGAAGCTGGCTTAAATTAGAAGTAGAGTTGGAATTGATCTGTATTGAATTGGTTGTGCCAGGTAGGGCACCAGCAGTGTAACAGTAACCAGCCGGTCATACCAACTTAGCTTGTTCATGGGCAGTGTCATTATTAGGAACACCTTCCTGTGTAGCTAAGGTCAGAGTGGGTAAGTGCTGACTTAGTTTAGAGATCAAGTTGGGAAGGATCTGTATAGGGTTGTTTATGCAGGCTGCGAGAGCAGCAGAGAAACAGAAGCCAGCAAGTGGTGTTGGCAAGACTTGATCTTGAGCAATGGCATTGTTGGTAGCTTCCAATATTGAGATATTATCAGATATCTCTATAATGTGTGTTTTGACTATAGGTGCTTGCATAGGTGCTGAGGTGGAACTTTCACCCTGTGGGACCAATAAAGGAACTTGCACAGCCAGCTTCTGAGATAATTTGGTACCGATCCAGTCCACTTTGTTATTTAGGTCTGCCAATATTTCAGTGCCTATGCAGTCAATTTTCAAGTTGAGTTCCGTCATTGAACTTTGGACAGATTTAAGCTCAGATCAAATGTTATCGTACAGCTCAACATAAGAGCTAAGGACCACGTTTAAGGCAGAGACTGTCGGGTGAGTCAATCAAATCCGTTCATCCAGATCTTTCAAAGTATGATGTAGATGAGATGAATTTGCATGGTTCGGATTGGAGGCCCAAGAGCTTGCTTCCGCTGCAAGGTCACATTTATTAGAATCAATACCTTCGATAATGTTAGTCAGGGCAGTGGGTGTATTGTCAGCCAAGCCCACTTGGGATGATGAGATGGAATTTACCGGGATTCCAACAGCAGAGGGCAGGTTCATCACTTTATCCGCACATTCAATTATACTAATATCAGTGATATTATTTCCTCCCAAAAAAATAACTGTGTAGTCATTGCTGAGTGATCTAGCATAGCATTGCCTCTAAAGGCTTTAGGTAGTTTAATTTCAGTGCTAGTTGTTAGGCAGAAACCTGTGCAGTTCCCTTAGGGACCACTGCAAAAAGTTTAAGACTACAGGTGTTCACAGCAAACCCAATTGGTAGCAGTCTGTACCACCAGGATTTACCTTGTAGCTGTGGCTGAGGGGTCAGACTTATCTCAAGAAGAGTTAGGCAGTATATAGAGTATACACATTAGGTACAAAAATACAGTAGCACAAGAAAACACTGACCAGAGCTTGGGTTTAAAAGTATATAATTATTTATTTAAAAACACACTTGTAAAAAATACACTGGCACTAATATGTCAAGCAAGTTCAAACACAATCACTAGAAATATATACACCTCCTTGATTAATTATTCGACTTTAAGAAAAGAACACCACTTATTATCAATACAGACGTGAGCGCTTAACCAAGATGGCACTCCTATAATTATTTAAAAAGGGAGGGAAAAGGCAGAATTAGGAAAGCACACAATACCAACACTTTTAAAAGAACCACAGCAAGTCAAGAAAGGCAGAGTCTACTGTAGAGAAAGAAAGTTCATAGGCCAGGCCCACTCTTGGAGAGAGCAAGACAGAATGTGCCCAAGATCACCCAGTTGAAGCACACTTTAAAAGTCTTTGCAGATAGTTCAAAAAGGAGTTGGATCAGTTCAGAAAAGTTAGTTAACAGGTTCCAGGTCACCCCAGGATAGAGAGTCAAGGATTTACGGGACACTGTGAACAGTCTGTTGCAAGGGAGACTAGGCGGGACACAGTACCTGAAATGGTGAGAAAGCTCCAGCGGGGGCAGTTGTTCCTGGCAGCGGGTGCAAGTCGGGGCTTCGTCCAGGGGAAGAGAAGATCTCGACGTGGAGGAAAGCTGGAGGTCGTTGCACTGCCAAGGAAGAAACCAGCCGCGGAGTTTCCAGGTAAAAAAGGTACTACCCTTTTATTCGCGGTAGTGGTGAAGCGTGGCTATCCGGCCGCCGGGGTACTTGGCACGGGCGATTTGACCACGAGACGATCCAGGAAGGCGAAAAGAGGGCGAACCGGTTAACCCCACCAGTTCAAAGGAAGAAGACTCTCCAGGAAGAAGATCTTCTCTGTCGTTGGGAAGTGGTGAGTCGGTTCCGCAGGGCTCCACCGGTGGGGTCGTCGTTGTAGGTCAGCTCAGCTTCTCCCTCTTGGGATTCTTTAGGTCCTGTGGCGACTTCTGAAGTTCCAGTCCCCAAAGCCCTGCTTTTATGCAGAAAACCCACATTCATCAGTCCTAGCTGTCACTCAAACATGCCAAGTGGTGAGCCGGGCGGCTCACCACTGGGCCAATCACACAAGAGTGCGACTTGAGTTGCCGAGGCAACTCAGTCCAGGGTGCCTATTCCCCCCCCCCCTCCCAAACATCCTGTAGACCCAGACAGAGTGGCACCACTTTTGGAGGCTTCTGTGCAGAAGCCCGCCAAAAGTGGAACAAAGGGCTCGACTTGGGTTGGAGTTACAGAGGCGAAAACAAATGCCATTTTAAAACCGAGTCCTGGCAAAAAGACCCAACCGGGGAATAAATATTAAATAAATAACCCGGCGGTATCTTTAACATTGCACCAAAAAAGTGGTGCGTTTAAAATGAATGGGAAAATCCCATAGGAAATATTCCAGTGGAATATTTTGCGTGGTAACCACTGCCACCAGCCAGAAACTCGACGAGGGGGGACTGCACAGTGCCCCCTCGAAAAACAGACCCGGGGCAATCTAATTACCACTACAAGTACTTATGATATGATACAATATGATGGTTTGTACTGGTTCTGTTCACAATTTAAGACTAATAAAGTCAATGGTGACTTTACATGCCCTGGGAGACAGTAGTCTGTCCCAGGGGATGGAGTCTATGTTTGCGGGTCACTATGACACCCCTGTGTTACTGCACTGAGGGTGCTGTGTAACACACTTACCAAAAACACATGAAACCCTATGGAGTAAAAGGCCCCATAGCCCATAAAACACTTTACAAAGTCAAAGGACATTCTCAAATCATGCCTAAGAGTGGGAGAAAAAGAGTCTCACTCTTAGCAGGAGAAAAAAATAAACCCCAAAAATCCAGCAAAGCTGCTGGAGGACTCACTAGGTTTGGGAAATTAGCCTTTACAGAGAATTCACCCTATCACTAGTAGAGGTTGCTTTCAGGATGTATTTGTCCATAAATGTCTGTCCTGATGCTAGTTGATTTGGTTTCAGTTTACTAGGGGTTTTATGGTGTAATTTGTCATTGACAATAGGTAAATTAATAGTAGCATCTGCAGCCTCAGCATTATGAATCAGAATGTTGCGAGTTGCTGCAGCAGTGGAGGATTCCTTAAAATTTGAACTTGTAGGCTTCACTGATAAGAAAACAAAGGGGGGTCTGGGAATCTCTCTACCAGCACGAACACAGCCCAATGACCTGTTCTTGGGTGAATAACCCCTGGGAGAGACTCTACCAAGTCTTTAGCTCACTGTCCTTTTCACAGAGAAGAAATTTCCCCGCATATCAGCCTTTGTCCTGCCCAGGGGCAGTCCAGCGCCGAAATGCTAGGCAATTCTCCTCTGAACAAGAGTACCATCAGTAACCCCATACACGTGTTTCAGCCTTGTTGGGCATCATCAGTGAGGTGAAACTGTTGCCTCTCTAAGAACAGTGAGCAAGGGGTCCACGTCTGGATTGCCCTGTTAACTTAGGGTGAAACCCAAAGTTAATGTATGCAAACAAAGGGGGGTCTGGGAATCTCTCTACCAGCACGAACACAGCCCAATGACCTGTTCTTGGGTGAATAACCCCTGGGAGAGACTCTACCAAGTCTTTAGCTCACTGTCCTTTTCACAGAGAAGAAATTTCCCCGCATATCAGCCTTTGTCCTGCCCAGGGGCAGTCCAGCGCCGAAATGCTAGGCAATTCTCCTCTGAACAAGAGTACCATCAGTAACCCCATACACGTGTTTCAGCCTTGTTGGGCATCATCAGTGAGGTGAAACTGTTGCCTCTCTAAGAACAGTGAGCAAGGGGTCCACGTCTGGATTGCCCTGTTAACTTAGGGTGAAACCCAAAGTTAATGTATGCAAACAAAGGGGGGTCTGGGAATCTCTCTACCAGCACGAACTGTTCTTAGAGAGGCAACAGTTTCACCTCACTGATGATGCCCAACAAGGCTGAAACACGTGTATGGGGTTACTGATGGTACTCTTGTTCAGAGGAGAATTGCCTGGCATTTCGGCGCTGGACTGCCCCTGGGCAGGACAAAGGCTGATATGCGGGGAAATTTCTTCTCTGTGAAAAGGACAGTGAGCTAAAGACTTGGTAGAGTCTCTCCCAGGGGTTATTCACCCAAGAACAGGTCATTGGGCTGTGTTCGTGCTGGTAGAGAGATTCCCAGACCCCCCTTTGTTTGCATACATTAACTTTGGGTTTCACCCTAAGTTAACAGGGCAATCCAGACGTGGACCCCTTGCTCACTGTTCTTAGAGAGGCAACAGTTTCACCTCACTGATGATGCCCAACAAGGCTGAAACACGTGTATGGGGTTACTGATGGTACTCTTGTTCAGAGGAGAATTGCCTGGCATTTCGGCGCTGGACTGCCCCTGGGCAGGACAAAGGCTGATATGCGGGGAAATTTCTTCTCTGTGAAAAGGACAGTGAGCTAAAGACTTGGTAGAGTCTCTCCCAGGGGTTATTCACCCAAGAACAGGTCATTGGGCTGTGTTCGTGCTGGTAGAGAGATTCCCAGACCCCCCTTTGTTTGCATACATTAACTTTGGGTTTCACCCTAAGTTAACAGGGCAATCCAGACGTGGACCCCTTGCTCACTGTTCTTAGAGAGGCAACAGTTTCACCTCACTGATGATGCCCAACAAGGCTGAAACACGTGTATGGGGTTACTGATGGTACTCTTGTTCAGAGGAGAATTGCCTGGCATTTCGGCGCTGGACTGCCCCTGGGCAGGACAAAGGCTGATATGCGGGGAAATTTCTTCTCTGTGAAAAGGACAGTGAGCTAAAGACTTGGTAGAGTCTCTCCCAGGGGTTATTCACCCAAGAACAGGTCATTGGGCTGTGTTCGTGCTGGTAGAGAGATTCCCAGACCCCCCTTTGTTTGCATACATTAACTTTGGGTTTCACCCTAAGTTAACAGGGCAATCCAGACGTGGACCCCTTGCTCACTGTTCTTAGAGAGGCAACAGTTTCACCTCACTGATGATGCCCAACAAGGCTGAAACACGTGTATGGGGTTACTGATGGTACTCTTGTTCAGAGGAGAATTGCCTGGCATTTCGGCGCTGGACTGCCCCTGGGCAGGACAAAGGCTGATATGCGGGGAAATTTCTTCTCTGTGAAAAGGACAGTGAGCTAAAGACTTGGTAGAGTCTCTCCCAGGGGTTATTCACCCAAGAACAGGTCATTGGGCTGTGTTCGTGCTGGTAGAGAGATTCCCAGACCCCCCTTTGTTTGCATTCACTGATAAGAAGCTACATGACGTAACATTTTTTAGAGGGAGGGTGGATTGCACAGACATGGTGCAGCGCAAAGTGACTTGGAAGTAATTAATTGTACATTAGTAAGTGGGCAACACTTAGACATTGTGCAGAGAGGTTCGGTGCAGTCAACAGGGTCCACTAAAACAGCATCTGGTAGCATAGAGGAGCCTTTTTGGCTACGTAGACCGGATCTCATAATTGACCCCGGTGTACAAATGGAACAACGAGCCTTAGGGTAGAAAAAGTGGTTGATGTTTTAAAACCAGTTAAGATCAGAGGAATAGAGAAATGCAAATCCGTACTTGATGCAGGTCAGCTTGACCTGAGTAAGCGTGTAGCCAGATCAAAGAGATTGCAGTAATTGAGATTAGTCTGCGGCTCCAGTGTCTCTGGCAGCACATCGCAAGTAAAATAAAGTCAGCAGCTTAAAAGCTAGTCTGGGGCCAATAAGTAAGCCAGGTGCATAGTCAGTCACAGTTCAGTAATCACAATGAAGTAAAAGAGCTTACTAGAATGCAGCATCCGGCAGCCGACCAAGCCGAACGGCCAAACAGCACCAGGCCTTCTGCCACCAGGGCGGCTTCAGAGCAGATTTAAAGGTCCTTGCACAGTCACGTGACCACGGCACGTTATTCCCAACGGCCCCGCCTCATGTGGACAGCAAGAGCCCAGTGGTCGCAGTGCTGTGCGGAGGGGGAGCAGGCTGGTGAGTCCGCAATGAAGGAAGTTAAAAAAGCTGTACAATGCTGCCTCCTGCACCTTCGTAGTGCAATTTCAAGAGTGCTTTTGCTCAACCAGAGCGACAGGTGAGAGAGAGCCTGACAGGTGAGAGAGAGAGCGTGACAGGTGAGAGAGAGAGAGAGCGTGACAGGTGAGAGAGAGAGCGTGACAGGTGAGAGAGAGAGAGCGTGACAGGTGAGAGAGAGAGAGAGCGTGACAGGTGAGAGAGAGAGAGCGTGACAGGTGAGAGAGAGAGAGCGTGACAGGTGAGAGAGAGAGAGCGTGACAGGTGAGAGAGAGCGTGACAGGTGAGAGAGAGAGCGTGACAGGTGAGAGAGAGAGCGTGACAGGTGAGAGAGAGCGTGACAGGTGAGAGAGAGAGCGTGACAGGTGAGAGAGAGAGCGTGACAGGTGAGAGAGAGAGCGTGACAGGTGAGAGAGAGCGTGACAGGTGAGAGAGCGTGACAGGTGAGAGAGAGAGCGTGACAGGTGTGAGAGAGAGCGTGACAGGTGTGAGAGAGAGCGTGACAGGTGTGAGAGAGAGCGTGACAGGTGTGAGAGAGAGCGTGACAGGTGTGAGAGAGAGCATGACAGGTGTGAGAGAGAGCGTGACAGGTGTGAGAGAGAGCGTGACAGGTGTGAGAGAGAGCGTGACAGGTGTGAGAGAGAGCCAGAGAGAGAGCCAGAGAGAGAGCCAGAGAGAGAGCCAGAGAGAGAGCCAGAGAGAGAGAGAGAGCGCGAGAGAGAGAGAGAGAGCGAGAGAGAGACCAGAGCTGGGGCTAGAAGCATCCAAGTGGATGTTGAGGTCTCCGAGGAGGAGAAGTTGACAGGTAGAGGCAAGGAGGGAAGATGGAGGAGGAGAGGCCGGCCCACTCAGAGAGGTAGATGGGGGCCAGAGTAAGAGAGGCCAGGAGAGAGAGAGCCTGCAGACCAGGCATTCAAAAGGAGGAGTAGGCCTCTATAGGGATCACAGAATCAGGGATCCACTGTGGGAACGTCAGGGCTATTCCACCTCCTGGACGGTTAGTTCAGGGTTCGGAGAGGATCTCATAGCCTTTAGGGAGGAGAGTGTTAGAACTTGTGACAGAGCTGGCTGTGAACAATGTGTCTCAGTGAGACCGAGGACATCCAGATCAAGTTCTTCGAGGAGTCGGTAGTTGTCAGAGGAGTGGAGCAGATTGCCACATTTGAAAGACTTCCGTGGAGGTGTACAGTTATGCGGTACGCCCTGCGGAGGTGTTAGAGGTGCCCGAGAGAGGGCAGAGGAGGAAGAAGGAGATGGCAGAGTAGTCAGAGAGGAAGAAGAGGGTGCCTGAAGAGAGGCAGAGGGATGAGGCAGAGCAGCCAGTGAACCTGAGGAGGGTGCCAGAAAGGTGGTGGAAGAAAGTGGCGGAGGAGCCAGAGAGGTAAAGGTAGAAGTAGCAGGGGAAGCAAGGAAGTTGAAAAGACGTGGGAAGCATCTATCGAAAAGGAAGAGATTGGGCTGAGGGCCCTGGACCAAGATGGTCCCATTCAGATAGACATTAATGATGGTCTAGGAGGAGTGCAAGGGGGCCAGGAAGACCTCCCACTGAGTGCCACCATTAATGGGAGAGGAGGAAAGGAGAGAGAACAGAGACCATATTGGTGTCCATAGGTCTGGAGAGAGAACGACAGAGGATGTCGGTGAGGGTCTGTATGGAGGAAGCACTGGAGTTGGTATCAGCAATAAGGAGGCCTGGATTGGAGACCAGGATGTCCTTTTTGAGCTTCTTCCCACCAGACTTAGTGAGAGGGATAGGAGATAGAATAGCAGATAGAGAAGATAGGGGAGACAGAGCACCATAGAGGGGTGTGAGGCGGAGAGCAAGAGGAGGAGGCAACCCAAGCAGAATACAGGTTCGGGGGTCACACACTAGGGGCACACAAAGGGGGAAGGCACTAGAGGAGGATGGGTAAAGTGAGCGCAGAGTACCGTAACAACAATAATCTCAGTTAGGGGGTGCCTAAAGAGAAAGAGACATTGCAATAATGTGAGATAATACAACAGAGACCACCGGGGGGGGGGGGGGAGTTACAAGAGAGAGAGGGGGAAATGCAAATACAGTACCTAGTAACCCTGGGGGACCTAGAGGAGAAAGTAGTGCGAGAAACCTAAGGGTGTTCTCCCGATTAGACCCCGAGAATCCATTATTCAGGTGGCCAGGGAAGGGCTGGCGCTCTCAAATCCCAACCCTGGGGGTGGACGAGTGAGGGAGGATCACCTGGTTAGGGGAGCCTGGAAGCCCGGGGATATGCTCGGGGGAATGCCAGGTGGTGAGACGCGGTATTACACCGGGGAAGAGGACGAAGTCCCTGAGGCTCTTATAGACCATTCCAACTCTACTTCCCTTCAGTCCAACAAATCTCCTTTACCAAAATCTAACCCAAAACATGTTGAAGTTTCTTGCTGCATCTCCCAGAATCCCTATCTTCCGGTTGCCTACCCGAATACTCCCAGTCATTCTTCTCTCCGTCCCTCCCCTATTCATTTCACGCCAATAATCCCGTTCCTTCCCTCAACAAACCTTCACATTATTATTTTACGGAGGATTCCCATTCATTTAAAAAAACCCTACAAAACTCACTGTTCCGAGTTTATCAAACCCCGTAGGACGAGGGATATAATTCCTTATGAAAGCCTGCCAGGATGTCCCAGTTTTGAAGCAAGAAAACGAACACCAGTTGACACGTCCCAACACAAAAGTCAGGCAGAGTCAGGCAATTACCAATAACCACACACACACCTGAATGCAATTTCTCTTCCCCATACGGATAAAAGTCAGAGCACAAGAGCACACTCAGAGCAGGGCCGAACGCACACTGAAGCAGCCATTCCAGGACAGCAATTCAAATGGGAGGAGAAAGGCAACAAGACCTGAAAGAACGTCAAGGAGGGAGTTGTCCTTGCCCTTTTCAACCTGGACCCGCTAACCCTCTGATGAAAGCAACATAACACTGTGAATCGCAGCTGTCAAATCGTGTAACGGATGTCAGCGGTACATGGGACCCTCCAACATTGATAGCCAAGGCAGGGATATGTGGTTGCCGTTGCGATACCGTCCTTGACTCCAGTGGCAAAGGAACCACCAATGAGTTCAGCACAGTCAGTAAGTCGGAAGAACCTAATAGTCACACAGACTGTTTAGCTCAAAGTTGCAGTGGCAACATTAAGAAGGTAAATAGACAAGAGGTTGTTTGTGAACAAACTTGGTACCAGAGTCAGAGTGCTCCAGCGCCAAGTGGGCGCTCAGTCGAAGGTCTCTGGCGGGTACCCCTCTCCTGAGCAAAGAGATTGTGTTGAACATTTTGACTTATCTAAAGAAAACTACAAGTAGCAAGAGGCCATAGGGAAGGCCGGTATAAGGTGTTGAGGTGGTCATACAAGGGTCAAGTCAAATCCCTTGTACAAAAGTCAAATCCTGTGTACAATCGTAAGTCCTTGACACATTGCAGAACTTTTTGATATTGTGAAACAGGCGTTTGTTCCCAGCAGAGGGGAACGCCATGCAAACTTTGAATGTATGAAGCCCGCACTTGCGGTAGACTAACAGAGTAACCCAGCGAGACGAGATCGCCCTTCTGAAGTCTTGGTTTAAAGATTGGCCAGAGCTTGGAAGGTCTGAGCACAGATGAGGTGGACCTCACTTAACCGAGGGGTTGTGTAAGGAACAAGTTGCTTACCTGTAACTGTTGTTCTCCAGCATGGGTCTGGCATGGATTCACATGCTCATAAATATTCCCTGTCGTCAGGCCGGGAATCCTCAGTAAAGAAAAAAATCAGTATCAGTTTCGTTTCTGTAGTTTCTGTAGTTTAGTAGTAACCAATCACTGATCTCTTGGTCATACTGCCCCCAGCCAATGACTGGCCACTCCCTAAGCCCCTCCCCTGGCAGCCATCCTCAGATTTGGTAGCACATAAAGTGGCAGTATGACCAAGTGAAGAGC